>NW_027362765.1:18264638-18925642 GCF_046119375.1 Phyllobates terribilis
TTTGATTTCTTTGCATGTGTGGATTGGATGGGTTGTTACTGACTGAGAATTGTATGTCAATAGCCCCTTTAGAAATACATTTACAGTTGTGCTCAAAAGTTTACATACCCTGGCAGAATTTTTCCTTTCTTGGCCTTGTTTCAGAGAATATGAATAATAACAAAAAAAACTTTTTCTCCACTCATGGTTATTGGTTGGGTGAAGCCATTTATTCTCAAACTACTGTGTTTTCTCCTTTTAAATCTTAATGACAACCAAAAACATCCAAATGACCCTGATCAACAGTTCACATACCCTGGTGATTTTGACCTGATAACATGCACAGAATTTGACAAAAATGGGTTTGAATGGTTACAAAAGGTAACATCCTCACCTGTGACCTGTTTGATTATAATTAGAGATGAGCGGTGTTCGAATCGAACTGTTCGCCAATTTCAAATTCGAGCTGTTTTGAGCGGTGTTCGAGTCGTTCGACGAACCCGAACGATTTGAAAAAAATACGGCTGTTCGAGGTTATGTTCAATAACTGTTCGTGCACCAAATTCGTAACTGGATTTTTTCACAGTAATGCTGATAATCAATGCTAATACACAGTTTGAGTGTACAGCGGGGCGGGGGGAGGGGCATGGGATGGATCTCTGCAGAAATAATGAAGATCTCCATTTTTTTTTCTCTTTCCCGCATTTACAGTGGGGAGGTGCAGTCTGTCAGTCCATCAGCACACACACAAGCAAGGGCATGTGTCATTGGCTGTGTATGTCACATGTCCTTGCCCTATAAGACCCAGCCATTTTCCCCGTCGCCACCATTTTCTCACTGCTGCAGCTGAGTGTTAGACGGCACTGCTGCTGTTAGCGCTATATTGTGTAACTGAATTGCAAGCGAATTTTCTCTTAAATAGACAGAAAGGTTTAGGGAGTAGGGACTAGTTTGTAATTCCAGCCCTTTTGAGGGCTAGGTTACATCAGTTCCTATCACTTTTTGCCAGTCAGGTCTGTTTTAGTGCTGTGCAAGTGTTTTTCACAGCTTTTGGCTAAATCTAGCTAAGCAAATCCTTTTGGGCCTCTTGCAGTGTGTGTTAGTCAGTGGAGTAGCGTATCTGTGTTGCAAGCTACACCACCTGTGTATGTAATACAAATTTTTTACTGCACCTAGCCAAGTAAAACCTTTTGGGCATAGTAGCAGTGTGTGGTACTCATTGTATTAGGCCATCTATACCAAGCTCCACCAGCTTTGAAATTAATAATAATTTTTAGCTGCATCTAGCCCAAAATAATTTTGGGCATAGTAGCAGTGTGTGGTACTCATTGCATTAGGCCATCTATACCAGGCTCCACCAGCTTTGAAATTAATAACTTTTAGCTGCATCTAGCCCGGAAAATAATTTTGGGCATAGTAGCAGTGTGTGGTACTCATTGTATTAGGCCATCTATACCAAGCTCCACCAGCTTTGAAATGAATAATAATTTTTAGCTGCATCTAGCCCGGAAAATAATTTTGGGCATAGTAGCAGTGTGTGGTACTCATTGTATTAGGCCATCTATACCAAGCTCCACCAGCTTTGAAATTAATAATAATTTTTAGCTGCATCTAGCCCGGAAAATAATTTTGGGCTTAGTAGCAGTGTGTGGTACTCATTGTATTAGGCCATCTATACCAAGCTCCACCAGCTTTGAAATTAATAATAATTTTTAGCTGCATCTAGCCCGGAAAATAATTTTGGGCTTAGTAGCAGTGTGTGGTACTCATTGTATTAGGCCATCTATACCAAGCTCCACCAGCTTTGAAATTAATAATAATTTTTAGCTGCATCTAGCCCGGAAAATAATTTTTGGGCATAGTAGCAGTGTGTGGTACTCATTCTATTAGGCCATCTATACTAAGCTCCACCAGCTTTCGAATTACTAATAATTTTTAGCTGCATCTTGCCTGTAAAATAATTTTGGGCATATTAGCAGTGTGTGGTACTCATTCTATTAGGCCATCTATACTAAGCTCCACCAGCTTTCAAATTCCTAATAATTTTTAGCTGCATCTTGCCTGGAAAATAATTTTGGGCCTGTAGCAGTGTGTGGTACTCATTCTATTAGGCCATCTATACCAAGCTCCACCAGCTTTGAAATTAATAATAATTTTTAGCTGCATCTAGCCCGGAAAATAATTTTGGGCATAGTAGCAGTGTGTGGTACTCATTGTATTAAGCCATCTATACCAAGCTCCACCAGCTTTGAAATTAATAATAATTTTTAGCTGCATCTAGCCCGGAAAATAATTTTGGGCATAGTAGCAGTGTGTGGTACTCATTGTATTAGGCCATCTATACCAAGCTCCACCAGCTTTGAAATTAATAATAACTTTTAGCTGCATCTAGCCCGGAAAATAATTTTGGGCATAGTAGCAGTGTGTGGTACTCATTGTATTAGGCCATCTATACCAAGCTCCACCAGCTTTGAAATTAATAATAATTTTTAGCTGCATCTAGCCCGGAAAATAATTTTGGGCATAGTAGCAGTGTGTGGTACTCATTGTATTAGGCCATCTATACCAAGCTCCACCAGCTTTGAAATTAATAATAATTTTTAGCTGCATCTAGCCCGGAAAATAATTTTGGGCTTAGTAGCAGTGTGTGGTACTCATTGTATTAGGCCATCTATACCAAGCTCCACCAGCTTTGAAATTAATAATAATTTTTAGCTGCATCTAGCCCGGAAAATAATTTTGGGCATAGTAGCAGTGTGTGGTACTCATTCTATTAGGCCATCTATACTAAGCTCCACCAGCTTTCGAATTACTAATAATTTTTAGCTGCATCTTGCCTGTAAAATAATTTTGGGCATATTAGCAGTGTGTGGTACTCATTCTATTAGGCCATCTATACTAAGCTCCACCAGCTTTCAAATTCCTAATAATTTTTAGCTGCATCTTGCCTGGAAAATAATTTTGGGCCTGTAGCAGTGTGTGGTACTCATTCTATTAGGCCATCTATACCAAGCTCCACCAGCTTTGAAATTAATAATAATTTTTAGCTGCATCTAGCCCGGAAAATAATTTTGGGCTTAGTAGCAGTGTGTGGTACTCATTGTATTAAGCCATCTATACCAAGCTCCACCAGCTTTGAAATTAATAATAATTTTTAGCTGCATCTTGCCTGGAAAATAATTTTGGGCCTGTAGCAGTGTGTGGTACTCATTGTATTAGGCCATCTATACTAAGCTCCACCAGCTTTCAAATTAATAATAATTTTTGTTCTCTCTGAATGTGTGTTCAGCGCTGCTGGTGGTGTGCTGACAGATAAGTGCACATGGCTGTCCACTGACAATGTAGACAGACTCACGTTCATAAAGATGAACAAATCATGGATCCGCAAGGACTTTTCTACCCCTCTGTCATCCTGAGGAGAGTAAAAGCTTGAGGATTTGTTAAAATCACCTCACCAACCGTTTTAAGCAACTCTGGGGCAATTGATGCCACATAAGTGGTGTGTGTGCCCCAAATTTTTTGAAAAAATGGAGACTCTTTTTGGAGTCCCCTTGCTGTGTTTTACGTGACGTTGGCATCATCAATTACAGGTGGGTTGGGTCTTCCCCCCCGTTTTAACCGTAAGAAACTACATACACTATGGCTTGGGGTAACACAGATGGTTGAGTCTGAAGAGCTGTTTACTCAGAGGTCTGCTCCAAAGCTTCAGTGTCTGCTAGTCAGCGTAGTAACCCAGCTGCGAAGCAAGCTGCACCGCCTGTGTATCTAATAATGATTTTTAACTGCATCTAGCCTAGGCAGACTGTGGGGACCCCCAACCAAACCCAGACGCTCTGCATCTAACCCAGCCAATCATTTGATAGTATTGCTAGTAGCAGAGTCGCATGGGCTCTAAACCTTGCATAGCCTGTGCATTTTTTCAGATCGATAAGGATGACCCAACTCGTGTTATCTGTAACATTTGTCACCAAAAGCTAAGTAGAGGCCAAAAAATCCATAGTTTGAGTACTTCATGCATGAACCGTCACACGGATATGAAGCATAAGTTGCAGTGCGAAACTCACTGTGCTACAATGCGGCCTAGCGGGCCGGGACAACCACCATCTGCCCCACCTGTGTCATTCTGGGGAGACTAAAAGCTTGAGGATTTTGGAAAATCACCTCACCAACCATTTTAAGCAACTCTGGGACAATTGATGCCACTTAAGTGGTGTCTGTGCCACAATTTTGGGAAAAAATGGAGACTCTTTTTGAAGTCCCCTTGCTGTGTTTTGCATGACGTTGCCATCGTCAATTCCATGTGGGTCTTGTCTCTCCCCCCCTTTAACCGTAAGAAACTACATACACTATGGCTTGGGGTAACACAGATGGTTGAGTCTGAAGAGCTGTTTACTCATACTATAGCCTGGGAATCAGAGGTCTGCTCCAAAGCTTCAGTGTCTGCTAGTCAGCGGAGTAGCCACCGCCTGTAGATCTAATTACAATTTTTTTTTTCAAATTCAAGTTTTTTTTTATTTTTGTGTTGAAAGAGTACAAGAAAATACAATATACATAGTAAAAGGGGTAGTTTAACTATAAATCTATGCATAACGACAGTACATTGGGGGGTACAGGGAGGGTTTTCCATCAATATCCATATCAAGCATGTATTTTTCCATATGAAAGATAGAGAGAGAGGGAGCGGACCACGGTAGACCACAAATCAATAGAGTGCAATTATGATCATTGTTGTGCCAACATCACGGATAACTTTAGTTGGGGGCTAGATGGTAGGCGTCAGAGTTTTGCAAATCAATCCAATCCCTCCAAATCACACAGCATCTATCAACATCAGCCGGTGAGATGGCAATCAGATGCTCCATCCTATTAAGAAGGGAGATCTCCGCAAACCATTCCTCCACAGTGGGTGGGTCTCTGCTTTTCCAGTGTCGTGGAATGACACTCTTAGCCGCCTGTATTAGGTAGCCTATTGATGACCTTTTATAACTACGTTTACTTATTGGTAACATTGATAAAAGGAGGGCTTCTGGCATATTAGGGATAGTCAAACCAGTTATTTTCTCAATCATGGGAACCACCTTTGCCCAAAATGCATTTATTATAGGGCATGCCCACCATATGTGTGACATTGTCCCTTCCCCCTCCCCACATCTCCAACATCTATCTGAGACCACTGGATACCATCTATGAAGGACTGCTGGTACCCGGTACCATCTAGAGATAATTTTGAAGAAGGTTTCCTGAGCTTTGGACCCTATTGAGGTTTTATGTGTTAGGAAGAAACATTTATCCCATTGTGAGTCAGAGAAGGACTTCCCCAGTTCCCTTTCCCATGCACCACAGAATCCTGGCCTATTGTCAGTTACCTGGGCAATGAGGAGATTATACAGTAGGGAGATGGAGTGTGTAGGGGGTGACAATGATAGGCTCAATTTTTCAAAGTTTGTGAGATCTCTATGAAGATGTGTGCGCTTCTTCACAGTTGAATAGAAGTGTTGTAACTGGCTATATTCAAAATTAGCCTTCGGGGAAATGACTCTTCCCTGTAACAAGTCATTGAGGGGGAGCAGCGAAGTATTGGAGATGACATGAGAAAATAATATTGGATGGGATTTATTTGAACCGAGAAATCTATTTGCAGATAGTCCTGGTGGGAAATCTGGATTATCTGAAATCGGGAGCAAGGGGCCCTGGGGGTCGATTGAGGATAAGCTTTTTTTTGGGATCTCAAAGACAAAGCAGTGGCATAAGTACTATATGACATGAGGCCAAGAAAGGGGACAATTAAATGGGCTCACCATGGGAGAGTGGTAAGAGCTTTAGGACAAATGGATTGAGCTATTTTGACCCACAAATTCCCCTCCGAATGATGGAAGAAGTCCAGGATTCTAGCGTGCACTGCTGCCATGTAATACCTTCTACAATCCGGAAGGCTAAGGCCCCCCATTTGTTTGTGTCTGATCAGAACGTGCCCCCGAATGCATGGACGCCCACTTGCCCAGATAAATCTGCAAAAGCTACTGCGTAGTCTTTTCCAAAGATTTGAGGGAATTACCACGGGAATGGTTTGGAAGAGGTATAAGAGTTTAGGTAGGACGTTCATTTTTAGTATATTTATTCTGCCGAACCAGGAAAAATCCTTCTCCGGCCAAGAAGTAAGATCTCTATGGAGTTGTTCAATAAAGGGCCCAAAATTAAGATAAAATAGACGGGAGAGGTCTCTATGAATACGAATTCCTAAGTATTTGATATCCTGTGAGGGCCAGGCAAAGGGAAAGTTGGACTGGATGGAATCCTGTATGGATTTGGGGAGGGAGACATCGAGGGCCTCAGACTTCGCTGCATTGATTTTAAAATTTGACCATGTACCAAAGTGATCTATTTCAGCCATAACAGCAGTGATGGATATATGTGGTTGAGTGATATATACTAGGACATCATCAGCAAATGCAGAGCACTTGTACTCGGTGCCTCCCACCTCAATCCCCCTAATATTGGGGTTATCGTGAATTGATGAGAGCAGGTGCTCCATCACTAGGATGTATAAGAGAGGGGACAGAGGACATCCCTGCCTTGTCCCATTGGTGATTATGAAAGGTGATGATAATGTTCCATTTATCTTCAGCCTAGCTGACGGATTGCGATACAGGGCCATGATTTTGGCTATAAAAGGGTCCCCTACCCCAAGCTTTTTAAGAGAATAATATATGGCGTGCCAGTAGACTCTATGGAATGCTTTCTCAGCATCCAACGAGAGTATCTAATTACAAATTTTTAACTGCATCTAGCCCAAGCAATACTTTGGGCCTAGCAGCAGTGTCTGTTAGTCAGCGGATTAACCCAGCTGTTAAGCAAGCTACACCACCTGTAGTTTGGACACTTAATTTTTTTCAAAGGAAATGGTTCGAGGCCCCGGGACACTCAGTGAAGAGCATCGGGGAGGCACCCCAAGGCACAGGGGCTGGGACTGGCGGTAGGACGCCTTGCGGTGGACCGCCAAGCTCGATCCTTATAAAAGCTTTTTAACTGCAGCAGCTTTAGTGGACGCTACTGGAGCTGGAATTACCGCGGCTGCTGGCATGAGACTTGCCCTCCAATAGATCCTTGTAAAAGGATTTAAAGTGTACTCATTCAAATTAGAGAGACAATTTAAATTAAAAAGATTAGACCTGCCTCCACCGCAGGGGGGCTCGCTCGACCCACCAGCGGACAGGCACCAGTATTGGGAGAGGGGGGCTGGCCGTCAGGGTCCACCGCCGCTCTGGCACAAACCCTGCGACACGGAGGTCGCACGGGCAGGAACAGACTGGCCATGTCGGCTTCGCACTTTTTTGGTTTTAGAAGGGCATGACATGCCTATATCTGTGTCTCCCCCTCCTTTTACTCCTCCACCTCTTTTCTTTTCGCATGACTACATGTACTTGTCACTTTTCCATGTGTTAGTTGTGTCTTCTGAGCAGTTTGTCAGCTTTTGGACACCTTTTGAAGTGTTTTCTATGTGTTTTCTATGTGTTTCTATGTGTTTTTGTTTGCCTGCCATTGGTTTTAACGGTGTTCGAAGGTGTTCGACGAACAGTTCGACGAACAGTTCGGCGAACATACGGATGTTCGACGAACCGAACCGAACTCGAACACTATGGGGGTGGCTCATCACTACTTATAATCAGTGTGTGTGCATAAAAGCAGAGTGAGTTTCTGGGACTCTTGCATCTTTCATCCAGCCACTAACATTTCTGTATTGTGAGTCAAGGGGAAAGCAAAAGAATTGTCAACGGATCTTCTGGAAAAGGTAGTTGAACTGTATAACACAGAAAAGGGATACAAAAAAATATCCAAGGAATTGATAATGCCAGTCAGCAGCGTTCAAACTGTGATTAACAAATGGAAAATCAGGAGCTCTGTAAAAACCAAACCACGGTCAGGTAGACCAACAAAAATTTCGGCCACAACTGCCAGGAAAATTGTTCGGGATGCAAAGAAAAACCCACAAATAACATCAGCTGAAATTCAGGACTCTCTGAAAACTAGAGGTGTGGCAGTTTCAAGATGCTCAATAAGGAGGCACTTGAAGAAAAATGGGCTGTATGGTCGAGTCGCCAGAAGAAAGTTATTACTGCGCAAATGCCACAAAGTATCTCGCCTACAATACACCAAACAGCACAGAGACAAGCCTCAAAACTTCTGGAACAAGGTAATTTGGAGTGATGAGACCAAAATGTAACATTTTGGCCACAACTATAAACGTTATATTTGGAGAGAGGTCAACAAGGCCTATGATGAAAGGAACACCATTCCTACAGTAAAGCAGGGAGGTGGATTGCTGATGTTTTGGGCATGTGTGAGCTACAAATGCACAGGAAACTTGGTAAAAGTTGAAGGAAAGATGAATGCAGCACTTTATCAGCAAATACTGGAGGCAAATTTGCACTCATCAGCCTGGAAGCTGAGCATGGGACGCACTTGGACGTTCCAACATGACAACGATCCAAAACACAAGGCCAAGTCGACCTGTCATTGGCTACAGCAGAACAAAGTGAAGGTTCTGGAGTGGCCAACTCAATCTCCTGACCTCAATATCATTGAGCCACTCTGGGGAGATCTCAAGCGTGCAGTTCATGCTAGACAGCCCAGGAATTTACAGGAACTGGAGACTTTTTGCCAAGAAGAATGGGCAGCTTTACCATCTGAGAAAATAAAGAACCTCATCCATAACATTGTAGCATCGACGTCTCTGCCCCCTGCCAGGCAGAGACGCCGTCCCCCCTACCGCCGCGGTCCTACTCCGGCGTCTTCCGGCCTCCCTGCTGGTGCACGCAGCTTCCCTGGCACTGTGCTTAGGGCGCGCGTGCGCGCTCCCCCCCTCTTAAAGGGACTGCGCGCACCATCCTAAAAAGTCCCCGGCCAATGGCCGGAGGACTTTCTCTATAAAAGGCACCTCCTCCAATAGTCCCAGAGTGGCACCTGGTCCCTCTGCTCGGTCACTCCCTGGTTCACGGAGTCGACTGAGCCGCCGTGCGACCTTGGTCAGGCCGAATAGATGCTTAGTCACGCCCCTCTGGTCCCTCCTAGCATCGCAGCACAGTGGTTCCACCACCCGGATCCATAACAAACATCCACAAAAGACTTCAAGCTCTCATTGATGTTAGAGGGGGCAATACACAGTATTAAGAACTGGGGTATGTGAACTTTTGATCAGGGTCATTTGGATGTTTTTCTTTGTCATTAAGATTTAAAAAGAGAAGACACAGTAGTTTGACAATAAATGGCTTCACCCAACCAATAACCATGAGTGGAAAAGAAAGGAAAAATTGGTGACATGTTCAATACTTACTTCATCCTCTGTATGTTGTCTGCAATCTATCACTGCAAACTCTGCAAGTCAAAATGGTATTTCTCCCTATCCAAATGCACCAATAGAATAGCTTCTGGCCACGTTTGGGCTAGTCCTGCATTCTGTATAAATTGTGCAACAAATTGTGAGATCAAATTTCTCCTATTACCAGCTGAGAAAATGAAAACTAAATTGTGGAAAAATATTCATTTTTAACTTTGAAGGCCCAATGTTATAAAATTATGTGAAACACCTGTGGGATTAAAATGCTCACTACACCTCTAGATCAATTCAATAAAATGAGCTGGCACAACAGGAGCTCTGCAAGTAGGACATGACTTTATCAATATAGTTCAGTAAAATTTGCACTTGAAAATTGCGCTTCTTCTCTTCCGCTCCCTGCTGTGTGCCTAAACCGTATTTTCTGAACACATATTGGGTATGTGTTACGAATCGTGGTTCTATGCTCCCACCTGGTAATAGAGCTGGTCTGGTACGGCGCTACTCCGGTCGCAAACACCGCCATTGTCCTGACCCGGGGGCAGAGTTACCATGCGTGCAGGAAAATTGTCCCAATCTTGTGGAGCATTGAGTTCTGGCGTTTTCTCTGCCGAGGGAAGATGGGACGCTGTCTTCCCTGGTTGCCAAGCAGCGTAGGATGCTGTTTTGTTTGGCAATAAGCAATGGTGGGATTTTGTCCAGCCTGCTGTTGAAGATAGCAGGGAGTGGCTTTCTGGGGATGATTGGCAGGTAGTCAGTACCTGATCATTTGACGGGCTATATAATCCTGCTCCCTGCTCAGTCCTTTGTTGTTTATTGCAGTTTCCCATGTGCTTGGTGGTTTGTGGTGTTAGCATTAGGTTTTGCTATTACAGCAGGGTTTTCTCATTTTCTCTTTGGGTTACACTTTCTGGGGATCCTGCAGAGGTACTCACCTGGTCCTGGACTGGGCACCAGCGACGTCACCAGACGCCAGCTGTCCGACGACAGTGGGCCTGGGAAGGGCTCTGCCAAAGTCCCCCTTCCATTTAATGGGAGCTGGGTGAAGAGTATTCCTTGCCCTCAAGGGCTCGCCTAGCTGGGCAGCTTGTGCCACGTGCTTCTGTGGCTGCGCCTTTACTGGTTTGGTGCCAGTCTTTTTGGGTCCCTTTTTGAAACGCATAACAGTATGGCAGAGTTCAGGAAATATTGTGCAACAAACTGTGCTCGAGTTCTTCTCATAAAAATGTAACATCTCTGTTAGAATAATGCCATTCATATCTTCACTTATGCAATATAAGTCATATGCGAATGAGTTTGATGGGGTTGTCCACTACTCGGACAACCCCTTCTCAATCCGTATGTTTCCCTATTTTAATAAAAATGCTTATACTCACCTCCGGTGGCAGAGCCATTTCAGCTGTGTCGGCACTGTCTCTCATGGCGATTGATTAACAGTGTGACGTCACGCGAACCCTTTGGCCAACAGCGCTGGCTTTACCTTACCTGCATCCGGACAAATTGCTTACATTCGGAGGAAGTGAACACTGCTAATCTCTCTCTTCCTCCGGATGTATGTGATACATCTGAGGACAGGGAGAAGCAGCCATTAATTGACCACAGGGTTTGTGTGATGTCAAACTGTTATGCGATTGATGAGAAAGATAGTGCCGACACAACTGGTACGGTGATGGCACCGGAGGTGAGTATAAGTCTTGTTGTTTTAAAAGGGGGAAACATACGGATTTACAACCTCATTAAGTGCTTTTGGGGGTGTCAAAAAACTTCTCAAGTCCCTACCTCCCTGATGGGGAATAAAGCCAGTAAAGCAAAATCTTGGGAAGTGCTTTGACATGTCTAGAGCACTTAATCCTAATTTATATATACATTAAAACAGTGATGTTTCAGTCAGTAACCAACAGTTTTCATAAAATGTGATTCATTAGCATAACATTTACCAAATTCTGGACATGAAAATGCTTTGCCCCTGTGTGAGTCTTTTGATATTTAACAAGGCTTGATTTCTGAATAAACTTTTTCCACATTCTAAACACGAAAATGGCTTCTCCCCTGTGTATCCAATATCTATACCTCTAAAAATCTATTCAAAAGTGTATAGGACACTAAAGAAATAGGTTTTGTAGATTTCTTTGAAAATATGAAAACCTGCTGCTAAATTTTCAAGTTTTCATCCTAAAAACATAAAAACTTTTGGAAAATAATGTAAATGAATGTAAAGTATACATCTGTTAAATGTTCTTTATGAACTATTGTGAGTGATAACACTAGGTGTTGTATGGTCATAGTCACTGAAAGTTAAAAAATGTACACATTTTCCAAATTTGACACATTTCAGATATTTTCATATATAAATTCATCTAAATTTACCACTGACAAAATACAATTTGTCGTGAAAATATAATCCCAGAATCATTGGGAGATGTAGAAGCAGCCCAAAATTATTCCCACATAAAATTACATACAGTACAGACCAAAAGTTTGGACACACCTTCTCATTTAAAGATTTTTCTGTATTTTCATGACTAAGAAAATTGTACATTCACACTGAAGGCATCAAAACTATGAATTAACACATGTGGAATTATATACTTAACAAAAAAGTGTGAAACAACTGAAAATATGTCTTATATTCTAGGTTCTTCAAAGTAGCCACCTTTTGCTTGGATGACTGCTTTGCACACTCTTGGCATTCTCTTGATGAGCTTCAAGAGGTAGTCACCGGAAATGGTCTTCCAACAATCTTGACGGAGTTCCCAGAGATGCTTAGCACTTGTTGGCCCTTTTGCCTTCACTCTGCGGTCCAGCTCACCCAACACCATCTCGATTGGGTTCAGGTCTGGTGACTGTGGAGGCCAGGTCATCTGGCGTAGCACCCCATCACTCTCCTTCTTGGTCAAATATCCCTTACACAGCCTGGAGGTGTGTTTGGGGTCATTGTCCTGTTGAAAAATAAATGATGGTCCAACTAAACGCAAACCGGATGGAATACCATGCCGCTGCAAGATGCTGTGGTAGCCATTCTGGTTCAGTATGCCTTCAATTTTGAATAAATCCCCAACAGTGTCACCAGCAAAGCACCCCCACACCATCACACCTCCTCCTCCATACTTCACGGTGGGAACCAGGCATGTAGAATCCATCCGTTCACCTTTTCTGCTTCGCACAAAGACACGGTGGTTGGAACCAAAGATCTCAAATTTGGACTCATCAGACCAAAGCACAGATTTCCACTGGTCTAATGTCCATTCCTTGTGTTCTTTAGCCCAAACAAGTCTCTTCTGCTTGTTGCCTGTCCTTAGCAGTGGTTTCCTAGCAGCTATTTTACCATGAAGGCCTGCTGCACAAAGTCTCCTGTTAACAGTTGTTGTAGAGATGTGTCTGCTGCTAGAACTCTGTGTAGCATTGACCTGGTCTCTAATCTGAGCTGCTGTTAACCTGTGATTTCTGAGGCTGGTGACTCGGATAAACTTATCCTCAGAAGCAGAGGTGACTCTTGGTCTTCCTTTCCTGGGGCGGTCCTCATGTGAGCCAGTTTCTTTGTAGCGCTTGATGGTTTTTGCAACTGCACTTGGGGACACTTTCAAAGTTTGCCCAGTTTTTCGGACTGACTGACGTTCATTTCTTAAAGTAATGATGGCCACTTGTTTTTCTTTACTTAGCTGCTTTTTTCTTGCCATAATACAAATTCTAACAGTCTATTCAGTAGGACTATCAGCTGTGTATCGACCAGACTTCTGCACAACACAACTGATGGTCCCAACCCCATTTATAAGGCAAGAAATCCCACTTATTAAACCTGACAGGGCACACCTGTGAAGTGAAAACCATTTCCGGTGACTACCTCTTGAAGCTCATCAAGAGAATGCCAAGAGTGTGCAAAGCAGTCATCAAAGCAAAAGGTGGCTACTTTGAAGAACCTAGAATATAAGACATATTTTCAGTTGTTTCACACTTTTTTGTTAAATATATAATTCCACATGTGTCAATTCATAGTTTTGATGCCTTCAGTGTGAATGTACAATTTTCATAGTCATGAAAATACAGAAAAATCTTTAAATAAGAAGGTGTGTCCAAACTTTTGGTCTGTACTGTATGTCAGATTTGAGAAATGCAGTTGTGTTGTAAAATAAAAACTGACTGCATGTTCAAAGGGTTAACAAGTATTAATTTATTGCTGTAAAATTTCCCACATTCTAAACATTAAAGTGGCTTCACTCTGATGTCTAACAAGATTTATTTTAATATTAACATTTCACATTCTGATTATGAATTTACTCTTTTGTGAGCATTTTGATGATTAACAAGAGCTGATTTCTGGTTAAAGCATTTTCCACATTCTTCACAAGTAAACGGCTTCTCTGGCGTGTGACTTTTCTTATGTTTAATAAGATGTGATTTCTGCTTAAAACATTTTCCACACTCTGAACATGAGAACACGATTTCTTCTGTATGTGTTCTCCGATGTCTAACAAGATTGGATTTAGCAGTATAACATTTCCCACATTCTGGACATGCATATGACTTTGCTCTTGTGTGAGTATTTTGATGTGTAACAAGATTTGATTTCCAGTTAAAACATTTCCCACATTCTAAACATGAATATGGCTTCTCCCCTGTGTGAATTCTCTCATGTTCTATAAGATATGATTTTTGGTTAAAACATTTCCCACATTCTGAACATGAAAATGGCTTCTCCCCTGTGTGACTTCTCTCGTGTTTAATAAGACATGATTTTTCGATAAAACATTTTCCACATTCTGAACATGAGTACGGCTTCTCCCCTGTGTGATTTCTTTGATGTTTAAAAAGAACTGATTTATCAACAAAACATTTCCCACATTCTGAACATGAAAATGGCTTTACACCAGTATGAATTCTTTGATGTCTAATAAAACACGATTTCTGGTTAAAACATTTTTTACATTCTGAACATGAATATGGCTTTTCCATTGTGTGAACTGTTTGATTTATTATACTCTTTCTGTGACAGTTCTTTTTCTTAACAGTCAGCGATGATTCGGAATATGGGACCTGTTTAAAATGATCAGATGATAGATCTTTACTATGATAGCCAGGAGGTATATTTGTAATAATGGCAAATTCTTCATATGTATCTGGTGTCCTGCCACAGTCATATGATTTACATTGTACAGAAATCTGATGTCCCTCTGAGATCCTGTTACAATCACCTGTAGATGATAGAACATATGTCATTATTTTTGAATAATATTACCCGAAAATAAATGAAACATATACTTACATATCTGACAGGAACCTCTCCTGCAATGTTGCTGCTGCGATTCCTAGCAATCACGTAACATTTTTAAATCTGACGGAACCGTAAAGGCTGCAGTCAATCAGCAACCACTGATTGCAGTCACCTGACATAATGTGATATGACTGCCGGGAATCACAGCACCATCATCACAAGAGTGTAGTGACAGTCCAAGAGGAAAGTATATATATATTTTTATGACCATATAGACAAAGGTCAATTATAGCACTCAGATTTTAAATTTTAAAAACTGGAGTCTTTATATATGTTTTTTCAAGTTTTACAAACCAACGCATTTTGACCAAGTGATCTCAGTCATGCCTGTAATTTTTATGACATGACAAACTCCTTTTATAACAAATACCGGCAAACTGAGCTGTATAAATCACTGAAAATATACACACTGGTTAAAACCATTAGCATTCATTCATACATTTTTAATATATATTAATTTATAATGATAAAACAAATCATGTCTGGGATATAGACCAACTGGAAAACAGTTGTTCATTGAGAAAATAAAAAACTTCACAATTCAATCTCTTCTCGACACCTGCCATACATGGACGTACAAGCAGAACCAGCACCGATCACAGCCATTTAACCCCTCAGATGATGCCGTCAATAACGATAGCGGTATCAAGATAATTATTTGAGCGAGGGGCTCCGTCTTTATCTCTATCAGCACCTTGATTGCTATCATGTGGTGTCGATGGTAGCCATGATGACTCCAGGCCGAGTAATGGCCATGGGGCCAGGAAGCTATGGTGGCTTGTTACTACCTCTTGGAGCTCATCAAAAGAATGCCAAGAGTGTGCAAAGCAGTCATCAAAGCAAAAGGTGGCTACTTTGAAGAACCTAGAATATAAGACATATTTTCAGTTGTTTCACACTTTTTTTGTTAAGTATATAATTGCACATGTGTTAATTCATAGTTTTGATGCCTTCAGTCTGAATGTACAATTTTCATAGTCATGAAAATACAGAAAAATCTTTAAATGAGAAGGTGTGTCCAAACTTTTGGTCTGTATAAGAAAGTGGTGTCACTGAAAACATAATCTCATCATATGACTCTGTCAGAGAAAACATAACAAGTTCTAGCTATTGAAAATGGCAAAATAGAAACAAATTATTGTTTGCAGAAAATAGTTTTGAGTGTCAAAAGTAGCAAATAGTGTTGAGCCACCCCCGTAGTGTTCGAGTTCGGTTCGGTTCGTCGAACACCCGTGTGTTCGCCGAACTGTTCGTCGAACTGTTCGTCGAACACCTTCGAACACCGTTAAAACCAATGGCAGGCAAACAAAAACACATAGAAACACATAGAAAACACCTTCAAAGGTGTCCAAAAGCTGACAAACTGCTCAGAAGACACAACTAACACATGGAAAAGTGACAAGTACATATAGTCATGCGAAAAGAAAAGAGGTGGAGGAGTAAAAGGAGGGGGAGACACAGATATAGGCATGTCATGCCCTTCTAAAATCCAAAAAGTGAGAAGCCGACACGTTCAGTCCGCTCCTGCCCGTGCCACCTCCGTGTCGCCGGGTTTGTGCCAGAGCCGCGGTGAACCCTGACGGCCAGCCGCCCTCTCCCAATACTGGTGCCTGTCCGCTGGTGGGTCGAGCGAGCCCCCCTGTGGTGGAGGCAGCTCTAAGCTTTTTAATTTAAATTGTCTCTCTAATTTGAATGAATACACTTTAAATCCATTTACAAGGATCTATTGGAGGGCAAGTCTCATGCCAGCAGCCGCGTAATTCCAGCTCCAGTAGCGTCCACTAAAGCTGCTGCAGTTAAAAAGCTTTTATAAGGATCGAGCTCGGCTGTCCACCGCAAGGCATCCTACTGCCAGTCCCAGCCCCTATGCCTTGGGGTGCCTCCTGATGCTCTTCACTGAGTATCCCGTGGTCCCGAAGCATTTCCTTTGAAAAAATTAAGTGTCCAAACTACAGGTGGTGTAGCTTGCTTAACAGCCGGGATAATCCGCTGACTAGCAGACACTGCTACTAGGCACAAAGTATTTCCTGGGCTAGATGCAGTTAAAAATTTGTAATTAGATACTCTCGTTGGATGCTGAGAAAGCATTCCATAGAGTCTCCTGGCACGCCATATATGATTCTCTTAAAAAGCTTGGGGTAGGGGTCTAGGGGACCCTTTTATAGCCAAAATCACGGCCCTGTATCACAATACGTCACCTAGGCTGAAGATAAATGGAACTGTAGCACCCTGAGGGCTCGGTTGCTACAGAGGTATTGCACCTCACCCAGAGGTGTGATATCTCACTCTCAGGTAAGGATGGAGTGTGGATAAGGACCCGACACCTGCATGCATTACACCACATTGCCGTGGGGCAGGGCGACCAATATGCCTCTGAGATGGGCACGACAGTCCCTGTCCCTGGCTGGAGTGGGGGGAGGGAACACTGAGGAAGGGGAACCCTGTAGTGCAGGAGCAGGGAGGAAGCAGTTCCTGGGTGCATTGAGAAGGGAGTATAAAAGGTGGGCACCATCTTAGTTCAGTGCAGAGAAGTCTGAGCAGAAATGGCAGGGAGCAGGGGCTCTGCATGAGCTCTGCTCCGGAGGCGAGCCTAGTAACAGAGGCCCAGGCCTGGAAGAGGGAGAAGGAAGGAAGAGGAGCGGAGAAGACTCCAGGAACGAGGAATGAAGGGATCCCAGGGGTGCGGACGGGCGAGTCGCCACCGCACGCCCGAATCCACCTGCGTGGAGGGGTCAGGCCAAAGGGGGAGACCGTTCCCCGAAACTAGTGGAGGCAGGAAACGACCCTCAGCTAGAAACCGGAGGCTGTGACATTTTATGTGGCGCAGCCCCTCGCTACACCCGTTAGGAAGGCACCACAGAGGGTCAGGGAAACTGGCGCCAAGTTTACCAAGAGGAGGCCCGAGGCAGCCGGACAGAAGGGTTGGTAAGAAAGGCCAGACAAAGGACACACAAAGGGGGTCCTGTGAAGCGCTCCAAAGTTATCTGGGAGTTGTCTGAGCCCCTCACCTGGTGAGCACAGTACGACGTGGGCAGCCGTTACCTGCAGACGTGGTCTGGATAATAATAACTGTGAGTAAAGGCCCTGGACTGCATCACTGACTCCGTGTCGTTACTGCTGCTGCCCTGCACCATCACCCCCATCCTCCGCATACACTGCGCTGAGGCTATACTCCTCCCGTGGGGAGTTATGCTACGCTCTGCTGCACCCACAACACCAGCCTCAGCGGTCTGCCCTGCAGCGGCGGTTCACTCTGACCGCAATCCACGGGTGGCGTAGTCGGACATTTAAACATCAAAACCACATAAATAGTTCCGCCACTGGTTTGACCACCCTGAGCCACGGAACCGGGTCGCCGCCACGAAGACTACAACCACCAGCATCCACCAAAAAGGGTCCGGCTCCAGGTGTCCCAAGGCCCAGGGGGTGCATCAGAACATTTTCATCACCTTTCACAATCACCAATGGGACAAGGCAGGGATGTCCTCTGTCCCCTCTCTTATACATCCTAGTGACGGAGCACCTGCTCTCATCAATTCGCCATAACCCCAATATTAGGTGGATTGAGGTGGGAAGCACCGAGTACAAGTGCTCTCTATTTGCTGATGATGTCCTAGTATATATCACTCAATCACATATATCCATCCATGCTGTTATGGCTGAAATAGATCACTTTGTTACATGGTCAAATTTTAAAATCAATGCAGCGAAGTCTGAGGCCCTCGATGTCTCCATCCCCAAATCCATATAGGATTCCATCCAGTCCAACTTTCCCTTTGCCTGGCCCTCACAGGGTATCAAATACTTAGGAATTCCTATTCATAGAGACCTCTCCCATCTATGTTATCTTAATTTTGGGCCCTTTATTGAACAACTCCATACAGACCACGGTTGGCAAGTTAGAACTGTAAGATTCACTACGTGAACCACTGGTGTTTTGTGGAAAAGCACATGTACACTGTGTTCCAAATTATTATGCAAAAAGTGTTTAGGAGTGATAAGGCAAGAATTTGTTTGTTTGTCAGTTAAACTCATTGATGGTGATGTGTGTCAGGGCTCTTTATATCACTGTAAGCAATTGCAGACACCTGTGCTAATTAGTTTGGCAGCTGTGTCCAATGAAAGGCAAGACTACTTAAGAAGGCTGTCTCACATTATTAAGCAGCCTACATTTTCTGCCAAAATGGGAAAGAAAAAGGATGTGTCGGCTGCTGAGAAGCAACAAATTGTGGAGTGTTTAGGTCAAGGCATGACTACAATCAACATTGTGCGATGATCAGGATGAAGTGTCTTGGCAATCAAGAAGTATGTAGCTGATTCACAGTACACACGTGTGCGTGCTGATAAGGGCAAATTGAGGACTCTTTCCTACAGGCAATTACGTCAGGTTAAAAGAGCAGCGGCAAAAAAGCCTTGTCATAGCAGCAGACAAGTTTTTGAAGCTGCTGGTGCCTCCAACGTCCCCCGAACAACAAGATGCAGGGTCCTTCAGAGGTTTGCAGCTGTGCATACGCGATCCTGTCGACCTCCTCTATCCACTTCACACAAGCAGAAACGGCTCCAGTGGGTCAAACATTACATGAAGACTGATTTCAAAACTGTTTTGTTCACGGATGAGTGCCGTGCAGCGCTCGATGGTCCAGATGGATGGAGTGGAGGATGGCTGGTTGATGGACACCCCACGCAAACACAGCTACAGCGCCAACAAGGAGGAGGTGGAGTAATGTTTTGGGCTGGAATCATGGGGAGAGAGATTGTCGGCCCCTTTAGGATCCCTGAAGGCGCTAAAGATGAACTCCATAATGTATGTGGATTTTCTCAAACAGCACTTCCTGCCATGGTTCAAGAAGAAGAACCGTGTATTTCATAGCAAGATCATTTTTTTGCATGATAATGCACCATCTCATGCTGCACATAAAACATCTGCATCTCTGGCTGATATGGGCATAAAAGGGGACAAACTTATGGTGTGACCCCCATGCTCCCCTGACCTCTACCCCATTCAGAACCTCTGGAGCATCATCAAAAGGAGTGTCTATGATGGCGGGAGGCAGTTCACATCTAAGCAACAGCTCTGGGAGGGTATTCTGTCCTCATGCAAAACAATTGAAGCAGAAACCATCCAAAACCTGACAAATTCAATGGACGAGAGAGTTCAGAAGCTCCTTTCGAACAAGGGGTCCTATGTGAAAATGTAACATCACCTAGAATAAAGTTTTGAATTGAAAACTGTTTGATTTCAGTTTCTAATAACCTGCTAATGCTTATAATTTCAAAAATGACCATTTTTTTGGTCTTTATTAAAATGAAAAGGTTGATCGAAAAGTTTGGGGGATCTAAGAGTGTGGCAACCCAGTAGTCATGATTACTTCGAATTCTGACAATATAAGGGTCATGTTGCAGGTAGTGCAGCAAGAAGGCACTTATGTGTCTTGCGCATCTCGGAGCCCCAAAATTATTTTCCGGGCTAGATGCAGCTAAAAATTATTATTAATTTTAAATCTGGTGGAGCTTAGTATAGATGGCCTAATAGGATCAGTGCTGCACACTGCTACAAAGCCCAAATTATTTTCCAGTCAAGATACAGATAAACATGATTAGTAATTTTAAATCTGGTGGAGCTTATTATAGATGGCCTAATAGAATCAGTGCTGCACACTGCTACAAAGCACAAATTATTTTCCAGCCAAGATACAGATAAACATGATTAGTAATTTGAAAGCTTAAAACGGTTGGTAGGGTGATTTTAACCAATCATCAAGCTTTTACTCTCCCCAGGATGACACAGGGGTAGAAAAGTCGTTTCAGATCCATGATTTGTTCATCTTTATGAACGTGAGTCTGTCTACATTATCAGTGGAGAGCCGCGTGCACTTATCTGTCAGCACACCACCAGCAGCGCTGAACACACGTTCAGACAGAACGCTGGCTGCGGGGCATGACAAGATCTCCAAGGCGTAAGTGGCTAGCTCTGGCCATTTATCCAGATTGGAAGCCCAAAAAGAGCAAGGGTCCAGTGACACAGTCATGGCTTCAATGTTTACTTGGAGATACTCCTGTACCATCGTCTCTAGGCGTTGACTATGTGTCAGACTTCTTGTCTCCTGTGGCCTTGCAAAGGATGGGCTAAAAAAGTGGTGAAATGATTCCGCAAAATTGATGTTACCAGCAGATACTGTGGTTCTGTTACGGTTTGAGTGCTGAGCACTTGACGGTCCCAAGTTGGAACTGTGAGATTCACTACGTGCACCACTGGTGTTTTGTGGAAAAGCACATGTAAGATTCTGCAACAGTCTCTGCTGATACTCCTGCATGCGTGCATCCCTTTCTATGGCAGGAATAATTTCTGCAAATTTACTTTTGTACCGGGGATCTAACAGTGTGGCAACCCAGTAGTCAGGATTATTTCTAATTCTCACAATTCGAGGGTCATGTTGCAGGAAGTGCAGCAAGAAGGCACTCATGTGTGTTGCGCATCCAGGAGCACCAAGTCCCTGTTGTGTTGGTTGCGAGGTAACAATCATGCTTCCTTCCTCTGTCCTCTCCCCCAACCTCGCACAACAGAAATGTGATCAAGGTCTCCCTCATCTGATGAGTCTTCCATCAGTTCGTCCTCCACTTCTTCCTGGGCTTCTTCCTGAGCTCCTGCACCTTCCTCACTAGTTTGGCTGCTACCATGCGCCCTGGTAAAACCATCTCCCCCACCCTCACATGCCTGCCGCCTTGGTGCTGCCGACCGTCTGGACCTTGCAGATGTTAGCCCTTCCGCATACAACTCCTCCTCCTCTACTTCCTCCACCTCCTCTTGTGCCACCACCTGACTCCGAATTCTGTTTAACATGTGCTCCAGCATGTAAATCACCGGAATAGTCATGCTGATAATGGCATCGTCAGCACTAAACATCTTCGTCGCCATTTCAAAACTGTGCAGAAGGGTGCATAGGTCCCTGATCTGAGACCACTCCTCCAGCGTGATTTGCCCCACCTCTGGATCTCGTTGGCCCAGGCTATACGTCAGAACGTATTGCACCAGGGCTTGTCGGTGCTGCCACAGTCGCTGCAACATGTGCAGAGTTGAATTCCACCGGGTAGGCACATCGCATTTTAGCCGATGAAGTGGCAGGCCCAACGACTTCTGTAGAGATGTAAGTCGCTGAGCTGCGGGATGCGAACGGCGGAAGTGAGCACACAGCGACCGGGCCCTCTGCAGAAGGCCATCTAGTCTGGGATAGTGGGCTAAAAATTGCTGGACAACCAGGTTCAACACGTGAGCGATACAAGGCACGTGTGTGACATTGCCCCGGCGAAGGGCCGCACCCAGGTTTGCAGCATTGTCGCACACGGCCTTCCCTGGTTTCAGGTCCAGTGGAGACAACCATTCATGAAATTGGTTCTCCAGAGCTGACCACAACTCCTCAGCTGTGTGACTCACATTTCCCAGACATTTCAAAGTAAAAACCGCCTGATGACGTTGAGCCCTACTGCCAGCATAGTAAGGAGGTGTGCAGGATCCCTTCTGCGCAGTTAGAAAGCTTGTGGCATGACCAGACAGGCTTTGGGTGCAGGTGGAGGACCGAGAGGAGGTTGAGGAGGCAGAAGCAGTGGAGGTACTTTGACATAAAGAGGATTGACGCACAACTCGTGGGGACGGCAAGACTTGGACAGCAGCCCCTTGTCCTGCTGTCACCATAGTTACCCAGTGCCCAGTCAGCGACATGTAACGCCCCTGTCCATGCCTACTCGTCCAAGTGTCTGTGGTGAAATGCACCCTGTCACACACAGAGTTTCTCAAAGAAGCGGTGATGTTGTGTGCGACATGCTGGTGGAGCGTAGGCACACCTTTCTTTGAGAAGTAGTGCCGACTGGGCATCTGGTACTGGGGCACTGCGACGGACATAAGGTCTCGAAAATCCTCTGTGTCCACCAGGCGGAAAGGCAGCATTTCTGTAGCCAAGAGCTTGCAGATGGTGAAATTCAACCTCTTAGCTTTCTCATGGCTAGGAGGAAATGGTCTTTTACTTGTCCACATCTGAGGGACCGAGGGCTGGCTATTGTGCTTAGACGGGGTTGATAAGGGTGTCCCCGGCAAACTGCCGGTCTGTGAGGAAGATGCAGGCGGACATGTTAGGTTGCCTTGATCCAAAGGTGGTGCTATCGATGTCGGACAGCGCTCAACACCAGCTGGTGTTACCACCTCCAAAGAAAATGATGACCTGCCAATCACGCTGGCTGTTGCGGGTAAAGAGGTGGCAGGTCTGCGCCCCAAAACAGGTGTGACTGCTGTCCCCCCAGTCACAGAGGATGAAGAGGCCGCGGATGCACAAGATATGGCAGACGGTGGTTGGCCCGGCCGGCTAGGCCGCATTGTAGCACACTGAGCTTCCCACTGCAACTTATGCTTCATGTCCATGTGCCGGTTCATGCATGAAGTACTCAAACTATGCATTTTTTGGCCTCTACTTAGCTTTTGCTGACAAATGTTACAGATAACACGAGTTGGGTCATCTTTATCGATCTGAAAAATGCCCAGGCTATGCAAGGCTTAGCACCCATGCGACCTGAAGAGCCACCACGACTTGTGGTGAGAGTTGTGTTTGAGGATGCAGTTGTTGACGTGCTTCCAGTACTACGTCTCTGTCCAGGAAGGCGCAACCTGACCTTGTCGTCACTAGCATCTTCCTCCACCTCCTCTGCTGACCTCATCTCTTGGCTGACTGTGGGTTGACAGTAAGTGGGATCTCCAACCTCATCATCATCACCCTGTGCGTTATCACACCCGTCGTCCTCAGAGCCAACCTGTTCCTGCCCTGACAAAAAACTAAAGTTGTCGCTCCAATCAGGTATTTGAGTCTCATCATCGTCTTCCTCATTGTCTCCACCAACAGGAGTTACAGTTTGGGAATGAGGGTCTACATTATGGCCAGAACCTTCTGCGTCTGGTCCTGGATCCGACTCATAAAGATTCTGGGCATCAGTGCAGATCATTTCCTCGTCTGGATTCACAGAAGCACTGGAGTCGACCTCTGATTCCCAGGCTATAGTATGAGTAAACAGCTCTGCAGACTCAACCATCTGTTCTACCTCATACTCAGACGGGCAGCTGGAGATTTGGGAGCTGTGAGGAAGCAAGTGCGATTGGGGTGACACCTTTGAGGACTGGAGTATTTGTGATGTTGAAGTTGATGTGGAGGAGAGCCCACTTAAAGGAGCACTTGATATCCGTTGAAGCACCTGCTGTTTTTGTGCCTCATCTGGAATTTGTAGCGATTGGCGTGGCCGTAAGAAAGGGATCTTATCACATTGTCCGCTAAAAGAAGTAGACATTTTAGTTTGGCTGGAAGATGGTCTTTCTTCTGCAGATGTTACTGTTGCTTTAACACCTACCCCATGGACACAACCTTTTTCCCCTTCCCAACACGCCTATTCCCCTTTTCACCAGCAGCAGGCCTTTTTCCACTCATTTTGGTGGTTAACTAATTCACAACTCTGGAGTTGTTTGCACAAAAAAACAATGGATGGGAACCGAGCAGAGCTGAGTGGCCAAACTGTGGTATTAGGCCAAAACTATTGGCTGGGTTAGATGCAGAAAAAAATTATATTCAATTTGCAACCTGATGGAGGTCAGTATAGATGGACTAATAGAACAAGTCCCACACACAGCTAGAAGCCCAAATATTTTTTCAGAGGTAGATGCAGAAAAAAATTGTATTCAGTTTGCAACCTGATGGAGGTCAGTATAGATGGACTAATAGAACAAGTCCTACACACAGCTAGAAGCCCAAATATTTTTTTAGAGGTAGATGCAGAAAAAAAATATATTCAGTTTGCAACCTGATGAAGGTCAGTATAGATGGACTAATAGAGAAAGTCCCACACACTGCTAGAAGGCCAAATATTTTTTCAGAGCTAGATGCAGATATAAATTATTTTGAATTTGCAACCTGATGGAGGTCAGTATAGATGGACTAATAGAGAAAGTCCCACACACTGCTAGAAGGCCAAATATTTTTTCAGAGCTAGATGCAGAAAAAAATTATATTCAGTTTGCAATCTGATGGAGGTCAGTATAGATGGACTAATAGAACAAGTCCCACACACAGCTAGAAGGCCAAATATTTTTTCAGAGGTAGATGCAGATAAAAATTATTTTTAATTTGCAGCCTGATGGAGGTCAGTATAGATTGACTAATAGAGAAAGTCCCACACACTGCTAGAAGGCCAAATATTTTTTCAGAGCTAGATGCAGACAAAAAATTATTTTGAATTTGCAACCTGATGGAGGACAGTATAGATGGACTAATAGAGAAAGTCCCACACACTGCTAGAAGGCCAAATATTTTTTCAGAGGTAGATGCAGAAAAAAATTATATTCAGTTTGCAACCTGATGGAGGTCTGTATAGATGGATTAATAGAACAAGTCCCACACACAGCTAGAAGCCCAATATTTTTTCAGAGGTAGATGCAGAAAAAAAATATATTCAGTTTGCAACCTGATGGAGGTCAGTATAGATGGACTAATAGAGAAAGTCCCACACACTGCTAGAAGGCCAAATATTTTTTCAGAGCTAGATGTAGACAAAAAAATATTTTTCATTTGCAACCTGATGGAGGTCAGTATAGATGGACTAATAGAGAAAGTCCCACACACTGCTAGAAGGCCAAATATTTTTTCAGAGCTAGATGCAGAAAAAATTATATTCAGTTTGCAATCTGATGGAGGTCAGTATAGATGGACTAATAGAACAAGTCCCACACACAGCTAGAAGGCCAAATATTTTTTCAGAGGTAGATGCAGATAAAAATTATTTTTAATTTGCAGCCTGATGGAGGTCAGTATAGATGGACTAATAGAGAAAGTCCCACACACTGCTAGAAGGCCAAATATTTTTTCAGAGCTAGATGCAGACAAAAAATTATTTTGAATTTGCAACCTGATGGAGGTCAGTATAGATGGACTAATAGAGAAAGTCCCACACACTGCTAGAAGGCCAAATATTTTTTCAGAGCTAGATGCAGACAAAAAATTATTTTTAATTTGCAACCTGATGGAGGTCAGTATAGATGGACTAATAGAGAAGTCGCACACACTGCTAGAAGGCCAAATATTTTTTCAGAGCTAGATGCAGACAAAAAATTATTTTGAATTTGCAACCTGATGGAGGTCAGTATAGATGGACTAATAGAGAAAGTCCCACACACTGCTAGAAGGCCAAATATTTTTTCAGAGCTAGATGCAGACAAAAAATTATTTTTAATTTGCAACCTGATGGAGGTCAGTATAGATGGACTAATAGAGAAAGTCCCACACACAGCTAGAAGGCCAAATATTTTTTCAGAGCTAGATGCAGATAAAAATTATTTTTAATTTGCAACCTTATGGAGGTCAGTATAGATGGACTAATAGAGAAAGTCCTACACACTGCTAGAAGGCCAAATATTTTTTCAGAGCTAGATGCAGAAAAAAATTATATTCAGTTTGCAACCTGATGGAGGTCAGTATAGATGGACTAATAGAACAAGTCCCACACACAGCTAGAAGCCCAAATATTTTTTCAGAGGTAGATGCAGAAAAAAATTATATTCAGTTTGCAACCTGATGGAGGTCTGTATAGATGGATTAATAGAACAAGTCCCACACACAGCTAGAAGCCCAATATTTTTTCAGAGGTAGATGCAGAAAAAAAATATATTCAGTTTGCAACCTGATGGAGGTCAGTATAGATGGACTAATAGAGAAAGTCCCACACACTGCTAGAAGGCCAAATATTTTTTCAGAGCTAGATGCAGATATAAATTATTTTTAATTTGCAACCTGATGGAGGTCAGTATAGATGGACTAATAGAGAAAGTCCCACACACTGCTAGAAGGCCAAATATTTTTTCAGAGCTAGATGCAGAAAAAAATTATATTCAGTTTGCAACCTGATGGAGGTCAGTATAGATGGACTAATAGAACAAGTCCCACACACAGCTAGAAGCCCAAATATTTTTTCAGAGGTAGATGCAGAAAAAAATTATATTCAGTTTGCAACCTGATGGAGGTCTGTATAGATGGATTAATAGAACAAGTCCCACACACAGCTAGAAGCCCAATATTTTTTCAGAGGTAGATGCAGAAAAAAAATATATTCAGTTTGCAACCTGATGGAGGTCAGTATAGATGGACTAATAGAGAAAGTCCCACACACTGCTAGAAGGCCAAATATTTTTTCAGAGCTAGATGCAGATATAAATTATTTTTAATTTGCAACCTGATGGAGGTCAGTATAGATGGACTAATAGAGAAAGTCCCACACACTGCTAGAAGGCCAAATATTTTTTCAGAGCTAGATGCAGAAAAAAATTATATTCAGTTTGCAACCTGATGGAGGTCAGTATAGATGGACTAATAGAACAAGTCCCACACACAGCCAGAAGCCCAAATATTTTTTCAGAGGTAGATGCAGAAAAAAATTATATTCAGTTTGCAACCTTATGGAGGTCTGTATAGATGGATTAATAGAACAAGTCCCACACACAGCTAGAAGCCCAATATTTTTTCAGAGGTAGATGCAGAAAAAAAATATATTCAGTTTGCAACCTGATGGAGGTCAGTATAGATGGACTAATAGAGAAAGTCCCACACACTGCTAGAAGGCCAAATATTTTTTCAGAGCTAGATGTAGACAAAAAAATATTTTTAATTTGCAACCTGATGGAGGTCAGTATAGATGGACTAATAGAGAAAGTCCCACACACTGCTAGAAGGCCAAATATTTTTTCAGAGCTAGATGCAGATATAAATTATTTTTAATTTGCAACCTGATGGAGGTCAGTATAGATGGACTAATAGAGAAAGTCCCACACACTGCTAGAAGGCCAAATATTTTTTCAGAGCTAGATGCAGAAAAAAATTATATTCAGTTTGCAACCTGATGGAGGTCAGTATAGATGGACTAATAGAACAAGTCCCACACACAGCTAGAAGGCCAAATATTTTTTCAGAGGTAGATGCAGATAAAAATTATTTTTAATTTGCAGCCTGGTGGAGGTCAGTATAGATGGACTAATAGAGAAAGTCCCACACACTGCTAGAAGGCAAAATATTTTTTCAGAGCTAGATGCAGACAAAAAATTATTTTGAATTTGCAACCTGATGGAGGTCAGTATAGATGGACTAATAGAGAAAGTCCCACACACTGCTAGAAGGCCAAATATTTTTTCAGAGCTAGATGCAGACAAAAAATTATTTTTAATTTGCAACCTGATGGAGGTCAGTATAGATGGACTAATAGAGAAAGTCCCACACACTGCTAGAAGGCCAAATATTTTTTCAGAGCTAGATGCAGATAAAAATTATTTTTAATTTGCAACCTGATGAAGGTCAGTATAGATGGACTAATAGAGAAAGTCCCACACACTGCTAGAAGGCCAAATATTTTTTCAGAGCTAGATGCAGAAAAAAATTATATTCAGTTTGCAACCTGATGGAGGTCAGTATAGATGGACTAATAGAACAAGTCCCACACACAGCTAGAAGCCCAAATATTTTTTCAGAGGTAGATGCAGATAAAAATTATTTTTAATTTGCAACCTGATGGAGGTCAGTATAGATGGACTGATAGAGAAAGTCCCACACACTGCTAGAAGGCCAAATATTTTTTCAGAGCTAGATGCAGACAAAAAATTATTTTGAATTTGCAACCTGATGGAGGTCAGTATAGATGGACTAATAGAACAAGTCCTACACACTGCTAGAAGGCCAAATATTTTTTCAGAGCTAGATGCAGAAAAAAATTATATTCAGTTTGCAACCTGATGGAGGTCAGTATAGATGGACTAATAGAACAAGTCCCACACACTGCTAGAAGCCCAAATATTTTTTCAGAGCTAGATGCAGAAAAAAATTATATTCAATTTGCAACCTGATGGAGGTCAGTATAGATGGACTAATAGAATGATGCTATGCCCAAAAGATTTTACTTCACTAGGTGCAGTAAAAAAATTGGTATTCTATACACAGGTGGTATATCTTGCAACACAGATAGGCTACTCCACTGACTAACACACTCTGCAATAGGCCAAAAAGGATTAGCTTTGCTAGATTCAGCCAAATGCTGTGAAAAAAACTTGCACAGCACTGGCACAGACCTGCCTGGCAAAAACTGATAGGAACTGATGTAACCTAGTCCTGAAAAGGACTGCAATTACAATTAGTCTTTACTACCACAATCTATCTATTTAAGAGCACAGACCTGCCTGATAAAAGTCGTAGGAAATGCTGTAACCTAGTCCTTAAAAGGACTGCAATCACAACTATTCCCTACTCCCAAGCTATCTGTAGATTTGTGCGAAAATTGGCTTGAAATTAACAAGGTATAGCGCACACAGCAACAGCGGTGCCGTCTAACACGCAGCTGCAGCAGTGAGAAAATGGTGGCGACGGGGAAAATGGCTTGGTCTTATAGGGCAAGGACATGTGACATACACTGCCAATGACACATGCCCTTGCTTGTGTGAAAAAAAGCACTTCGCTCCGTGTGTGCGCTGCTGATAGGCTGACAGATTGCACCTCCCCACTGTAAATGCGGGAAAGAGAAAAAAAAATGGAGATCTTCATTATTCCTGCAGAGATCCATCCCCTGCCCCTCCCCCCACCCCGCTGTACACTCAAACTGCGTATTAACATTAATTTTCATCATTACTGAGAAAAAATCCAGTTATGATTTTGGTGTACGAAAAGTTATCGAACACAACCTCGAACAGCCGAATTTTTCTCAAATTGTTCGAACACCGCCCAAAACAGCTCGAATTTGAGATTGGCGAACAGTTCGAGTCGAACAACGCTCATCTCTAGTAGCAAAACTTTAAACAGCAATATAAAGGTGATATCACTGAATGTACTGACTCAAAGAAAAATGTATTCTTATCACAGTTACATCATGGTGAGTGGCGTAAAAAAAATTAAAAACAATTCACAAATTGCTAGTTTTTTTTTAGTTCACTCTGCCACCCAAATGTCAAATAAAAGGTCATAAAGAATGTTGATAGTCCAAACTCGCATCTTCTTAAAATAATTGCTTATTTGATCCATATAAATGGAGCAAAAAATGGTTGAACACAACAATACAAAAATTTTAAAAAAAAAAGAAATATCCACTGCACTCCCAGGCAACATGTTTCAGACCTACACGGTCCTTTGTCATGGTTCTTTTGCCATGGCTTGACAGAGGACCATGTAGGTCTGAAGCATGTTGTCTGGGAGTGCACGAGATATTTATTTTCTGTCTTTTTATTTTTTGTGCCGATTTGTTAAAACATTTTTTGTGCCTGTTATACTACTGGATCAACTAAGTAATTCTTTTAAGAAGATGTGAGTGACGGCTATCGTTTGGACTGTTGCTAATACTGGAGTGTTTTGTCCTGCACCCGGACAAGTGAGCTGATTGCTCCATTCACACATTCATAAAAAAGTTTATATAGTACACCATGGTACCAATAAAAACTTTAAAAAAGAAGCCCTACACAGCATTTTTGATGGAAAAATTAAACAATTATACCTCTAAGAAAATAGTGATGCAAAAACAAGTACATTTTCTAAAACTGTGTTTTTAGCGTGCAAAATTAGCTAAATATACAAATTGGGCATAGCTGTAATTGTACTGTCCTGAAAAATAAAGTTGTGTTATCACTTTTAGAGATGAGCAAACATGTTCGGAAAACGTTCGTCAATTTCAAATTCGGCACGAACATTGCACATTCCGATTCGTGATCGGACCCCCGAGAGTTTTTACTCAAAATCGGCAAAATTCGGCCAAAGTGCGGTAAATGATCATGTTTCCACTTGTGTTTTTTTTTTTAGGACTTTGCCCAGGATAGTGATGCTGTATGATGCGCGGGGAAACGTGTTTGATGAGGGGAGGTGGTGGGGAGAGGTCAGAGGAGCGGTAGACTGTTATTCTTAATTTTTTTTCTTAACTTAATGTGGGCAGATTCCGGCAGCCAATAAGGGCGCAGGAACCATCAACAACATCCAGACAGAAGGGCTTGTTGTCATTGGCTGCTGAAGTCACATGTCCCTCTCCATAAAAAGAGCAGACATGTTGTTTTGGCGCCATTTTGTCAGTGTAACAGCGCAGAGAGGCTGCTCCTGCTGCTGCTACTGGATAGTGAGATAGTTAGCTAGGCGGTTGCTTGTTAGTCAACTAGTTTAGATAGGATCCTGTGTGGCTGTGAAATCGACCTTCCAGCAGATCAATTGTTTTTGCTAATAGTGTAGTCCAGACTGAGACAAGAAGCCACATTTCAGCATATAACTTTGTTCTACTGCTACTGTTAAATGAGTTCAAGTCTCCAGGTCCAGATGAATTACACCCCAGAGTACTGAAGGAAATCGTAGAAGAAATTTTAGAACCACTCTCCATAATCTTTGAAAATTCTTGGAGAACAGGAGAAGTCCCAGAAGACTGGAGAAGAGCAAATGTTGTTCCTATCTTCAAAAAGGGGAAGAAGGTGGACCCAGGGAACTATAGGCCGGTGAGTCTGACTTCTATACCAGGAAAGATCTTTGAACAAATTATTAAACAACATGTATGTAAGTACATGGATAAGAATGAAGTGATTAACCAGAGTCAGCATGGGTTTGTAACTAACAAGTCATGTCAGACTAACTTAATTTCCTTCTATGACAGAATCACTGACTGGGTGGATCAGGGAAATGCTGTAGATATAGTATATCTTGACTTCAGCAAAGCATTTGAAAAAGTATCTCACACCATCCTTATTGAAAAAATGACCAAGTATGCAATGGACCAGGCAACTGTTAGGTGGATTCATAACTGGCTTAGTGATCGGACTCAAAGGGTGGTTGTAAATGGCTTCACATCCAGCTGGATGAATGTCTCAAGTGGGGTACCACAGGGCTCCATCCTGGGACCTGTATTGTTCAACATCTTTATCAATGATTTAGATGAAGGAATTGAGGGTAAGCTGATTAAATTTGCTGATGACACAAAGCTAGGAGGGATAGCTAATACTAGAGAAGAGAGAGAGAGGATTCAAAAAGACCTAAATAAACTGGAGCAGTGGGCAGCAACCAACAGAATGGTTTTTAACAGGGAAAAATGCAAAGTACTACATCTGGGCAATAAAAATGAAAAAAGCATATACAGAATGGGAGGAATAGAGCTAAGCAACAGTACATGTGAAAAAGACTTAGGTATACTAATAGATCATAGACTGAACATGAGTCAACAGTGTGATGCAGCAGCAAAAAAGGCAAATACAATTCTGGGATGTATTAACAGAAGCATACAGTCCAGATCACGTGAAGTCATTATCGCACTTTACTCCTCTTTGGTTTGACCTCATCTGGAATACTGTGTACAGTTTTGGGCACCACATTTTAAAAAAGACATAGACAAACTGGAGCAAGTTCAGAGAAGAGCGACCAGAATGGTGACTGGTCTGCAAACCATGTCCTATGAGGAACGGTTGCAGAATTTGGGAATGTTTAGCTTGCAAAAAAGAAGACTGAGAGGAGACTTAATAGCTGTCTACAAATATGTCAAGGGCTGTCACATTGTAGAAGGATCATCTTTATTCTCATTTGCACAAGGAAAGACTAGAAGCAATGGGATGAAACTAAATGGGAGGAGACACAGATTAGATATTAGAAAAAACTTTTTGACAGTTAGGGTGATTAATGAGTGGAACAGGCTGCCACGAGAGGTGGTGAGTTCCCCTTCAATGGACGTCTTCAAACAGAGGCTGGACAGACATCTGTCTGAGATGATCTAGTGAATCCTGCTTTGAGCAGGGGGTTGGACCAGATGACCCAGGAGGTCCCTTCCAACTCTACCATTCTATGATTCTATGATTCTAATATTGTGCTCCATGCAGGAGTTCACATTGCAAAATCTAAATTTCTTCTGCTAATAATGTGGCGCTGAAATAAGGCCACATTTGTGCATAGAAAGATTTGATGCTGGTAATTTTTTTGGCCTGGCAGGAGTTCACATTAGAAAATCTAAATTCTTTCTGCTACTACTGTGCTACAGAAACCAGGCCAGATTTGATCTTTTAATTCTTTTTTGCTGATATTCTGATCCACCCAGGAGTTCACATTAGAAAATCTCAATTTGTGTCTGATACTACCGTGCTACAGAAACTAGGCCACATTTGAGCTTTTATTTATTTTGTGCTGATATTCTGCTCCATCCAGGAGTTCACATTAAAAACTGAAGTTCACTGAAAATCTCAATTTGTGTTGCTAGTAGCATGCTATCTGAGCAAATAAATACTGATTGGTAATTTAGTGACCGGTGACTGACTGGTCTGGGCATAGGTTTGTTAAACAGCTGGTTAAAAGAGGGGAAGGGTACATACAACATGAGTGGGAAAAAGCGAGGTCGTGATGTCAGGGGGAATAGGCATGGTGTTTAAGGTGTACGTGGGGTAGGTGGTAATGTTAGTGAAAGCTCTACTGAACAAACACCATCACATCCTTTCCAAATACAACTGACAACTTCTGTTACTGAGTGGGCTACTCCACTCCCTTTCTTTGGCAGCCCCACAGCAGTATGCCTTGTAGATGAGGGCCAGAAAGAGCATGTGCTGCAGTGGAGGGCAAGCGCTGCATCAAGTTGCCTCTCCTCCTCTTCATCCACCTCAACATCACACACAGTACAGTCCTCAGAGGTGGCACCCCAATTACCCTTGTTTTCCCCCCGTGTCACAACTCTTCAACCTGCCAACTGATTGTAGGGAACCACAGATGAGCTAGTCTGCAAAGCTGGTCACACATTCTATACCATGGGCATCAGAGGTCTGCTCCAAAGATTCACAGACTCAAGAGGAGGAAAACATCTGCACCGATGGCCAAAATTTTTTTCTGTTGGATCCAGGGCTAGACGAAGTAGGGTCTGAGCAGAATTCTGACCCTTGTCACCAGACGTTAACCCCCGGGGAAAGGAGGTGATCCTGATGAGACTCAGATACCTGAGGTGCACGTGGACTGTACTGTGCTGTCAAAGCAAAAATAGGAGGAGGGTGGCTCTCAGGGCGAGAAGTGGGAGACAGAGAGGATGGCGATGAGGTTGTAGATCCCACCTGGTGTGAACCAAGAGGCATGCAGCTGAGTAGCCCAGCAGAGGAGGTGGAGGAGGAGGAAGACAAGGAGGTTACGTTGCGGCCTCCCGCACAGACACGGAGTGATGCAACCACAACAACCACTGCATCCTCAGCTACAACTGTGGCTGTGGCCAGCAGCAGTTGCGGGTCTGCAGTTCGCAGGGGCGGCAAGGGTTGCCTAGGCTGGGCCTTTTTTAAGACCACAAAGGATAACCCAATTGATATTATCTGCCAATTTTGTACTCATTAGAGGCAAAAATTGCAATAATTTGACAACAACACACATGAACCGGCACAAGTGTGATCAACATTCCTTAGTCTGGGAATCTCACTTCAATAAAATGCGGACTAGCGGGCCTCACCAACAACCCTCGGCCCCATCAAGCGCATCTCCTGCTTCTTCCTCCTCTGTCACCGTGGCAAGTGTCAGACAGGTCCCCATCCGCACAACCTCCACTTGTTTACCCGCTACAGTCGGGGTGAGTGAGAGCCCGTCAGCTGTTAAGGAAGTGGACACGCCTGCTGTTTTTGTTTCACCGAGCACACCACATGTTTCCCAATCCGCCGTAACATCTCTGCCTACACCTCACTGTCCAGCAGTTTGTCGTGTTCACCCCACTCCACCTTCTCTTAGCACAGCAGCCAGCCCTCGGTCCCGCAGTTGTGGTCACGTAAAAGATTGTTTTATCCTACACATGCCAAAGCTAAGAGATTGAATTCCACCATCTCCAATCTGTTGGCCACGGAAATGCTGCCTTTCCAACTGGTGGATACAGACGATTTCCGAAAGCTGATGGCTGTTGCAGTCCCCCAATACCAGTTGCCATTACTTCTCTAAGAAAGCTGTGCCTGCGCTACACCAGCATCTCGTAGACAACATCACCCATTCCTTGAAAAAATCTATATCTCATAGGGTGCATTTCACCACAGACACCTGGACGAGCAAGCATGGCCAGGGGTGTTACATCTTGCTGACTGGGCACTGGGTGACTCTGGTGGCTGTGGGGGCAGGCAGGGAAGGGGCTGCTCCTGAACCAATCAGGAATCAGAGGAAGAGGGTATGGATCACGGTAATTTGATTTAATTCCCGGAAATCTAAACAGGGATGTAGACCGCCATCTTTTTTTCACAAAGATGAACCCTGCCGCCGTGGGCGAAGGTGAGGGTCTGATATGTCCCTTCTCCAGACTTTCTGCAATGAAATCCTTCATGGCTTGTCTCTCAGGGCCAGAAAGATTATACAGTCTGGATTTCGATAGTTTAGCTCCGGGGGTCAGGTTGATAGGGCAGTCATAAGCACGATGAGGAGGCAAATCCTGACACCCCCTCTCAGAAAAAACTTCCTTAAAACCAGAGAGAAAAGCAGGTAATTTTCCATAGAGACAGTAGCAAGGGAAATATCTAAACAGTTCTCATGGCAGTACTCTCCCCATTCAATAATCTCCTCGATTTGCCAATGCACCAACGGATTATGTTTAACAAGCCAAGGAATACCCAAAACAATCAGTGTGGGAAGATTGTCCAGGGCATAGCAAGGGATTATTTCACAATGAACTGACCCCACCCTCAATTTTACATTATGTACAAAATAAGTAAATGCTTTCTGTGCAAGAGGCGTCGACTCAATGGCAAAGAAGGAAAAAAGTTAAGCTAAAGCACAGCAAGCAAGCCCATGAGTTTTCACAAACTCAGCATCAACCATGCTGACTCCGGCTCTACTGTCAACAAACACAGCAATTTTCTCGGTTTTGCTTTCTAGCACCACCTCTGCTGACAGGACAAAGTGGGAACTGCAGGTTGGTAACAAATGCACCCCTTGTTCATCCAACTCCAGACTACCAAGAGTTAATTGAGACTCCTTTTGTTTAGGAATTGAAGGACAGGTCCCAACAAAATGTCCCTTTTTCCCACAAAAAAAACATACGCCTTTTTTCTTGCGAATTTCCGAGGAGATGTATTATGTAGAGACACCCCCTAACTTCATGGGTTCCTCCACCTCCCCCAGTACTGGTTCACCCCCAGACCGCTCCTTTGGCAGAGGTACACAACCCCGGCAAGAAGGCCCTGGATAAGGTGGTCTCACCCATCTATCCCGAAGGCGTCTATCAAGACGTATGGCCAACGACATAGCAGCCTCCAAGGACTGAGGGGTTTTATATACTGCCAAGGCATCTTTCAACCTTTCAGTAAGCCCCTCACATAATTGACTTCTAAGGGCTGAGTCATTCCATTTGGAATCCGTTGCCCATCTACAGAATTCCAAACTGTACGTCTCCACTGACCGATTCCCCTGCTGAAGGCGATGTAGCCTAGACTCAGCCAAGGCAACTCGGTCAGGGTCATCACAGATGAGGGCCAGAGCCCCGAAAAATCCCTCCACAGACTGGAGACAAACCCAGTCCTGCGGTAAAGAAAACGCCCACGACTGAGGATCTTCCTGCAGTAGAGAGATCACAATACCAACCCATTGCTCCTCATTTCCGGAGGAGTAAGAACGAAGTTTAAAATACAGTTTGCAGGCCTCCTTGAATGCAAAACACTTGTCCCTACCTCCTGAAAACCTGTCCGGGAGGGCAACCTTGGGTTCAGGCTGGCCAGGCCTACCTGCAGAGACCCCCACATTAGCGACCAGTAGCCGCTGATATTGCTGCCGAACCTCACAGCGGAGGTCATTCACTTCCAGGGACAGACAGCAGAACTGCTCTGCGAGCTCTGCCACAGTACCCATACCAAGGGAGAAAGGGAAAAAAAAGTCCACGCCCAAAACACACAAAGGGGAAAAAACAAAAAAAAAAGTGTCAGTCTTGTGTTTTTTTTTTTTTTCATTTTCAAAATGTGCTCGGCCGGTGATAATCACGCAAGGTGTGGGAAAGACTTAGTGCAACACAAAGGGAAGAGGGAAAGGGAGACCAGACTCTAGGGAAAGGGGGGAAGTGGAGACCTCCTAGGTTGATCTAGTGTCACCCTGTCTCTCCTAACGTCCCTGTTTTGGCTCTTCACCACTCGCGGCAAACGTGCCTCACCCGGTCTTTCCCTGGCGTATGGCTAAGGCTAGGGAAGGGAGAAGATGAGCACTAGTCGATTTCCACTAAACACTATAGACAACAGGGGTGGACAAACAGGGGGAAATTGCTTAGCTTTAGACAAACTCCAGACAAATGAGCACATGTCCTAAAATTCCAGAGAGGACAAAGTACTTCTCTTGCTAAAGCCTTCACAAGTAGGAATGAATATTGCTGGCACCTCCCTCTGAAACACAGCAGGTATTTATATACCCAGACAGGGTGCTAATTAGCCAGAGAATGGTAGCCGCTGGGTCCTAGAGACAGCCTCTAAGAAGATGTCTGTAATTCCAAACGTAGAGATCTCCTGGAACCACCTTCAGGGCGACTGTCTGTCACTGCTGACACACTCGTGACAGCCGAGGAACAAATGGAGGAGAACAAGGAGGAAGAGGTGAAGGGCGCACAACAGTGAGGAGATAAAGAGGATAATGATCCCCAGAGGAAGGAAGCATCAGTGTTATCCCACCATCAACACATCATGGGCTTGAACCTCATGGAAGAGCCCAACACATGAGTGTCTTCTTGCTGCACTAGCTGCAACATGAGCCCCGTATTGCTAGGCTTCAAAATAGTGCTAACTACTGGGTTGCCACTCTGTTAGATCCATGGTACAAGAGTAAATTTTGCCAGATGCTTCCCACCCTTGAAAGGGACTTACACATGCTGGAGTATCGAAACACGCTTGTAGACAACTTTAAAGAGTGATTTTCCCCAAGACAGCAGTGAGGCACACAGTATGCATCGCAGTTGTAGACTTCCAACCCTAGTATCTTCAATTCGTCAACGCAAAAACATTAGCAGCAGCAGCAGCAGTGCAAGTGGCAGGAGAAATTTCTGTGAGTCGTTTCACACATATTTTAGACCAGTCTGACACATAGTCAACGACTGGAAAGGATAGTGCAGGAGTATCTCAAACTCAATATCAATGGCATCAGGGAGGGTTTGGACCCTTTTGCATTTTGGTCTTCAATAATGGAAGAGTAGCTTGAGCTCTCCTGGCCCGGGAGCCAGTGTTCTCTCAGAACGTGTCTTCCATACTTCCGGTGGTGTTCTGATGGATAAATGCATCCCGCTGTCCCCTGAAAGCGTAGACTGCCTAATTTTCATCAAGAGGAACAAGTCATGGATCTCCAAGGACTTTAGCACCCCAATCGCAGACTAGGCGATGGTATAGTTTTTAGTGTACTGCATTTGACGCGCCCCCTGGGACATATTCCTTTTTGAGGGGAATACCCGGCACCGGATCAGATGGGGGGTTGTAGTCTCCGAGCGGCTGTGACCCGGCCCCGTGCCCAGGGCGTCAAGCTCAGTGTGATGTGGCAGTTCTACAGATGTTACTAAAGTTCTTTTGTGTCGACTACGCCACCCGTTGTGATGCGGTCACTGTGGCCGCCGCTGCAGCAGGGTCCACTGAGGCTGATGGTGGGTGCGCAGCTTGGTGAGATAACCCCCAACGGGAGGGGTATAGCCTCAGAGGGGACAGGCGCAGAGGATGGGGGTTGTGGTGGTGCGATGCAGCCGGCAATGAAGACAGACTCGGGTTGTGCAGTTAAGGGTGTTTACTTACTGCAGATGTTGTACTGGTCACTCCAGCTGCTAGTGACCACCCGAGCCGTGCTGCGTCCACCAGGTCCTGGATCCAGCCAACCCCCAAACAAGTCCAGAGCGTGGCCCTGAGCTCTCCCTCTGTCCTTTCTTCAGCCGTCCCCACCAGTGATTCACCTAGGTCCAGCTCCCTCGGGCCTTCTGTTGGGACACCCTTGGCCCTGGGTTCCCTGACCCTTCATGTGGTTTGCCTTCGGGGTGAATGTGGTGGGTGACCGTGGCAAACGCTGCCCACGATCTCCGGTCTCTGGCTGGGGATTGTTTTTGCCCCCACCAGCTTGGGTTCCGGTACCCTGATGCTGACTCCTCACCCGGTGCTCTAATTTGGGTTCTTGGGTCCCTTCAGTCTTCCCCCTCTGGGTACTCCTTCTTTGCTCCTCTCTCACTCAGGGTCTCTCTCTTGCTGCAGGCTGACTTCCTCTCTCTGCTTGCTGTCTGCTCCTCTGCAGCTGACTTGTTCTCTGCCTCTGACTCTCTGCGTCTGACTTGTCCTCTGCAGCTGACTGACCCTGATCTCAGTTGGTGCCCTCCTTATATATCCCTCTATGTGTGAGCTCAGGTGACCAGCACCCAATGAGCTCCTATCTTTACCCAGGCTGCTCCCCCTATCTGCCCCTACACTACATGGGATGTACCACCCCCCTCCCACTCCAGCCAGGAACAGGCTCGGTTGTACCTGCACATTTCTAAGTGGGAGTACCGTCGGCCTGCTCCTCTGGAATGGGATGTATGTAGTGCATGCGGTCTATCTGAGCTCAGTTCCACACTCCATCCTTACCCGGGAGTGGAATATCACACCTCTGGGTTGAGGTGCAATACCCCTGTAGCAGCCGAATCCTCAGGGTGCTACACATTGATCCCGCGTTATTTCAGTCTGTGACACCTTTGTCGTGGCTTCTGTGACTGCTGTTGCTACTGTTGCTGATGTTAGCAATAATATTTTGAAATGTGGAGACTGCTGGTTGGGTCTCCATCTGGTGTGTTTTCTCTAGTGGAAGGGGTGTCAGTTCCCATTATACTACTTCTGGTGTATGGCAATAATTTTTTTTGAAATGTGGAGACTCCAAGTTGGGTCTCCTTCATGTGTGTTGCCTGTAGCAGTAGAGCTCCCAGACCGGCAGGCTTTCACTTGCTTTCAGTCAACTACCTGTGTTAATATCTTTAATTTTTTTTACCAATAGTACTCTATGAAACTGATGTTTGTGCCACCTGAGTGTGGCTGATCAGAAAAGCAGGTTGAGCTGTTGCATGAGGTATCAGGGCTCCCAGCAGAGCAGAACTACACCGATCCCTCACCCATGTAATTTTAATTTTTGAAGTTCAATTCAAAGCTGTAAATGCTGACCCAGACCCTGATACCTCATGCATGGCCCATGACTGACTACTGCTGTGCCATTTTAAAATTTCGACTGTGGGTCATTTGATGCCATTTTTACTGGTGTCTGCCCCTAATTTGGGCGGTTTTGGCAGCTTTTAGAACCCTTTGAAAGTGTTGTCTATGCGCTTGTGGTATTACCCATTGTGAAAATGAATTATTTGGTGCTAAAGCCCCATTTTAGTGGAAAAAAATGTAATTTTAAAATTTTCGTGTCCCAATGTTAACCCCTTTATGACATGGTATGTAATAGTACGCACCACGTCATAACCCCCGGTTCAGCGCAGGCTTCGGCGTTGAGCCCGCACTGAACTGGGCACATGTCAACTGATTTATACAGCTGACATGTGCCCGCAACAGCCGAGGGTGGAATCTCGATCCACCCGCGTCTGTTAACTAGTTAAATGCCGCTATCAATCTCTGACAGCAGCATTTAACTCGCGCAAACTGGATGGGCGTCACTTACTCCGCCCATCGGTAACCCCGTCACATGATCGCGGGTCACCGATGGGTTGGCACGACAACCTGGGGTCTGCAAAAGACCCCTGTGGTTGTCATGGCCAGATTGCTATGAGCGCCGCCTAGTGGTCGGCGCTTATAGCAAGTGAGCATTTCTGCTACACCGAGGCGATCTGCTCATCGCCTGTGTGTTACAGAAACGATCAGATAAGTGCTGCTTCTAGTCTCCTATGGAGACTATTGAAGCAAGCACAAAGTGTAAAAAAATGTTTTTAAAAATCTAAAGAAAAATCTAAAAGTTTAAATCACCCCCCTTTCGCCCCATTCAAAATAAAACAGTAAAAAAAAAACATACATACATATATTTGGTATCGCCGCGTTCAGAATCGCCCGATCTATCAATATAAAAAAAAAATTAATCCGATCGGTAAACGGTGTAACGAGAAAAAAATTCTAAACGCCAGAATTACTTTTTTTGGTCGCCGCAACATTGCAATAAAATGCAATAACGGGCGATTAAAACATTGGATCTACCCCAAAATGATATCAATAAAAACGTCAGCTCGGTGCGCAAGAAATAAGCCCTCACCCGGCCTCAGATCCCGAAAAATGGAGACGCTACAGGTCTCGAAAAATGACCTGGAGAATCATAATGGCAGGTCAGCTTTAGCATACAGTGAATGTGGTAAAAAAAACAAACATCTGTGGTATTGCACTTTTTTTGCAATTTCACTGCACTTGTAATTTTTTTCCCGTTTTCCCGTACACGATATAGGAAAACCAGTGATGTCTTTCAGATTATAGTTTAAAGAGCCAATTCCAGTGACTGTGGTTGGCATAGGAAGTGGGTAGATTGACTTGTGCAATTTTGGAAATGAGTGGAAAACAAGACTTATTGGATTGTCTGGTGTTATAAGTTCACCTTGGATTTTAGTTAGAACTCTACTGTCTATCCCTTTTTATGCCAAACCAAGTAGAGTGTTACTGAAATCATCAGTAGAAATTTTTGACAATTTCCGATAGGATTTTCATATTCTGTTTGCTATAAATCGCCTTATGTAAAATAGCCACCTCCCCCGCATTTGACAGGGTAATGCTGATGGGTTTGGACCCACTGTACCACGGTTCGGGCTTACCCTGGAGGGGCGTGACTAAGTGTCTACCGAGTTTTCACTAGAGCCCCTGGTGATGAGAATACGCTGGGCAGCTAATGCTTTTGTGTTATCTCTTTCTCGCGTGTTTTTTTTGTTAGAGAGATGTGTCACCCAGCTTTTATTTATTGGTTAAAAATGAGTTATGACTAAGCACATATGTATAGTGCACTGTACTGTATGTAAATATTCTCTACTATGTATACCGCGAGTAAAATAAGTATTGAACACGTCACCAATTTTCTAAGTAATTATATTTTTAAACCAGCTATTGACATGAAATTCTCACCAGATATCGGTAAAAACCCATCCAACCCACACAGGCAAAGAAATCAAACCATAGATGTCCATAAATTAAGTTCTGTGTAATAATGAGAAATGACAAAGGGAAAAAGTATTGAACTTGCTTACTGAAATTTGATTAATAGTTTGTTCAAAAGCCTTTGTTGGTGATGACAGCTTCAAGGCGCCTCCTGTATGGAAAAACTAGTCTCAGGCATTGTTCAGGTGTGATTTTTGGCTCATTGTTCCCCACAAACACTCTTAAAATCCTGAAGGTCCCATGGGCTCCTTCTATGAACTCTAAGCTTTAGTTCCTTCCATAAATTTTCTATTGGATTCATGTCTGATAATTGGCTGGGCCATTCTAGCAGCTTTATTTTCTATCTGTGAAACCAACTGATAGTTTCCTTGGCTGTGTGTCTGGAATCATTGTCTTGCTGAAATGTCCACCTTTGTTTTATCTTCATAATCCTGGTAGATGGCAGCAGATTTTTATCAAGAATGTCTTGGTACATTGGTACATTCATCCTTCCTTAAATTATGTCAAGTTTGCCAGTGCCATATGCTGAAAAACAGCCACACATCATGATATTCCCACCTCCAAGCTTCACTGTTGGTATGGTGTTTTTGGGGTGATATGCAATACCTTTTGGCCTCCAAACACAATGTGTAATATGACATCCAAAGAGTACAATGTTGGTCTCACCTGACCAGACTACATTCACCCAGTATTTCACAGACATGTCTAAATGTTGTTGAGCAAACGTTAAGTGCGCTTGAACATGCTTTTTGTTCAGCAATGCAATGGAGTCTTGTGTGGTGAGTATGCATACAGGCCATGAAGCTTAAGTGCATATACTTTTAGTTTTCTTTGAAGTAATTATACCTGGTGATTCCAAGTCTTTCTGTAGCTCTCCTTGGTAATCCTTGGCTCTTGGACAGCTCTTTTGATATTTCTTTTCACTTCTCAGTCTGAAATCTTGTGGTGAGAACCTGGTCGTGGCCGGTTTATGGTGAAATTATGTTTTTTCCATTTCCGAATTATGGCCCCAACAGTGCTCACTGGAGTCTTCAGTAGTTTAGAAATTCTTCTTTAACCAATGCCTTCGGTATATTTTGAACAATAAGGTTGCAAAGTTCTTGAAACAGCTCACTGATTTTACCCATAATTAGATGTTTCCTGTGCGGCATCTTGGTAAGGAGACACCTTTTTATAGGCCATCTGTTGAACCAGCTGATATTATTTTTCACTAAGTAGCAGGATTGCTTTCTAATCACTGATAGATTTCAGCTGATGTCATTACTTTCCATGGCTTTTTGCTCCTCTCTTTCTTCATGTGTTTAATACTTTTTCCCTGTGTCATTTCTCATTATTACAAATAATTTATGGACATCTATGGTTTGATTTCTTTGCCTGTGTGGATTGAATGGGTGGTTACCGACATCTGGTGAGAATTTCATGTCAGTAACACCTTTAGAAATAGATTAACTTAGAAAATTGGTGACGTGTATACTCACTGTATACATACACAGTCATTGCCGAAATTGTTGGCACCCTTGAAATTGTTCCATAAAATGAAGTATTTCTCCCAGAAAATTATTGCAATTACACATGTTTTGTTATTTGTATGTATTGGAAAAACACAAAAAAAGGGAAAATTGGACATAATCTCACGCAAAACCCCAAAAATAGGCTGGACAAAATTGTTGGCACTTTTTCAAAATTGTGGGTAAACAACTTTGTTTCAAGCATGTGATGCTTCACTCAATCTTTGCATTGTGTGTCTGTGAGTGCCACACTAAGCATAGAGAACAGAAAGAGGAGAAGAGAACTGTCTGAGGACTTGAGAACCAAAATTGTTGAAAAATATCAACAATCTCAAGATTACAAGTCCACCTCCAGATGATGTTCCTTTGTCCATGGTGCAAAACATAATCAAGAAGTTTACAACCCTTGGCACTGTAGCTAATCTCCCTGGACGTGGAAGGCAGAGAAAAATTGGAACACAGGATAGTTCAGATGGCAGATAAGCAGCCCAAATCAAGTTCCAAAGAAATTCAAGATGTCCTGCAGGGTCAGAGTGCATCACTGTCAGTGCAAACTATCCATCGACATTTTAATGAAATGAAAAGCTATCGCAGGAGACCCAGGAGGACCCCACTGCTGACACAGAGACACAAAAAAGTTTGCCACAATGTACATGAGTAAGCTGATGCTCTTTCAAACTCACTTGTGGCAAGTAACAGGTGTGGGCAATAAGAAAATCACACCTGGAACCAGATAAAAAGGGGAGAAGTTGACTCAATCTTTGCATTGTGTGTCTGTGGGTGCCACACTAAGTATGGAGAACAGAAAGAAGAGAATGGAACTGTCTGAAGACTTGAGAATCAAAAGTGGTGAACAATATCAGCAATCTCAAGGTTACAAGTCCATCTCCAGAGATCTTGATGTTCCTTTGTCCATGGTGCGCAACATAATCAAGAAGTTTACAACTCATGGCACTGTAGCTAATCTCCCTGGAAGTGGTGTTGATGAAAGGTTGCAACGCAGGATAGCCTGGATGGTGGATAAGCAGCCCCAATCAAGTTCCGAAGAAATTCAAGCTGTCCTGCAGGCTCAGGATGCATCAGTGTCAGCGCGAACTATCCATTGACATATGAATGAAATGAAACACTATGGCAGGAGACAGAAGAGGACCTCACTGCTGACACAGAGACCTAAAAAAAGCTAGACTGCAGTTTACCAAAATGTACGTAAGTAAGCCAAAATCCTTCTGAGAAAGCATCTTGTGGACAAATGAGACTGTATATACTGTAAATAGATATATTCCCATGAGAAGAGAAGAATATGTGACTTCTCTGTATTTAGTGGTTACTACTCACCTGGATAGTCATATGTAGGAATCTCCTCTTTACACCGCTCATCACCCCACACATATGTCTCTGTAGTATTAATATGGGTCAGATCTTCACCCTGAAACAAATATTGTAAAAGTCACAGACCGATGGAGAAGTCACATCTATGATCAGCTCTAATCCTGCTATCTCCACCATTCTCATTACACAAGTATAAAACATATAATACTGGTGGATAAAACAAGACTGAGCACAAGACCTTCACAGCCATCTACACACCATAGGGGAGATCTCATGACACCTTCTCTCCATCTACCTGATGATCCTGAGGAACATTGGGATCTTCTTGCTTACAGTCCTGTGGAAGAGGACGGGGACATCTCTCTGGTGTTGTCCTCTTACTGGATAGATCTGGAGGAAAAACATACAGGGACTGAATTCATTATTTACATACAGATAATTATAGGCCGTGTGTATTCAATCCTGTCTATTACCTGGTGATGTGAGGGGCTGGGGGTCCTCCATCATGACGTCCTTGTACAGATCTTTGTGTCCTTCTAAATACTCCCACTCCTCCATAGAGAAATAGATGGTGACATCCTGACACCTTATAGACACCTGACACATACAATGATACCGTCATCCCCCAGATCCCTTCATAGCGTTATTGTATAATGTCCCAGCATTCCCAGCAGTGTCACCTCTCCAGTCAGCAGCTCAATCATCTTGTAGGTGAGCTCTAGGATCTCCTGGTCATTGATGTCCTCATGTATCAGGGGGTGAGGTGGAGGCCCCGTGATTGGGCTCAGGGGTCTTTCCCATCCCTCAGACACAGGATCCTGACAGCGCTCACTAGAGGTCTTCTTCACTACTGTGTAATCCTGGTTATGGAGAGACACATTAATAAATCTCACTCCAGACATTTCCAGAGTCCTCACCTCTCCAGTTCTGTTCATCTGTTATTCCCATAGATAAGAATGATGTAATGTGACGTCATCAGAATCTCTCACCTCTCCAGTAAGCCGGAAGAGGATCTCTAGGGTGAGGTGTAATATCCTCTCTGCAAACTTGTCTCTGTCCATATCCATTCTTGATGGGTCAGGAATTTTGTGTAGCTCACTTAGTAGTATCTTATATTGTAGGAACCTGAATTAATAGAAGATGAGTCAATGTCAAAAAATACAAAATACCATATAAAATATATAATTACTAGAGTTGCGATGTCGGAATAAAGCAATAATGTGATAGACCACTCTATACATCTAGGAGGTTGGATAGAGATACCTATGTACTATCACTTGGGGTCACATTTAACAATATAAAGAACTCAACAAGCAGAACAACAGTCTTTCTACAGCCAATAAAATATGGAAAGTATTCATTTGCAAACATCTCATCAGTCCATGATGAATTTTGAAAAGATGAAGTCTCATAACTCCCTGTTACAGTGTAATAAAATACGCTTAGTTGTTGTAAACTTTGGGAGCACTGTTCAAGCCAAACTTCAATTAGTCGATCTGACCTCTCATGAAGCCAAAACCGGTTGGGCATTATTTTGAAGCTCATCTCCACTGTGATTCTGAGTTGTTGTAAAAGGAGAACGGGTGCAATCGGAGGGAACAACACTCCCACACACAGGAGTCAGGTTTAAGCATAAAGGGTTCTCCAAACTTTATTAAGTTACACAAGTTTATAGAGTAAAGAAGTCACGTAGCTAATTACATTCTGCACAGATGCAATAAAATCAACTATAATTGCGAATCTACAGCTTAACTATTCAGACAGTCACCCGCAATCATATCATACCTCCAGACAGAGCTCAATTAAGGGGTGGTCCGGAAATGTTAAATTAATAGCCTATCTTTGGCCCACCCCCACCAATTAGCTGTTCCCGGTTCCAACAGTGGCCAGATCAGAGCAGTTTTGGAGCTGGACAACACATTCCCATCAAATGTATAGCATACGCAGGGCACTATAATGGCCGCTTCAATTAATTCGAATGTTGGTGGATTTGCAGTACATGGCTGCGGTCACTATACAATTGATGGAGCTGTGCTGTGCAGGACTCTACTGTGCTGGTTACTAAAGAAAAAACTGACCAGCACCTCCCAACAGAATAAAAGAGGTGTTTATAGGAGCAAGCTGCAATGACTGCATAACATACAAACAATACAATACAGTGCTAAGATGTCTGTGAACATCGAATATGTGGCATTTAAAAAACATTACTGATGTATACAATAAACGTATAAAATGAAGTTACTTAGCACACACATTGGCACCAGCCACGACAAGGTTACCATTCTTTCGTGGGACCCTGAACCCAATATTTATCAGGCAAGTCTCTCCCAGGCTAAAAGCTACAAATGTAAAGGCCAGGGAGGATCCAACGCTAATAAAAAATCAACATTAGGCTGATTGAGCGCCATCAAATATTGGTGCAGTCACCATCTCTAATAGTGAACTACCAAAAACTGACCAGCACCTGCCAACATTGTGCATGGGTGCAGGCTGTTTTTTTTTTTTTCAGGCAAATGGTCCAGATAGTAATGTTGGAGAAATGTCCCACTTTGGGATATTTTGTAGACAAATTCTCACCCAATTAAAGGGGTTGTGTCACCATAAAAGATACATGTAATCAGAGAACCTTTTTGTAGTTTACAATTGTTTAAAGTTATGTTAAGTTCAATATATAACAGATGAAGCGGAGAGATCACCCAGCTGTCAGACCTGTGGAAGTACGGGAAGCATCTGCCGTGATTAGAGGTGGATCAAAGAGAATGTCTGTCCGCATTCACGGCAGACGCTTCCCATGCTTCCAGAGGTTTGACAGCTGGGTGTGATCTCTCTGCTTCATCTGTGTGCTATCAGATCGGTGTGATCATCCTGACATCATACTACGTGCGCTTTAGAGGTGGGTGAGCATGGGGAGCACCACACACACGATGTGTGCACAGGGAGGACTGTTTTTTGTGATTAACAGAACGGCGGATGCCCGGCCACCTGAGATGGATGGATAAAGCCCACAGCTAGAGTAATGCGGGGGATCGGGAGGGGTCTATCCAGAAGATGAAAGGTTGTAATATTTTGAATGAAACATAATTTTTAATAATTGTAAATGACAAAAATATGATTTACACGTTCTCTTCTTAATTAAATGTATTTTTTATGGTGGAACAACCCCTTCAAATGAATGGATCCACAAAAAAAATGGCAGTATATGGATGACATCTGTGCGCGATCCATTATTCACAAACTGGACAATGATGAGGAGGAAAAGTGACCAATTATTAATGAGATTGGAAATAGACGCAAACGTGAGACTCCCCACATACCTCCACCTGCAGAGTCGCCACCACATATATGGATGTTCTGTGCGCACAGGACCTGTGATGAGGTCACAGGAGGGGAGGAGTCAGGGGTCACATGGAGAGGGGGGGCGTCCTCTTCATTTCACCCTGCCAGATACATTTTAGGAGTCAAGACTGCAGTGAAGAAAGATCTCTCTTAGGATCCAGGGTCCTAAAAAGAAGATTATAGGCAAGAGGGTCAGTAGCCCGAGGCGGGAGGTTTGGTACGTAGCCCACCTGTTTTATAATTATAGGAGGATAATTAAATTTATAATTGATAGAGGCGCCATGTTACATATTGGTGGACTTAACAGACGATCAAGTCTTTCTGGGCCAACGTACTTCATATCTATCTACAAGTTAGTGGGGTCGCTATTCCAAATACTCCAAAGATTGTATCTGTCTTTTTGTTGTATGTCTACTGTTTCCTGGTTACAATTTCCCTCAAATCTGATAATGTCCTTTTGATTCTAGTTCACACCTGAATATTTGTCTCTTTGGTATGTGTTTTCATCCCGTGCTGTGTAACTAGCAAACTGTTCATAGTGGCTCCTGTCTCCTAATTCATCCCCTCCTTTGACCCATCTAAGAGCTACATTTGTTTCCTGCCTGCCTCTACCTCTTTAGCTTCCCACTAATGTTTACATCTGGCTTTACAGTTTTTGCTCCACTAACCCTTACCCCCAAACCTCAGCAATAGAGATGAGCGAATCCGAAATGTAAAGTTTAGAGTTCGTTCCGGATACCTAGTGTTCAGTGCTGAACTCCAAACATAGACTTCTCCTGGAATTCGGTTTTACAGTTCGGGAATTTGGAGAGGAGAGAGAAAGAGAGATAGAGAGAGGTTTTCAAGCTCCAAAGTTCGGTTCGCCACTGTTTTCTATGAGGTTCGTGTTCAGGTTCAAGTTCGAGTACAGTTCTGGTACCTGAACTGAACTTTGTACTTTGCTCATCCCTGCTCAGCACTCTCCAAACAAATAATTATCTCACCTTCCTTCCTACCCCCTACCTGATCTCATCAGCAGACCTGCTCCTCATCCTCACATCCATCCTACTAAAGCACAAAATAAGTCGGGCCTCTCCTCTCACCTCCTTTCCCTCTCTCTTCTCCCACCACCTCTCCCTCTCTCTGCTTCTTTTCACTCCTGGCAATATATTTCCCAATCCTTGACCTCCACAGCTGACATCCTCCAAATTATTTCTTCCTCCTATCACTCCCTGCTTACTAGGAACTATTGCAATCTCTCCAACATAAAGCCCATTCCCTTGACCCCAACTCTGACGCTCCTTCTCTGCAGTGCTTTGGAATGTCGATTCCATCTGCATTAAGCTCCATGCTATTCACGATCTCTTTAGGTTTCACAATTATCCTTCCTGGGCCTCAATGAAACATATCTGACACCCTACATGCCTCCCCTGCTGCTCTGCATTACGTTTGCCTTCACTTCACCCACACTCCTTGCCCTGGCAATAGATATGGTGGAGATGTTGGTCTTCTTTCTAACAACTGCACCTTCAACCCAATCTCACCTTTACCCTCCCTTCTTTTGAAGCGCACTTAGTCTATATTCACGCTCCCTCCAACTGGCTGTCATATACTGACCCCCATGCCTGGCCACTCACTTTATCGACCACTTCTCCAACTCTTTACTGCTTAAACACCACAACCGCTATGTATAACAGACCGCTGCCTTTTCCCCATAACCTTCCTTCCCACCATCACTCAAGGAGAGATTACTCATCTTCTCTCCAAATTGCACTTCACCACTTATGCATTTGACCCCATCCCATCCCAGCTTCTCCCCAAACTTACTACCATGCTTATCCCAGCCCTAACCCATCTATTCAACCTATCATTAACTTGTGGTACCTTTCCTTTTGGTTTCAAACATGCCACAATCACTCCTATCCTAAAGAAACCATCCCTTCACCCGACCTCCATGTCCAGCTATCATCCCATATTGCCTCCAAACTCCTCAAACAGCACGTCCATATTATACTTTCCTCTCACATCTCATCTAACTCATTCTTTGGCAACCTAGAATCCAGCTTCTGTCCCTACTACTACACCGAAAGTACCATAACCAAAATTACTAACGACTTACAGTCATGGTTGAAAGTTTTAGCACCCTTCAAATTGTTCCAGATGATTAAGTATTTCTCCCTAAAAATTATTGAAATTTCACTTGTTTCGTTATACACGTTTATTTCCTTTGTGTTTATTGGAACAACACAAAAAAACAAAGGGAAAAAAGGCAAATTGGACATAATTTCACACAAAACCCCAAATATCTGCCTCTCTGGCCCAGATGTCACCTCTCTGTTGTCCAGAATTCCATAGTGTCTATCAACCATATCATCCTTCTTCTCCTTTTGCTTCCAAAATCTCAATGTGGAAAAAACTGAACTCATCATCTTCCCTCCAGTTCACCTAACTTCCCTACCTGATCTATGTAGCATCGGCGTCTCTGCCCCCAGACAGGCAGAGACGCTGTCCCCCTTACCGCCGCGCTCCTGGCCCGGCGTCTTCCGGCTCTCCTGCTGCTGCCGGCGCGCGCAGCTTCCCGGGCACTGTGTATAGGGCGCGCTCTCCCTCCCTCTTAAAGGGGCTGCGCGCGCCGTCCTAAGGAGTCCCCGGCCAATGGCCGGAGGACTTCTCATATAAAAGGCACCTTCTCCAAAATGGAGGTGCCCTTGAAAGGTTGTAGCTCTGTGTACTTACTCTGCTTCAGCCCTCAGGTCCCGCTGCCAGCCTGACTACCAGTTCAGCCCACCAGCCTGACTACCAGTCCAGCCCACCAGCCTGACTATCAGTCCAGCCCGCCAGCCTGACCACCAGCCCAGTCCGCCAGCCTGACTACCAGTCCAGCCCACCAGCCTGACTACCTGTCCAGTCCGCCAGCCTGACTACCAGTCCAGCCCGACAGTCTGCTCACAGCCTAGCCCGCCAGTCTGTCTATGGGCTTGGCCAGTCCGCTTATCCGGAGCCTTTACCTGCCGTGCCTACCAGTCAGCCTACCTGGAGGCTCCTGCCAGTTACCCGTGGTGTCTGCCAGTCCGTCTACCAGCCTACCGTGCTCATCTGCTGTACCGGTCAGTCCCTTCCTTCTGACCCGTGGGAGTCACCTGCTCTCATATAAGGACTGGCCCAGAGTAGCACCTGGTCCCTCTGCTCGGTCCTTCCCTGGTTCACGGAGTCGATTAAGCCGCCGTGCGACCTTGGTCAGTCCGAATTGATACCTAGTTACGCCCCTCTGGTCCCTCCTTGCACCGCAGCAGAGGTTCAACCACCCGGATCCATAACAGTTTGCTCGGGCCATGGAACCCGGTGGCCCCCAGGCTCCTTCACTTGCTGACCTGTACCAGGAGGTTTCTCATCAGAGATCCCAACAGGAAACCATCCAGACCTACCTGCGGTCTGTCAACTCTCGCCTGGACATGCTGTCCGTCCCACCTGTGTCCGCCTCGAGCCGAGCGGCACCCGCTTACGCGGCGCCTCTGCCTAACAGTGCCACGGCATCCAGCTCTGGACCCCGGCTCTCTGCGCCTCCTCATTTTGGGGGTGACCCTGTCTTATGTCGGGGTTTTCTGAACCAGTGCACGCTGCACTTTGAACTACTGGCACATCAGTTTCCCTCCGACCGGGCCAAGGTGGCGTTCATCATGTCTCACCTCACCGGGGAAGCATTGGCATGGCTAAACCCTCTATGGGAGAGAGCGGATGCCCTGGTGTCCGATCGTCCGGCTTTCCTCACTGCCTTTCAGAAGGTCTTCGATGAGCCCGGACGAAGGACTTCTACTGCCTCCTCATTGCTCCGTCTCAGCCAAGGGAGTCTCACCGTGGGCCAGTATGCCATACAGTTCCGTACCCTCGCATCTTAGCTTGCCTGGAACAACGAGGCCCTGGTGTCCACCTTCTGGGAGGGTCTTTGCAGACGGATTAAGGACGAGCTAGCCGGCCGGGACATTCCTACCACCCTGGATGACCTGGTGTCACTAGTTACCCGGATTGACATCAGTTTCCTGGAACGAGCTAAGGAGACTACCCGGGAGAGAAGATTTCCTCGTCTTGCTCCTGTTTTCCAGAAACCTGCCTCCCAACCAGCAACTCCCCAGGCACGCTCGCCCGAACCCATGCAAATCGACCAGACCAAGATGGTCAAGTCTCGCCAAGAAACACGCCGAGCTGAGGTGAGCTGTTTCTACTGTGGTAGTAAGGAGCACCTGATCCGTTCCTGCCCGGTGAAGCCGGAAAACTCCAGTGTCTAGGACCGCTCGGAGAGGTCGTCCTAGGCAAGAGTAAATCCTCTTCGTCCTTGACTCTATCCGTTTCTATTTCCTGTGGAGAGACCCGCTTCTTTGAAAAAGCCCACATGGATTCTGGAGCCGCTGGGAGTCTCATTTCTCAGTCCCTTGTAGAGAAGTATCAGATTCCCACCAAACCTCTGGCCGAACCATTGGCAGTCACTTCCGTGGATGGAAGACTCCTTCTGGTGACCATCTTGCTCGTCACAGAGCCTGTAAGGCTATGTGCCCACGATGCAGAAATGAAGCAGAAAATTTCTGCGGCGTTTCTGCATCTCCCTTGCCAGAAAAACGCATGCGTTTTTTGACGCGTTTTTACGCGTTTTTGACGCGTTTTTTCATGCAGATTTTACTTGCTTTTTTGTTGCATATCTAAAGCGTTTTTGAGACCAAATAAAGTTTATTTAAAAAAAAAAAAAAAAGGGAGAAATTCTGATGTCATTTCCTAGTTCAACCCCTCTTCACCATTTTGCTTTTTGTAAGAGAAAAAGATGCCAGAGGAATTGCAGCCCCTGCGGTGCAGCAGACAATGCCTTTTGCTGCTGACTTGCTTAAATCTCATGCACTACTACGTTGAGCAGGTAATATAAAGTAGATCTTTTTTTGTGTTACATTATTTGTATGTAGTGTGTGTACTAACCTATTTTGTTATATAGGAGCGGTTAAGGAGGAGAAGACGACCCAAAAAGATGTGGGTGCACCCTATCTTGCTTGAGCGTGCGGACAGGGGCCACTTCAATCTTCTTTACCAGGATTTAAGGAGGTAAGATATATGTTCATAAAGTCTAAGGTCACACGTGTATACCTTTTTTTTTTTAACGTTTTTGCTTGTATACTCTGTCACAAAATTATATTTTAATCCTATTTTTTTTTTTTCTACAAAGTTTTCCGGAAAAATTTCAACAATTTTGCCGTCTGAATATTACCGCATCATTTGATCGTCTGCTAAGCATTATTTCTCTTGACCTGGACTACCAAGACACCGTAATGCGAAGGGCCATCTCTGCTGAGGAAAGGCTGCTCAACACCTTGCGGTAAGTTGAATGTTATATGTTTTTTATTATTTTTTAGATCTAAGCAACATATGCTGCCATGGGCAGAAAAATTATTGATTCAGTATTTCCACATTATGTTGTTCAGCTTTTATTTTTTTCTCCGATTTAGGACAATAGTACATTTTTATAATAGAAACACCTCAGCAATTCTGCACTTATCAACCATAGCCAGTTTCACATGTACACATCTACAGCAACTTCCCAAAAAATGTTATAGAGATCCGTTCCCCGTGTGTCGTGTGTGTTTTCCGTGTTGTACTTGTGTGCATTACGTGTGCTGCACCTGGATCACATGGACGGACTTCTGCGAGTCAGCACTTCAATCGATAATCCCAGGAGTCGGTGCTGAACGCTGCCCTCATCATGGTTCTCTACTGGCACTGTGCTCAGCACCAGCAGGGACCATGATGGGGGGTTAGTATTGTGTCCCCCAACTGTAAAAATTAAGAATAAAGTAATAGCAATCATTATGTCTCTTGTCTCCGGTATGTCTGGAAACTGTCATCACTCTTACCGGAGAAACTGATTAGTTAGTTAGTCACCCTGTGGTGATGGCTCCCCTGTGTCTGTGTACCTAATTTTGGCTTTACCATGAGATCAGCATGCACACAGATCAGATTGAAAAGGTCACTGATGTGTGAACTCTAGAGCGAACATCGTAGGCAAACACACACACAAAATGAAAACAGAATAGAATTGATGTGTGAACTCAAGAGCAAACAAAATCTGAAAAAACAAATACTAAAATGTGTGTCCAAACCCACCCCCCCCAAAAAAAATAAGCCGATCGCTGGAATAGTATTTTGTAATAGTCAGTCATTTTTAGCATAGTAATCAGAATTACTGTTGGCTTGTATTTCTTTCTATGGCTTTTCTAATTATCTATTTTTCCTTTTCAGGTTTTTGACCACAGGAGAGAGCTATACATCACTGCACCTCCAATTTCGGGTTGGTAAGTCCACCATTTCCAGAATTGTGAGGTGCACATGTAGCGTCATCTGGCAGAAGTTGCAGCCCATTGTGATGCCTTCCCCAACCGAGGAGACTTGGCTGCAGGTCGCAGCAGGTTTTCAAACTGTGGCCAATTTCCCCAACTGCATAGGTGCTGTTGATGGCAAACATGTCAGAGTTCAGCAGCCACCACGATCAGGATCACGCTTCTTTAATTATAAGAAGTATTTTTCTGTGTTCCTGATGGCGGTGGCTGGTGCACATTACAAATTTGTTGCCATCGACGTTGGTGCTTATGGCAGTACAGGGGACTCTCGGGTGTTTAGATCATCACAGATTGGGCTGCAAATTCTTCAAGATGGTGGAACGCTCCCAGCCCCAAGACCTTTGCCGGGTTCCACACATCCAGTTCCTTTTGTGATGGTATCGGATGAGGCATTTCCCTTACAGACCAACCTGCTGCGCCCATACCCACGGAGGGCACTGGATGACCGGCGGAGGATTTTTAATTATCGGCTGAGTCGTGCACGCAGATATGTGGAATGCACCTTTGGAATCATGTGTAGTCAGTGGAGGATCTTTCACACTGCCATACAGTTGGATACGGAGACCGTTGACACTGTAATTAAGGCATGCTGTGTACTCCACAACTATGCTCGTGAGTACAGCACTGAACAAGATGAGGAGTCACAGCTGTGTGAATTAATTACAGTTGTCAACTCTGGTCAGGGAAGGACATCCAACTCTGGTGCCAGGGTGAGAGAAACCTTCGCTGACTACTTCATGAGTGCTGAAGGTGCCGTGCAATGGCAATACTCCTATGCCGGTGTTGAGCAGCCTGACCAGCAGAGAAGATCTGATCATCAGTAAAGAAGAACTTCCTGTCTTCAATTTTATCGGAAAAATGTTTAAAAAAGTTTTCATAAAATAAAAAATAAATGTTGTTGAAATTGTAATTTGTCACCAATATTTTTTTAATTCCCACATTTTAACTATTGTTTTAGGACCATACGTCCACGCAAAAGTGAACAACCCACAAGTATCAGTGCCTGGAAATTAGCGTTACTACCTAGAGCGCTCTTCCCAAGTACTGTCTGCTAAAGTGATCCCTCACCATTGTTATTTGCTTGCGCAAAGAGCAGAACTAGCAAAAAACAGTGTTGAGAGTAGTATCCATCCAAAACTTTGTTGTGGTCAAAAATATCAAAGTATACTTCGAATTTTAAAATGACTGTAGACAGTCGACCACACACGTAGAGTAGGTGAAAAAAAATAAACATTAAGTGTTCCTCTGACCTGCGCTATTGTGAGCACAGATCGGGGGACCACTTTTTCAGTTAAACCAAATCAAAACACATATACACTTGAAAAGTAAAATGAACACATAGATTAACAATTTTTTTTTTAATAAACAATATAGAAGAAATTTAAATATTTTTAAAACACAAAACAAAATACTTAAGTGAACATTTATTTGGACAAACATTGCCCATAACTTGTTAATAACACATTGGGTACGGCAGAGCTGTCCTGTCATCAGTTTAGGACCATAAAATACGGGCAGAACCTGTAGGCTGTTTAATTATATAAAACTAAACACCTTTTATTACATTCCCCTACGCCTGAAGCCTGGTATAGGTGACAGTAGAAAAGGTGTTTGCTAACTTTTTATAAAAAAAAAATGAGTATCTACCAACCTACAGGTACTGCCTGTATTTGCTAGGGTCCAAAAATGAGGACAGGGAGGGGTAAATGATTTACCTATAAGTTATGAAATTGGGGCTCAAAGCCGTACCCAGAGAACATTTCTTGGCTAAAACTAGCATTTGGGGATGGTCCTCTGAGAAAAGAGGAGCCACCAGGGGCCATTTGTCGACAATAAGTTGCTTCGGATTGTTCTGGCCGGTATGCTTCAACCTGGACAAAACACTGTGATGCTGCTGCTGGTGGTGGTGGAGTCACACTGGGATTAAATAAATTATGAATGACATTAACTATGGCTGGGGTTGATGGCATAACTGATGCCCCATCAATCGCCGTTAACAGAGCATTTGCTGTTGTAAGGTAAATGTTCTGCTTCTCTCGTGGCATGGATCGGAGGCGGCCAGCTATGGATAAGCCAAATAAATCGAGGGGATCCTCCTGGCATGTCCTTTCCACAAGACTGAGGGTACGTTTTGTCAGGGCTTCAAACAGACAACTCGCACCCAAGTGGCTTTTAGACTTTTTTTTGGTCGCCCTTCTCGGTGCCACGGGACGAGCAGAAGCAGACCCCGTCCCAGTGGGCCTCGACACATCACCAGTAGAGCCACCGGCAGCGCTTGGACCAGGAGCAGCAGTCCCCAAAACGGTGTCGATGTCCACTTGAGTGACGGAATAACTTGCGGGACAACCATCATTGGCAGAAGCAGATGTCTCAGGCGATGCAAGATGGACAATTGGATGTAATTCCTCCTCTTCTTCTTCCGTTATTGGGTGGGTAAGTGTAGATGGGACACTGATGTTGCCTTCAGTTCTTAAAGAAAAGGTTAAAAACCCTGTTAATAAAATTTTTTTGTAAACATTGCAATCAATATTTATTGCGAAATTACCTCCGCAAACTCCTGCTGCTTAGCATGAACGCAAGCTCATCTGCATATGGTAATTTTCTTTTACGTGGCGATGCGCCACTTTTCACCGACTGGTGATACTTCACCAGCCGGTCGGTGACCGATCGCCATCGACTCTTCACATCACACACTGCAATAACAAAACAAAAACAATTTATTAACTTCTTTAACAACAAAAATTAAATTAAAAATAGATCTAACAAAAAGGTAAAAATCAATACTTACTAATTTCCTCTTGGGCATCACGATCCTCATTGATCCACTGGGGATAGATTTCCCGCAAGACAGAGGTCCAGGCGTCCTTTTTTCTCTGCTTGTCTTTATAACAGTCGCTAGCTCTGTCCCATATTTCAGGATATTTTTCAATCTATAGTGAATAACATGAATATTTTTTTTTTTTAAAAAAAAGGGTGGAATAAAAGAGTAAGAAAGAAAAAAAAAAAAAAACATTCTAACAAACAAACGAAAAACATATGACGATATCTCCACACACAACAATACCAACCCCTCACCTATATTGTACAGTTCTTTCACACGTCAATCTCCGGGACGAGTGGTGATGCCATTTTACACACATAACGGAGACCCACACACAGATGCATTCCAAAGCACATATCTGTAGTAATGTGGATATGTGTATGTGATCAATTAACCTTACAGCGTATGCAGGAGCTTTGAGTCAATGAACCTACATACGCTGTCCAAGAATCTTTCAGTTCAAGAAATAATTCTAAAAAAAAAAAACGTGGGCTCCAGCATAGTTTTAATAACTAGCAGAGGGAAAGCAGACGGTTGAGGGCTGATGTTATAGTCTTGGAAGTAGGCAATAACCATGGCCCCTTCCCTTGCTATTAATCTATTAATACCAGCCCGCAGCAGTTAGCTTAGCCTTTACTGGCCATTGTACAGGGGGACCCCCACAAAAAAAATGACATGGGGTCCCCCTATAAGTTGTAGCCAGCAAAGGCTAGGCAGACAGCTGTGACCTGATATTAATAGCCAAGAAAGGGGCCATGGTTGTAGGCCCCCTCCCAGGCTATAATATCAGCCCTCAGCCGCCCCAGATTTGGCGCATCATATTTGTGCGCCAAATCTGGCGCTTAGCCTCGCTCTTCCACGCTGCCCTGGTGCGGTGGCAGGGGGTAATAGTGTTGGGGTTCATGACAGCGCCAGCTGCCATGAAGCCCAGGTTAGTAATGATGGGCGTCTATAAGACACCCCCATTACTAACCTACAAAGTGTTAAAAAAAAAACACAATACACCCAGAAAATTTATTTTTTATTTTAAATAAAACACCATTTTATTTAATTCTTAGTTTACTTAAAAAAATAGTTACCTGTCCACGTTCCTGCGCTGATCTCCCATGCACAGCTGTCACATCTGGAGATGGTGACAGCTGTCATGGCTGCTGTAAGCTCACGCTTCCGGGAACACGTCCGCTTCTGGCAGCGGCAGCCACTGACTGAGGTCACCGGAGTGCATTCAGTCAGCGCAGCTCCGGAGACCTCCTTTACGGCACTGCTGTACCGTGGGAATTTCTCACGGTACAACAGGGCCGTAAAGCAGCTTACCGGAGCAGCGGGGACTGAATTCCGGCGAACCCGCTTATGCAATGACGGGGCTGCTTTACGGCCCCATCATTCTAGCGGCGGCGGCGGTTCAGAGCGGTCACATTCTATGTGGCCTCTCTGAACTGGAGATCATCGTGGGACACTCGTGGACTACTACGGAGGGGTAAGGATAAGGTTGTGGTTTATTATTTTATATTTTATTACAGGAGATCGATGGCTTCGGGGAATTAGGTGTCTAGGTGAGTATAGGTGTAGGTTTTTATTTTTTATTTATTTTAGGTGGCGATCGGCGGGAACAGGTAATGATTTAATTTTCATAGGTAACCACTGGCCACCAATGAAAAAAACAGGGACAGTAAATAATATTGGGGGCAATAATACAAATTTAAAAAAAATTAAAAAAAAATAGTAAGAGGGACAATAATTTATGGGGGCTGGAATTTAATTTTGGGCCACATTTCCCATCGAGCGGCTCCTGCTGGCACTAGTGGACGGGGAACAGACATAGGCCGACGGGAGTAGTAGTCTCACATCGGCCTATGTCTCCCTGCTGACACCAGCGCACACAGACCCAACACAGACCCCACACAGACCCGACACAGACCCCACACAGACCCGACACAGACCCGACACAGACCCCACACAGACACATTCAGACACATTCAGACACTTACCACACTTATCATGAATCCCACGTTGAGATTCATGAGCTTGTACCACCCCACATTAGCAGCCATGATCCTGGTAGACGGGAATACTATGGGTTTCTCGTCTTCCTGGATTATGGGATGCTCATGGGATGCTCATGGGATGGCTGGAACGCCCCGACATGAGGTCACTTTCTATTTGATGCGGTTTTGTGCTACAAGACCGCATCAAATGCGCTTCAATTCCATCTTTTTACATATTTGCGGATTTGAAGCGTCCCAATGCAAGTCAATGGTGGCCATTCCGCTGCGTTTCCGCAAAATTAATGAACATGCTGCGGATTTTTTTGCGCTGCATAAACGCTGCGGAAAAATCCGCAGCATGTGCATTGACATTGCGGAATGCCATTGGGGACCATGGGGTGCGGATTACGAAGCGTTTTTGATGCGTTTCCGCTGCGGAAATTCCGCGGCAAAAACGCATTAAAAACGCATCGTGGGCACGCAGCCTAACCCTTCAGGTGGGAATGCTGCACTTGGATCTCCTTTCATGTGCAATCCGGACTCTCTCACTCCCTTTTGCTAGCCCTACCCTGGCTACAGAGACATGAACGCGTTCTGAATTGGCGATCCGGTGAGGTGCTCCGTTGGGGGCAGGATTGCCATGATACCTGCCTGGTTCCGGTTCGCTCAGCTCGACCTCCGTCTACTCCGGCTAATTTACCTGGTCTACTGGCACCTTACTGGTCCTATGCAGATGTCTTAGACAAGAAGGAAGCAGAGACACTGCCACCTCATAGGCCATATGATTGCCCTATCGACCTGGTACCCGGTGCCTCTCCACCCCGTGGGCGTATCTACCCCTTGTCGATGGCCGAAACCCGGGCCATGTCTGAGTATATCGAAGAAAAACTGGCTAGGGGATTCATCCAGAAATCTACCTCCCCGGATGGAGCAGTATTCTTCTTCGCAAAAAAAAAGACGGTTCACTACGCCCCTGTATCGATTATAGGGGACTCAACCAGATTACTATCAAAAACAAATACCCCCTGACACTCATCGTAGAGCTGTTCGACCGCCTTACAGGCGCGAAGATCTTCACCAAGCTCGATCTTCGTGGGGCATATAACTTGGTCCGGATCCGCCAAGGAGACGAGTGGAAGACGGCATTCAATACTCGGGACAGCCACTATGAATACCATGTGATGCCCTTCGGCCTCTGCAATGCTCCAGCCATCTTCCAAGAACTAGTTAATGACATCTTCCGTGACCTCTTATATTCATGCGTGGTGGTGTACCTGGATGACATCTTGGTCTTCTCTCCGGATCTACCCACACACCGGAGGGATGTTCGTCATGTCCTGCTTAGGCTCAGGCAGAATCACCTATACACAAAATTTGAGAAATGCCTTTTTGAGCAGACCTCTCTTCCGTTCCCGGGCTATATTATCTCTAAGACTGGTCTACGGATGGATCCCGAGAAGGTCTCTGCCATCTTAAAGTGGACCCGACCAGAAGGGTTGAAGGCGATTCAGCGATTCCTGGGCTTCACTAACTATTACCGCCTCTTCATCCCACATTTCTCTTTCCGGACTGCACCCATCTCTGCGCTCACCCAGAAGGGAGCAAATCCTAAGGAATGGATGTCCGAAGCGGAAGAGGCCTTCCTCTCCTTAAAACAAGTCTTCACTTCTGCCCCGGTGCTGCACCGTCCGGACTGCAACAAACAGTTCTTTCTGGAGGTTGATGCTTCCTCTTCTGGAGCCGGGGTGGTGCTCACCCAGAAATCTCCGCCCAGGAGAATGGTAACCTGCTGCTTCTTCTCCAAGCTCTTCTCCTCGTCCGAGCGCAACTACTCCATAGGAGACCGAGAACTGCTAGCCATCAAATTGGCGCTGGAGGAGTGGCATTACCTGCTAAAGGGGGCTCTGCACCCGGTGGTCATCTACACTGATCACAAAAACCTGGCATATCTACAAAATGCCCAAAGACTTAATCCGTGTCAGGCCCGGTGGTCTTTGTTCTTCGCCCGTTTCAATTTTACCCTACATTACCGCCCTGCGGACAAGAACGTTATAGCCGACGCTTTGTCCCGATCCTTCCTGTCTTCCGATCAAGAGGAGGAGCCTATGCATATTATCGATCCCTCCAAAGTGATGAATGTGGCTCCTTTGGATCTGTCTCGTCTCCCACCCGGTAAGACGTTTGTAACGGTTCCGGATCGTATGAAGGTTCTTCACTGGGGTCATTCATCTAAATTAGCCGGCCATGCCGGTCAGAGAAAGACCTTCCTGCTCATTACCCGGCATTACTGGTGGCCTTCCCTGTGCAAGGATGTCATAGACTTCGTCATGGCCTGTTCATCCTGTGCCCACAACAAGGTTCCCAGACATCTTCCAGCCGGCCGTCTCCTGCCTCTTCCCATACCTGCTGCCCCGTGGCAACGTATTGCTATGGACTTTATTACTGATCTCCCTGTTTCTGCCGGTTGTACTGTCATTTGGGTGGTCGCTGACCGCTTTTCTAAAATGGCCCACTTTATCCCTCTGCCTGGTCTCCCGTTTGCATCTCTGCTGGCAAAGGACTTCATCCATCACATCTTTCGTCTCCACGGCCTACCCCTCCACATTGTGTCTGATCGAGGGGTCCAGTTCACTTCGCGCTTCTGGAAAGCTACGTGTAAGCTGCTGGATGTCTCCCTGGATTCCTCCTCTGCTTATCATCCTCAGTCCAATGGCCAAGTGTAACGTATAAACCAGATCCTTACCAGCTTCCTCCGGCACTTCGTCAACGCTCACCATACCGATTGGGTAGAGCTCCTACCATGGGCCGAGTTCTCCTATAACAACCATGAGAGCAAATCTTTTTCCAAGTCCCCGTTCTTTGTGGTCTACGGTCAACATCCCCAAATTCCGTTTCCCATCTCCGCTTCAGTGGACAAACCTGCCGCGGAGTCCCTGGTCAGCGAATTATCCACTATTTGGGAGGACACTAGATCCGCACTTCTTCAATCCTCCAAGTGGATGAAGAGACATGCCGACAAGAGACATCAGGACCCACCTCAATTCCGTCCGAGAGACAAGGTTTGGCTCTCCTCCAAACATGTTTGTCTCAAAATACCCTCCTATAAGCTGGGTCCATCGGTCCATTTGAAGTCCTCAAGCAAATCAATCCAGTGGCCTACAAGTTAAAACTCCTGGCCACCTTATGAATTCCCAACTCTTTCCACGTATCTCTCCTCAAACCGGTTGTTCTTAATTCTTTTTCCGACGATTCAGGTACCCCCCCAGTTCCGGTCTCCGCTGAAGACGTCTATGAGGTAGAGAACATTCTGGCCACCAAGAGGGTAAGAGGAAAAACCTTTTTTCTGGTGGATTGGAAGGGGTTTGGCCCAGAGGAGAGAACTTGGGAACCCAGGGAGAACATCCACGCCCCACTTCTTCTTAAAAAATTTCTTTCAGGCCTAAAAAAGAGGGGGCGTAAATAGGGGGGGGTACTGTAGCATCGGTGTCTCTGCCCTCTGACAAGCAGAGACGCCGTCCCCCTTACGGCCGCGCTCCTGGCCAGGCGTCTTCCGGCTCTCCTGCTGCTGCCGGCGCGCGCAGCTTCCCGGGCACTGTGCTTAGGGCGCGCGCTCCCTCACTCTTAAAGGGGCCGCGTGGGACGTCCTAAGGAGTCCCCGGCTAATGGAGGTGCCCGTGCAAGGTTGTAGCTCTGTGTACTTACTCTGCTTCAGCCCTCAGGTCCCGCTGCCAGCCTGACTACTAGTCCAGCCACCCAGCCTGACCACCAGCCCAGTCCGCTAGCCTCACTACCAGTCCAGCCCACCAGCCTGACTACCTGTCCAGTCCGCCAGCCTGACTACCAGTCCAGTCAGCCAGCCTGACTACCAGTCCAGCCCGACAGTCTGCTCATAGCCTAGCCCGCCAGTCTGTCTATGGGCTTGGCCAGTCCACTTATCCGGAGCCTTTACCTGCCGTGCCTACCAGTCAGCCTACCTGGAGGCTCCTGCCAGTTACCCGTGGTGTCTGCCAGTCCGTCAACCTGCCTACCATGCTCATCTGCTGTACCGGTCAGTCCCTGTCTTCTGACCCGTGGGAGTCACCTGCTCTCATACAAGGACTGGCCAAGAGTAGCACCTGGTCCCTTTGCTCGGTCCTTCCCTGGTTCACGGAGTCGATTGAGCCGCCGTGCGACCTTGGTCAGTCCGAGCTGATACCTAGTTACGCCCCTCTGGTCCCTCCTTGCACCGTAGCACAGAGGTTCCACCACACGGATCCATAACAATCTATTTATCACAATAAACGACATCACGCTTTCCCCTGTGCCGGAAGTCCTCTGCCTTGGAGTAACCGGCAACTCTTCTTTGTCCTTCATACCACACATTCAAGCTCTTACTACCTCCAACTCAAAAACATTTCCAGCAAGTGTCCTTTCTTCATCCCTTAATCTACTAAAACGCTAATTCATGCCCTTGTCACCTCCCGACTCGACTACTGCAATATCTTCTTCTATGGCTTTCCTGCTAACACTCTCGCACCTCTCCAGTCCATCATCAACTCTGCTGCCCGAATAATCCTCCTCTCTCCGTGCTACTCCTCTGCTTCTCCCCTCTGTAAATTTCTTCTTTGGCTCCCAATTTCTCAATGTATCTAGTTCAAACTTCTAACATTGACCTACAAAGCCATCCATAATCTGTCTCCTCCATATATCGCCGAACTAATCTCCCAATATCTTCCCACATGTAATCTCCGGTCCTCCCAAGATCTTGTTACCTCCACATTCATACGTTCCTCACCCAATCACCTCCAAGACTTCTCCTGAGTCACCCATCCTCTGGAATTCTGAGCCCCAACACGTCCGATTATCCATCACATTCGGAACGTTCAGGTGGAACTTGAAAACCCATCTCTTCAAAAAATCTTACAGCCTACAATGACTTAGACAATGCCACCTCACCACCACCGAAGCAGCTGAAACCCCCCAACCTATTGTCTCTTTCTCCATTACCCTGTAGATTGTAAGCCAGCAAAGGCAGAGCACTCTCCTTATTGTACCAGTCTGTCATTCTTAGTTTGTTCATTGTAATTTATATTTTTATTTTGTATGTAACCCCTTCACATGTACAGCACAATGGTGCTCTAAAAATAAATAATAATAATACCTCCTTTCCAATATCCCTGATTCTATAAAGAATATTAAAAAATCAATGTAACGCTTCTTATTGGCTGCTGCTTGAGCTGCTATTCCACATCATTGGAGATCATCGACTGTCCCAACTATTTATAAGTGGAGTCTCAAGTTGAATGGAATAATGTGGATGAAGGAACTTGGATGGCCGATTAACCCTTTTACCCCCGAAGGATGTTTGCACGTTAATGACCAAGCCAATTTTTACAATTCTGACCAGTGTCACTTTATGAGTTAATAACTTTGGAACGCTTCAATGGATCCCACTGATTCTGAGAATTTTTTTTCGTGACATATTGTACTTCACGATAGTGGTAAAATTTATTTGATATGGCTGGCATTTATTTCTGAAAAAATCAGAAATTTGGCGAAAATTTAGAAAATTTCGCAATTTGCAAACTTTGAATTTTCATGCCCTTAAATCAGAGAGATATGTCACACAAAATAGTTCATAAATAACATTTCCCACATGTCTAATTTACATCAGCACAATTTTGGAAACAAAATATTTTTTTGTTAGGAAGTTATAAGGGTTAAAAGTTGTCCAGCAATTTCTCATTTTTCCAACAAAATTTACAAAAAGATTTTTTTTGGGGACCACATCACATTTGAAGTCACTTTGAGGGGCCTTTATGCCAGAAAATACCTAAAAGTGACACCATTCTAAAAACTGCACCCCTCAAGGTGCTCAAAATCACATTCAAGAAGTTTATTAACTCTTCAGGTGCTTCACAGAAATTTTACTTTAGAATCAAATTTTTTTATTTTCGCAAGGGTAACAGTAAAAAATGGACCTCAAAATTTGTTGTGCAATTTCTCCTGAGCACGTCGATACCCTATATGTGTGGAAAAAACACTGTTTGGGCACACGGCATGGCTTGGAAGGGAAGGAACGCCATTTGACTTTTTGAATGTAAAATTTGCTTGAATAATTTGTGGATGCCCATGTCGCATTAGGAGAGCCCCTGATGTGCCTAACCAGTGGAAACCCCCTACAAGTGACATGGAAACTAGACCCCTCAGGGAACTTATCAAGATGTGTGGTGACTTGTAGTGTTGAGCGAGTATGTTCTATTAACCCTTTCGCCGAGTATGCTCAGGCCGAGCTCCGAGTATTTACAGCTGCTCGGTGATAAGGTTAAATCGCTCCCGTGTGCATGATTTGCAACTGTTTGACAGCTTTATTACATGTGAGGAATGTCTATTTCTTACATATTCCTCACATGTAATAAAGCTGTCAAACAGTTGCAAATCATGCACACGGGAGCGATTTAACCTTATCACCGAGCAGCTATAAATACTCGGAGTTCGGCCCGAGCATACTCGGACAGAACATACTCGCTCAACCCTAGGGTGAGCAAATTGAACCCCCAAGTGCTTCACAGAAGTTTATAACATTGAGCCATAGAAATAAAATTTTCACATTTTTCCCACAAAAATGTTTTTCACCTTCAAATTTTGCATTTTCATAAGGGTAACAGGAGAAATTGCACCATACCATTTGTTGTGCTATTTCTCCTGAGTAAGCCGATACCCCATATGTGGGGGAAAAACACTGTTTGGCACACGCCAGGGCTCGGAAGGGAAGGCACGCCATTTTACTTTTTGAATGTAAAATTTGCTTGAATAATTAGCGGACGCCATGTCGTGTTTGGAGAACCCCTGATGTCCCTAAACAGTGTGAACCCCCCACAAATTACCCCATTTTGGAAACTACACCCCTTAAGGAACTTATTTAGATGTGTGGTGAGCACTTTGATCTCCTAAGTATTTCACAAAAGTTTATAACGTAAAGCCGCGAAAATAAAAAATCACTTTTTTGCACAAAAAAAATTTTTAGCCCCAATTTTTTTATTTTCACAAGGGTAACAGGAGAAATTGGACCACAAAAGTTGTTGTACAATTTCTCCTGAGTACGCTGATACCTCATATGTGGGAGAAAACTACTGTTTGGGCGCACGTCAAGGCTCGGAAGTGACGTTTTGAAATGCAGACTTTGATGGAGTGGTCTGCAGGCGTCATGTTGCGTTTGCAGAGCCCCTGATGTACCTAAACAGTGGAAATGCACAACAAGTGCCCCCTTTTTGGAAACTAGACACCCAATGAATTTAGATGTGTGGTGAGCACCTTGATCCCCCAGATGCTTCACAGAAAATTATAACGTTGACTTGTGAAAATAAAAAAAATCACATTTTTTCCACAAAAATGGTATTTTAGCCAAAAAAAATATTTTCACAAGGATAACAATAGAAAGTGGATCCCAAAATTTGTTGTGCAATTTCTCCTGAGCATGCAGATACCCCATATGTAGTAAAAGACTACTTTTGAGACACAGTGCAAAGCTCAGAAGGGAAGAAGCGCCATATTGGAGTTCATATTTAGCTGGGCTGGGTTGACGGTGCCATGTCACATTGGCAGAGCCCCTAAGGTGCCAGAACAGCAGAACCCCCCATAAAAGACCCATTTTACAAACTATACCTCTCAATGAATTCATCTAGGGGTGCAGCGAGCATGTTGACACCACATGTGCCTCACAGAATTTTATACCATTGGGTGGTGAAGAAAGAATAATTCCATTTTTACCACCAAAGTTTTGTTTTAGCCCCAGATTTTACATTTTTACACTGGGAAATGGGTAAAAATGGCACCAAAATTTGTCCCATAATTTTTGCTGAATGTAGAAATACCACATATGTGGCTGTACAGTACCGCCTAGCCACACAGTGAGACTCCGGAGGGAAGGAGAGCTATTTGCCTCCTGGAACGCAGATTTTCCTAGAATAGTATACAGACTCCATATACACAGCTCCTAAGTGCTAGAAGAGCAGAATCCCCCCTCAAGTGACCCCATTTTGTAAATTATATCCCTTTGTAAATTTATCTACAGGTGTGGTGATGATTTTAACTACATGGGTGTTTTCCAGAAACAAGCAGCAGTGGATGCTTCTGAGTGAAAATTGCAAACTGCCTTTGTAGTGACCAGTACGTTATGTCCAGCTCGTGCTTCTAGAGAAACGCACTCGTAAATTAGGCCATCTCTCATCGCTATGAAATGCCAAACATGTGGACGCTAACTGCGGTTTAGGAACACAGTGGGGCTCTAAAGGGAGGTGGGCATTTGTATTTCGGAGCACAGAATTTGCTTAATTTCTTGTGGGGGTCAAAGGCCATTTTGCTTTTCCAGGGCCTTTGTGCTAATAGTAACGTGAAAACCCCCTATATTTCCATTAACAGATGACAGACCTGAGTGGGGCCTTGCTTTTTTTGTGGATTGAGTCGAAGATTTTATTGTGATCCAAATTGTTATGTAAAATAAATAAATTTCAACTGAATGTCTGTCCGAGGATGTTCGTTCAGTAACTGAACCAGCAGAATCCGGCCGCTGGGGCCTTTCTGCTCACTGGGCCCCATATGCCAGTAAGGGCAGTAATGCTCTGATGGCAGCCCTGTTTGACAGTTAAAAATGGAAATGTATGTTGGTAGTCCTATCAAAGACAGGATGTGGTGATAGGAATACAAAAGGATACCACTTAAGTGACACCTGTCCTGAGAAACCTGTTCTGTGCATTAATAGAATATCCCACATACATTAATTATTAATTTATTTTTCCATTTCTTCTTATAATCTACCACCTACTTTCACCCTGATGTATTTCACACAACCTACATATGCCACCATCTTATAAATTCAAGTACAAGTTAAACTCCAAATAAAACTACTAAGTCTATTCTATGTAAGGTTTCTGCTATTTTCTCACCACAGAAGAGCTGCTAATGCAACTAAAATACTCATAAACCATTCCAGCAAAATCTGCACTACAAAACAGAGCTCCTTCCCTTCTGAGCTCTGAGGTGTAGAACAAAGAAACAGTGGAAGGCGCTTCCACTCAGATGCATTGAGGATCCAGGGGTATAGATGGATTTGAGATTTTTAATTTTAAAAACCTAACAAAAAGTTGCTAGATAAAATATAACACAATGCGTTTTGGATGACTAGCCTTCATCAGGTGTATACCTGTTATGATCCATGCAGCCTATTTATACTTTTTCATTACTATTAGTGGGAGGGGCTTGACTAATAGCACATTGCACTTCCACCATTACCCATTCCCCTAAAGGTGATGTTAGTAAGTTGGAATGAACCGCTGCTGTGAACTGTCTGGAGTCAGCAGCCAAATGGCAACTTGACAACTTGCACATGATACTCTGAACAACTGTTAGGTGTTGGTCTGGTGCTGGATTTGAAATGGTTCCAGGACCTTCTGTGGTCTCCCATTTCAGTCCAGCCAGGGCTGATGCTGCTCAGCATCACCATCAGCCCCAATGCCTAGCAGGTCTGCAAGCCCTGTTTGTCTCCCAGGTAGTTGTGCCTAGCAATGTTAAGCCTGGGTTGCAGAGTGAGACAGGGCTTGTGGAATCTAAGTCCAGGTTTTGCCGCACTGAGCATGTCCGTGACCTGGCGGCTCATGAATGGTGGGTTGGCACCCACCTGACCCAGTGACCTGGCACCGACTGATTGGTTCACGGGTAACGTCACCAATAGCGCATCGGTGGGCAGGGCTTAGTCTTTAAAAGGCCCGCCCACAAAGATGGCGACGTGCTCGGATCATTCGAGCTGGTAGTTTGTGGTGTGCATGCTGAAACTCTTGGGCTCCTCTAAGAGCCATAGCTTTATGCAGGCAGGTAGCCATATAGAGCGGGTCTGCTCAGTCCGGTAGCACGCCGGCTGAGTGCACGAATACCTGGCGGGTATCACACCCACATACTAGCGCCGACTGCTATAGCGTAGCGCCTGTACCAAAGACAGGGCTACTGCTTCTAGTCTGGTCACACGTCTCCCTGCGGTTCTTGGAGATTGTGTGAACCGCTTTAGCGCCAATCCCCATAGCGTAGCGCCTGTATCAAAGACAAGGCTACTGCTGTTCCCACGGTCGCACGTCTCCCTGCGGTTCTTGGAGATTGTGCGAACCGTCTTACCCTTCCGTGTGCCTTAACACGAAGGGTTAAGATAATTGTTAGGTGCGTCGCCGGTCGCTCTCTCCTCTGTGCAGTTAACGGAGATAGAGCATACTGCTTTACCCGGTCCGGTGTGCTGTTAGCACGGACGGGTTATCTGTTTAGTTGTCGCTTTTCTTTTCTACCCGGAAAGTGTTCGGCAGCAGTCCATTAGGCTGCATTGCGGACCCCGGGGTCGGTTGCGTTCCATTTAATTAAAGTTGTCTGCAACCGCCCTCCTAACAACAACAGAAGCACAAAGCCACACAAGTTCAAGTACAATGCAATGACAAAATGTTAAAACATCAGAATGATCCGAACATATGAACATTAATACAAAAGATAAATGTTGCTATATCTCTGCCAGCTTACTTCATGGTCTCTAATGTGAATCTAAAATTTCTTAATTTCAAATCTATTTTTTTCCCCATACATATATACACTACCGTTCAAAAGTTTGGGGTCACCCAGACAATTTTGTGTTTTCCATGAACACTCATGCTTTTATTTATCAAATGAGTTGCAAAATGATGAGAAAATATAGTCCAGACATTGACAAGGTTAGAAATAATGATTTTTATTAGAAAGAATAATTTTCTCCTTCAAACTTTGCTTTCGTCAAAGAATGCTCCCTTTGCAGCAATTACAGCATTGCAGACCTTTGGCATTCTAGCTGTTAATTTGCTGAGGTAATCTTAAGAAATTTCCCCCCATGCTTCCTGAAGCCCCTCCCACAAGTTGGATTAGCTTGATGGGCACTTTTTGCGTACCATACGGTCAAGCTGCTCCCACAACAGCTCAATGGGGTTGAGATCTGGTGACTGCGCTGGCCACTACATTACAGATAGAATACCAGCTGCCTGCTTCTTCCCTAATTGGATGAAATTGGCTCCAATCAAGCTCTGTCCACAGGGTATGGCATGGCGTTGCAAAATGGAGTGATAGCCTTCCTTATTCAAAATCCAATTTACCTTGTACAAATCTCCCACTTTACCAGCACCAAAGCAACCCCAGACCATCACATTACCTCCACCATGCTTGACAGATGGCGTCAGGCACTCTTCCAGCATCTTTTCAGTTGTTCTGCGCTCACAAATGTTCTTCTGTGTGATCCAAACACCTCAAACTTTGATTTGTCTGTCCATAAAACTTTTTTATAATCTTCCTCTGTCCAATGTCTGTGTTCTTTTGCCCATATTAATCTTTTCCTTTTATTAGCCAGTCTCAGATATGGCTTTTTCTTTTCACTGAAGGCCAGCATCCCGGAGTTGCCTCTTCACTGTAGACGTTGACACCTGCGTTTTGCGTGTACTATTTAATGAAGCTGCCAGTTGAGGAGCTGTGAGGTGTCGATTTCTCAAACTAGAGACTCTAATGTACTTGTCTTGTTGCTCAGTTGTGCAGCGGGGCCTCCCACTTCTCTTTCTACTCTGGTTAGAGCCTGTTTGTGCTCTCCTCTGAAGGGAGTAGTACACACCATTGTAGGAAATCTTCAGTTTCTTGGCAATTTCTCGCATGGAATAGCCTTCATTTCTAAGAACAAGAAAAGACTGTCGAGTTTCACATGAAAGTTCTCTTTTTCTGGCCATTTTGAGAGTTTCATAGAACAAACAAATGTAATGCTCCAGATTCTCAACTAGCTCAAGGGAAGGTCAATTATATAGCTTCTCAAATCAGCCAAATTGTTTTCAGCTGGGCTAACATACTTGTGCAAGGTTTTTCTAGGGTTTTCTAAACATCCATTAGCCTTCTGACACAGTTAGCAAACACAATGTACCATTAAAACACTGGAGTGGTGGTTGTTGAAAATGGGCCTCTATACAGTTATGTAGATATTGCAATAAAAACAAGACGTTTGCAGCTAGAATAGTCATTTACCACATTAACAATGTATAGAGTGTATTTCTGATTCATTTAATGTTAGCTTCATTGAAAAAAAAAGTGCTTTTCTTTCAAAAAGAATGAAATTTCTAAATGACCCCAAACTTTTGAACGGTAGTGTATATCTAATATATATAATCGTCTTATCCCGTCTGTCTGTCTGTCTTTCCAGGAAATCCCGCGTTGCTGATTGGTCTGGCCACGGCCAATCAGCGACGCAGGATTTCAGAAAAAGATGGCGGCCATTAGCGGCTCATCTGCGGGACGGAGGTCAGCGGCGACGGAGCCGGGAGATGAGCGGCGCTAGCCGCTCATCTCCCCGCTGCTGGCAGCCCAAGTACCCCGACGGGCGGCGCCGCTGACCTCCATGTGGCTACCGTCGGGAGATCAGCAGATTGGCCCGCTGATCTCCCGACGGCAAGTGTGAAGGGAGGGACGGCGCAGCTGCCCGGTCCTCAGTAATACGGTTCGCTGAGTGGTCGCGGCCGCCGGCCGCAACCAATCAGCGAGATTGGCTCCAAGTTTAAACACCGCTCCGCACAGAGGTCAGCGGTGACCAGATCAATGCCCCACAGAGTTCTAGCAGCAGACACATCTCTTCAACAACTGTTAAGAGGAGACTGTGTGCAGCAGGCCTTCATGGTAAAATAGCTGCTAGGAAACCACTGCTAAGGACAGGCAACAAGCAGAAGAGACTTGTTTGGGCTAAAGAACACAAGGAATGGACATTAGACCAGTGGAAATCTGTGCTTTGGTCTAATGAGTCCAAATTTGAGATCTTTGGTTCCAACCACCGTGTCTTTGTGCGACACAGAAAAGGTGAACGGATGGACTCTACATGCCTGGTTCCCACCATGAAGCATCGAGGAGGAGGTGTGATGGTGTGGGGGTGCTTTGCAGGTGACACTGTTATGGATTTATTCAAAATTGAAGGCATACTGAACCAGCATGGCTACCACAGCATCTTGCAGCGGCATGCTATTCCATCCGGTTTGCGTTTAGTTGGACCATCATTTTCAACAGTACAATAACCCCAAACACACCTCCAGGCTGTGTAAGGGCTATTTGACCAAGAAGCAGAGGATGGGGTGCTACGCCAGATGACCTGGCCTCCACAGTCACCAGACCTGAACCCAATCGAGATGGTTTGGGGTGAGCTGGACCGCAGAGTGAAGGCAAAAGGGCCAACAAGTTCTAAGCATCTCTGGGAACTCCTTCAAGATTGTTGGAAGACCATTTCCGGTGACTACCTCTTGAAGCTCATCAAGAGAATGCCAAGAGTGTGCAAAGCAGTCATCAAAGCAAAAGTTGGCTACTTTGAAGAACCTAGAATATAAGACATATTTTCAGTTGTTTCACACCTTTTTGTTAAGTATATAATTCCACATGTGTTAATTCATAGTTTTGATGTCTTCAGTGTGAATATGAAAATTGTACAGTCATGAAAATACAGAAAAATCTTTAAATGAGAAGGTTTGTCCAAACTTTTGGTCTGTACTGTATATGGATAGCTAGCTATATAGATATACAGATACATATAAATATGTGAGATATATAATTAGTGCTTTGCGTGTCTACCTTACTGTTCATGTAATTTATTAATAATTTAATAATAAATTATTACATTTCTGAAAAAAATGGTGTGGGGGTCCCCCGTAATTTTATTAACCAGCAGAAGGAAAGCTGGGGCTGATGTTTTTAGCCTGGGGAGGGGGTAATACCCATGGAGCTTCCCAGGCTACTAATATCAGCCCCAAGCTGTATACTTAGCCTTTACTGGCTATTAAAATGTGGAACCCCCCCAAAAAATTGACGTAGGGTCACCCTATTTTAACAACCAGCAAAGGCTAGGCAGACAGCTGGGAGCTGATATTACTAGCCAAGGCATGAATATTGGCCCCCTCCCAGACTACAAACACCAGCCCTCAGCACCCACACCCAGGTTAATAATGGAGAGGTGTCTATAAGACGCCCCCATTACTAACCCTATAGTGAAAGTGAAATGTTTAAAAAAAACACCCACACGGTGTAGAAAATATTTTATTTAAAATAACCACACAGACTCCTTCAATAGTTCTTAATTAAACCCTACTTACTTACCATTACACCCATTCCTCTGAATCTCATGTTACCTGCAATAATAAACCAACCTCATCCTCACCTCTCCGACGTGCAGAACATAATCCATGTGTCCCACGACGGGTCCAGCTCTGCTACATCTAAATGGCAGGCTTCATAGTAGCTGGATGCGACTATCCAGCCTGCCATCCTGCAGAGACACTGAGGAGCGCATGATTGCGCACCTCAGTGACTCAAGGTGCCGTCATCAAGTTGAGCGGGTTCATGTCATATGAGCTCCGTTCAACTTATTGACGGCAGTGCGAGTGTGGGAAAGTTCTCACCGCGCATGCGCTGATGTCTTTTTCCAGCACCACAAGCATGAGAACTTTCCCTCTTCATTACTAATGTGGGTTTGATGTCAGCTGACATTATGAGCTGACATCAACCACAGCCCTATAACCCCACTTGCCACCACCACAGGGCAATGGGCAGAGCGGAGGCTAAGTGCCAGAATTGGCGCATTTTATCAATGCGCCATTTCTGGGGGGGGGGGGTTGAGGGCTGGTGTTTGCAGTCTGGGAGGGGGCCAATATTCATATATCAGCCCCCAGCTGTCGGCTTAGCCTTTGCTGGCTGTTAAAATAGGGGGACCCCACGTCAATTTTTTTGGGGGTCCCCTATTTTAATAGTCAGTAAAGGCTAACTATACAGCCCCAGCTGTCCGTTTTCCCTCCGCTGGTTAATAAAATTACGGGGGACCCCACGCCATTGTTTTTCCGAAATGTAATCATTTATTAATAAATTACATGAACAATAAGGTACACACGCAAAGCACTGATTATATATCACACATATTTATATCTATCTGTATATCTATTATCTATCTGTATATCTATCATCTATATAGCTAGCTATCCATATATCTATTTATCTATCTATCTATCTATCCATAGATCTATGTTTACCTATCTATCCATATACTGTCTATCTGTACATCTATTAATCCATCCATATATCTATTTAATTATCTACCTATTAATCGATCTATTATGTATCCATATATATATATATATCTATATCTATATATATATATATCTACCTAATTATCTATTATCTATTTGTCTACCTATCTAAATATCTATCAGTCTATCTATTATTTAGCTATTATCTAGCTATCCATATATCTATCTATCTATCTAATTATCTATTTATCTATTCATATATCTATCTATCGGTATAATCAAAAGTCAAGATAAAGAGCAGCACCAGTCTAAACGGTGCAAAGCCTCCCAGGTACATACCAGTCTGTTCAATATTAAAAAATCATGGAGATAGCAATCTTGTCAAGTGAAAAAATTAGTAAGTTTTAATGGCCCATGAGGCAACATTTCAGTCCAACAGTGGGGACCTTTCTCTATCTATCGGTACATCTATCTATCATCTATGTATCTGTATTTATCTATCTATCCATATATCTATCTATGAATCTATTATCTAGCTATCCATATAGCTATCTACAGTATCTATATATCTATCCATATATCTATCTATTATCTATCAGTCTATCGGTAGATAGTTATATAGATAGATAAGTAATAGATATATAGATGATAGACAGACAGACTGCTAGATAGATAATATATTAGAAGATAGATACATACATAGTTTACAGGGGGACCCCAGAAAAAAACTGACGTAGGGCCCCCCTATAAAATCTAACCAGTAGAGGCAAAACAGGCTAAACAGATAGGTGTGGGCTGATATTAATAGCCAGAGAAGGGGCCATGGATACTTGCCCCTCCGAGGCTAATAATATCAGCTCTCAGCTGCCCCAGAAAATGCGCATCCATATGATGCACCAAATCTGGAGCTTGGCCTCCGCTCTTCCCACTGCCGTGTAGCGGTGGTGAGTCGGTTAATAGGGTTGGGGGTTCATGTCAGCCTTATATTGATGGCTGACATAAAGCCCAGGTTAGTAATGGAGCGGCGTCTATAGGACGCCTCCATTACTAATTCTATAGTAATTCTATAGTAAAATTGGAGAAATAAAGACACGGCCAGAAAAAAGTCCCTTATTTGAAATAAAAAGCACACACAATTTTATTTCATTCTTAATTAACAAAAAAAAATACTTACCTAACGCCTATTCCATTGTCGCCATCATCTCCTGTAACAAAATAAAAAAAAAAAAAAAACATATCCCTCACCTGTCCGACGCGATGACACTCCTGATTGTCCCATGGCATCATTGTCCCATAGCGTCACCTCTAGAAAAGTCACTCATGTGACTGTTCTAGAGGACAGCAGGCTATACACTGAGACAGTGTAATCACTCCTGTGTCAGTGTACAGGCTGAGCTGCCGGCAGAGAGGTCAGACGAGTTCATCAGCTGATGAACTCGTGTGACCTCACTTACAGCACTACTGCTGCGTGAGAAATTCCCACACAGCAGTAGTGCCGTGAGGTCAGACGAGTTCATCAGTTGATGAACTCGTCTGACCTCACTCCCCGCAGCTCAGCCTGTACACTGACGGGAGCGATCGTGCTCCTGTCACTGTATCACGGCTGCTGGATAGAGCGGTTACATTTTCTGATGTGGCCGTTCTATTCATAAGATCAACATGGGACACTCGCTATATGGACTGCTGCGGACAGGTGAGGATTATGGTGGTTTATTATTTTATCTTCATTACAGGTGACATGGGCTTCGGGGATTAGGTGTAAGGTGAGTATGTGTTTTTTTTTATTTGAATATTTTTATATATTTTTTTATTAATTTTAACATTTTTTTTTCCTTTCAGCACAGGCGCCACTGACAAGAGACTACTGCTGCCATCCAGCCTGAGCTCGCTATTTCCTTTGACAGCAGGTGTCGGCTGATATTGGTAATAGTTCCATCAGCCGGCGCCTATGACCCGCGATACACTTTTTACAGCGGGTCACTGTCACAGCTGTGGGATCATGCTGACATCTATAAGCATGATCCCATAGCACTCTGACCGCGCTACCACTGATCAGAGCCTGTTTTTCTTGCGCTGTCATGCAGATGACAGTGCGGGAAAACAGGTATGTTCAGCTCCCCCATTTATATGAATGGGGTCCGTGTTCGGGTACTTTTCCAGTACCCGAACCCGAACTTTTAATAAACATCTTCCACCTACCCGGCCGTCGAATGCAGGTCTCCCGGAAAAATGCTCGAGACCTTCATTGAGCTACATTGGGCTCGCTGCTCGGGTCGAGCACCCAAGCATTACAATTTGTTCGACCTGAGCAACGAGCACCTGAGCATTTTAGTGCTCGCTCATCACTAGTTAATACCTGTTAAGCACCTCAATGGCTAACAAACTTCCAGAATGCAATTTTGAATACTTTGAGAAGTGTGTTTATTAAATGGCCTCACATACGGAGATTCAAATGGTGATTGGTCCCCAAAAATTAAAGTTTTTAAAAAATATGTTGAAAATATGAAATATTGTTGCTAAATTTTGACATTTTCTAACATCCTAAAAAAAAATACAAGGAAGCTTGAAAGGTAATGCAGACATAAAGTAGATGAAAGGTAAATTTCATTTATTAACTATTTTGAGTGATACGATTACATGTTGTAAATCCATGGATAGTGAAAATTTGAAATTGTATACTTTTTCCAAATGTAACCAAATTCATATTTTTCTTATATAAACACAAAACATATTCACCTAAATTTACCACTAACAAAGTACAATTTGCCATGAAATATAATTTCACAATTATTGACACATGTAGAAACATGCAGAGTAATTACCACATAAAATGACACTTGGCAGGTTTGTAAAAAGGGCTTTGTCCACAAGATGAGAACTGACTGTGTCCATAAAGGATTAAGTATCTCAAAGATGTCTCCACCATTTTACACTTTCTTTAGGATGGATACCAGAAAGGCCTCAACCTTGAGAGTTCAACGGCCACCAACGCTCATCTAGAACAATCTCGTTGTGTCCAGATTCTTCAGAGCAGTAAAGAAGCTGTGACCTGCAAATCATACTCCAGTCTTCTTATGATTGTTCTGAAATCTTGAAACATTTCTCGCTCAACATTTGAACCACTTGATGATGCCACTGTTAGGCTCTTCTCGTACAAAACCCTTTTCTAGTTAAAAATCACTTCAGCAAGATGAATAGGAGAATTACAAGCACTCTCCTGCAAAGAACCATACCTAAGATTCCTACCGGACTGTGTGGAACTGCAGACAATACCTGGTTTCCTACCAAAGGTACCCTCTGTGTTCAATCTAAAGGTCAAATTTTAATATCCTACATAGTTTGGTGTCATCAGCAAAGACTGACACTTTACTCTCAATCCCATGCACCAGGTCATTAATATAAAATATTAATTCATTGTTGTGTTTAGGTTAATTGTTTTCTGCTATTTAACCCTTTCGTGTGCTGCCCCAAGAAATGAAAATTTCAGGTAAATTTTCCACATATCACTATAAAGTTTCCCACTTTTTAAACATTAAATGGCTTCACTCTGATGTCTAGCAAAATTTTGATCAGATTTTGATCAAATTTATAGCTTGGCACTTGTGTGAGTATTTTGATGTTTAATAAGATTTGATTTCTGATTAAAACACTTTCCACATTCTGAACATGAATACGGTTTCTCCCCTGTGTGAATTCTCCGGTGTCTAAAAAGAACTGATTTCTCGCTAAAGCATTTCCCACATTCTTCACAGGGAAATGGCTTCTCCCCTGTGTGACTTTTCTTATGTTTAATAAGTGTTGATTTCTGGTAAAAACTTTTCCCACATTCTGAGCATGACAACATACTTTCTTCAGTATGTGTTCTCAGATGTTTAACAAGATTTGATTTATCAGTATAACACTTCTCACATTCTGAACATGAATATGACTTTGCTCTTGTGTGAGTATTATGATGTGTAATAAGATTTGATTTCCGGTTAAAACATTTTCCACATTCTGAGCATGTGAACATATTTTCTTCTGTGTGAGTTCTCAGATGTCTAACAAGATTTGATTTATCTGCATAACATTTTCCACATTCTGGACATGAATGTGGCTTTGCTCTTGTGTGAGTATTGTGATGTGTAATAAGATTTGATTTCCGATTAAAACATTTCCCACATTCTGAACATGAAAATGGCTTTAAAGCAGTGTGAGTTCTCTGATGTCTAAGAAGACATGATTTCTGGTTAAAACATTTTCTACATTCGGAACATGAATACGGCTTCTCCCCTGTGTGAATTCTCTGATGCCTAAAAAGATCTGACTTCTGGTTAAAATATTTTCCACACTGTTCACAAAAAAATGGCTTCTCCCCTGTGTGAGTTGTCATGTGCATCATAAGATTTGATTTCTTGTGAAAACATTTTCCACATTCTGAACATAAAAATGTCTTTTTCCCTGTGTAACCTCTTGGATTTTTGACACTTCTTTTGTGACATTTATTTTTATTAACAGTCTGTGATGAATCAGAAGATAAGACTTGTTCAAAAGGATGAGATAATAGATCTTTGCTATGAAGGCTTGATGATATATCTGTAATAATTGCAGGCTCTTCATATGTATCTTGTGTGCAACCAGACTCATAAGATTTATAATGTACAGATACCGGATGTCCCTCTGAGCTCTTGGTGCAGTTACCTGCAAAGAAAAATACAAATTTCATTATTTTTCAATTATACCACCTGCAAATTATTAAAAGATATGTAAAAATGTCTGTTTTTCAACACAACAATGTCAGGCCGAATGTTGTTCGTGCTACTGTGAGCCAGGGCTGTGGAGTCGGTAAGCCAAACCTCCGACTCCTCAATTTCCGTGACATCGACTCCGACTCCACGACTCCCTCATACATGGCTCATGTTTAAGTAATAAATTTGCTGTAGCACAGATTCATCTCAGCTAAAAGTCTAGACCTTTAGATCAGAAATAAGACAGACATTTATAGGACATTTCATAACTTTCCCAAATTCTTATGAAAAAAATATTCCCCACAAACTGCATTGAACTACTGTACCCAATTTATTATATATTTTAGGAGTTGGAGTCGGTCCATTTTATACCCACTCCGATTCCAACTCCGACTCCACCAAAATGGACTGTGGACTCCAACTCTGACTCCACAGCCCTGCTGTGAGCTACCCGTGTGGCCTAAATGTGGTAACATGGCTGCAGTGTCTCCAGACTTGTCTCCCCTCAAGCACATCGGGGACGTCTTTGGTTGGTGATTACCAGCAGCGGACTTTGATGATTTTCCCAAGTGCATTCAATGCAGCAGGACCTTCCTCAGTTGACCATTAACAACGTCAGTGATAGCAATCGAGGCAGTAAATGCCGGGAATTTCTGCATGCGGCGCTCATACTCAATAAATCAAGGTATTTTGAAAATATTGTTTCCGTTTTTTTTCACACAGTCATTTTCTATGAGTCTAATAAAAGATGATGGATCCTCACTGCTATCTGTATTATTGCATCCGTAATATATTTGTGTTGTCATCTACACCAGTATAACATATTTTTGCATGTAAATAACACACAAGAGCACACAAAACTTAAAACAACACAAAATTGTAGCAGCCAATGAATGACGGGCCCACGGGCAAGTAAAAGCCAGGGGCAGATGGAAAAATTTGGGGCCAAAACAGGCTATATGTTAATTGATTTTTTTTCGTAAATGGTTCCAATAAGTTTTCTAATTACTCTGTGTTTTTTTCTTAGCTATAATGAAGAGTTAAGTCTGGCATGTAAGTGTCACATCTCTTCTGGGATCTGCTCACGCAACGTCTTCTTCTGTCGCTAGGCACTGGTGATAGAAGAGACGTTGGAACCAGAAGCCCTGGACGGTGGCCTATGTCCAGCTATTTAGATTAGGGTGGCTGGGACTTGCAGTGCCATTCAGTCGGACAGTATGGATGTGTGTGCTGTCCACCTGAAGTTACCAACTCCCAGCGCCAGCCAATTGGAGAGCACCACACTCTACTAAGGCTTCCAACTTAGTGATGGAAGCTGCCACATATAGTCTTGTACTTCTCTGGTTTAGTCCTGTCTGTTTAGCTCCTTGTAGCATTATTATTCATTGTTTTTACCCCAGCTTGTGTTTCTAACTATTCTTACGTATTCTGATTTACTACTTTTCCTGCCCTCTTGGTTCTAGCTACTCCAGCCAGCCTGCACCCCCGAGCATCAGCTTATTCCATGGCTCCAGCCCAGGGGACCCTGTTTAAAACCAGATCCCTGTATAGAGGTTAAAAGGGTGAAGGCTAGGGCAAACTCATGGGGTCTGGTAAGCAGAGTTGCTTGTGCCTGTTCGTGGTAGCCATTTTAGAGTTGCTTGGCGACCACTAACAGAATGTCATTACAGTAAGACTACTCAGCCAGAAGATTTGGATGTCCTTGGGGACAGCTTCCCACTAAAATTAATGTGGATCCTGATTAATGTCGAAAGAGGAAGAAGGCGGAAACTCAGGTATAAAAATTTTTTCAATCTGGTGGTGTTCTCCCCCACCATCCTGTCCAAGTAATTTTGTTTTATCTGTTTGTCACATTATCACCAATTGTTTTATTTACTGGTTAAGAATTAGCTACGACACAGCACATGTGTATATTCTCATAAGAAAAATCTATGACACCTCTGCTTTTAGTGGTTACTACTCACCTGGGCGGTTATCTGTAGGAATTTCCTCTTTACACCGCTCATCACCCCTCACATATGTCTCTGTACTATTAATTTGGGTCAAATCTTTACCCTGAAACAAATATTGTAAATGTCACAGACAGAAGGAGAAGTCACATCTATGATCAGCTCTAATCCTGCCATCTCCACAAAACATATAATACTGGTGGATAAAACAAGACTGAGCACAAGACCTTCACAGCCGTCTACACATCATAGGGGAGATCTCATGACACCTTCTCTCCATCTACCTGATGATCCTGAGGAACATCGGGATCTTCTTCTTTAGAGTCTTGTGGAATAAGGGAACGGGGACATCTCTTTGATGTTGTCCTACTGGATAGAACTGGAGGAAACACATACAGGGACTGAATACATTATTTGCATACAGATAATTATAGGCCGTGTGTATTTAATCCTATTACCTGATGATATGAGGGGCTGGGGTACCTCCATTATGACGTCCTTGTACAGATTTTTGTGTCCTTCTAAATACTCCCACTCCTCCATGGAGAAATAGACGGCGACGTCCTGACACCTTATAGGAACCTGACACATACAATGATACCGTTATCCCACCAATCCCTTCATAGTGTTACTGTATAATATCCCAGCATTCCCAGCAGTGTCACCTCTCCAGTCAGCAGCTCAATCATCTTGTAGGTGAGTTCTAGGATCTTCTGGTCATTGACCTCCTCATGTATCACGGGGTGAGGTGGAGGTCCTGTGATTGGGCTCAGGGGTCTTCCCAATCCATCAGACACAGGGTCCTGACAGTGCCCACTAGAAGTCTTCTTCACTACTGTGTAATCCTGGTTATGGAGAGACACATTAATAAATCTCACTACACATATCCAGAGTCCTCCCCTCTCCAGTTCTGTCCATCTGTTATTCCCATAGATAATGATGTAATGTGACGTCATCAGAATCTCTCACCTCTCCAGTGAGCCGGAAGAGGATCTCTAGGGTGAGGTCTAAAATCCTCTCCGTCATCTTGTCCGTGTCCATCCTAGATGGGTCAATGAGGAAAATTCTCTTAAATAGAAGATCTCCACTGAGAAGATCCGATATTTGCAGGGACATGAATAGAAAGATGATGAGCCGATGGATCATAAAGAATTTTTTGCAAAAAGCATTGTCATGCTTTATATAACGATATTCACATTACCAACATACAAGTGTCAACGCTATAACCAATGTTGTAGTGAGGGAGATTAGAGGTCATTAGAATGAGACAGGTTTACAACACTTGCTGATTGTCCACATGTCTGGACAGGTATCAGAAGATGTGACATCACCCGCCCCTTGTCACCTCCTGATGCAGAAGTGGCAGAGCAGGACTAACCCTTTAAGGAATTCACTGTCCTAACCTTATGCCACATGCCAACTGCACTTCTTTTACCCATCCTACAAGTTGACAACAACTCACCTCTTGTATAAGATACAAGAGGATACAGTATGGCCTGGCACTGATAAATGTATCTTCATCCATTATCCTGCAGACAGAAACAAGCAGTTTCTTCCTCCTTCCTCCTTCCCTCAGAGCCTGCAGTCTCAGTACATGTTCCACAGAGTAATCTTTTCCATAAAACTCATTCATGTCTCAGTCATTAACATTGGAATTGGCATCGCCATCTTCAGCCTTGATATAAGTACAAAACTTAGCGCGATAAAGCACATACATCTCCCAAACTAATGGAGAGCTGTGCATGCGAGGCTACCTCTCCATTACCAGCAGTGTGATGAGCTTAAGTACTAGAGATAGATGCCTGTATCAGTTGTAGGACCCAAATTTGTTGGACATTTACAGTTTATCCAGTAGATATGCCATTAATGTACCATGCGGGACAACTCATTTAAGGGCAATCATTAAATACCACAACAGGCTTGTTTTAGAGCAAGGTAAGAAAGTGATTAGTTTATGGAAAATAAATATTGACTTTGTGGGATGGTAGAGCGATAGTGAATTTTGGAGTGAAGATTGCTCTGAGGTCAAATAGAGCTTACCACTTGCTGTATATTGATGTAATTGTACATTGGTAACATCATAGCTCCCAAGCATCCCGTATTTGCCAGGACTGTCCCGATTTGACAGCACAGTCCCGCGTTCCGTAACGGCACAGCTGTTGTCCCGGCAAGTGCGGGGGCCCTGAGGGTGTGGGGGGCCCGCTCGCTGTCGGGGACTCCGGCACGCTATGGGCCCGGTGAGTCGGGAGAGCCCAATGCCAACGGCCCCGAGTGGGTCCCCCCCCCGGTTCCTCAGAGCTCCGTCACTTGCCATAGTAACTTACCTCTCCCCGTTCCTCCGCAGCCCTGGCGTCTTCCGCATCTCCTGACTCTGTGACGTGTCAAGGCAGAGGGCGCGCTGACGTCACTACACTTCGCCCTCTGCCCTGAAAGTGCAGAGTGCGGGAAGACGCTGAGGAGTTCTGACTTGTCGCCAGTGAAGAATACAGTGGTGGCCAAAAGTATTGCCACCCCTGAAATTCTGTCAGATAATATTCAGTTTCTTCCTGAAAATGATTGCAATCACAAATTCTTTGGTATTATTATCATCTTCATTTAATTTGTCTTCAATTAAAAAACACAAAAAAGATTGTCCTAAAACCAAATTGGATACAACTCCACACCAAACCTAAAAAAGGGGGTGGACAAAAGTATTGGCACTGTTTGAAAAATCATGTGATGATTCTCTAATTCGTGTAATTAACAGCACCTGTAACTTACCTGTGGCACCTAACAGGGGTTGGCAATAACTAAATCACACTTGCAGCCAGTTAACATGGATTAAAGTTGACTCAACCTCTGTCCTTTGTCCTTGTGTGTACCACATTGAGCATGGAGAAAAGAAAGAAGACCAAAGAACTGTCTGAGGACTTGAGAAACAAAATTGTGAGGAAGCATGAGCAATCTCAAGGTTACAAGTCCATCTCCAAAGACCTGAATGTTCCTGTGTCTTCCATGCACAGTGTCATCAAGAAGTTTAAAGCCCATGGCACTGTGGCTAACCTCCCTAGATGTGGACGGAAAAGAAAAATTGACGAGAGATTTCAACGCAAGATTGTGCGGATGGTGGATAAAGAACCTCGACTAACATCCAAACAAGTTCAAGCTGCCCTGCAGTCCGAGGGTACAACAGTGTCAACCTGTACTATCCGTCGGCGTCTGAATGAAATGGGACTGTATGGTAGGATACCCAGGAAGACCCCACTTCTTACCCCGAGACATAAAAAAGCCAGGCTGGAGTTTGCCAAAACTTACCTGAGAAAGCCTAAAACGTTTTGGAAGAATGTTCTCTGGTCAGATGAGACAAAAGTAGAGCTTTTTGGGAAAAAGCATCAACATAGAGTGTACAGGAAAAAAAAGAGGAATTCAAAGAAAAGAACACAGTCCCTACAGTCAAACATGGCGGAGGTTCCCTGATATTTTGGGGTTGCTTTGCTGCCTCTGGCACTGGACTGCTTGACCCTGTGCATGGCATTATGAAGTCTGAAGACTACCAACAAATTTTGCAGCATAATGTAGGGCCCAGTGTGAGAAAGCTGGGTCTCCCTCAGAGGTCATGGGTCTTCCAGCAGGACAATGACCCAAAACACACTTCCAAAAGCACTATAAAATGGTTTGAGAGAAAGCACTGGAGACTTCTAAAGGTGGCCAGCAATGAGTCCAGACCTAAATCCCATAGAACACCTGTGGAGAGATCACAAAATGGCAGTTTGGAGAAGGCACCCTTCAAATATGAGGGACCTGGAGCAGTTTGCCAAAGAAGAATGGTCTACAATTCCAGCAGAGCATTGTAAGAAACTCATTGATGGTTACCGGAAGTGGTTGTTCGCAGTTATTTTGGCTAAAGGTTGTGCAACCAAGTATTAGGCTGAGGGTGCCAATACTTTTGTCTGGCCCATTTTTGGAGTTTTGTGTGAAATAATCCATGATTTGATTTTTGCTTCATTCTCTTTTGTGTTTTTTCCTTGCAAGCAAATTAAATGAAGATAATAATACCACAGAATTTGTGACTGCAATCATTTTCAGGAAGAAACTGAGTATGACAGAATTGCAGGGGTGCCAATCCTTTTGGCCACCACTGTATATATGGGGCCCAAACGATACTATGTAATTAATTGATTTCATTTAGAATGTTGTCTTCACATTTTATTCCCTCACCACCACCATGGCTCGGTATGTGCATACTGTAGTGTCTACTAAATCTGGTCTACAGTCTAGTCCTCCAGTTGTGACATTGAGACTTGGGCCATTATAATAATTTGATTTCTTGCTTTGGATATTGATAGTTTAAAAAAGTGAGTGTGTCCTTTAGTTGGCAAGATTGGTACATGACCGTATAGATTTAGCCACATTCAAACTGCCTCACTGTGTATTTATTAGCTGAATCGTGGACCATTATATCTGATATTCATGTGGTGGTATCCTAGTAGGGTGAGTTCTTGACCATCTGAATTGTGCCAAATAGGTAAGCCTTGGTGCTTGTCTTCATCGTAGAGAGAACCTTTTAAATGTGGCCACCTGTTCATTGATATTAGAAGGTATTAATGTTGTAAAAGCTCTTTTCAGTGCATGGTTTCCTACTGAGATGCAGCCAAGGAATTCTGAGATATTGTCTTGGGCCTGCGGAAAGATGTCTCTCATTCAGGCTTAAGACATTGATGAATGGATGCAATTCTCTTTTACTGCACATTTGTTAGTTTAGTAGCCTTCCACACTGCTAAGCTCATTAACCTTTTTAATTATGCAATATCCTTTCCCTTCATATAAAAAATCCTGCTCTGTTTATGTAAAGCGGTGAGAGCTGTTTCATGCCCTCAATTGTGGTCTTCGTATGTCATCCATTTGATAAGACGCCGGCCCTGGGTGATCAACAGCCGCACCGGGAATGATGGATGGTTATAGATTTGCGGCCTCCAGTCCAGCCGCCAAGTACCACTGATCTGGACGCTGAACTGGAGTCCCATGAATCCATCCGCTCATCTCTAGTCCCAACTGTCCCGGAAACAACGGACAGTCCTGGATTTGGGTCTGTGGCCTGCAGTCTCGGGCTGAATTTCCCTCACTGCCAGCGTCCCTCTGACAACTCCTCCTGCCGGGGGAGAAAGATCATGGTAAATGGGCTTGGATTAGGGTGCGGCCCGGGGCGTGGCCAAAATTGCAGTGTTCCTCTTTCTTTTCTGAAAAAGTTGGGAGGTATGGTTACATCCTTGTTTGAACCGGCCCAAACAACCTGTACTTCTATTGCTGAGTGGCAGTACACTTACCCTGCAGGTGGTGTTAGGCGAAGGAGGCACTTATTGGTGTGGTTGGGACTTGTAGTGCTGGACAGAAAGGAAATTTGTGTGTTTCTGCAGAACAGATAATGAGCAGGTATAATTTGCTCTCTACTGTGAGTTCAGTGTAGGGCCACACACTATTTAAACTCCCAGCAGTTTGCTGGGAGTTGCCAGTTACAACTATTTACTGACCTTGGTGTGGTTTCCTGTGATACCCTGCTACTGGACCTAGCTTATTTGAAATGTGTTGCTGACCCTGGACTGTCTTAACCCTCCGTTTGCCTGATGATTCTACATCACTCCATTGTCCTGACTCTGACATTAGCTACCTCCTGATTTCATCTGTAACTTCTGGCTTTGTTCTATATCTACCCTGTCAAGTTTTGACTCGGCTGGTTAACTCTCCTTTACCAATTGGCCTCCCTGACCAACAGTCACTCCATGAACATAACCTAGAGTACCCTGTTGTAATTCCAGATCCCTGTACGGTGGTTAAGAGTAATTGAAGCAAAGTGCTATGCTGAGTAGTTGAAAGGCAACCTGTCACCAGTTTTTTCGCTTATAAACTATGCCCATCATCTGTAAGATGGGATGTGAATGTGGTTCCTGCAACCCCTTTATATCCGCAGACAAGTGCCCTGCATATCCCAGAGAAAGTGTTTTTCACTTATCCCTCGCTGTACGTAAATTGCGCCATCCCAGTCCCTTCAAACACAGCCTCTTCTAAGTGCATGTAAGTAGATGATGGCTCTACACCTGCGGAGTGGAAATGGAAACCTGCGCAGGTGCACCTCACTGTGCCCTATTGAACAGCCAGTGATTCCATTGAGCAGAAATTTGAATTTAATATTTGACTGTAGATACTATGTTTTTTTCTTTGATGGCATCATTCCATTTTCTGTAAACAGTAGAGTGATGTGCTTTACCAAAAAGCTCTATCTTGGTCTCATCTGTCCACAAGATGCTTCCCCAGAAAAATTTTGGCTTACTTGCATACATTTTGGCAAACTGCAGTCTAGCTTTCTTTATGTTTCTGTGTCAGCAGTGAGGTCCTCCTCGGTCTCCTGCCATAGTGTTTCATTTCATTCATATGTCAATGGATAGTTTGCGCTGATACTGATGCACCCTGAGCCTGCAGGACAGCTTGAATTTCTTAGGAACTTGATTGGGGCTGCTTATCCACCATCAGGACTATTCTGTGTTGCAACCTTTCATCAACACCACTTCCAGGGAGATTAGCTACAGTGCCATGAGTTGTAAACTTCTTGATTATGTTGCGCACCATGGACAAAGGAACATCAAGCTCTCTGGAGATGGACTTGTAACCTTGAGATTGCTGACATTGTTCACCATTTTTGATTCTCAAGTTTTCAGACAGTTCTCTTCTCTTCTTTTTGCTCTCCATACTTAGTGTGGCACCCACAGACACACAATGCAAAGATTGAGTCAAGCATCACATGCTTGAAACAAAGTTGTTTTCCCACAATTTTGAAAAGGTGCCAATAATTTTGTCCAGCCTATTTTTGGGGTTTTGTGTGAGATTATGTCCAATTTGCCTTTTTTTGTGTTGTTCCAATACACACAAAGGAAATAAACATATGTATAACAAACCATGTGTAATTGCAATAATTTTCTGGGAGAAATACTTCATTTTCTGGAACAATTTCAAGGGTGCCAACAATTTCAGCAATGACTGTGTATATACAGTGGGGAAGAAAAGTATTGTCAGCCACCAATTGTGCAAGTTCTCCCACTTAAAAAGATGAGAGAGGCCTGTAATTGACATCATAGGTAGACCTCAACTATGAGAGACAAAATGAGAAAACAAATCCTGAAAATCACATTGTCTGATTTGGAAAGAAATTTTTTTCAAATTTTGGTCAATTACAAAAGTTCATCTCAATACTTTGTTATATATACTTTGTTGGCAATGACAGATGTCAAACATTTTCTGTAAAGCCCCCGTCACACTAAGCGAGATTGCTGCTGAGTCACAAGTTTTGTGATGCAACAGCGACCTCAGCAGCGATCCCGCTATGTTTGACACGTAGCAGCGACCAGGCCCCTGTTGTGAGATCGCTGGTCATGTCGAAATGGCCTGGACCATTTTTTGATTGTTGAGGTCCCGCTGGGTAGCATGCATCGGTGTGTTTGACACCTTACCAACGACCTCGTTGGCGACTCAAAACTGAGACACATAGGCGTGCATTTGCGTTGCATTGTTATACAGGTCGCTACGGGTCGCCGTATCGTTGCAGCGTCGTTGGGAAGATCTGACTGTTTGACATCTCACCAGCGACCACATAGCGACGCAGCAACAATCACTTCCAGGTCGAATCATTGTCGGGATCCCAGTAGCGTCGCTAAGTGTGACGTACCTTAAGTCTTTACAAGGTTGGCACATACTGTTTCTGGTATGTTGGCCCATTCCTCCATGCAGAACTCCTTTCAACTCCCTCCAAAGGTTTTCTATAGGGTTTAGATCTGGAGACTGGCTGGGCCACTCCAGGACCTCCAGACACACAATGCAAAGATTGAATCAACTTCTCCCCTTTGTATCTGGTTCCAGGTGTGATTTTCATATTGCCCACACCTGATACTTGCCCCAGGTGAGCTTGAAAGAGCATCACGTGTTTGAAACAAAGTTGGTTACCTGCAATTTTGGAAAAGAGCCAACAGTTTTATCCGGCCAGTTTTTGTTTTTTTTTGTGTGAAATATCCAATTTGTCGTTTTTTATGTTGTTCCAATACACACAAAGGAAATAAATGTGTATTACAAAATGTGTAATTGCGATAATTTTCTGGCACAAATACTTCATTTTCTAGTACAATTTTAAGGGAGCAAACACTTTCGGCCATGATTTTAGGTTAGAAGTGAAAAAACTGGTGTCAGGTTCCTTTTAAGCAAAGTCTGTGCTTGGAAGCCTTAGGGCTGATAGGTTTTCAAGGACATTTTATCCTTACAACATCATGATGCTGAATCAGTTTATGAACCGAAGCAAAATATTATTCACAGTGATCACCCAGGAACAGCTTCTCCGCCTCTACAAGCACTGGAATTAATAGACTGTAAAAGTGAAAATATTATTGGGAGCCCAATGTTACAGCTGTGATCAGAGACAACTCCAATCTCGGCTGTTTGACCTGTTAGGAGATTACGCAGAAGGAGGGAGCGGCCGCCATTGCCCCATTGGGCAACAAGAACACATTTTAATGGATTGTCATGGCAGCCGAGGGCGTAACAAAGCTTGTCATAAAGCAAAAGACAAGAGAAAATACAGAAAAAGCAACAAGAAATAAGATAATCCGTTCTGTCTCCAGGAATTATGTCCCCAAAATCCTTCTATTAGACCGTACAGCTCACACCGCAGATACCGGCCCCTCACAGATCTCCATCACAGGGAAAGGAGGGACGGAAAGGAAGACACAAAAACCCCAACATAGACTCAGTGCTGAAGGGGTTAATAAAATGGATGTCAGGTCCCAGTAAAGGTCCACATACCTCCACCTGCAGAGCCGCCACCACATATATGGCTGTTCTGTGCGCACAGGACCTGTGATGAGGTCACAGGAGGGGAGGAGTCAGGGGTCACATGATCAGGGGCCTCAGTGGATGCAGGACTCTGCTGTGCTGGTTGTCATGGTGCTGGATGAGCTGAAGTTTATGTGTGGGGTCAGGAGGGGTTTACAGTGTGGATGTAGCAGAGCCGTGTGTGTACGAGGTGTACGGAGCGGAGCCGCGTGTGTACGAGGTGTACGGAGCGGAGCCGTGTGTGTACGAGGTGTACGGAGCAGAGCCGCGTGTGTACGAGGTGTACGGAGCAGAGCCGCGTGTGTACGAGGTGTGCGGAGCGGAGCCGCGTGTGTGCGAGGTGTACGGAGCGCAGCCGTGTGTGTACGAGGTGTACGGAGCAGAGCCGCGTGTACGAGGTGTACGGAGCAGAGCCGCGTGTGTACGAGGTGTACGGAGCAGAGCCGTGTGTGTACGAGGTGTACGGAGCAGAGCCGCGTGTACGAGGTGTACGGAGCAGAGCCGCGTGTACGAGGTGTACGGAGCAGAGCCGCGTGTACGAGGTGTACGGAGCGGAGCAGCGCGTGTACAAGGTGTACGGAGCGGAGCCGTGTGTGTACGAGGTGTACGGAGCAGAGCCGCGTGTGTACGAGGTGTACGGAGCAGAGCCGCGTGTGTACGAGGTGTACGGAGCGGAGCCGCATGTACGAGGTGTACGGAGCGGAGCCGTGTGTGTACGAGGTGTACGGAGCAGAGCCGCGCGTGTACGAGGTGTACGGAGCAGAGCCGCGTGTGTACAAGGTGTACGGAGCGGAGCCGCGTGTGTACGGGGCGTAGGGAGCCGAGCCGCGCGTGTTCGGGGGGTAGGGAGCCGAGCCGCGCGTGTACGGGGCGTAGGGAGCCGAGCCGCGCGTGTACGGGGCGTAGGGAGCCGAGCCGCGCGTGTACGGGGCGTAGGGAGCCGAGACGCGCGTGTACGGGGCGTAGGGAGCCGAGACGCGCGTGTACGGGGCGTAGGGAGCCGAGACGCGCGTGTACGGGGCGTAGGGAGCCGAGACGTGCGTGTACGGGGCGTAGGGAGCTGAGCCGCGCGTGTACGAGGCGTAGGGAGCCGAGCAGCGCGTGTACGAGGCGTACGGAGTCGAGCCGCGTGTGTACGAGGTGTAAGGAGCTGAGCCGTGTGTGTACGAGGTGTAAGGAGCAGAGCAGTGTGTGTACGGAGCGGAACCGCGCGTGCATGAGGTGTATGGAGCGGAGCCGCAGGTGTACGAGGTTTACAGAACGGAGCCGCGGGTGTACAAGGTGTACGGAGTCGCGCATGTACGAAGCATGACGTTGGTATCATCAATCTAAGGTGTGTCAGTCATCTACCCCCATTCCCTCTAAAAATGACAGACACCATGGCTTAAATGTAATTGGCCGCAGTGGTCTTTATTAACGCATAGATAAGAAGCGTTGTATATCTATATACATAAAGACGTGTTAAGATCCTTGAAGCTAAGAAGGGTCTGGTGATCCCAATGACACAATTCCACTTGCTCCCAGCTGCACACCACCAGCCCAGGAGCACTACAAACCTCCCTCCACAAACCGTGATGGGCGTCCAAATTGTAAGTCCCACAAATCACCAGACCCCAAAACCACATATAACCGAGGGATCCATGTTCTGTGGACACTCCCATACCAATTTAGAACCAACTTCAAGGACCCTAAGCATGCCACCAAGAGAGTACTTGACGCCTTAAGTTCTCGAGACCCACCCCCAAAAGCCGTGAAAAATTGTGCCTGACGTCTCTATCTAGTTCCCTACAGGGCCGAATTCCCCAGGCATTACCCCCACTTGCAGCACAAGTATATTCGGGGGGCGGTCTAAGCGCACTTTTGTTACCTCCTGCAATACCCTGCTCCACTTTATCCCATTAAACCCCAACCAGTGTATAGTGGCCGTGTCCCTTAGGATACCGAGTTGCTTTCCGTCTGACCTTACGTCTGCCGGAAGACAATATTGATATTAGAACACGAACACACATTTATTGCAAGTTAACTGTTGCCTGTGGTCTCACGTATAATAAAAATCGTTTTGATTCCCACCTCCCTCGTTTTGGGGAGGAGCCAGCAGCTCCTGTGTTGCTGAAGAGGTAGCTCCTGTGGTGGTGAGGTGGCAACCCGGTGGAGGTAAAGTGGCAGATTAAGTGGTGCTGAGGTGACAGATCCAGTGGTGCTCAGGTGGCAGCTCTGGTGCAAGTGAGGTGGCCGCTCCAGCATTGGTGGAGTGACAGCTTCGGTGGAGGTGGTGGAGAGGTGGCAGTGGGGTTAGTGCAAGCTGTAGCTTTCTTGAAAAGATGGATTTTCAAATTCTGCCAGAAGGTTCTGAATGTGGTGGATAAAAGGACGTGTTGGGGCACAGAATTCCAGAAGATGGGGGATACTCGAGAGAAGTCTTCAAGGCAATTGAGTGAGGCTCGTACGAGTGTGGAAGAGAGAAGATGGTCTTTGAAGGACCGGAGATTTCAAATCAATCATAATCAAGATTGGTCACAAGAAAATAACAACACCAACATCCATAAATGCAAGGAATTGTATAGGAAATGAGAAAAGTTGCTATTTGTTGAAAACGCAAGAGACCTCTGGGAGATCTGCTCTTTGGAGACATACTTAGAACATAATATCCAAAACCTAGAACTTAGTATCCAAAGGCACAGCAGGGGATTTTAATGGCATGAATAATGTCGAAAAATGGAATACCGTGTTCTTTGATTTTTCATTATAAGTAGTACAGTTCACCATTAAAAAATGTTAAAACAATGTTTCTAAATTGAATAAAGAAATTAGGATTATTTTTGATTAAAAAAATGTAATTTTGAAGTTAGATCTATTTCCTATAATTTCCAATGAAAAATTAAAGGAAGAGGAAATAATGAAAAAAAAAAATAAGCAAATATAAGGGAGATGAGGAGACATTTACCAACTGGGGAGAATTTAGTTGAGGATTCTGTTATCAATATATCTATGTATGATGACTGAATGATGGAGAATAATTCCAATTTTATTGGAAGAAACCCTACATTATGTCAGACCAAAAATAGTGATATAATTTTCCAGAACCATACAGGGAGATTAAGTTAAACAGACAACTTTAAAGGAAAAAATCAAATTTTAACAATATTAATGAACATTCTGCTGCCTTTTCTGTTTTCTAGAACATGGTTATAACTTATATCAATAAAAGAATAATGTAAAAATTAACATTAGCAACAAAAGGCTATCTTTGCCCCTCAAGAAGATAATAATACTATTATCTGCCTGACGGCATTGGATTGATTGCAGTATTGGATTGGTAACAGTACCACATCAAGGCTCATAAACTGTTAGAGAATATATTAAGAATAGTAAGAACTACAAGAAATTAAAAAGTGACCTCATGAGGCTGCATATAAATGAATTGGAAGTGTAAATTAGTTAAAAACAATGGTAGTTTATTTACGGACCAGTTTTTAATTTAGGATGAGTGGAACACCTAGAGTAGCCAACTTTTATCACATCCTGAAAATTCATAAATATTAAGCAAACCCTCCAGTATGACCTAACATCTGAGGGATAGATGGCCTTCAAATTTATCTACATATTTTGACATACAATTTCAACAGAGTGTAAAATGAATACCAGCTTATTTGAAAGAAATAATGCAAATTTTACAAATACCAAATTCTACAAACTGGCAGGTTCATTACATCTTGGGTACTTTGGATGTCACATTACTGTAGAAAAAAAGATGTAAAGTGCATGAACTGGCCTTGATATCAAATGAAATTTTGTCCCATAATCAAATTGATTTTTATTATCAAAGGCATTAAATTCATTTTTGAATATCATTATTTTCATTATGAGGGAGAATGGGGAATTCTATTTACAAACTTTGGGCACTGCCATGGGTGCCATGGGCACTAAATTCACGCCTAGCTACACCATCCTAGGGGAGTGGCAACAAACCATTTTCGCTGGGGGCATGTCATGTGCAGATCTTTATGAGCTTTATGGAAATGCTTTATTGATAATTTCATTATATGTAAGGGACGGAAGATTCCGTTTATAATTTTCAAAAAGATAAATCATAAAGACTTCCTTCTTAATTTTAGCACAACCTATAGTAGGGAACCTATTAGCTTCCTGAATGTCAATATTTATATTGATAAGGGACAGATTTTTCTAAGACTTTTCTCAAAGAGGTGATTTCTAACAACTTTATCTTAATGACAAGCTGCCACTTACCAAGCTGGCTTGGAAATGTCCCAAAAATTCAGTTCCTCCAAAGTCAAAGGAACTGTAACAAATTAAATGAAAACATAAATGAGGCTAATTGTCTTCAAGAGTGTCAGGAATTCCAACCCACACTGAGGGACTACACCGGGGAGATCACGCAATATCTCGCCGTTGCCGTCATGCCATCCGTCTTTCGTCTGGAGTCGCAAGCACGCGATCCAGACTACTCGCTATGTGGATATCGGCAAGCAACCAGTGAGCATATGGTGCCACACCTCGGGGATTCAAAAGCCTGGAATCCGTGTTTAACACCCTCCGTACGGTCACTGTCAGCTTCACGGTAGCTCAATTATTAATATTCGCTGCCACCACCGGCCGAGTTCGAAATATAATACAGGCCTGACCGGACGCCTGTGTTTTGGTAGCGTATATGGCTTCGGGGAAGGGAACGTATACAGAACAAAAGAAAAAGAACTATTAAATTTTATGTTTAATCCAAAAGGGAGGCAGTGTTTAGGAAAAATAAATACATAAGGATGTTACAAAGGAGACATTAAAATACATACGCAGTTACATAAAATAAATAGGATAAAAGAAGATAACTTACACTATACGATCACGGAGACGATTCAATATAGGTGGAGAAGGGGCTCCCCAGTTGGATTATGCTGTTATTGAACAGGACCCGTTGCTTATAATTCTTATTCCCCCCTGGCAATGAGTGCTCCTGTCTTCTCCATGGGTTCTCTTATACCTAAGGGGAGATCTGGCCACACGCCCCTGGTGGTGAAATCATGTGGGCCGGTCTGCAGCCTGTACATTTTTATTAAAAACGCTAACTTCTGCAATAACTCATCGCTCGTTGATCGCAGAAGTTTGCAAACTGCGCCATTTTTTCCCTTATGATTTTATCTTTATTTAGAGACCATACATCACATAGCTGTAGTCTGGTATTCTGGTGTTTTTTACAGCTCCCTGATTTTGCTTACAGCCCTGGAAAACTACATATACATTCCTGGGCTGATTTAGTCACTACACATATGGGTCACGTTACTGTCAGACGTATGGAACTCACAATATTTCATAGTTCATATTGGAGTCAGCGTGTCTGCAAATTTCCCTTTGAGGCTCGGGAAACAGCCTCACGGTTACATGCAAATTAGTGCAAGCCAGCGTTTTAATTACCTCCTGCATCTTTCAGAGACAAGATTCTTGCTTCCTAACGAAGTTATAACACTCATTGGCTGACATCGTTTGCATAAGCTATTTCTCAGGTGTGTGCTAATTGGGGCTTTTGTGCTGAGGAAAATGGGACAGATCGGTGCTGACAAGTGGTGAGGGGAGTAAGGGAGGGGGGTAAACATCTATGTCAGGCAAATATGGAAGAACATTTTACTGACATTAATATTTCCCTGACAAAGAGCAATTTATCGAACAGGGATTATGGTGCAACCTTGTTGGAAAAGACCAAGGAAAAGGTGAAATATTATACACGGGACTCTTGCATGAATAAAGAAAAAGATGATATAGTGCCAAGAATGAAGTAATCACAGTGCTATTATAATTCAATATAATAACCAAATAAGTAATTCCAAAAGAATAGTAAATTTTGGCCAGTTTTAAAATGAGACCATAGAATTGTTACCTTAAAAACCTGTAGTTTGTCTTTAGAAGGGTCAAAACTATTGGTAATTGAGTAGCTCCAACAACAAAAACTAAGACTACTAGTAACCCCAGTTTTTGGAAAACCCTCAGGCTTTTGACCATGTGGTACTTGTGGCTCATGTAGAGCCTCTAGGTGCAAAAAAAATCATTGTATGAAAGAGGTCACCAGCCTTGATGATAAAACTACATTTATAATAGGGATCTCGATCATACATTATCACAATGGTGATGTTAGGGGAGTGCAAGTTTTTGGAGCAGAACAAATACCCAGTATTGGATAAAGGCAGATTTTATAAAAAAATTCCTAGAGCAGAGAGCAAAGGGAAATTCAACATGAACTCTACTGCCCATAATATATTAAATAAAGGGATTGAGCTGTTTGCTTTTTAGCCCCTTTCCGACATCTCGACTCAAGTCGGGTGTGGATGTATGGAGCATGCTCATGGGCTGAGCCCGCACGATCTCTGGTATATAATGGCTGTGTGTCACAACAGCCACAGATGAAACGGAGCTATTGTAAACCTGTTAAATGCTGCGGGGGTCTGCTGAAGACCTTCGTGCTTGCAATCACAAACCTCCGTTGAAACCCTGCCTGTGGCAATACTGTACAGTGAAAAGTAAAAAGAATGCTTTAAAATAATAATAATAAAAAAAAGCATCATCTTTCAAAATATAAAATTAATTAATTAATTAACCTGATTGGTAAACACTGTAAACGAAAAAAAAAAATCAAAATGACAAAACTGCAGTTTTTGGATCACTGCAATGTCACAAAAAATGCTTTAAGAAACAGTTAAAGAGCTGTATCTACCCCAAAATGGTATAAATACAAACATTGTCTCGCATTGCAAAAAACAAGCCCTCACACAGCCCCATCGACCAAAAACTGGAAGTGTTACAGATTTCAGAAAATGGTGAAATGATCAAGAAACTTTTTTTTCTACAAATTTCTGATTTTTTTTTCACCACTAAAATAATTTAAAAAACCTGACAAGTTTGAGATCACCGTAATCATTGTACTGACCGGGACAATCATAACACCAGGTTATATTTACAATGTACACCGTAAAAACAATTCAGAAAAAACAATGTCAGAATTGTGTGTTTTTCACAATTTCACCGACCATGGCATTTTTCCACCATGCTCTCGTACACAATGTGGTAAAGTTGATGATGTCATTCAAAAGTACAACTTTTCCAGCAAAAAAACAAATCTTCATAAGTCTTTGTGGAGAGAAAAAAAATAAGTGTTTCATGGAGCGAGCCTCAGGTCACTCTTCAACGCAAGTCTATGACAGCCTTGTTGTGGCTCTGATAGACTTGCATTGAGAGCACGCAACGTAATTTTTGACTTAAGGCCAGTTAGAAATTGTGGTCACAAGGTGATGCAGCGGGACTGAAGCAGCGACAATAAAAGGTGAAGGCGTCAGAGGGTGAGTATAAGACCGAGGTCAGGGACCTTACATTAGAAGCACCACTCCAGCCCTGAGAAAAAAAACAACAACTCTGTAGTGGTGCTTTAATGTTTTTTTGGCAGCCGGACGAAAAGATAGAATAGAAAATGGTGAAAATACACATAGATTAAACATATTTGGTCATTCATTCCACACAAAAAAGAACAACCCTCATACAACTACAACAATGGAAAATAGAAAAGTTTTCTATCTTATGTATGTGAGCGCGAAGGAGAGCAGCCCAGTATGCGCACAGGGGAGGGAGCAGCCCAGTATGTGAGTGCGGGGGAGAGCAGCCCAGTATGTGAGCGTGAGAGAGAGCAGCCCAGTATATGAGCATGGGGGAGGGAGTAGCCCAGTATGTGAGTGCGAAGGACAGCAGCCCAGTATGTGAGTGCGAGAGAGAGCAGCCCAGTATGTGAGTGCGAGGGAGAGCACTCCAGTATGTGAGCGTGGGAGAGAGCAGCGCAGTGTCTGAGCACGGGGAAGAGCAGTCCAGTATGTGAGCACGAGAGAGAGCAGCCCATTATGTGAGCACGGAGGAGGGAGCAGCCCAATATGTGAGTGCGAGGGAGAGCAGCCCAGTATGTGAGCGCGGGGGAAAGCAGTCCAGTATGTGAACACAAGAGAGAGCAGCCCAGTATGTGAGCACAGGGAGGGAGCAGCCGAATATGTGAGAGCCCGGGAGAGCATCGCAGTATGTGAGCGCGAGGGAGCGCATCGCAGTATGTGAGCGCGGGGGAGAGCATCGCAGTATGTGAGCACAGGGGAGAGCAGCGCAGTATGTGAGCACGGGAGAGAGCAGCCAAGTATGTGAGCACGAGGAGAGCAGCCCAGTATGTGAGCACAGGGGAGAGCAGCCCAGTATGTGAGCACAGGGGAGAGCAGCCCAGTATGTGAGCACGGGGGAGAGCAGCCCAGTATGTGAGCACGGGGGAGAGCAGCCCAGTATGTGAGCATGGGGGAGAGCAGCCCAGTATGTGAGCACGGGGAAGAGCAGTCCAGTATGTGAGCACGAGAGAGAGCAGCCCAGTATGTGAGCACGGGGGAGGGAGCAGCCCAATATGTGAGTGCGAGGGAGAGCAGTCCAGTATGTGAGCGTGGGGGAGAGCAGTCCAGTATGTGAACACAAGAGAGAGCAGCCCAGTATGTGAGCACAGGGAGGGAGCAGCCGAATATGTGAGAGCCCGGGAGAGCATCGCAGTATGTGAGCGCGAGGGAGCGCATCGCAGTATGTGAGCGCGGGGGAGAGCATCGCAGTATGTGAGCACAGGGGAGAGCAGCGCAGTATGTGAGCACGGGAGAGAGCAGCCAAGTATGTGAGCACGAGGAGAGCAGCCCAGTATGTGAGCACAGGGGAGAGCAGCCCAGTATGTGAGCACAGGGGAGAGCAGCCCAGTATGTGAGCACGGGGGAGAGCAGCCCAGTATGTGAGCACGGGGGAGAGCAGCCCAGTATGTGAGCATGGGGGAGAGCAGCCCAGTATGTGAGCACGGGGAAGAGCAGTCCAGTATGTGAGCACGAGAGAGAGCAGCCCAGTATGTGAGCACGGGGGAGGGAGCAGCCCAATATGTGAGTGCGAGGGAGAGCAGTCCAGTATGTGAGCGTGGGGGAGAGCAGTCCAGTATGTGAACACAAGAGAGAGCAGCCCAGTATGTGAGCACAGGGAGGGAGCAGCCCAATATGTGAGAGCCCGGGAGAGCATCGCAGTATGTGAGCTCGAGGGAGCGCATCGTAGTATGTGAGCGCGGGGGAGAGCATCGCAGTATGTGAGCACAGGGGAGAGCAGCGCAGTATGTGAGCACGAGGAGAGCAGCCCAGTATGTGAGCACAGGGGAGAGCAGCCCAGTATGTGAGCACGGGGGAGAGCAGCCCAGTATGTGAGCACGGGGGAGAGCAGCCCAGTATGAGAGCACGGGGGAGAGCAGCCCAGTATGTGAGCACGGGAGGGAGGAGCCCAGTATGTGAGCACGGAGAGGGAGCAGCCCAGTATGTGAGCGCGGAGAGGGAGCAGCCCAGTATGTGAGCATGGGGGAGAGAAGCCCAGTATGTGAGCGCGAAGGAGAACATCGCAGTATGTGAGCACGGGGGAGAGCAGCGCAGTATGTGAGCACGGGAGAGAGCAGCCCAGTATGTGAGCACGGGAGAGAGCAGCCCAGTATGTGAGCACGGGAGAGAGCAGCCCAGTATGTGAGCAAGGGGGAGAGCAGCCCAGTGTGTGAGCATGGGGGAGAGCAGCCCAGTATGTGAGCAGCCCAGTATATGAGCACGGGGGAGAATACCCCAGTATGTGAGTCTGAGGGAGAGCAGCCCAGTATGTGAGCACGAGGAGAGCAGCCCAGTATGTGAGCACAGGGGAGAGCAGCCCAGTATGTGAGCACGGGGGAGAGCAGCCCAGTATGTGAGCACGGGGGAGAGCAGCCCAGTATGTGAGCACGGGGGAGAGCAGCCCAGTATGAGAGCACGGGGGAGAGCAGCCCAGTATGTGAGCACGGGAGTGAGCAGCCCAGTATGTGAGCACGGAGAGGGAGCAGCCCAGTATGTGAGCGCAGAGAGGGAGCAGCCCAGTATGTGAGCATGGGGGAGAGAAGCCCAGTATGTGAGCGCGAGGGAGAACATCGCAGTATGTGAGCACGGGGGAGAGCAGCGCAGTATGTGAGCACGGGAGAGAGCAGCCCAGTATGTGAGCACGGGAGAGAGCAGCCCAGTATGTGAGCAAGGGGGAGAGCAGCCCAGTGTGTGAGCATGGGGGAGATCAGCCCAGTATGTGAGCAGCCCAGTATATGAGCACGGGGGAGAGTACCCCAGTATGTGAGTCTGAGGGAGAGCACCCCAGTATGTGAGCACAGGGGAGAGCAGTCCAGTATGTGAGCGCGGGGGAGAGCAGTCCAGTATGTGAGCACGGGGGAGAGCAGTCCAGTATGTGAGCGCGGGGGACAGCAGTCCAGTATGTGAGCGCGGGGGACAGCAGTCCAGTATGTGAGCGCGGGGGACAGCAGTCCAGTATGTGAGCGCGGGGGGAGAGTAGTCCAGTATGTGAGCGCGGGGGGAGAGTAGTCCAGTATGTGAGTACGGGGGGAGAGTAGTCCAGTATTGTGAGCGCGGGGGGAGAGTAGTCCAGTATGTGAGCGCGGGGGAGAGCAGTCCAGTATGTGAGCGCGGGGGAGAGCATCCCAGTAAGTGAGCGCGGGGGAGAGCAGCCCAGTATGTGAGTGCAAGAGAGCAGCCCAGTATGTGAGTGTGAGAAAGAGCAGCCCAGTATGTGAGCGCGAGAGAGAGCAACTCAGTATGTGAGTGCGAGAAAGAGCAGTCCAGTATGTGAGTGCGAGAAAGAACAGTCCAGTATGTGAGTACGAGAAAGAGCAGCTCAGTATGTGAGCATGGGGGACAGCAGCCCAGTATGTGAGTGCGAGAAAGAGCAGTCCAGTGTGTGAGCACAGGGGAGAGCAGCCCAGTATGTGAGTGCGAGAAAGAGCAGTCCAGTATGTGAGCACAACAGAGAGCAGTCCAGTATGTGAGCACAACAGAGAGCAGTCCAGTATGTGAGCACAACAGAGAGCAGTCCAGTATGTGAGCACAGGGAGGGAGCAGCCCAGTATGTGAGTGCCAGGGATAGAAGCCCAGTATGTGAGCACGGGGGAGAGAAGCCCAGTATGTGAGCACGGGGGAGAGAAGCCCAGTTACTAATAGATCATAGACTGAACATGAGTCAACAGTGTGATGCAGCAGCAAAAAAGGCAAATACAATTCTGGGATGTATTAACAGAAGCATACAGTCTAGATCACGTGAAGTCATTATCGGTCTTTACTCCTCTTTGGTCAGACCTCATCTGGAATACTGTGTACAGTTTTGGGCACCACATTTTAAAAAAGACATAGACAAACTGGAACAAGTTCAGAGAAGAGCGACCAGAATGGTGACTGGTCTGCAAACCATGTCCTATGAGGAACGGTTGCAGGATTTGGGAATGTTTAGCTTGCAAAAAAGACGACTGAGAGGAGACTTAATAGCTGTCTACAAATATGTCAAGGGCTGTCACATTGTAGAAGGATCATCTTTATTCTCATTTGCACAGGGAAAGACTAGAAGCAACGGGATGAAACTAAATGGAAGGAGACACAGATTAGATATTAGTAAAAACTTTTTGACAGTTAGGGTGATTAATGAGTGGAACAGGCTGCCACGAGAGGTGGTGAGTTCCCCTTCAATGGACGTTTTCAAACAGAGGCTGGACAGACATCTGTCTGAGATGATTTAGTGAATCCTGCTTTGAGCAGGGGGTTGGACCAGATGACCCAGGAGGTCCCTTCCAACTCTACCATTCTATGATTCTATGATTCTATGTATGTGAGCACGGGGGAGAGCATCCCAGTATGTGAGCGGGGGGAGAGCAGCCCAGTATGTGAGTCCAAGAGAGCAGCCCAGTATGTGAACACGGGGGAGAGCAGCCCAGTATGTGAGTGTGAGAAAGAGCAGCCCAGTATGTGAGCGCGAGAGAGAGCTGCCCACTATGTGAGCACGGGGGAGAGCAGCCCAGTATGTGAGTGCGAGAAAGAGCAGTCCAGTATGTGAGCACAACAGAGAGCAGTCCAGTATGTGAGCACAACAGAGAGCAGTCCAGTATGTGAGCACAACAGAGAGCAGCCCAATATGTGAGCACAGGGAGGGAGCAACCCAGTATGTGAGTGCCAGGGATAGAAGCCCAGTATGTGAGCACGGGGGAGAGAAGCCCAGTATGTGAGCACGGGGGAGAGCAGCGCAGTATGTGAGCACAGAGGAGAGCAGCCCAGTATGTGAGCACAGGGGAGAGCAGTCCCGTATGTGTTAGTGAGAGAGAGCAGCCCAGTATGTGAGTGCAAGAGAGCAGCCCAGTATGTGAGTGCAAGAGAGAAGCCCAATATGTGAGTGCGAGGGAGAGCACCGCAGTATGTGAGCGTGGGGTAGAGCAGTCCAGTATGTGAGTGCAAGAGATCAGCCCAGTATGTGAGCGCGAGAGAGAGAGCAGCCCAGTATGTGAGCGTGAGAGAGAGCAGCCCAGTATGTGAGCACGGGGGAGGAGGCAGCCCAGTATCTGAGCGTGGGGGAAAGAGCAGCTCAATATGTGAGCGCGAAGGAGAGAGCAACGCAGTGTGTAAGCACAGGGGAGAGAGAGCAGCGCAGTATGTAAGCCTGGGGGAGAGCACAGCTCAGTATGTGAGTGTATGCCATAGGTTGCAAGAAAGAAAACTATAATATGCCATGGACTTACATAGCCCCTACCCTGGATGTGCCCCATTCATCGTTCCTACAGTCCCTGCCCATTATCCTCACAGTTCCTATCCCTATCGTACACTTTCTTTGTCTTGACAAAAAAGCTTCTTTGAATAGATAGCTAAAAGAAAATGGAGTTGCACCAGTCTTGCAAAATGTAGGTGCAAATGGATAATTTGCAAAATCCACAGGCAAATGGATAATGATAAAATAACATAGGAAGAGAGGTCGCAATCCAAACATAGCAAAAAAAAGTGAAAAAAATGTATTCCATGCCAAAGGTACCCAACGTTTCGGCTCAAGGTGTAAACCTTTCTAGAGTGAATATACTAGTGAATCAAAACACCATATGCAGTATAAGGCTGTACATAATTACATAATTAACATGTAGTAAATATAAAAATAGTGAAAAAATACAACAGCAATTCATATTACAGTAAACAGATTATAAAAAAGTGCATAGTGCACATAAACATAATGTATAACTTCTGAAATGCAAGAGCCACCACCTTGCTGCTGAGTACACTGTCCCTGACTTTGAAAATGCTAAAAGCGGAAGGTTAAACCTACATAAGTAAATGCTTCATAAAAAATAACAAGGTTTATAGTTTAGACAAAACCAAATACATATACAGAAAATAAACTGAAATAGAAATGGATGTGTAGTTTTATCCCCACTGTTAGAACAAACATGTACTGAACGATGTCCAAATAAGCTGTGCCAAAGGTACCCCCACTTCCAGTTCAGTCAGGGTCAATTTTTTGGACCTAACCATCTTCACAGACTAAGACCACCTTTCTGGCAAGTGTTGCCGTAAAGAATAGCCTAAAGAGGTCCTATAAGTATATGGGAGTTTGTAGAAATCAGAAAAGTCATTAGAGATACTCCCATGCACGAATAAAATTAATCTTTATTGAAACAAATTATATAACAACAATACACCAATAAATAAAATCAGATAAAAAGAATTGTACTGCAGAGACTAATAGCAGCTAAGTATAAATTAATTAATTATGCTAGTCTTTAAGAAATGTTAGTCATCTAGGCAATTCATAATTCATTACATTTTTTTAAAAGATACTAGAGACCCATATGGAGAAAAGTATACCATTGTTTATAAAATTCACATCTATAATTAATTCAGTCCATGAGTGGTATAATGTCTCCACCTAGTGGTGTAGTGTGAAAATAAATTCAAATGCAAAGATTACATAACTCAAAATATGTTTACATGGAGTTATCTAGTAACATGCAAGATAGATAGCTATATAGTCTTATTGAAGTAAGGTTTGGCATCCTTGTCTCAGGAAATGTTCAGCTTCAAATATAGCAATCAAATGAATAGGGTGCTTGCGCTTTTGGCCAATCTTACATTTAGTGGAAAAAAAACACAAGTGCACACACTTGGTTGTCAAAGTTCACAGATGATGGGTAAGATACGAAAGACACTAGAACACTTCAGAAGACAAATAAACGTTATATTTACCAAGTTATACCCTCTGACGCGCGTTTCGTTTAGTGCTTCCTCAGAAAGGGTATACTGAGTAGATACATGAGAGGTTTTTATGTCCCCGTGCAGCCTATCCACTACATTGCTACTGGGAAACAGTTGTGTGGTAGCGCTGACATGGGGAGTCTGCATCATAGCTCCACCTTTTTATTAATCTCTGCAGTACGACTCTTTTTATCTAATTTTATGTATTGGTGTATTGTTGTTATATCATTTTTTTCAATAAAGATTAATTTTATTCGTGCATGGGAGTATCTCTATTGGCTTTATGTTACCATAAGGAGTTGGATTCAAACAATTTTATTCACATCTCCAGTTGCCACCTCCCTGCGTGGCTTACAAATATCCCTAACGGGCAGTTCATGTGTATTCGCCATAACTGCATACATTTGGAAAACTAGACCACAGAAGCTAAACACTTGAAATAGTAATTTCTGAGCAAAGGGTATGACCAACAACTACTGTAAAAATCCTTAAAAGATATTAAATCTATTCTCAGGATGAAAACCAAAAAGGAGGTGAAAAAATATCAAAACTGCTGGGTATAGTAAGTACAAATATAATGATGACGATACATATATGCAAAAGTAGAAGTGTGGTTCAAATATAATAATGGTGGTTTATCGGCCAGTGCTAGATAAATATACAGAGAATGATGTGATGAACCTAATATAGAATCAAAATGAAATGTGAAACCTGTGAAAAATGGCCAGTATATTAGAATGTGGAAATGTCCATTGAGGAAAAGGTATATACACAGCTATGCTGCATTATTGACCCATAGGAACAAAACAAGGCACATGGAGGATATGTGCATCAATGCCAAGGTACTCAAGTGCATAGTGTGGTAGGATGACTCGCTCGGCCACTTCCGGAAGCAGACTCAGGAACCTGGGTTTTCTTTGCAGGCTTTATTAACAGCATAAAGCTCTGCACTCCAGCAAAATAATCACAGCCTTACTTGGCAAAACAACAAAACAAAAGATAAACTGTAGCACAGTCCATATATATGTGTGCGGTTCGCCCACACAGGTTATGTCCAGCCTTCAGCTCCCTCCTGAGCTGTGGCCTTCCAGTCTGGAGACCTTGCCTCTCCAAACACAACACAGAGAAAAAAAAACAGGACTGAACATTTAAACGTTGCTCAGCCACACCCTGAGGTGGAGGTATGGGGAATGACCTCCCTCCCATCTCAATGTCATTCCCCTAAAACCACGCCCTTTAAGTGCGTTAACCCACCAGCATATAACATGCTGGCAGAAAGTTATTGGTTTCAGTTCACACAGACTAGCAACCTGTGCGACACATACCTCCCTTCATATATCATACCAGTGACTATCACAATAGATACATGTGGAATGAATTACTCAGTGCAGGTAAATGTTTATAATAACAAGCAAGGTCAGATACTGCAAGTGTGTACCTGTACGGGAAACAGCAGAGGCTTGGGGTGAGCGCATTCTCCTTGAAGCCTCTGCTGTCTTCGTACAGGTACACAAAGTGCAAGGATACCAGAGCTATGTCAAAAATAATAATTATTATATTATAAATATAAAGACAGTTATAAATATGAAAAATATATAAAAAAGCAGACCGTAATGAAGATCAACAACTATGACATAACAAAAGATTGAGAATCACAGTCACATATCATCAGCGTTTTCTTCCTCCATTGTCCTCTGAAAACCTATAACACCATCATTAGTCCTAATAGTAGCAGCCCGAGGTTCAATATATATTGTGAAGTGCAGGGGAGATAGGGGACATCCTTGTTGTGTGCCCCTGCCCAAAGTGACCACCTCAGTAAGCACGTCGTTAACACCTACCCTAACTCTCAGGGCTGTGTATAGTAATTTGACCAATTTTTATAAAATTCTGGCCAAACGCCAAGTTTGATAGGGCCACCCACAGAAATTTCCATTCCATACTGTCTAAGGCCATGGCTGCATCAAGTGAATAAATTATCCTCCACCCAAATTCACACGATGTCTGCATAGATTATTCACAGTGGATTTAGCTGGTACCATTTGATCCTGATGGATAAGTGTTGTTATTACACGAAAGAAACGGATGGCCAAGGATAAACTACTAATATTGGAAGCAAACCTGTCACCAGATTTTTACCATATGAGGTAAGACCACCACCTTCCAGCCGTGATACACAGCATTCTATAATGCTGCATATACAGTACAGACCAAAAGCTTGGACACACCTCATTTAAAGATTTTTCAGTATTTTCATAACTTTGAAAATTGTACATTCACACTGAAGGCATCAAAACTATGAATTAACACATGTGGAATTATATACTTAACAAAAAAGTGTGAAACAGCTGAAAATATGTCTTATATTCTAGGTTCTTCAAAGTAGCCACCTTTTGCTTTGATAACTGCTTTGCACACTCTTGGCATTCTCTTGATGAGCTTCAAGAGGTAGTCACCGGAAATGGTTTTCACTTCACAAGTGTGCCCTGTCAGGTTTAATAAGTGGGATTTCTTGCCTTATCAATGGGGTTGGGACCATCAGTTGTGTTGTGCAGAAGTCAGGTGGATACACAGCTGATTGTCCTACTGAATAGACTGTTAGAATTTGTATTATGGCAAGAAAAAAGCAGCTAAGTAAAGAAAAATGAGTGGCCATCATTACTTTAAGAAATGAAGGTCAGTCAGTCCGAAAAATTGGGCAAACTTTGAAAATGTCCCCAAGTGCAGTTGCAAAAACCATCAAGCGCTACAAAAAAACTGGCTCACATGAGGACCGCCCCAGGAAAGGAAGACCAAGAGTCACCTCTGCTTCTGAGGATGTTTATCCAAGTCACCAGCCTCAGAAATCGCAGGTTAACAGCAGCTCAGATTAGAGACCAGGTCAATGCCACACAGAGTTCTAGCAGCAGACACATCCCTATAACAACTGTTAAGAGGAGACTTTGTGCAGCAGGCCTTCATGGTAAAATAGCTGCTAGGAAACCACTGCTAAGGACAGGCAACAAGCAGAAGAGACTTGTTTGGGCTACAGAACACAAGGAATGGACATTAGACCAGTGGAAATCTGTGCTTTGGTCTGATGAGTCCAAATTTGAGATCTTTGGTTCCAACCACCGTGTCTTTGTGCGACGCAGAAAAGGTGAACGGATGGACTCTACATGCCTGGTTCCCATCGTGAAGCATGGAGGAGGAGGTGTGATGGTGTGGGGGTACTTTGCTGGTGACACTGTTGGGGATTTATTCACAATTGAAGGCATACTGAACCAGCATGGCTACCACAGCATCTTGCAGCGGCATGCTATTCCATCCGGTTTGCATTTAGTTGGACCATCATTTATTTTTCAACAGGACAATGACCCCAAACACACCTCCAGGCTGTGTAAGGGCTATTTAACCAAGAAGGAGAGTGATGGGGTGCTACGCCAGATGACCTGGCCTCCACAGTCACCAGACCTGAACCCAATCGAGATGGTTTGGGGTGAGCTGGACCGCAGAGTGAAGGCAAAAGGGCCAACAAATGCTAAGCGTCTCTGGGAACTCCTTCAAGATTGTTGGAAGACCATTTCCGGTGACTACCTATTGAAGCTCATCAAGAGAATGCCAAGAGTTTGGCAGGAGTTTTCTTCCAGGCACCGCATACCCCGTAGCATGGAATATCTCATTAACATGCCAGATTAAAAGACAATTTCTCAACAACTAGACAGAATCTATGAGGCATACAGGTAGGACTATTTTAACAATTCTATCACCTGTATGTCCATAGTTGTGAGGAGCTGTCCACTTACTAAAGACTATGATACTTTTCCAGCAACGGACCACCATTTTTGTCAATATTATTATTGTGTTTTATTAGTGATTTACTTGTTATGTTTTATATAGTTCTGCTAACTTGTCAGTATGTGCACTAGATTCACTTGTAAAATGCCCAGCATTCCACTAATCTCTATCTCAGGAGTATCTAATCATTGTTCCAACAGCCAATAATCTAATTATGTGTGTGTAGATTGTAGGTACAGTGGAGCCGTCACCACAGAGGGTCTTACATGCAGTCTCAGATGAAGGCTTCTAGAATATTCTTCATTGTTTTAGCTAACAGTGAATGTTTACAGGGGAGGGTATGATCACTTCTGACCTGGGAGGGGACTGATCCCAGTGGAAGAAAGGAGAGACATGTTTTAGAAAAAGTTGTGTGGAAGGATTGAAGGAAGAGGATGGAGACCGTGGACTTGGAAGGATGGATGGATAAACATGTTACCATTATGGATTATGTCGGTTGGATTTAAACTCTCTTAAAAGGACTGTTGCTACTGGATACCTGTGCTTTCGTTTTATCTGCCGTCTAGAAGATCATGGACTGTGGCTACGAAATCTGTGGGCCAACCAAAAGTTGGGAGACAGTGAGTATGGCCTTATACAAAGCCAGTGGAACTTCTGTACCCAGATTGGGAACTTGAGGACTGAGAGAACAGTATTTTGGCCATTTACCTGGAATTGCTTTATTACCATGGCTGTGATCAATAAAATATTGTTGCATCGTTAACCTGCCTAGGTGATTACTTACAACCCACAACCTCAGATCTTTACAATAGTAATAGGTTAAAACCATCTCGGAGGTGACAGATTCCCTTTAATGTATTGCTATAATATATGTGTTCTAAAAAATGGACTAGATATATGGAAAGGATAGGGTTAGTACATAGGACATACAGTGGGTACGGAAAGTATTCAGACCCCTTTAAATTTTTCACTCTGTTTCATTGCAGCCATTTGGTAAATTCTAAAAAATTCATTTTTTTCTCATTAATGTACACTCTGCACCCCATCCAATTTTTGCAAATTTATTAAACCACCAACGTTCACCATCCAACCTGATGGAACTGGAGAGGACCTGCAAGGAAGAATGGCAGAGGATCCTTAAATCCAGGTGTGAAAAACTTGTTGCATCATTCCCAAGAAGACTCATGGCTGTACTAACTCAAAAGGGTGCTTCTACTCAATACTGAGCAAAGGGTCTGAATACTTATGACCATGTGATATTTCAGTTTTTATTTTTTAATTTGCAAAAATTTCCACATTTCTGTTTTTTTTTTTCAGTCAACATGGGGTGTACTTTAATGAGAAAAAAATGAACTTTTTAGAATTTACCAAATGGCTGCAATGAAACAAAGAGTGAAACGTTTAAAGGGGTCTGAATATTTTCCATACCCACTGTAAGTTAAGATTTAGCTATAAGATAGGATTGGGTATAGTATATTGGTGGGCACAATAAGTTCAGGAAGTAGACAGGTTTAGAATAGAAACAGTTAATGTGTTCAGGAACAGCATCAGTATGGGAGGGGTAGGCCAGTTAAAAAGAGGAACACTTCCTGGTTAGTGCAGTGAGAGATATATGTAGAGAAAGCAGCAGTAGCAGGAGGTCTAAGGGCACGATGAGCACGAGCTGTTCAGCAGCAAGAGAACGTCAGCCATAAACTCGGAGCGGACATTCTTGTAACGTCCGGGCCTATGGTCCAACTGAGACACTGAATAGCGTGCCTCAACATCTTCCTAGGAGAGTAAGTTGGACAGGAAATCGCATAAGGGAGTTGGGACGGGACTCATGGAAGCTACAGAGCCCGATGGAGTATCCCAGGGGTCAGAGATGCTAGAGAGGAAAGGGATAGCTCAGGGAGAGCGAACAGCGGATATCAGAACGTGCTGAGCTATGGACTTTGAAAACAGAAAAGTTTTTGCCCAATACTGCCTGTTTCAATATGATGAAAATGAACAGTTAAGTAAACTTCTTTATTATGAAACTAATTAGATATCCCCTAATGTGTGTGCGGCGGTTCCTGAAGTTTAATAGCCAGAGACAGCATAGGCCTGCCACCAAAACGTGAGTGAGCACCACACACATAGCACAGGAGAATCGGAACACTGTTTATTTGTAGGGTGTCAGGGTGTGTTGAACACAGTAGACCCTTGCCCATGACTGCCGCCCTGTGCACCTTACAGCGGCATTTAACTTGCGCTTACAGGAAGCGCGTCACAAACCCCACCACATGATAGCAGGGCGCTGAAGGTTTGGCACGACAACCGGGCGTCTGCATATGACGCCCGTGCTTGTCATTGCAGATCTCCTATGAATGCCGGCATGTTGTATTTGGTTCTGTGCAGTGTAGGGCAGAGCATTGTGAGTATTTGATTTTGTGGAGTGTGGGGCAGTGAGATGTGTATGCTTTGTGCTGTGGAGTATGGGCAAGCACGTTGTGAGTGTTTGGTCCTATAGAGTGTGGGGCAGTGAGTTGAGTGTATTTGGTTCTGTGGAGTGTGGGGCAGCATGTTGTTAATGCTTTGTGCTGTGGAATTTTATATTGAGTATGTAACAGGGCATATAAAAGTAGGGCTGAGCATGTTTATTTGTGAAAAATTTTGAAGGAAATGTAACCCCTTGATGACATTGGGGCTTTCTGCTTTTGTGTTTTTTGCTCCCTTTCTTCCCAAAGCCATAACTTTTTTAGTTTTCCATCAATATTTAGTGATGGAGTATAAATACTGTAAAATCAATATAAATAGTGTGGGGAAGCACGTTGTGAGTGTTTGGTCCTATGGAGTGTGGGGCAGTGCATTGTTAGTACTTGGTTCTCTGGAGTGTGGGGCAGTGTGTTGTGAATGTTTGGTTTTGTTGAGTATGGGGAAGCACGTTGTAAATGCTTTGTGCTGTGGAGTGTGGGGCAGTGCATTGTTAGTGTTTGGTTCTGTGGAGTGTGGGGCAGCACGTTGTGGATTTTTTTTCACCTCTTAAATAAAAAAGAACCTATACATGTTTGGTATCTCGTAATGACCTGGAGAATCATAATGGCAGGTCAGTTTTAGCATTTAATGAACAAGGTAAAAAAAAAAAAAAACAATTGTGGAATTACACTTTTTTTGCAATTTCACCACACTTGTAATTTTTTTCCCGTTTTCCAGTACACTATATGGTAAAATCAATGGTTTTGTTCAAAAGTACAATTCGTCTCACAAAAAACAAGTCCTTGCATGGCCATATTGATGGAAAAATAAAAACATTATGGCTCTGGGAAGAAGGGGCGCAAAAGAACAAAAACGCAAAATCCCAAGGTCATCAAGGGTTTAAAAAGCATACCCAACATGCTGCCCCACACACCACAGAATCAAATATTCTCATTGCGCTGCCCCACACTCCACAGAACCAAACACTCACAATGTGCTGCCCCAAACTCCAGAGAACCAAATACTCACAACATGCTGCCCCACACTCCACAGCACAAAACATGACACTGGTATTGTCGACTATCAGTGTGGTCCATTAATCTTTTCCCCTTTGATCCCCTTATGAAACCCCTGACCTATCCAACCCCCCTTCGCAACCCTTCCCAAAGAACAACAAAACTCAAAAGGTTGGATAAGTATTGGCTACAGTGGCCTTTTATTATAAACAATACAAACATGGAAAAAACATATGAGAAAAAAACGTGCTAATGTGCTTGAACTTCGGAAATCTGGTGACCACAAAATAATTAACCAAAAATTACTCCCAGACGCTACCACAGGCTCAGAAGCACCCATAACCCTGAAGGGTTTGTAAACGGATAACCGCCAAACCAGGGTCCCAACATTCCTTTTGCCATAAGCCCCAGAATTCACCAGACCAAAACCAAGGTATCCCAAGGGATTCAGGTCTTGCTGAATCCCCTGAACAATTTTACCAACTTCAAGGACCTTGATACACGCCACCACAAGAGCGTTTGAGCACCTCAAATGCTCGAGACCCCCTTCTCCTTGAAGAATAAGGCTTGGTCAATGCCCCCTCCCAGTGCTAGAGTCCATAAATCTATCCCCACGTCATTAAGGTGCACTCCATCTGTCCGCCATAAATTTCCTGAGCTATCTTCCAGGTCCAAATGCCTTCATGCAACCCCCCCCATTCCGAGATATAAAGTTTGAAATCGCCCGATTAACCTTCTTCTGAGCCTTGTTTAGAAAAGATGTTTAAATACAAAGAAAATCCTGTTTCATGTCCCGTATCAATTCCCTACAGGGACGAACCCCTAAATGTAAACATAATATCTCCGGGGATCGGTCCAAACGCACAAAATTATGTACTTCCTGCAGCACCCTGTCCCACCCCATACCCCGAAAACCGAGCCATCGAACCACGGCCTCGTCTCTCACAAACCCGATCTGCCTCCCGTCTAGTCGCAGATCAGTTTCGAATTGCGCCACAATGAACATATGAGTATCCCATTATCCGGACCAAAAAAAGGGAACCTGCACAAAAAAACAACAAATTATGAATAATAGACCCTAAACACTAAATTTACTGAAACTACCTCTTCTGGCCGTACATATGACAAAAACGGTGTGATTCCCACCTGCCAATCCTCTTCACAATTTCTAAACTTAAACCGCATACAGCTGCTTCCGTAGTAGCGCCTATCTGGAAAGAATGGGGAGCGAATCTAAAAGAGTCTAACCCCAACCGACTTAAACTGCTTCTAAAAACCACTGTGAACTGGTAGTTTGATAGGAAGGTGCCATCCTCATGAAGTAGCAACGGATCCTCCCAGCCCTTATGACTACCTTTAAAAGCTAAAAAGGCCCTTAAAGGACACATAACAGACCCTTGTATGGACCCTAAACTGATCCTTTTTCCCTTCCTCATTTGATCTGTTTTAGAGCACCTAAGCCATATTTCTAAACCTTTTTAGTAGCTACTACGTCCTGGGCTTTTAAGCTCCCTGATTTTCTCCTGGACAGGGCCACCAGCTCACTTATCCATAACGCAACAAAGAATGCTAATGAGAAAGCTAACCGGAACAGACTCAGCTCAAACTCAGAATAGCATATTCCTTCCAATTCAGAACCTAAACATTCCAAAAGATTAAAAGACACTGGGCGCTGACTATCCTGCATAGTTCTACCTCTAGTGAAACCTTCTATGGCCTTTCCTACTAAAAAATGTTTAATGATGTCCGCCACCCCCCTTAATTTGCAACTAAAAGACAAGCCTGCAACCAGCCTATTCATCCTGGACACCGACCAATCTTCTAATGCTCCTTCACTCAACCACAAAAGCAGCAGCCCAACCTTATCGTCCTCCAACAGAACTTGCCCTACCCCACCCAAACAGTGTTCCCACGAATCCCACACGGTTTGATAAGACGACCACGTTCTACTTGACAGTGAGGCGCAAATTAATGGTTGGGCTGCTCGAATGCCAAGTTCCATAACTCCCGTGGACACTCCAACCCTTTCTCGACTGCGTCGGGCACCAAAGACCAGAATCGATCCTACTGGAAATGAGAAAGAGCGTCAGCGATCAAGTTTTTAACTCCTGGAACATGAGAAGACATTACACAAGCATTCAACAGTAAACATTCTAATACCAAGCAACGCAGTACCCGAATCACCGGGGGAAAAGAAGCTGTTATACTATTTATTGCTAGGACTACACCCATATTGTCGCAATTAAAACATATCCGTTTATTTCGAAAGTGTACTCCTCACAACTTGACCGATACTAAGATCGGAAAAATCTCCAAGAAAGTAACATTTTTTACTGTACCAGCCGACCGCCACTCATCGGGCCACTCGCTTGCACACCATTGCCCCTGAAAGTACGCTCCAAAACCTGTACTCCCAGCTGCGTCCGTGAACAACTCTAACTCAGAATTATCCACTAACTCATTCATCATCAACCAGCAACCATTGTACAATTCCAAACATTTTGCCCATACTGCCAAATCATCCTTATGATCCTTCAGCAGTCTAATATAATGATGAGGGACCGTAACCCCGGCTGTCGTGCTAGTCAGCCTTCATGAAAAAAACGTGTCCCATGGGCATAATTCTACAAGCAAAGCTAAGTTTACCCAGCAGCGATTGCACTTCTCTCAGTGTTAGCTTCCTTACCCGCATCGCCCTAGTTACCTCCGCTTTCAGCGCTGAGATTTTTTCCTGTGGTAAACAGAACTTCCAATTAACCCAGTCAATTTCATTGCCCAGAAAACGAATGCAAGATGCTGGCCCTTCCGTCTTATCCGGAGCCAACGGGACTCCAAACAGTTTTGCCACCCACTCCATAGTACACAGAGTCAACTTGCACAGTCTCGAATCCTTTGGCCCAAAAAACATAAAATCGTCCAAATAGTGAATGATAGGTACCCCGCCGGACATGTCCCGCACCACCCACTCTAAAAAACTATTGAACGCTTCAAAAACCGAACACGAAAGGGAACTTCCCATAGGCAAGCACCGATCGACAAAATATTTGCAGTCCTAAAAGCAACCTAACAGCTGGATGCTTTCCGTGTGAACTGGTAGCAACCTAAAGGCAGCTTCAATATCGGTCTTTGCCATGAGAGTCCCCTTTCCAAGCTTACGAACCCATCGGGTTGCCTCATCAAAAGAAGTATATATTACCGAGCATAATTCAGGAGCTATGCCGTCATTCACTGACCTCCCTCTCGGGTATGACAGAGGGTGAATTAAGCGAAACTTATTAGGCTCCTTTTTGGGTACAACTCCCAACAGGTAAATCACCAAAAGGACCCACCATGCAGCCAAATGCTACTTCCTTTTCCAGTTTTTCTGCCAATAACTTCGGGTGGCGGTAAACGGACTGTAAGTTGTTTCTAGTGAGTGGGACTTCAAAAGGCGGGGCCAGTATCCTACACCCATTCTCAAAGCCTGCTACTAATAATTTGGCCTTGGCCCTATCAGGGAATCTATTTAAAAATGGCCGTATCTCGTGTAATTTCACTGGCGTCACTCCCTTGGAAATTACTGCGAGGGGCTTTTCCTTTTCTAAAACATTTCCCAGCCCCGTGGGATGATCTGTTACAACAGGAACACAGATGTTTGAACTTACAACTGTTTCCAAATTTGCACTGGCTTTCATTGAACTGCCAGCATACTCCTGGCTTTTACCCCCAATCTGATCTGATTGATTACTGCCCCCTGAGCTTCCTGTTTGGCCGAATAAACTGGCCCCGCCCTGAAAGGTATGCCCAAACCTAACTGGCGCCATGACCCTCAACCATATGCCTATATCTTTCTGGTCCCACCTGATCGCTGGCCTAATTGCCTTCCTTTGATGAAACTGCTCGTCATATCTCAACCACGTTTGGCCTCCCCAATAGAGTCCAGCTAGCCTGAACCCCAGTCCTGTCCAACCCTGAACCCCAGTGCCCCCTTGCAACTGTACCAAACTAGCCGATGAGCCCCCTACATTACCTATCCCTAAACTCATACACATCTCCCCTATATTCTGACAGGACAAAGAATAATACTCACCAGACCGCATGGGGGGACCCACCCCACCAGCCGGAAATCCTGCATCCAGACGATCCTCCTGTGCTGGCAGTCTTGGTGAGCCGACTCTTGCAGGCGATCCCCGGGGAAAAAAGATATCCCCCGCAGATACAGATGAGGGGTGTTGGTGGCCGCATCGTAGCCCCCCACTGCTGGAAATGGTTTGGTCCTGTGATTCAGGGGACATCGTTGGGACAGCAGATCTTAAGGGTAAAGGGGGGCTCCCCACCCCCCCTGTTGCCGTCCGTTCTATATCCCGGGAGACCGCACCACAGGTCCTCCCTGGTAGGACCCAGGACTTCCAAGCCCCGTTCCTGGAACCCCTTCTAAGGAGCTCAGTGTCTGAACCTAGCCCACATGCATGGCCGCATCCTCCTCCTGGGGCTCTGTCTGTCCCCCGTTGCCTCCACTCACCTCCTTCACTCACCCCCGCTGCCCGGTTCCGGTGTCGTGAAGAACAGGTGGGCCGCCAGACAGGGACATAGACGTGACGGCCCGCCGTAGATGACGAACTTCCGCTGATGTCATCGGCGTGATGGCCCGCGGCTGATGACGCATTTCCGCTGATGTCAGCGGTAGGAGGTGCAGCCACAACCGGGTAAGGCCGCAACTGTGGATTCCTCCCGGCCCGACGGGAGTGCCTGTATGCTGCGGCCCATGCCAGAGGGGCTCCTGCGCTGGCGCCGAGCCCGTGGTCCATCCAGGGAAAACTTCAACGGGGGGGCGCGATCTTCGTGCTGGACGCTCCAGCAGTCCTGCCGCAGCCACATCGCCAACCGCTACACGTCCCATTATGCGGGGAACCTGTTCTTCTAGCCATCCAAGGGGGTATCCCCTGGCTGTCGTCCGGAGGGCCTCCAGCAATTCTTCAGCCGACGCCATGAAGGTCAATGTGGTCACTTTTCTCTTGTCCTGGGAGCGAGAAAGTGACCCAACCCCGCCCCCAGGTCACCTTTTAAACCCCCTATTTATGCCCCCCACCTTTTCCAAACCTATGTCATGTAGGCTTCTGCCCGCTGCCCTGGCCTAGGGCTCCAGCCTCTCATTTCACAATACGCTGCTTCACAGAACCAAACACTCACAATGCACTACCCCACACTCCACAGAACTAAACATTTACAACATGCTGACCAGCATTGTACACATGGCTCTGCTCCGTACACCTTGTACACACGCGGCTCCACTCCGTACACGTTGAACACATGCGGCTATGCTCCGTACGCTTCAAACACACGCAGCTCCGCTCTGTACGCTTCAAACACACGCAGCTCCGCTCTGTACGCTTCAAACACACGTGGCTCGGCACGCTTCGAACACACGCGGCTCCGCTCCGTACGCCTCGTAAACGCGCGGCTCCGCACGCCTCGTACACGCTCAGCTCCGCTCCATACGCCTCGTACACACGCGGCTCTGCTCCGTACACCTCGTACACACGCGTCTCCGCTCCGCACACCTCGTACACACACGGCTCCGCTCCGTACACCTCGTACACACACGGCTCCGCTCCGTACACCTAGCACAAGCGCGGCTCTGCTCCGTACACCTCGTACACACGCGTCTCCGCTCCGCACACCTCGTACACACGCGGCTCCGCTCCGTACACCTCGTACACACGCGGCTCCGCTCCGTACACCTCGTACACACGCGGCTCCGCTCCGTACACCTCGTACACACGCGGCTCCGCTCCGTACACCTCGTACACCTCGTACACACGCGGCTCCGCTCCGTACACCTCGTACACACGCGGCTCCGCTCCGTACGCCTCGTACACACACGGCTCCGCTCCGTACACCTCGTACACACACGGTTCCGCTCCGTACACCTCGTACACACGCGGCTCCGCTCCGTACACCTCGTACACACGCGGCTCCGCTCCGTACGCCTCGTACACACGCGGCTCCGCTCCGTACGCCTCGTACACACACGGCTCCGCTCCGTACACCTCGTACACACGCGGTTCCGCTCCGTACACCTCGTACACACGCGGCTCCGCTCCGTACGCCTCGTACACACACGGCTCCGCTCCGTACACCTCGTACACACACGGTTCCGCTCCGTACACCTAGCACAAGCGCGGCTCTGCTCCGTACACCTCGTACACACGCGTCTCCGCTCCGCACACCTCGTACACACACGGCTCCGCTCCGTACACCTCGTACACACACGGCTCTGCTCCGTACACCTCGTACACACACGGCTCTGCTCCGTACACCTCGTACACACACGGCTCCGCTCCGTACGCCTCGTACACACGCGGCTCCGCTCCGTACGCCTCGTACACACGCGGCTCCGCTCCGTACGCCTCGTACACACGCGGCTCCGCTCCGTACGCCTCGTACACACGCGGCTCCGCTCCGTACGCCTCGTACACACGCGGCTCCGCTCCGTACACCTCGTACACACGCGGCTCCGCTCCGTACACCTCGTACACACGCGGCTCCGCTCCGTACACCTCGTACACACACGGCTCTGCTCCGTACACCTCGTACACACACGGCTCTGCTCCGTACGCCTCGCACACACACGGCTCTGCTACATCCACACTGTAAACCCCTCCTGACCCCACACATAAACTTCCCCTCATCCAGCACCATGACAACCAGCACAGCAGAGTCCTGCATCCACTGAGGCCCCTGATCATGTGACCCCTGACTCCTCCCCTCCTGTGACCTCATCACAGGTCCTGTGCGCACAGAACAGCCATATATGTGGTGGCGGCTCTGCAGGTGGAGGTATGTTTATCTTAAGTCATGTGGCAACACTCATTAAAGGGTTGATATTGACTTTTAGGATTGTTACTTCCAGTAGGTGGTACTAGAGTTCCTGTCCTCTTCTATGAAGAGACAGTTTGGATATTTATTTCCCAGAGGAGTATTGCATGGCCTATAATTCTCCTTACACTGACATGTCACTCTCAGTCTCTCCATATGGAGAAACATTACCCCTTAGACCCCAGTCAGAGGCCTCTCATATAGCTAAATCCAATCTCTTGTTTTGCACTGAGGAGGAGCATCCCCTCAAAACACTGTCTGCAAATTGAGATTCTGGTTTGGCTTTTATCCTAAGTCATGTGGCAAGGCTCATTAAAGGGTCTATTGGTAGGATACTGGTAAGAACAGGAAGCATCTAAAGTTATTGCAGACAGACGCTCCCCCTGCTTACACAGGCCCGACCGCACACCCAGCTGTCATATTTTGTTTTGACACCGGCTCATCTTCTATCCATTCAGGTTCCTATAATAAAGGATACTGATATATATCTATAGAATTTTCCTGATTTACCCATGAAGCATGGATATAGACAGAGACAAGATGGTGGAGAGGATATTACACTTCACCCTAGAGATCCTTTTCCGGCTTACTGGAGAGGTGAGAGATTCTGATGACATCACATTACATCATTCTTATCTATGGGAATAACAGATGGACAGAACTGGAGAGGTGAGGACTCTGGAAATGTCTGTAGTGAGATTTATTAATGTGTCTTTCCATAACCAGGATTACACAGTAGTGAAGAAGACCTCTAGTGAGAGCTGTCAGGACCCTGTGTTTGAGGGATGGGGAAGACCCCTGAGCCCAATCACAGGGCTTCCACCTCACCCCCTGATACATGAGGACATCAATGACCAGAAGATCCTAGAACTCACCTATAAAATGATTGAGCGGCTGACTGGAGAGGTGACACTGCTGGGAATGCTGGGACATTATATAGTAAAGCTATGAAGGGATCAGGGAATGACAGTATCATTGTACGTGTCAGGTTCCTATAAGATGTCAGAATGTCACCGTCTATTTCTCCATGGAGGAGTGGGAGTATTTAGAAGGACACACAGATCTGTACAAGGACGTCATGATGGAGGTTCCCCAGACCCTCATATCACAACGTAATAGACAGGACTAAATATAGACGGCTTATGATTATCTGTATGTAAAGAATGAATTCAGTCCCTGTATGTGTTTTCTCCAGATCTATCGAGTAAGAGGACAACACCAGAGAGATGTCCCCGTCCTCTTCTTCCACAGGACTGTAAACAAGAAGATCCCAATGTTCCTCAGGATCATCAGGTAGATGGAGAGAAGGTGTCATGAGATCTCCCCTATGATGTGTAGACTGCTGTGAAGGTCTTGTGCCCAGTCTTGTTTTATCAACCAGTATAATCCAATGCATGGCCAATTTATTAGAGACATCTGTCCTTTTTGTGATTGCAGCGTCCCTGTATGGAATTTAGACCAGTGTCCTCGATGGGTTGCATAAAATCAAGTGATCAAGTTTTCTGTGTATCAGTTTCAGTGTGAATCCTCATTATAATGTGGAACTCAAGCAATCTGAGAGAGTTCAAACAATGTATTGTCATTATTGGTAGCTTGAGCCAGTATTTCCAAAACAGCCAAACTTGTAGCATTTTTTACATGCAACTTTGTGTGGAGAGTATATCAGAAATGTTGTTGTCATATGGGTATAACCAACTCATCAATTAAAAAAGGAGAGAACATGGCGAGCAGGGACCAGCCCTGCTCCTGAAAGTGACGTCTGTTTCGGGTGCGGGTCTGGTCTCTGCTCTCTTTACAATGCGCATTAACAGTGCACTCTCTTGCCAGCTCACCACTTCTCATTAGAGCTGGCGAGGGAGTGCACTGTCACTGTGCATTGAAAAGACTATTGCACAATGACAAGGGAGCTTGAACTGAGCACACTTTGGAATTGACAACCGACACATGCTCAGTAGAGCAGCGACTAACACAGCCCCGAAATGAACATCACTGATGACGCTTCTTTTCAGGGTGGTGACAGAGGCTGCGGCAATGATCGTCCCATTTGAGTTTCTCTGCATGCGGTGGGGATTCTCAAATGAAATGTCATCAAAACGGAAGTAGGTAAAAAAAAAAAAAATAAAGCAGTTAGATGGGGTAGAGAGGGAACAGTAGGGGCTTTTTAATTAAAGTATATTAGAAAACAGATTAAATTATTACAATAAATAGACAGACATTTAGGACTGAAATCAATTTTAGTTTAGTTATTTATTTATTTTTTTAATCTGTCTTTGATTTTCACAATATTTTTTTTCAGGGTGAAGATCTGACCCATAATAATACTACAGAGACATATGTGAGAGGTGACGAGCGGTGTAAATAGGAGATTACTACAGATAACCATCCAGGTGAATAGTAACCACTAAATGCTGAGAAGTCACAGATTGTTCTCAGTCACTAATTGCTACAATCATAGTTACATAGCACTGTTGTGGAAACCCTTTTCTCGGAAAAGCTAGTTTGGGCTGAGACACATAAGGGTCTCCAGATCTGCTGACGTTAGTCAAATTAGGAATGATGCATCGGAGACAAGAAATACATAGCCATATCTGCCAGTGTAGGTGGCTTGTCCACCCTGCTCATATAGGTGGAGATTTTTCTTGACTAACTAAAAGGGGAGGTATCACATCAATACCAAAATGATTACTTACTTAGCAAAAAGGAATAAATAATCTCCACCTTCATGGCAGTTCTAAGCCTTTAAACAGTTTACTATAAAAAAAATGCCCTCTCTTGCACAACAAGGCTTATGAAATCTAATGAAAAGATTATATTTAATGTGACTAAATGAGAATATATGATAGCCTTTCGATGACACACAGCGTAAGCAGTTTCTCAGAATCAACAAACCTACACTATATTGGTATATGCATATATTGTAAAAATATGTATAAAATGTCAGTTTTTGGTTTATTTTCTTCTGTAAATATTTCTGCTAATTATTTTTTTATTAATTTATTTTATACTTATTTATATTTTTTACATAATTTGTTTAAAAAACGGCTCACATAGGACATCAATTAAAAAAACATCTCATGGAAAAATAAAAGACCTTACCAACACCAGGTCAGAATACCAATTCACTAGCAAAATGCAACAGCCCCCATGATAAAGGCGGGGGCAGCACATGTACAATATGCTGATAAATCAGCCACTCACAAACTTACTAATTGATGCAGGGGGTATTTGCCTAGTATTAAGAATGCACACAGATGAGGCTTGCATAGGTCACCAGTCACACAGATATATGTGATGCACAGTGTCTAGCTTAGAGCCTATTGATCAGGGCCGGCTCCAGGTTTTTCTGGGCCCCGGGCGAAAGAGTCTCAGTGGGCCCCTTTAATACATACCACGATTCATGATGCACAGATACCGCAGAGAAATATATATATATAGCACAATGCAAAGATTTCACTTCTTACATTACATGAGTGATATCCATTGTAAATTCCACAATAGCTCAGAAACCGGTGAATCGCTCCACACAGAATACTGGCCCCCATATAAGGCTCCATACGGAATACTGGCCCCCATATAAGGCTCCATACGGAATACTGGCCCCCATATAAGGCCCCATACGGAATACTGGCCCCCATATAAGGCCCCATACGGAATACTGGCCCCCATATAAGGCCCCATACGGAATACTGGCCCCCATATAAGGCCCCATACGGAATACTGGCCCCCATATAAGGCCCCATACGGAATACTGGCCCCCATATAAGGCCCCATACGGAATACTGGCCCCCATATAAGGCCCCATACGGAATACTGGCCCCCATATAAGGCCCCATACTGAATACTAGCCCCCATATAAGGCCCCATACGGAATACTGGCCCCCATATAAGGCCCCATACGGAATACTGGCCCCCATATAAGGCCCCATACGGAATACTGGCCCCCATATAAGGCCCCATACGGAATACTGGCCCCCATATAAGGCCCCATACGGAATACTGGCCCCCATATAAGGCCCCATACGGAATACTGGCCCCCATATAAGGCCCCATACGGAATACTGGCCCCCATATAAGGCCCCATACGGAATACTGGCCCCCATATAAGGCCCCATACGGAATACTGGCCCCCATATAAGGCCCCATACGGAATACTGGCCCCCATATAAGGCCCCATACGGAATACTGGCCCCCATATAAGGCCCCATACGGAATACTGGCCCCCATATAAGGCCCCATACGGAATACTGGCCCCCATATAAGGCCCCATACGGAATACTGGCCCCCATATAATGCTCCATACGGAATACTGGCCCCCATATAAGGCCCCATACGGAATACTGGCCCCCATATAAGGCCCCATACGGAATACTGGCCCCCATATAAGGCCTCATATGGAATACTGGCCCCCATATAATGCCCCATACGGAATACTGGCCCCCATATAAGGCCCCATACGGAATACTGGCCCCCATATAAGCCCCCATACGGAATACTGGCCCCCATATAAGGCCCCATACGGAATACTGGCCCCCATATAAGGCTCCATACGGAATACTGGCCCCCATATAAGGCCCCATACGGAATACTGGCCCCCATATAAGGCCCCATACGGAATACTGGCCCCCATATAAGGCCCCATACGGAATACTGGCCCCCATATAAGGCCCCATACGGAATACTGGCCCCCATATAAGGCTCCATACGGAATACTGGCCCCCATATAAGGCCCCATACGGAATACTGGCCCCCATATAAGGCCCCATACGGAATACTGGCCCCCATATAAGGCCCCATACGGAATACTGGCCCCCATATAAGGCCCCATACGGAATACTGGCCCCCATATAAGGCCCCATACGGAATACTGGCCCCCATATAAGGCCCCATACGGAATACTGGCCCCCATATAAGGCCCCATACGGAATACTGGCCCCCATATAAGGCCCCATACGGAATACTGGCCCTCATATAAGGCCCCATACGGAATACTGGCCCCCATATAAGGCCCCATACGGAATACTGGCCCCCATATAAGGCCCCATACGGAATACTGGCCCCCATATAAGGCCCCATACGGAATACTGGCCCCCATATAAGGCCCCATACGGAATACTGGCCCCCATATAAGGCCCCATACGGAATACTGGCCCCCATATAAGGCCCCATACGGAATTCTGGCCCCCATATAAGGCTCCATACGGAATACTGGCCCCCATATAAGGCTCCATACGGAATACTGGCCCCCATATAAGGCTTCATACGGAATACTGGCCCCCATATAAGGCCCCATACGGAATACTGGCCCCCATATAAGGCTCCATACGGAATACTGGCCCCCATATAAGGCTCCATACGGAATACTGGCCCCCATATAAGGCTCCATACGGAATACTGGCCCCCATATAAGGCTCCATACGGAATACTGGCCCCCTTATAAAGCTCCATACAGGATACTGGCCCCCATATAACGCTCCATACAGGATACTGGTCCCCTTATAACTCTTCATTCAGGATACTGGCCCCCATATAATGCTCCATGCAGGCTGTTACCCCCCACATAATGCCCCATACAGGCTGTCCCCCCCCTTATAATGCTCCATGCAGGCAGTTAACCCCCACATAATGCCCCATACAGGCTGTCCCCCCCCCTTATAATGCTCCATGCAAGCTGTTCCCCCCACATAAAACACTATGCAGGCTGCCCCCCCCTAATAATGCCCCATGCAGGCTGTTCCCCCCCTTATAATGCCCCATGCAGGCTGTCACCCCTCTTCTTTATAATGCCCCATGCAGGATGTACCCCCCCTCTTTATAAGGCCCCATGCAGGCTGTCACCCCCTCTCTCTATAATGTCCCATGCAGGATGTCACCCCCTCTCTCTATAATGCCCCATGCAGGATGTCACCCCCCCTCTCTTTATAATGACCCATGCAGGATGGCTCCCCCCCCTCTCTTTATAAGGCCCCATGCAGGATGTCACCCCCCTCTCTTTATAATGCCCCATGCAGGATGTTACCCCCCCCTTTATAATGCCCCATGCAGGATGTCACCCCCCCCCATATTATGCCCCATGCAGGATGTCACCCCCCCATATTATGCCCCATGCCTCCATACAATAAAAAAAAAATCAAATACTCACCTCACTCCTCCTCACCTGCTGCAGCTGCTCGGGTCCGGACTCCAGCGCTCCCTGTGACGGCTCAGGGGAGCACGCGGTGGAAAGACGTCACCGCATCCTCTGACCTGAGACGTCACAGGGAGCGCAGAGCAGGAAGACAGCGGATCTCCGGAGGCATGGGGAGAGGTAAGTATCCGGCTGCCCGGGCCCTGAGCAAGCGGGAGAGAAGGGCGGGCGCTGACACCGCTCTCTTCCGCCCATAGCCCGGCAGGGTGCGCGACCGCCAGTGGGCCCCTCTGCCTGCTCAGGGCCCCGGCACTTGCCCGGGTGCGCCGGGTGCTGACGCCGGCCCTGCTATCGATGACACCCATGCTATTAGATCAGGCGGGCTGTCCAGCACTATGTAAGTGCACTCCACAAGGACTGACACCCCAATTGACCCAGCCAACATTAAAGGGCTTCTTTTTCTGTGTGTTTTTTTTCCATAATTTTTTTTACCAACAGATCATAAAAGATATTTGGGGAACATTTTTTTATTCATTTTTGCCCACTGTAACTGGGACATCCATACGAACACCAGATAAAGGGGAAAACAGCTCAATGCTGTGCCAGGTGTCATTGATCTACCAGGGCCGAGCAGCTCTGCTACGCCTGCAGAGGCCTGGCGATTATGTGATCTGCATAGCATTCACTTAGCGCTATGAAGCCGAAAAAGGAGAAAGCAGAAGCGGTAATAAATTGCTTTGATCTTGTACCCTGGGTCATCACCCATGTGTGACTGCCAGGGAGAGTAGTAACTTTAACCCTGCACCATAAATTTACAATAGTGTGGATGGAGGGTGATTAAAGCACTGGATCTAAGGTCATAAATTATGGCACTTGGACATTAGCTGGTCAAGCTGTGTGATCTGCCAGAGAACACGGGACTAATAACCATGCCTTGCAAAAGTTAAACCTGTAAAGTTTTTTCAGATCCCTCTGTGCTCCCATAATTGTGATGAAAGCTGATGACTTTTCTTACTTCTGTTAAAAAACAAACAAAAAAGCAAACTTCAACTCTACACTTGCCCTAAAGTCATAATTTACATGTAGCTGAAGACACTGCTCCTTCCCTGTTCCCAGTTCTGTGCTGGAGTGAATGTAGTGGTCTGAAAGTTTAAGAAACGAGCACCTAATAGCTTTTGCTGGAAAATTCATAAGAAACAATGGGCGACCAGCGCACTTAAACGTGAACATATGAAGTAGTTGGCAGCAAAAGAGAAGTGAAAAATTAGAGAGCTCTAGTGGTGAACGAGCATGCTCGTTTAACCCTTTAACCTAGCACGCTCGGGTGTTGTCTCCTAGTATCTTCAGCGTGCTTGTATATTATGTTCGAGTCCCTGGGTTTGCATGATTTGCGCCTGTTAGACCGCCTCAACACATGCAGGGATTGCTTGTTTGTTAGGGTATCCTCACGTGTTGCAGACGCAGGGACTCAAACATAATGTACGAGCACGCCGTAGATACTCTGTAAGCACCTGAGCATGCTCGGTTGAAGGGTTAAACAAACACGCTCGCTCATCCCTAGGAAGCTCGTTTAGGTGCCTTAACATCTTAATCTATTGATCCATGCTTTAAGGTCTACTGTTGATGCCACTGTCTTAGTTGTTAATTGAATTTTACTACAATTTGCATAGAAATGTTAACATATAAATTCATTAAATATATCATTATATCCACTAATATACACTAATCCAACATTGTAATTGTAACACCACGAAGGAAAAGTCGTGGAATTATGAAAATCACAGGATGAATAGACTTATGAATGATTTGGAAATGATGACAAAAATGGAAACAACATTAAAACATCTGGATTTACTTATTATCGAGTATGAGAACCATGCACTGAAATCCCCACATTTACGGCCTTGGCTGCTATCAATGAGGTTATTAATGGTTGTCTGAGGAATGTTTTGCCACGCTGATTGAACTTGGACATGTATATCATCAAGGTTTCGCTGCAGCAATTTCTCTTTGCAGTTGCCGACCAATGTGCTCGATGGGACAAAAGTCCAGAGATGCTTCAAGATGTTTTAACATGGTTATGCTACTCAGGATGCTCATAGTAGCACGAGAGACATGTGTGTTGTGTTGAAAATGGCTCCAGGGATACTTTCAAGTAATGTTCCAAGACCAAATCAGAGCAAAATGGCAATGTAAAATGTAATTGAGATCTATCCTCTTCAGAAATGAGTCCTGCTTTTGTGTTTGACACAAAGATAGCCACTGTTTGATTTGAAGAACACGTGATCAACGTAAATGAAGAGGACTTCACAAGGAAACAAGAAAAGTGGCCAGGGAGCCATTTTTCAATACAACAATGTCCACATGTTGCTCACGTTACTGGGAGCAGTATGTGTGGCCTAAACGTGCTACCATGGCTGCAACATCTATCTTCTGATTCATTGAACACTGTTAAGTCAAATAAAAATAGCAGAAGGAATGTTGAACACGGAAGACCTTTCACAAGAAAGAAGCAATATTCATGTTCGGAATATGGGAAATGTCTCAAACAAAAAGTGGATCTTGTTAGACATCAGAGAATCCACACAGGGGAGAAGCCATTTTCATGTTCAGAATGTAAGAAATGTTTTATAACAAAATCATATCTTGTTAGACATTTGAGAACTCACACAGGGGAGAAACCATTTTCGTTCTCAGAATGTATGAAATGTTTTACTGAGAAATCAACTCTTGTTACACATCAGAGAATTCACACAGGGGAGAAGCCATTTCCATGTTCAGAATGTGGGAAAAATTGTACTACCAAATATAATCTTGCTGAACATCATAAAATTCACACTTGGGAAAAAACATTTTCATGTTCAGAATGTGGAAAATGTATTAAGACTAAACACCTTGTTAAACATATGAAAATTCACACAGGGGAGAGGCCAAATTTATGTTCAGAATGTGGGAAATGTTTTACAGAAAAAAAAAAAAATCTTGCTAAACATCTGAGAATTCACACAGAGGATAAGCCATATTCATGTTCAGAATGTGGGAAATATTTTAAACAGAAAGTGGATCTTGTTAAACATCAGAGAATCCACACAGGGGAGAAACCATTTTCATGTTCAGAATGTAGGAAATGTTTTATAACAAAATCATACCTTATTAGACATCAGACAACTCACACAGGGAGAAGCCATTTTCATGTTCAGAATGTGGGAAATGTTTTTCAACTAAAACAATTCTTGCTGAACATCAGAAAATTCACACAGGGGAGAAGCCATATTCATGTTTGGAATGTGGGAAATGTTTTACTAACAAATATAATCTTGCAATACATCAGAAAATTCACACAGAGGCAAAACCGTTTTCTTGTTCAGAATGTGGAAAATTCATTAAGAAAAAACACCTTGTTAAACATCTGAAAATTCACACAGGGGAAACGTCATTTTCATGTTCAGAATGTGGGAAATGTTTTACAGAAAAAGTAAATCTTGCTAAACATCTTATAAATCACACAGGGGAGAAGCCATATTCATGTTCGAAATGTGGGAAATGTTTTGATAACAAATCACATCATGTTGCACATCTAAGAATTCACACACATCACATCACATTTGGTTAAGCATTTGAGAATTCACACAGAGGAGAAGCCATTTTAATGTTCAGAATGAGGGAAAGGTTTTACAGAAAAAATAAATCTTGCTAAACATCAGAGAATTCAGAGGGGAGAAGCCATATTCATGTTCGGAATGTATGGAATGTTTTAATAAGAAACCATATCTTGTTGCACATCTCAGAACTCACACAGGGGAAAAGCCATTTTCATGTTCAGAATGTGAAAAATGTTTTACTCAGAAATCACATCTTGTTACCCATCTGAGAATTCACATGAGGAAGAGGCCATTTTCTTGTACACAATGTTGGAAAAGTTATACACAAAAAAGAAATCTCCCTGCCCATCTGAAAACTCGCACACGAGAAAAGACATTTTCGTGCCCCTAATGTTGGATATTTTTGTTTTAAAGGAATGTTTAAAGAGTAATACAAAAACAATAAAAGCACAAATGGTTACAATAAAACATAACACAGCTTTTACATATCAGAAGAATGAGTTCTACATATTATGTAAACAGTGTTACAATAAAAGTGTGGATTATTCATAATCACAATTTCTTATACTGATAAGAAAGGGTATGCTATGTATTTACAAAAATTGTGTTTAAAGGGATTGTCCACTAATAGGACAACCCCTTCTCAATCTGAGTGTCTGCCCCCGTTAAAATAAAAACACTTATACTCGCCTCCCGTGCCTGCGTCGTTCCAGCGGAGTCGGCACTTCCTCTCCTAGGGCTCACATTAGGTTGTAACATTTTGAAAGCCCTGCAGCCCACCAGCGCCGGCTTCACTGTCAATGCCTTTTGGACGAATAAGTAATCAAGAGGAAGTCAGATCTGCGACTGCTCTCCCACCCTCTCTTGATTACTTATACATTCGAAGGGCGGGAACAGGGAAGCTGACGATAATTGGGTGCAGGGCTGACGTGATGTAACAACGTCATGTAAGCCCTGGAAGAGCGAATGTTGACACCTCTGGAACGGTGCCGGCATGGGAGGTAAGTATAAGTGTTTTTATTTTAATGGCGGCAAACACTCAGATATTAAAGGGGTTGTCCTAGTAGTAGACAACTCTTTTAACTACTCCAACCAGGGTCAACAAAATATAAACAATCCACGCAGCTCTTGAAGGTCTAGTAGGATGTTTCCATTTTAACAATATAATGTAGTAGTATTTTATTTAGGGTGCGAGTAGCAACACTTACAGGCAGCTCATCCACCAATCCAAACAGACAGACCTTAAGATATATAATTCTTGGAGCACCTACATGGTTCTCTATAAATTCCAGAACATACTACCAATAATTTTGGAGTATTCCCCACTCCCATAATATGTGTATTACTGTTCCGTCACCCATTACACATCTTGGACATTTGAATATCCAAGAATCCAAAGGCACCAGAGGATAATCCTTAAAAAGTTAGATCTTTATTCCATAGTATTAAAAAATTCTAACAATAAGAAGATAACGCAATGTTTCTACCATATCTGGTGTTTCCTAAGCCTCAAAATACAACTATCAGCTTGAGAAAGGCCAGATATGGCTGAAACGTTGCCTTGTCTTCCTATTGTTGGGATTTTTAATACTATGGAATAAAGATCTAGCATTTTAAGGATTATCCTCTGGTGCCTCAGGATTCTTGGATATTCTATTGTTTTTGGGCCTAGTGGGAGACCATACCGAGCAAGCACAGAATTTATCAATGGGACTTGTACACTGGATTAAGTACATCTTGGACATTTCACAGATCCCAGCCTGCGCATTTTATAAAAACTGGGCTGAAACCAAATCTACTCATTACTGCCCACAGATGCTTCCATTTCACTTGGTCTAACACCTTTGCTTCATCAATAAAAAGCAAACTTCACTTTCCACAGTCTGAGCGCTTAAGCACAAGATAAGTGCAGAGTCTATGGAGGTTAATATCAGTTGTCTTACCGGGCATAAAGCATGGATTGTCTGCATGTATAATTTCATCAAGAACCCCACTGATCCTAGTTGCCAAAATTTTGGTAAAAATTTTAATATCATTATTTAGGAGTAAAATGGGTCTATAAGACCCACATTGATTAGGGTCATTACCAAGCTTAGGGATCAAGACTATCAGGGCTTCTCATAATGAACCTGGCAACAGTCTAGGTTATAGGATAGAATTGTACAGTTTAAGCAATTTTGATTGTACTACTCGAAATGAAAACAATCAGTCCTCAGAGATTTTCTATTGGGAAAGGACATAATGGCATCAGTCACGTCCTTTTCAGTTACGTCTCCAATCAGCAAAGCAGCACTATCCAGGAGAGCACTGGAAAGGAGATGGCATCCAAATGGCTGAGTTTATTTCCAAAGGTTCAGTAAATATGATACCATTCATATCCTCCATAGCAGCAACGGATGTGATATATCTGGGCAGAAAGACAAACTGGGACAGAAGGAAGTCCTACCTGAGCGCAGTAAATAAAATATTGTGAGAGATATAATGTTGCATATGCTCACCTTAATAGGTTGTGCTAGTCCATGCACAACTCAGGTAAAGATATCGTGTTAATAGGGGATCACCTCCAACGGATTGCAGCCCATCCATGTGGCATGGTTGCACTCCTGCCCAGGCCCAACAGTGGCCTCCACGTGTGTGTGAAAGTAAAAAGTATCCCGGCGGCGCTCCCGTGGATGAACTATAGGGATCCCCGTGAGGAGATTTGAAATGAACCACCTTATCGAATCTCTTAGTCTCAGATAAAAAAGGTGCATATCTATATATGCACCTGATGAAGGCTTTTTTAAGCATAACAATCCTTTTGTTTGTAAAACCTTTTATAAGAAAATAAAAATCACCTTTTTATCTGAGACTTAAAGATTCGATAAGGTGGTTCATTTCAAATCTCACGTGGATCCCTATAGATCATCCACGGGAGCGCCGCCGGGATCTTTTTCACTTTCATAGCTGCAACGGGGTATAGTGTCGCTCCTTGCTAGATAAGCTAACAAGTGCCCATTTTTGCCTCCATGATCAAACATATGATGCTGGGTATATAGAAGTTTATTTTTAGTATAATCAACTATTAAAATTATACACTGCTCAAAAAAATAAAGGGAACACTTAAACAACAGAATATAACTCCAAGTAAATCAAACTTCTGTGAAATCAAACTGTCCACTTAGGAAGCAACACTGATTGACAATCAATTTCACATGCTGTTCTGCAAATGGAATAGACAATAGATGGAAATTATTGGCAATTATCAAGACACACTCTAAAAAGCAATGGTTCTGCAGGTGGGGACCACAGACCACATCTCAGTACCAATGCTTTCTGGCTGATGTTTTGGTCACTTTTGAATGTTGGTTGTGCTTTCACACTCGTGGTAGCATGAGACGGACTCTACAAGCCACAGAAGTTGCTCAGGTAGTGCAGCTCATCCAGGAAGGCACATCAATGCGAGCTGTGGAAGGTTTGCTGTGTCTGTCAGGGTAGTGTCCAGAGCCTGGAGGCGCTACCTGGAGACAGGCCAGTACACCAGGAGATGTGGAGGGGGCCGTAGGAGGGAAACAACCCAGCAGCAGGACTGCTACCTCCGCCTTTGTGCAATGAGGAACAGGAGGAGCACTGCCAGAGCCCTGCAAAATGACCTCCAGCAGGCCACAAATGTGCATGTGTCTGCACAAACGGTTAGAAACCGACATGAGGGTGGTATGAGTGCCCGACGTCCACAGATGGGGGTTGTGCTCACAGCCCACACCGTGCAGGACGCTTGGCATTTGCCACAAAACACCAGGATTGGCAAAGTCGCCACTGGCGCCCTGTGCTCTTCACAGATGAAAGCAGGTTCACACTGAGCACATGTGACAGACGTGACAGAGTCTGGAGACGCCGTGGAGAGCGAACTGCTGCCTGCAACATCCTTCAGCATGACCGGTTTGGCAGTGGGTCAGTAATGGTGTGGGATGGCATTTCTTTGGAGGGCCGCACAGCCCTCCATGTGCTTGCCAGAGGTAGCCTGACTGCCATTAGGTACTGAGATGAGATCCTCAGACCTCTTGTGAGACCATATGCTGGTGCAGTTGGCCCTGGGTTCCTCCTAATGCAGGACAATGCCAGACCTCATGTGGCTGGAGTGTGTCAGTAGTTCCTGTAAGATGAAGACATTGAAGCTATGGACTGGCCCGCCCGTTCCCCAGACCTGAATCCGATTGAGCACACCTGGGACATCATGTCTCGCTCAATCCACCAACGTCACGTTGCACCACAGACTGTCCAGGAGTTGGCGGATACTTTAGTCCAGGTCTGGGAGGAGATCCCACAGGAGACCATCCTCAACCTCATCAGGAGCATGCCCAGGCGTTGTAGGGAAGTCATACAAGCACGTGGAGGCCACACACAATACTGAGCCTCATTTTGACTTGTTTTAAGGACATTACATGAAAGTTGGATCAGCTTGTAGTGTGTTTCTCCACTTTAATTTTGGGGGTGACTCCAAATCCAGGCCTCCGTTGGTTAATAAATTTGATTTCCATTGATGATTTTTGTGTGATTTTGTTGTCAGCACATTCAACTTTGTACAGAACAAAGTATTCAATGAGAATATTTCATTCATTCAGATCTAGGATGTGTTATTTGAGAGTTCCCTTTATTTTTTTTGAACAGAATATATTCTCTCCTTATGGCCCCCATACACATTAGAATAATTTCATCTGAATCTGCCGATTTCAACACGTTCGGCCAACAGTCTAATGTGTTTAGGGGTGCCGGCCAAATGATGGCCAAGGGAGATGTCAATCACACATGTCCAATTTCAGACTGCTGTTCACATTGTTCACCTGGAGATAAGTCACCGGCTGATGCGTCAGTCTTGGACTTTCCAACAGAGAACAGAGGAGCGCTTGGCCAAGCAAGAGTATTGGAGAGTTGGCTGAGATGGCTATCAGCCGAATAATCAACCAAACAATGTGTATGGCCAGATTATGTTGTTCAAATTGGAAGAGGGTTATCTGGGATGGGGTATGATACATAATTGGACTCAGTTTCAGACAGACGATTTTCTAAGGCCAGTTTAGTTCTTTGTAATGATTTGCTAAACTTTCAAAAGAGAAGGACCCCTACTAAAAGGCTTTAAAGGAAATCTGTTAGTAGAATCAACCCTCATAAGCTGTCTACATGAGCATAGAGGTCATAGAAAGTTGAATAAAATAATACATTAATATCTGTGATACAATGTTTAATTCCAGAGAATTTCACCTATCTCTTAATATGTAAATGAGCTGTTAAGATCTATAGGCCGGACATAGATCTCCCAGGGAGTCTGACTCCACACCTTATTGTAAATGAAAGGAGGCTTTACCAGTGTGAGCAGGGCCGGTGTCAGCACCCGGGGCCCTGAGCAGGCGGGGGGCCCACTTGCGGCTGGGCACCCCGCCGGGCTATGGGCGGAGGAGAGCGGTGCCAGCTCCCGCCCTTCTCCCCCGCTTGCTCAGGGCCCCAGCAGCCGGATACTTACATCTCCCCGTGCCTCCGCAGATCTGCTGTCTTCCTGCTGTGCGCTCCCTGTGATGTCTCTGGTCAGAGGGAGCGGTGACGCCTTTCCACCGCACACTTCCCTGAGCCATCACAGGCAGCGCAAAGCGGGAAGACGCCGGTGACGCTGGAGTCCGGACCTGAGCAGCGGCAGCAGGTGAGGAGGAGTGAGGTGAGTATTTGATTTTTTTTAATTTAATGTATGGAAGCATGGGGCATTATATGGGGGGGTGACATCCTGCATGGGGCATTATAAAGAGGGGGGGGTGACATCCTGCATGGGCATTATAAAGGGGGGGTGACATCCTGCATGGGGCATTATATGGGGGGCTGACATCCTGCATGGGGCATTATATCGGGGGTGACATCCTGCATAGGGCATTATAAAGGGGGGGGTGATATCCTGCATGGGGCATTATGAATGGGGGAGGTGACATCCTGCATGGGGCATTATATGGGGGGAGAAAGGGACATCCTGCAAGGGCATTATAAAGGGGGGGCTGACATCCCGCATGGGGCAGCATAAAGAGGGGGGGGGTGAAATCCTGCATGGGGCATTATAAAGGGGGGGTGACATCCTGCATGGGGCATTATATGGTGGGGGAAAGGGACATCCTGCATGGGCATTATAAAGGGGACCTGACATCCTGCATGGAGCATTATAAAGATGTGGGTGATATCCTGCATGGGGCATTATAAAGGGGGATGTGACATCCTGCATGGGGCATTGTATGGGGGGGCTGACATCCTGCATGGGGCATTATAAAGGGGGGGTGACATCCTGCATGGGGCATTATATGGGGGGGTGATATCCTGCATGGGACATTATATGGGGGGCGATATCCTGCATGGGGCATTATATGGGGGGGAATAGCCTGCATGGGGCATTATATGGGGGGGTGACATCCTGCATGGGGCATTATATGGGGGGTGATATCCTGCATGGGGCATTATATGGGGGGGGGGACAGCCTGCATGGGGCATTATATGGGGGGAAAGGGACATCCTGCATGGGACATTATATGGGGGAAAAAAGAGACATCCTGCATAGGACATTATATTGGGGGGAGAAGTGACATCCTGCATGGGGCATTATATGGGGGGGTGACATCCTGCATGGGGCATTATATGGAGGTGACATCCTGCATGGGGCATTATAAGGGGGGGTGACATCCTGCATGGGGCATTATAAGGGGGGGGGGACAGCCTGCATGGGGCATTATGTGGGGGGAACAGCCAGCATGGAGAATTATATGTGGGCCAGTATCCTGTATGGAGCGTTATATGGGGGCCAGTATCCTGTACGGAGCGTTTTATGGGGGCCAGTATTCTGTATGGAGCATTATATGGGGGCCAGTATTCTGTATGGAGCGTTACATGGGGACCAGTATCCTGTATGGAGCGTTATATGGGGGCCAGTGTTCCGTATGGAGCATTATATAGGGGCCAGCATTCCGTATGGAGCATTTTATGGGGGCCAGTATTCTGTATGGAGAATTTATTGGGGGCCAGTATACTGTGTGGAGCGATTCACCGGTTTCTGAGCTATTGTGGAATTTACAATAGATATCGCTCATGTAATGTAAGAAGTGAAATCTTCGGCATTGTACTATATATATATATATTTCTCTGCGGTATCTGTGCATCATGAATCCTAGTATGTATTAAAGGGGCCCACTGAGACTCTTTCGCCCGGGGCCCAGAAAAACCTGGAGCCGGCCCTGAGTGTGAGACATGTAGATCAGGAGAGCAGACTGTCAGTCATCACATGTCTCATACAATTACCAGCCACCTTTCATTTACAATAAGCTCTGGAGGCAGATTCTCTATGTCCTGCCTGTAGATCTTAATAGCTCATTTACATATTAAGAAAAACGTGGATTACTCTGGTATAAGACATTGTATCACAGATATCAAGGTATTATTTTATTCAACTTTCTATGACCTACATGCTCATTTAGATGGATTCCCTTTAAAGGCCTTCCTTACAAACGACTCATTAGCTGAGTCAGCGTTAACCTCTTGAAACATTTCAGCTTCCTTATGCTTATGATCTTGGAGCTCCATCTGGTCTAAAGAGTGGGGGCTTAGTCTCTAAGGGGGACGGCTATGAACTGAGCAGAAGTCTAGGACAAATTGGAGGGGACAGTGTAATAAGATTCCTCAGGGGAGGAATTCATTGTTAAATTGCAAAGACAGAGACGCTGCTTTTCATTTTTACGGACCGAAAGTTGCTCTCCAATATAATAATACTACAGTATCCATCTTTACAGACTTCTTTAGGAGTTGAACTCCAGAAATAACGAGCTCAATTTGTAGATGTAATAAAAAAGTTCAAAGACACTTATTCGATGATGTACCCTGCCTGGTTCTGTATTATCCATGACAGGTCCTTGACATTCTTTGCTACAAGTATGGCATTAGACATTTTACTTACTAGTTATATTTTTGCTATGCACAAAACATCAAGAAGGAGGTCTTAATTCTCCATTCTACCATAAAGAGAGTTGTTGTTTAGGTGTCAAAAAACATCAATACCAACTACTGAGTTCAGTAGAGAGGTATTCCTGAAATTGTGTGTTGTACGGGAAATCGCTTTCTTCTACTTATTTCAGAGTTTATTGATGTTAAAGATTTTATATGCTACCCGAGCATTTACCTATTTCATGCCAAAATGTTCTTTATTAAAGGGAATGTCTAATTAAAAATAAAATGTCAACAATTGAAGAGATGGAACATATTATTATTTTTTTTTTAAATAGTACCATTTTTTTTTATTCCTATAAAACAGTGTTTCCCAGACTCATGGCCCCCCACAGGTTATATTTTCAGGATTTCCATAGTATTACACAGGTAAGCGAATTCCTAATGCCTTGATGATACTTCCACCATCTGTGCAATACTAAGGAAATCCTAAAAACATGATCTGTTGGGGGCCATGAGGACTGGAGTTTGGCAAACACTGTTATAATATATGAAAAATAAGTTTTGATATTTTAAATTTTTAAACACTAGGGGGAGCAGCTGATAAAAATTGCTATGAAACCCTAGTGTAGTGCTAGCTCGCTTTGCAACTGCTATAAATGTGGGGAGGGAGGGGGTCTGCTCACGTGTGATGTCACTCCTCCCCTCAACTTCTGGGCGTTTGTTAAAGGATAAATGAGGCATCAAATTATTGACTGTCATGAGAATTCCTCTGTATCCTTTTGTGCCCAGGGTTCTACTATATACTGTATCAGCCATTTTATATTGCCTGCGTGTTAATTATCCTATTCGATTCTTTCTTTAGAGGATCATGGCTAACCAACTAAAATGCATGTCCCGGAATATAAGGGGTCTGGGTTTCCCACAAGTGGGAGTCAAGGAATTTTCACAGACTAGACAATATCAGCCTAACAAAATGGTTAAATAAGCTGTGGGTACAATGGTCCTCCTAATTCTTCCACACTAGTTACTCTACGTGGTTTCTCTACTTATGCATAGGCCTGTGCGCTATAATGTTTGGAGACTCTGGAATGTCAGGAGACTCTGAGGGTTGTTTTGTTTTATACTGTACTAAGCTTTGACAGTCACTCAATGCTGACACAGTCCTTTTAAAGGGACTCTGTCAGTACAGAGTGTCTGTTGAAACCAAGTACCGGCACTTGATGTATCATGGCGTGGCCAAACAGTTTCTCCACCGCAGAGATAAATGTAAAACAAGCAGGTGGGAAGGTGAACCTAAATGTTTGTCCCCACCATGATGCTTGGTACTTGGTTTGAACAGTTTTTCATAGGACTGGGTGATTTTTCATTTCTGCGCTTTCTTTTTTTCCCAGGAGCTATAACGTTTAACATTTCTGGTGCAACCATAATATGCACCAAATCTGGCACTTAGCCTTGCTCTTCCCACTGCCCTGGTGCGGTATCAAGTGGGGTAATAAGGTTGGGGTTCATGTCAGCCTTGTATTGCCAGCTGACATGAAGCCCAGGTTATTAATAAAGGGCATTTATAAGATGCCCCCATTACTAACCCCATAGTAAAGGTTTGGAAATAAACACACGGCCAGAAAAAAATCCTTTATTTGAAATAAACGTCCACACGGTTTTAATATAATAATAATTTTTATTTATATAGCGCCAACATATTCCGCAGCACTTTACAATTAAGCGGGGACATGTACAGACATTAAATCCAATACAAAGTAAGACAGTTTAAACAGTTACATTAGGAGTGAGGGTCCTGCTCGCCAATTTACAATCTACACGGGAATAGGGGGACACAATAGGTGAAAAGTGCTTGTTATTTCAGGTCCGGCAATTATAATAAATAGGGATTTTCATATAAGGCTGCATGATTCGGTCATCAGCCCGTATGTTTAAGTGCAATTATCCAGTATCAAGAGCAGTTATCATGTGCATGGAGGGTGTGGAGACAGATGAATAGTAGGGAACAGATTCTGAATATTTAGGAGGGAACAGAGGAAAGTTAGTTTACTGAGTAGTTGAGGTGGTAGGCTTCTTTAAAGAGATGGGTTTTTAAAGCGCGCTTGAAGATGTGGGGGCTAGGAATCAGTCGGATCGTTTGGGGTAGTGCATTCCAGAGAACTGGCACACCACAAGAGAAGTCTTGGAGACGGAGGTATGAGGTTCAGAACATGGGGGATGTTAGTCTTGGGTCATTTGTAGAACGGAGGGCATGTGTACGGCGATAGACTGAGATGAGAGAGGAGATATAAGGCGGTGCAGACTTGTGGAGAGCTTTGTGGGTGAGAGCGATGAGTTTATATTGGACCCTGTAGCGAATGGGTAACCAGTGTAATGACTAGAGGGGTGTCAACAGCCTTTGCTAAAGATACACCCTTTCTGTTAAATGACTCACTGATCGATCCAGAAGGACGTTATATTTTTGTGAAGGGCCTGCTGGCGGGATCCATGGTTACCATTGGCAACCTCTATGCTCCTAATAAAAATCAGACTAAATGGATCTTATCCAAGTTGAACAAATTTCGTTTCTTCATGGAAGGTACTCCAATACTTGAAGGTGATCATAACATCCTTTTGGATCCTTCCCTAGACTCTTCTTCTCCAAAAAAGCCAGATCTCTCACCGTGATCTTGCTAGGATGAAAAGATCCTTAAATACACTTTCTCTTATCGATGTATGGCGATACCTTCATCCATCTGAGTCAAACTATACTTTTTTTTCATCTACGCACAATTCCTACTACAGAATTGATTATATTTTCCTCCCCAGACCACTTCTATCAATTACTTCCAAATCAGATATACTCCCATCGGTTCACTCTGACCACTCGATAGTTTCGGTTCGCTTTTCACTTTCCAAGTCCCACTCTACCTATCGCTCTTGGAGGCTGAACGAATCAATCTTACAGTCTGATTCCAATAAAGAACACATTCAAAACACCCTAACCAACTTCTTTGATATTAATGCAATACCAGAAATTAGCTACCCAATTTTGTGGGAGGCTCACGAATCGGTGGTCAGGGGAGAGCTGACTTCTATTGCATCTTATGTAAACAAACAACGCAAAAAAAACCATACAAAATCTCTATGAAGAGATAGCAATGTTGGAATCTCAACATAAAATAACATTACAGCATCAAACTTTTGAAGCCCTCACAACCAAACGCCAACAACTAAAAGATTTGTTAAACAATCTGCAAAACAATATCTCAATTGGAGAAACCGAATGTCTGTGCATGGGGTTAAAGCATCCAAACTAATCATGTCTTTAATAAAAACAAGGCAAGCCCGTACCCACATCCACGCATTGAAAACCAACACTGGTCAGCGTGCTATGGACCAGGCCACAATTTCATCAGAATTTTTAAAATATTACTCAAATTTGTACAATTTACATCCTGAGGAAACTGATCTCGATAGAAATAAAAAGCGCACAGACATACAATCCTCCCTAACAAATCTTAACTTACCCAAACTCTCTGCAGATCAGCAAGCAGCTCTCTCCAGACCATTTGACATAAAAGAGTTCTGGTCCATTCTGTCAAGTAGTCCTAAGGGGAAGGCTCCGGGCCCTGATGGCCTCCCAATCACATACTATAAGACCTTCTCCAAGACATTGGTGCCTCATCTCCTCTTGATGTGTAATGGGATACTCCAGGGTGAATCTTTCCCTCCTCAAACACTGGAAGCCCATATTTCTCTTATTCATAAAGAAGTAAAAGATCCGGAATGTTGTAGTAACTACAGACCGATCTCCTTACTAAATGTAGATCTCAAAATATTTGCCAGCATCCTGGCTAAACGAATCGCTGACTTCCTACCAGATCTGATATCCTCACATCAAGCGGGCTTCATTAAGGGAAGGGAGGGTAAGGATAACGCCTGACGGGTACTCCACCTGACACAGTATTCTAAACACCATAAGCTTCCATTAGTGCTTTTAGGCACCGACGCGGAGAAAGCATTTGACAGCGTGGACTGGACCTTCTTACAAGAAACATTTAAATGCTCTAACTTCCCCTTGGATGTGACAACTGCTGTTTTACAGATGTACTCCCACCCCTCAGCCAAAATTAAACTTAACAACTCCCTCACGGAACCATTTTCTATTTATAATGGAACACAGCAGGGATGTCCCCTATCACCCTTGCTATTCATAATGGTGATGGACCCTTTGATCAAATCTATCAATCAATGCGACAAAATAATGGGGGTCAATATACAAGGAATACACCACAAAACTATGGCCTTCGCGGATGATCTTCTAGTCACAATGACACAACCACACAAAGGGATCCCAGCCCTAATGCGGATTCTAGACAATTATATGCGGATCTAAATCAAAAGCTCTAGGAATAAATATACCAAAACACACTATAGATCGCCTTAAATCCCAATTCCCATTTCACTGGCCAGCCAACTTTATTTCATACTTAGGCATAAAGATAAGCTCATCGTACAAAGAACTATTTAACCTTAACTATAAACCTCTTCTTACCTCAGTAATAAATCACACTAAAAAATGGAGAGCACCTTACCACTCTTGGTTCAGTAGGAAAAACCTAATTAAAAGCATTCTCTTACCCAAATTCATATATGTATTTCAAATGCTCCCCATTACCTTACCCAAATCATATCTAGCTAAAGTAAACTCATTCTTTTTCAACTACATCTGGAACAAACACTGATCCAGACTTAACTTATATCCATAATTATTATCAAGCCCCCATAATCTCAAGAACCATCGACTGGGTTAGGAAACCTAAAGGGAAGCGCTGGCTCTCTATGGAACATATGTCCCCCATCCCATTACACTTGTTAATCCTCTCTTCTCCCACCTTAACATACAAACATACATTCCAAAATCTTCTAACCCGAATAACGGTCAAATATTGGAGATCAGTCGCTGATTTCCTCTCACCCTCCCTATCCCCGCTATCCCATGTTTCGGACTTCATAGATCAAAACATTGAGAAATCAAAGACTCATAATCCCGTCTAAACCTCAGATATCTCCCCTCTCATTGATCTTCTAATAAAGGATGGCACCCTTATATCCTATCAAGAGATGAAGGCCCTACCCACATTGTCTAACCTCACCTTTATGCATCCTTAAAAAAGTCAGTACATCAAGTCTTGATCAAAGTAGATCTCTCTAGACCACTCACCGCATATGAGATATTAAGCTCACAGACAAGACCTCCAAGAAAAATACTCTCTTTTCTCTACAATAATCCTCTCACAAAAGATTTACCCCCGAAAAGAGCATTCCTACTAAAATGGGAAAAAGAACTGGGGTTCTCATTTACAGAACCACAAATCAAACTCATATATAAATTTTTGCATGGTCCATCTCAATGCGTCAGAGTTCAGGAAAACTCCTATAAAATAATCACACATTGGTATACCACACCTCTTCAGATCCACAGGTGGTTTCCCTCTAACCCCTGACCTTTGCTGGAGATGTGAAAAAGACAAGGGTTCTTACCTCCACATATGGTGGTCTTGCCCACTCATTCAGAAATTCTGGAAAATGGTCTCCCAAATTCTAACAGAGCTTCTACAAACACATCTAGACCTGTCTCCAGAACATATATTTTTAAATTTCCCAATTAAACCAAACAAAAAATCGCTTTCTAAAATAGTCTCTTTCGTCTTTGCCACCGGCAAACTTCTTATTCCGCCACTTTGGCAAACAACAGACATTCCAAGTAGGAAACACTTACTCCTCAGAATTTACCAACTTTTTCATATTGAAGAACTTGTAGCTCTGTCAATGCACAACCTTTTCACTTTCCATCAGGTTTGGGCTCCGTGGCAGGTTTTCAGACACTCCGCTAATTACATTTCTTCGGTAATGTAGAACCCACTGAGTCCTTGGGATCCTCTGCTTCCTAAACAACAATTGGACCTATCCAACATCCCTCAATATCCCACCCCCTCCCCCTATATCCCACCCCTTCACTCCTCACCTGTTATGGTTAAGATTTTGACTTCTTTTTGAACTTTACTTTTCTAGTTATAGTTTAATAAAGTCTTAGATTTGTCTTTCCTAGCATAAAAAAGAGAGAGATAATACTTGGTTATATGATTATCATCAGTGTAACATACCTGGCGGCGTCCTTGCATAGTGGTCCATCTCCCACTGTGCAAGAGCGCGCACTTGATCTCCTGTCCAGAATGTCTCTCTGGCTTCCCTCCTTGCTGTCTGTTTGTCTGTTTTGGCTGCATAGGGCGACGCCCGCTGAACTTCCTGTTTCTTGTACCTGCTGCGGACACGCCCCTGTTGCACCTTCAGCCTATTGCTGTCCATCTTTGGGTATTTATACCACCTTCTTCCTCAAGATGGCGCCTGAGCATAGTGTTTCATTCAGTGTGTGCTTGCACTCTGAAGGTGCCAGGTCCCGTTCTGTGTTCTCTTGTCTGCCTATCCTGGAGGCTGTATTTCCAGGCCTGTCTGAACACGCTCCTAGCCTGTTCCTCCTGCCTTCTAGGGGCCGATTACCTAGACCCGTTCCTGTATCTTGTCTGACCTGTCTGAACACGCTCCTAGCCTGTTCCTCCCGCCTTCTAGGGGCCGATTACCTAGACCCGCTCCTGTATCTTGTCTGTCCTGTCTGAACACGCTCCTTGCCTGTTCGTCCTGCCTCTCTGGGGGCCGTATTCCCAGACCCGCTCCTGTATTCCGCTGCAGTGTCGGTCTCCTCCGTACACTCAGTTCCAGTCTGAACTCTCTCCTATCCTTTACCTGTTTTGCCTCTATGTCCGTTCCCTTCCTTTTTCTGCAGAGTCTGAACTCGTACCTAACTCCTGCTTGTTGTCTCTGTACTCCCGCTTGTGAGTTTGTGGTCCACTCGCTACTTCTCTGCAAGTACCCTGTGGGTGTCTGGCTCTGCCTTTCCCTTCCTGTCTGTTCCGTGTGAACAGAGCCCTGTCCCCCCTACTCAGCCTAGCCTGCTCTGACTCCTTTGCTCACCGCTCCGGTGGTTCTAGCCTGCTCTGACTCCTTTGCTCACCGCTCCGGCGGTTCTAGTCTGCTCTGACTCCTTTGCTTACCGCTTCGGCGGTTCTAGCCTGCTCTGACTCCTTGCTCACTGCTCCGCAGCCTTGCTCCGCTCTGTCCCTTTTGCTCACTGCTCCGGCAGTCCTGTCCTGCCCTGCTTCTGCCCGCTGCTCCGGCAGTCCTGTCCTGCCCTGCTTCTGCCCGCTGCTCCGGCAGTCCTGTCCTGCCCTGCTTCTGCCCGCTGCTCCGGCAGTCCTGTCCTGCCCTGCTTCTGCCCGCTGCTCCGGCAGTCCTGTCCTGCCCTGCTTCTGCCCGCTGCTCCGGCAGTCCTGTCCTGCCCTGCTTCTGCCCGCTGCTCTGGCTGTCCTGTCCTGCCCTGCTTCTGCCCGCTGCTCCGGCAGTCCTGTCCTGCCCTGCTTCTGCCCGCTGCTCCGGCAGTCCTGTCCTGCCCTGCTTCTGCCCGCTGCTCCGGCAGTCCTGTCCTGCCCTGCTTCTGCCCGCTGCTCCGGCAGTCCTGTCCTGTCCTGCTTCTGCCCGCTGCTCCGGCAGTCCTGTCCTGCCCTGCTTCTGCCCGCTGCTCCGGCAGTCCTGTCCTGCCCTGCTTCTGCCCGCTGCTCCGGCAGTCCTGTCCTGCCCTGCTTCTGCCCGCTGCTCCGGCAGTCCTGTCCTGCCCTGCTTCTGCCCGCTGCTCCGGCAGTCCTGTCCTGCCCTGCTTGTGCTCGCTGCTCCTGCAGCCCCGTCCTGCTCTGTTCTTGCCCACCGCTTCGGGCGTTCCCTCTCTGCTGTGGTTGTCTACCGCATCTGCGGTTCTGTGACCCAGTCTGTACTGGGTCTTAACCTTTCTGTGCTCCAGCCCGTCCTTTCGGCCAGTACCTCCCTGCCTGCATACTCGCCTGTATCCACCCATCTGCATACCTGCCGTGTTTGCTTATATCCACCAGTCTGTGCCAGCCTAACCTGCCTGTTCCAGTAATCCCAGTGTGGGTCAACCCCCGTGTCCGGAGTTTGACCTGGAGTAGCACCTGGTCCCTCTGCCCGGTTTCTCCCTGGTGCACTGGCGTCGTATGCCGTCGTGCCACCTTGGTCGGATCGGCCAGATACTTAGTCACGCCCCTCCAGGCACTCTCCAGTCCATGGTCCAGTGGAACCACAACACCCGCACACGCCAGTCAGTCCGGGCGTGTGCATAACAGCATGCTCAGGCCATGGTTCCCGTTGAGCCCCACGGCCTTCGCTCTCTGAGAAGTTTTCCAGCGAATACATGCATTAAAATAAATAAATAAAATTTTTTTTTTTTCCTTTAGCTGAGTTCCAGGCGAATTACGCACCCGTCCAGATGGATCTATCTGCTCTCGTTCCTGCGGATCCGCTACGTTATTATGGGGATCCAAGACAAAGTCGTGCATTTGTGGAGCAATGCATGCTACACTTCAAGTTCTACCCTCTATGTTTTCCCACCGATCGGGTTAAGGTGGCATTCATTATGTCTTACCTGGCGGGTGATGCCTTGGAATGGATCAACCCCCTATATGAAACACAGGATCCGATCCTCCTGGACCTAATGGCCTTCCTGGTGGCCTTTCTAATGGTCTTCGATGATCCTAACCCGGAGGCTCCTGCTGAAGCTTCACTTCCCAATATCCCGGAGCAGCCCCAATGGGTAATGTGTGTGGGTAGCGCAATAGTCCTCCAGCCCAATGAGACTACTGCCCACCCAGAATCCTCACAGGGTGACTACGCTTTCCGGAATACTACTCCCAACCTCAAGAGGCAGTCCAGACGTGCTAGACGTAGAGGCAAGCCGTCACGCCAGGGTCTGTCCTCCCTGAGACCTCCTGACCCCAACCTTGAAGTCCCTACTGAAGCTTCATCTCCCTGTATCCCGGAGAAGCCCCAACGGGTAATGTGCGTGGGTAGTGCACCAGTTCTCCTGCCCGAAGAGACTTCTGCCCATCCAGACTCCACACAGGAGAACTTCCTGCACCCGGCATCAGATGCTTCACCCACTTTAACCGGTGTGCATGTCCAAGGATGCTCCAAAGCTGTGGTTACCTCAGAGTCTGTGCACCTCTACTACCTGGCGGAGGACCCCCTGTTGCCTCCTGAATCCTCCGGGATACCACTCGATGACAAATGGAGAGAGACTTCTCTACACCCAGTACTCGATACTTTGTCCGCTTCGTCCTGTGAGCCTGACAATGGGTACCCCAAAGTGGTAGTTACTCCCGAGTCTCTACACCCCTCTGACCAGGCGGAGGACCTCCAGTTGTCTCCAGAACCCTTCGGGGTGCCACCTGGTGGTGAATGGACAGAGACTTTCCTATATCCTGGATCTGATACCTCGCTTGCTTCGTCCAGTGAGTCCGACCTAGTGTACTCTGAAGCAGAGGTTACCCGTGAGTCTCTACACCCCTCTGACCAGGCGGAGGACCGCCAGTTGTCTCCAGAACCCTTCGGGGTGCCACCTGGTGGTGAATGGACAGAGACTTTCCTATACTCGGTACCCGATACCTCGCCTGCTTCGTCCAGTGAGTCCGACCTAGTGTACTCTGAAGCAGATGTTTTCTCTGAGCCTCGGCACTCTTCTGACCCGGCGGAGGACCTCCAGTTGTTTCCTGAATCCTCCGGGGTACCACCAGATAACAAAGAGACAGTGACTTTTCCTCATTATGTACCTGATAACCCGTCTATTTCTTCCTGTGAGCTTGACAAGATGTACCTCGAAGCAGAGATTACCCCCAAGTCTCTGTCCCCCTCCAACCCGGTGGAGGACTTCCAGTTGTCTCCTGTACCCTCTGGGGTGCCACCTGAAAATATGTGGAGAGAGACTTCCTTGTGTGCTGTTCCTGGTACTCCACCCGTTTCGTCTGTTGCTAAGGGTGGCTGGATGGGAGGTAGCATCCTAGCTACCCAGAGGAGACCAGTTTTTCCGGTGGACAGTGGAAGTGATCTCCTTGAAGTGAAGAATTGGCCCTCGAATTCCCTGCGGAAGATTCTGGCAGGCCTGAAGAAGAGGGGGCGTAAGGGGGGGGGTACTGTAACATACCTGGCGGCGTCCTTGCATAGTGGTCCATCTCCCACTGTGCAAGAGCGCGCACTTGATCTCCTGTCCAGAATGTCTCTCTGGCTTCCCTCCTTGCTGTCTGTTTGTCTGTTTTGGCTGCATAGGGCGACGCCCGCTGAACTTCCTGTTTCTTGTACCTGCTGCGGACACGCCCCTGTTGCACCTTCAGCCTATTGCTGTCCATCTTTGGGTATTTATACCACCTTCTTCCTCAAGATGGCGCCTGAGCATAGTGTTTCATTCAGTGTGTGCTTGCACTCTGAAGGTGCCAGGTCCCGTTCTGTGTTCTCTTGTCTGCCTATCCTGGAGGCTGTATTTCCAGGCCTGTCTGAACACGCTCCTAGCCTGTTCCTCCTGCCTTCTAGGGGCCGATTACCTAGACCCGTTCCTGTATCTTGTCTGACCTGTCTGAACACGCTCCTAGCCTGTTCCTCCCGCCTTCTAGGGGCCGATTACCTAGACCCGCTCCTGTATCTTGTCTGTCCTGTCTGAACACGCTCCTTGCCTGTTCGTCCTGCCTCTCTGGGGGCCGTATTCCCAGACCCGCTCCTGTATTCCGCTGCAGTGTCGGTCTCCTCCGTACACTCAGTTCCAGTCTGAACTCTCTCCTATCCTTTACCTGTTTTGCCTCTATGTCCGTTCCCTTCCTTTTTCTGCAGAGTCTGAACTCGTACCTAACTCCTGCTTGTTGTCTCTGTACTCCCGCTTGTGAGTTTGTGGTCCACTCGCTACTTCTCTGCAAGTACCCTGTGGGTGTCTGGCTCTGCCTTTCCCTTCCTGTCTGTTCCGTGTGAACAGAGCCCTGTCCCCCCTACTCAGCCTAGCCTGCTCTGACTCCTTTGCTCACCGCTCCGGTGGTTCTAGCCTGCTCTGACTCCTTTGCTCACCGCTCCGGCGGTTCTAGTCTGCTCTGACTCCTTTGCTTACCGCTTCGGCGGTTCTAGCCTGCTCTGACTCCTTGCTCACTGCTCCGCAGCCTTGCTCCGCTCTGTCCCTTTTGCTCACTGCTCCGGCAGTCCTGTCCTGCCCTGCTTCTGCCCGCTGCTCCGGCAGTCCTGTCCTGCCCTGCTTCTGCCCGCTGCTCCGGCAGTCCTGTCCTGCCCTGCTTCTGCCCGCTGCTCCGGCAGTCCTGTCCTGCCCTGCTTCTGCCCGCTGCTCCGGCTGTCCTGTCCTGCCCTGCTTCTGCCCGCTGCTCCGGCAGTCCTGTCCTGCCCTGCTTCTGCCCGCTGCTCCGGCAGTCCTGTCCTGCCCTGCTTCTGCCCGCTGCTCCGGCAGTCCTGTCCTGCCCTGCTTCTGCCCGCTGCTCCGGCAGTCCTGTCCTGCCCTGCTTCTGCCCGCTGCTCCGGCAGTCCTGTCCTGCCCTGCTTCTGCCCGCTGCTCCGGCAGTCCTGTCCTGCCCTGCTTCTGCCCGCTGCTCCGGCAGTCCTGTCCTGCCCTGCTTCTGCCCGCTGCTCCGGCAGTCCTGTCCTGCCCTGCTTGTGCTCGCTGCTCCTGCAGCCCCGTCCTGCTCTGTTCTTGCCCACCGCTTCGGGCGTTCCCTCTCTGCTGTGGTTGTCTACCGCATCTGCGGTTCTGTGACCCAGTCTGTACTGGGTCTTAACCTTTCTGTGCTCCAGCCCGTCCTTTCGGCCAGTACCTCCCTGCCTGCATACTCGCCTGTATCCACCCATCTGCATACCTGCCGTGTTTGCTTATATCCACCAGTCTGTGCCAGCCTAACCTGCCTGTTCCAGTAATCCCAGTGTGGGTCAACCCCCGTGTCCGGAGTTTGACCTGGAGTAGCACCTGGTCCCTCTGCCCGGTTTCTCCCTGGTGCACTGGCGTCGTATGCCGTCGTGCCACCTTGGTCGGATCGGCCAGATACTTAGTCACGCCCCTCCAGGCACTCTCCAGTCCATGGTCCAGTGGAACCACAACACCCGCACACGCCAGTCAGTCCGGGCGTGTGCATAACAATCAGTATATAATATCTGAAGAAATATTGACTTATTTCCCACAAGAATTTTTTGATTACGTCTTTCTTATCTTTAATTGATGTTCCAATCTTGCATCAAACTTGTTCATCATCTGCTTTAATACCTCAAAAAATGTGGATGCTTGTAAATGTTCTTTGATTATTTCCCAATAAACAAAACATTGAAAACAAAACAAAACCAGTGTAATGACTGGCACAAGGTGGAGGCATCGGTGAAGCGGCTGGACAGAAATATGACCTGACTGCCGCATTCAGGACGGATTGGAGAGGATAAAGTTTGGTAAGAGGGAGACCGATCAGAAGAGAGTTGCAGTAGTCCAGACGAGCGTGAATAACATAGTAACATAGTTTGTAAAGCCGAATAAAGACTTGCGTCCATCAAGTTCGACCTGTTAGTTCTGTAATTGCTAAAGTTGATCCAGAGGAGGGCAAAAACCCCAAATGATTTAGCCAATCTTCACCTGAGGAAAAATTCCCTCCCGACTCTGAAACCAGCAGTCAGAATAAATCCCTGTATCAACCTACTATTTTATTTTATTTTTAAGTATACGCTGAAATCTGCCTGGTATCTAGAAATGCATCCAGTCCCCGCTTGAACTGGTGTAGTGAATCCGACATTACCGTCTCCTCACTCAGTGAATTCCATATTCTCACTGCTCTTACCGTAAAGAACCCCTTCCTATGCTGGTGCTGAAACCTTTTCTCTTCCAGTCTTAGTGAATGCCCTCTTGTTCACGTAATATCCCTCTTTTTGAACAAATCCCGGGCAAGATCTCTATACTGTCCCCTAACATATTTGTACACATTTATTATGTCCCCCCTCAACCTTCTCTTTTCCAGGCTGAATAGTCCTAGTTTTGCCAACCTCTCTGGGTATTGCAGTCCCTCCATTCCCTTTATTAATTTTGTTGCCCTCCTTTGTACCTTTTCAAGCTCATTTATATCCTTTCTATATATTGGGGCCCATAACTGAGCACAGTATTCCAAGTGTGGTCTGACCAGTGCTTTGTACAGTGGAAGAACAATGTTCTCATCCTTTGAAGCTATACCTCTTCTGATACATCCCATTACCCTGTTTGCCCTTAAAGCAGCGGCCTGACTTTGGGCACTCCAATTTAGTTTGCTATCAATCAAGATGCCAAGTCCTTCTCCATCTCTGAATTCCCCAATGATTTCCCATTCAGTGAGTACTGGTGACTTCCATTTTTCCTTCCCATATATATGACCTTACATTTCTCCTCGTTAAACCTCATTTGCCATTTAATGCTCGACCTACCCAGCTTATCCAAATCCCTCTGTAGGTCTGCACTGTCCTCTTTTGTATTAATTGTTTTACATAACTTTGTGTCATCTGCAAATATTGATATTTTACTATTTATCCCGTTGACTATGTCGTTAATAAAGATATTAAATAACATTGGGCCTAGTACAGACCCCTGTGGTACCCCACTAGTGACGCTTACCCAATCTGAGTATATTCCATTTATAACCACCCTCTGCCTTCTATCCTTTAGCCAGTTAGCTACCCACTTGCAGACATTTTCCCCCAGCCCCATCATTCTCATTTTGTATACCAACCTATTATGTGGCACGCTATCGAACGCTTTTGAGAAGTCGAGATACACGACATCCACTGGTTCCCCCTGATCTACTCGAGAGCTAACCTCCTCGTAGAAGTCAATCAGGTTTGTTTGGCAGGAGCGATTCCTCATGAATCCATGTTGGTTCGGGATTAAAAGATTATTAGCATCAAGATGCTCCGTAATTGCCTCTTTAATGAAGCTTTCAAAAATTTTGCCCACAACGGACGTCAGACTCACCGGCCGATAGTTTCCGGCGTCACTTTTTGCTCCCTTTTTGAATATTGGCACTACATTCGCCTGTCGCCAATCAAGTGGTACAGACCCAGTCTCAACAGAGTCCTTAAATATAAGGTATAACGGTCTGTCTATCACATTACTTAGTTCCCTTAGTACCCGTGGGTGTATGCCATCAGGTCCTGGTGATTTGTTTATTTTAATGTTACTGAGGCGTTTCTGTACCTCAACTTGGGTTAGATTAGTCATACTTAGTGGAGGATTAAGCTTGTCACTTCTCATTTCTCCTGTTAGTACTATTTCCTTTGTGAAAGTTGTCGAAAAAAAAATATTTAATAGATTAGCTTTATCCTCATCTTTCTCTATGATTTTGCCTTCCTCACTTTTTATCGGTCCAATATTATCCGATTTAATCCTTTTACTATTTATATACGTAAAGAACAGTTTGGGATTTGATCTACTTTCCCTAGCAATACGTTTCTCTGTTTCCTCCTTCGCTATTTTTATTTGTTTTTTACAGGTTCTCGTTTTTTCCTTGTAACACATTAGTGCCTCCTTACTGTTTTCCTGTTTTAATCTCTTGAATGCCTCTTTTTTGCTATTTAACGCTCCTTTTACATTCTTGTTCAACCATATTGGTTTCCTCTTATTTCTGGCCCTTTTAGTCCCATACGGTATATACCTCTCGCACTGAGTATGTAGAATTATTTTGAAGGTTTCCCATTTACTATTCGTATTCCATTGATTAAGTACTTTGTCCCAGTCAATAAGTTGAAGGTTTTCTATCAGCTGATCAAACTTCGCCCTCCTAAAGTTTAATGTTTTTGTTGTTCCCTTATTGATAACCCTACTGAAGGGCATTTTGAAGTCGATAATATTATGATCGCTATTACCTAGGTGCCCCCCTATCTGTACATCAGTTATTCTATCAGGCCTATTAGTCAATATTAAGTCCAACACTGCCTTCCCTCTCGTTGGTTCCTGCACTAGTTGGGAGAGATAATTATCCTTAATATTTGTCAAGAACCTTTTTCCTTTCTGAGATCTACAGGTTTCTGTTTCCCAGTCAATATCCGGGTAGTTGAAATCCCCCATTACAATCACTTCATTATGTTTTGCTACTTTGTCTATTTGTCCTAATAGCAGATTTTCATTCTCCTCTGTTATATTTGGTGGCTTATAGCAGACCCCCAGTAATATTTTATTATTATTTTTTGCCCCTCTATCTCTACCCACATGGACTCGACCCCCTCTTCTCCCTCTCCTATATCTTCCCTTAATCTGGGTTTTAGACATGACTTTACATATAAGCAGACTCCGCCGCCTTTCCCCTGTTTCCGGTCCCTTCTAAATAAACTATAATCTAATAAATTTACCGCCCAGTCGTAGCTATCGTCTAGCCAAGTCTCTGTTATACCTACGATGTCATACCTCTCCTCCGATATAAGCGCCCGCAGCTCATCCGCCTTATTGGTCAGGCTTCTTGCGTTGGTCAGCATCAAGTTTGTCGACTACAAGAGCGACAGTAAGAGTTTTAGCAGTTTTAAAGGTGAGAAAAGGTTGGATTCTGGAGATGTTTTTAAGATGCAGGTGACAAGAGCGAGTGAGTGATCGGATATAGGGAGTAAAGGAAAGTTTAGTGTTGAATATGCAGCGAGTGTGCTGCTTGGGAGTTATGGTTGAACCCTCCAAGGTCATTTCAATGTCAGGTAGAATTAGGTTAGTAGAGGGGAGAAACACAAGTTCAGTTTAAGATAGAGGGAGGACATGATGTTAGAGACAGCAGACAAACAATCCTTGGTATTTTGTATTTGGGTAAGGGTGATGTCAGGTGAAGAAGTGTATAATTGGGTGTCATCAGCCTAGAGATGATACTGGAACCCAAATCTGCTGATTGTTTGTCCAATAGGGGCAGTGTATAGAGAGAAGAGGAGGGGGCCTAGGACTGAGCCCTGCCCTGCGGAACCCCGATAGTAAGGGGACGAGGAGAGAAGTAGGAGCTGGCAAAAGATACAGTGAAGAATCATTAGTTTAAAAATATTTAAAATTATTTAAAAATAAAAAACACAGTATACTCACCGAACGCCTATTTCGTTGAAGTCATAGTCCACTGTAAAAAACAGAAAATAATAAACAGCAAAAATACTCACCTAACGCCCAATCCGCTGAAGCCATTGTCACCTGTAAAAAAAAATAAAAAACAACCATATGCCTCACCTGTTCGACGTGATGACATAATCCACAGTGTCCCACGAAGATCTGGGTCAGTTCTAGAGCAGTCACATCAGCAGGCTATACACTGACAGGAGTGTAATCACTTCTGTGTCAGTGTATAGCGCTGAGCTGCTGGTTGAGAGGTCACCAGAGTTCAATCAGCTGATTAGCTCCGGTGACCTCACTTACAGCACAGCCGCTGAGTGAGAATTTTCTCACGCAGCATCAGTGCAGTAAGTGAGGTCACTGGAGCTCATCAGCTGATGAGTTCACATGACCTCTCTCCCTGCAGCTGAGCGCTATACACTGTGGGGAGCGATTGCGCTCCAGTCAGTGCATAGCCTGCTGCTGGGTGATCTGATTGGTGAGTATATGGTGGTTTTTATTTTAACATTTATTTAAACTTTTTTTTTTTTTTTTACACTGTGAGCACAGACGCCGGCCGATGACAGGTCCCATCAGTGGCACATGCTATCGCTGTTATCAGACAGACGTACAGTACAGACCAAAAGTTTGGACACACCTTTTCATTTAAAGATTTTTCTGTATTTTCATTACTATGAAAATTGTACATTCACACTGAAGGCATCAAAACTATGAATTAACACATGTGGAATTATATACTTAACAAAAAAGTGTGAAACAACTGAAAATATGTCTTATATTCTAGGTTCTTCAAAGTAGCCACCTTTTGCTTTGATGACTGCTTTGCACACTCTTGGCATTCTCTTGATGAATAATAAAGGCAAAATATATTCACGCAAATTTACCACTAACATAAATAATATCAACAGTTCACATCTTAACATTTCACATTCTGATGCGAATATGGCTTTGCTCACATGTGAGTATTTTGATGTTTAACAAGAGTTGATTTCTGATTAAAACATATCCCACATTCTGAACATGAAAACAGCGTTGCACCAGTGTGAATTATCTGATGTCTAATGAGATCCGGTTTCTGATTAAAACATTTTCCACAATGTGTACATGAAAACGGCTTCTCCCCCGTGTGAATTCGCCAGTGTCTAAACAGAACTGATTTCTCGCTAAAACACTTCCCACATTCTTCACAAGAAAATGGTTTCTCCCCTGTGTGAATTTTCTTATGTTTGATAAGATTTGATTTACGGTTAAAACATTTCCCACATTCTGAGCATGAGAAAATATTTTCCTCTTTGTGAGTTTTCAGATGTCTAACAAGATTTGATTTAGCAGTATAACATTTTCCACATTCTGGACATGAATGTGGCTTTGCTCTCGTGTGAGTATTTTGATGTGTAATAAGATTTGATTTTCTGTTAAAACATTTCCCGCATTCTGAACAGGAGTATGGTTTCTCCCCTGTGTGAATTCTCTGGTGTTTCATAAGATTTGTTTTATGGTTAAAACATTTCCCACATTCTGAACATGAGAACACGTTTTCTTCTTCCGTGTGAGTTCTCAGATGTCTAACAAGATTTGATTTAGCAGTATAACATTTCTCACATTCTGAACATGCATATGGCTTTGCTCTTGTGTGAGTGTTCTGATGTGTAATAAGAATCGATTTCCAGTTAAAACATTTCCCACATTCTGAACATGAAAATGGCTTTACACCTGTGTGAATTGTCTGATGTCGAACAAGACATGATTTCTGGTTAAAACATTTTCTACATTCTGAACATGAATACGGCTTCTCCCCTGTGTGACTTCTCTGATGTCTAAAAAGATCATATTTCACGCTAAAACATTTCCCACATTCTTCGCAAAAAAATGGCTTCTTCCCTGTGTGAATTATCATGTGTGTCAAAAGATTTGATTTCTTGTGAAAACATTTTCCACATTTTGAGCATGAATGTGGCTTCATTCCAGTGTGAACTCTATGATTTATAATACCCCTTCTGTGACGTTTAGTTTTCTTAACAGTCTGTGATGAATCTAAAGACAGGACATGTTTAAAAAGATCAGAGGATACATCTTTTCTTTGAAGATCTGGAGGCATAGCTGCAATAATGGCTTGTTCTTCATATGGATCTTGTGTGATACCGTGATCATATGATTTGGAATGTAAAGTTCTATGATGTTCCTCTGAGCTCTTGGTAAAAGTACCTGACAAGGATAGAACAGATTTTATTATTTTTGAATAGTATCACCTGAAAAATTATTGTAACATATATCTAAAAATTTCTATAGGATTTGCAAGGCATGTAGCAACTCTAAAAGGTGTTATCCATGATTTTTTCGCTTGGGGCTAATAACTTAAAGGCAGGTAGTTTCTATCTCTGCCAGCTCAGAGTGGTCATGAACTGCTCCTGCCAGCGAATCTCCGGCTTCCGGTGACGTCATATCCTCTGCTCTGTCGATGGGGCATCGCTGCAGATGTTTTGATGATTGACATTTGAATCCCCTCTGCCTAACTGAGGCGAGCCGAATGTCAACCTGCATGATGTCAGCTGTCAAGCCCCGTCGACAGAGCAGGATGGAAGAGAAGGCGCTGTTCGGTTAACGCAAGGTGAAGTGAAGTAGGGAAATTGCAGCCTGAACTGGCAGAGATTGTCGCCGGGAAGAACAGGCAAGTAGCATACAAAAAAATGACCAGAGTCTGTGGAAAAGAGTTCTCAATATCGATACCAAGCTATTTTTCATTAGTTAATAATCTTCTACTGGAATCTTGAAAGGGTGATATTAATTAATAATTTCTCTCTCTACACACAGTTGATGCTGGTTATATTACATAGTCGGCATTGATGTCTAACAGCAGCATGGGAGTTGAGCTCTGATCGCTGCTGTTAACCATTTACATGCTGCTGTCAATCACTGACAGTGGTATTGAAATGGAGCAATCGCCGTCATTTGTGTGGACTGGCTCCCATTGCTTTCCCCCACAATGCAATTGCGAGGCAACGATGAGTTACAACAGCAGCATCAGGCCTTCTAAAGGCCCCTGTTGCTGCCATCTTGGTACTTCCTGTGAAGCTCAGCTATGGGCTGAGCTTTGTAGGAGACTTGGAATTTCACTATATACTGCAATACTGAAGTATTGTAGTACACAGTATAAGCAACTTGTAGGGAACATGAATCTGCGATTTAAAAAAAAAGTTATTACTGGATCTGTAAAAGTCCGATCTATCAAAAAATATAATAAAATAACCCAAAAACTATAAAGAGCAAGAAACATCAAAATTCCAGGGTCTCGGAAAATGGCAACACAAAACAAAATTATATATATATATATATATATATATATATATATATATACAGTACAGACCAAAAGTTTGGACACACCTTCTGATTTAAAGATTTTTCTGCATTTTCATGACTATGAAAATTGTACATTCACACTGAAGGCATCAAAACTATGAATTAACACATGTGGAATTATATAGTTAACAAAAAAGTGTGAAACAACTGAAAATATGTCTTATATTCTAGGTTCTTCAAAGTAGCCACCTTTTGCTTTGATGACTGCTTTGTACACTCTTGGCATTCTCTTGATGAGCTTCAAGAGGCAGTCACCGGAAATGGTTTTCACTTCACAGGTGTGCCCTGTCAGGTTTAATAAGTGGGATTTCTTGCCTTATAAATGTGGTTGGGACCATCAGTTCTGTTGTGCAGAAGTCAAGTGGATACACAGCTGATAGTCCTACTGAATAGACTGTTAGCTGCTTTTTTCTTGACATAATACAAATACTAAGTAAAGAAAAATGAGTGGCCATCATTACTTTAAGAAATGAAGGTCAGTTAGTCCGAAAAATTGGGCAAACTTTGAAAGTGTCCCCAAGTACTGTTGCAAAAACCATCAAGCGCTACAAAGAAACTGGCTCACATGAGGACCGCCCCAGGAAAGGAAGACCAAGAGTCACCTCTGCTTCTGAGGATAAGTTTATCCGAGTCACCAGCCTCAGAAATTGCAGATTAACAGCAGCTCAAATTAGAGACCAGGTCAATGCCACACAGAGTTCTAGCAGCAGACACATCTCTTCAACAACTGTTAAGAGGAGACTTTGTGCAGCAGGCCTTCATGGTAAAATAGCGGCTAGGAAACCACTGCTAAGGACAGGCAAAAAGCAGAAGAGACTTGGTTGGGCTAAAGAACACAAGGAATGGACATTAGACCAGTGGAAATCTGTGCTTTGGTCTGATGAGTCCAAATAGGAGATCTTTGGTTCCAACCACTGTGTCTTTGTGCGACGCAGAAAAGGTGAACGGATGGACTCTACATGCCTGGTTCCCACCATGAAGCATGGAGGAGGAGGTGTGATGGTGTGGGGCTGCTTTGCTGGTGACACTGTTGGCGATTTATTCAAAATTGAAGGCATACTGAACCAGCATGGCTACCACAGGATCTTGCAGCGACATGCTATTCCATCCGGTTTGTGTTTAGTTGGACCATTATTTATTTTTCAACAGGACAATGACCCCAAACACACCTCCAGGCTGTGTAAGGGCTATTTGACCAAGAGGGAGAGTGATGGGGTGCTATGCCAGATGACCTGGCCTCCACATTCACCAGAACTGAACCCAATCGAGATGGTTTGGGCTGAGCTGGACCGCAGAGTGAAGGCAAAAGGGCCAACAAGTGCTAAGCATCTCTGGGAACTCATTCAAGATTGTTGGAAGACTATTTCCAATGACTACCTCTTGAAGATCATCAAGAGAATGCCAAGAGTGTGCAAAGCAGTCATCAAAGCAAAAGGTGGCTACTTTGAAGAACCTAAGTATTAAGTATATAATTCCACATGTGTTAATTCAGTTTCGATGCCTTCAGTGTGAATATAAAATTTTCATAGTCATGAAAATACAGAAAAATCTTTAAATGAGAAGGTGTGTCCAAACTTTTGGTCTGTACTGTATATATATATATATATATATATATATATTGGTTTTACAAAGTTCTAATTATTATTTCAGCACTTAAAAAAAATAGAAAAGCAATGAAAGTTTGATATCTCCATAATCGTACTGACCTGAGGAATCGTGCCGTCAGTACATTTTTGCAACACAATGAACTTCGTAAAAACAAAACCCCAAAAAACAATGGCAGAGTTGCATTTTTTTCACCATTTCTTTCAACTTGGAATATGTTTTCCTGTCTTAGTATATTGACACCATTCCCTTCACCATACATTCAAGACTACAACTAGACCCGCAAACAAGCTCTTCTAGGTCTATGTTGACAGAAAAAAATAAAAAAAGCTGTGACTCTTAATAGAAAGAGAGAAAAAGCAATGCAACATTGCATGATGTTTCGGGAAACACCCTTTTCTCATTCCAGTTGCCCGAAATGTCATGTAACAAGTGTGAATGCTCAAATCCATAGACGTCTCCATGACTCAAAATCGGAAGGCAAGGAACCTCGACAAAAATTTCACAATGGTGATTATATTGGTGTTTGCATTGTTTGACGCATATGGAAACTGTAGTGAGCACATACAGGGACTGAATTCATTCTTTACATACAGATAATTATAGGCCGTGTGTATGTAGTCCTGTCTATTACCTGGTGATGTGAGGGGCTGGGGAACCTCCATCATGACGTCCTTGTATAGATCTTTGTGTCCTTCTAAATACTCCCACTCCTCCATGGAGAAATAGACGGTGACATCCTGACATCTTATAGGAACCTGATACATACAATGATACCGTCATCCCCCCGATCCCTTCATAGCATTACTGTACAATGTCCCAGCATTCCCAGCAGTGTCACCTCTCCAGTCAGCAGCTCAATCATCTTGTAGGTGAGTTCTAGGATTTTCTGGTCATTGATGTCCTCGTGTATCAGGGGGTGAGGTGGAGGCCCCGTGATTGGGCTCAGGGGTCTTCCCCATCCCTCAGACACAGGGTCCTGACAGCGCTCACTAGAGGTCTCTTTCACTACTGTGTAATCCTGGTTATGGAGAGACACATTAATAAATCTCACTACAGACTTTTCCAGAGTCCTCACCTCTCCAGTTCTGTCCATCTGTTATTCCCATACATAAGAATGATGTAATGTGACATCATCAGAATCTCTCACCTCTCCAGTAAGCTGGAAGAGGATCTCTAGGGTGAGGTGTAATATCCTCTCTGCCATTTTGTCCCTGTTCTTATCCATACTTGATGGGTCAGGAAAATTATGGAAACCTAAATGGAAACATGTTGAGATGGAGCAAATACATACAAAATACCACGTAAAAAAATACAATTACTAGAGTTGTGATGCCGATGTAAAACAATAATGTGGTGACTCTTATTAAAGCACTGTGGACAATTTCTTCAAAATCAGTTATCTTGTGGTTATTATTTTATTGGTTAAAGGGAATCTGTCAGCAGGTTTTTGCTATGTAATCTGAGAGCAACATGATATAGAGTCAGAGAGCCTGATTGAAGCGATAGGTTAGCCCCTTCCCGACATTTGTAGTATACACCGCGTGCAGAATTATTAGGCAAATGCATATTTTGATCACTTCGATACTTTTTATACATGTTGTCCTACTCCAAGCTGCATAGGCTTGAGAGCCAACTACCAATTAAGTAAATCTGGTGATGTGCATCTCTGTAATGAGGAGGGGTGTTGTCTAATGACATCAACACCCTATATAAGGTGTGCTTAATTATTAGGCAACTTCCTTTCCTTTGGCAAAATGGGTCAGAAGAGAGATTTGACGGGCTCTGAAAAGTCCAAAATTGTGAGATGTCTTGCAGAGGGATGCAGCAGTCTTGAAATTTCCAAACTTTTGAAGCGTGATCACCGAACAATCAAGCGTTTCATGGCAAATAGCCAACAGGGTCGCAAGAAGCGTGTTGGCCAAAAAAGGCGCAAAATAACTGCCCATGAATTGAGGAAAATCAAGCGTGAAGCTGCCAAGATGCCATTCGCCACCAGTTTTGCCATATTTCAGAGCTGCAACGTTACTGGAGTATCAAAAAGCACAAGGTGTGCGATACTCAGGGACATGGCCAAGGTAAGGAAGGCTGAAAAACGACCACCTTTGAACAAGAAACATAAGATAAAACATCAAGAATGGGCCAAGAAATATCTTAAGACTGATTTTTCAAAGGTTTTATGGGCTGATGAAATGAGAGTGGCTCTTGATGGGCCAGATGGATGGGCCAGAGGCTGGATCAGTAAAGGGCAGAGAGCTCCACTCCCACTCAGACGACAGCAAGGTGGAGGTGGGGTACTGGTATGGGCTGGTATCATCAAAGATGAACTTGTGGGACCTTTTCAGGTTGAGGATGGAGTGAAGCTCAAATCCCAGACCTACTGCCAGTTTCTGGAAGACAACTTCTTCAAGCAGTGTTACAGGAAGAAGTCGGTATCGTTCAAGAAAAACATGATTTTCATGCAGGACAATGCTCCATCACATGCATCCAAGTACTCCACAGCGTGGCTGGCCAGTAAAGGTCTAAAAGAATAAAAAATAATGACATGGCCCCCTTGTTAACCTGATCTGAACCCCATAGAGAACCTGTGGTCCATCATAAAATGTGAGATCTACAGGGACAGAAAACAGTACACCTCTCGGAACAGCGTCTGGGAGGCTGTGGTGGCTGCTGCACGCAATGTTGATCGAAAACAGATCAAGCAACTGACGAATCTATGGATGGAAGGCTGTTGAGTGTCATCATAAAGAAAGGTGGCTATACTGATCACTAATTTTTTTGGTTTTTGTTTTTGCATGTTAGAAATGTTTATTTCTAAATTTTGTGGACTGATATTGGTTTACCTGGTGAAAATAAACAAGTAAGATGGGATTATATTTGGTTTTTATTAAGTTGCCTAATAATTCTGCACAGTAATAGTTACCTGCACAAACAGATATCCTCCTAGGATAGCCAAATCTAAAAAAAAAACACTCCAACTTCCAAAAATATTAAACTTGGATATTTATGAGTCTTTTGGTTTAATGGGAACATAGTTGTTGATCAATAATAAAAATAATCCTCTAAAATACAACTTGCCTAATAATTCTGCATACAGTGTATATATCCGTCATCGTCGGGAAGGACTTCCCGACCGATTCCATATATACAGTTATATGAAAAAGTTTGGGCACCCCTATTAATCTTAAGCTTAATGTTTTATAAAAATTGGTGTTTTTGAACAGCTATTTCAGTTTGATATATGTAATAACTGTTGGACACAGTAATGTTTCTGCCTTGAAATGAGGTTTATTGTACTAACAGAAAATGTGCAATCTGCATTCAAATAAAATTTGACAGGTGCATAAGTATGGGCACCCTTATCATTTTCTTGTTTTAAATACTCCTACCTACTTTTTACTGACTTACTAAAGGACTTTTTTTGGTTTTGTAACCTCATGGAGATTTGAACTTCATAGCCAGGTGTATGCAATCATGAGAAAAGCTACTTAAAGTGGCCACTTGCAAGTTGTTCTCCTGTTTGAATCTCCTCTGAAGAGTGGCATCATGGGCTCCTCAAAACAACTGTCAGATGATCTGAAAACAAAGATTATTCAACATAGTTGTTCAGGGGAAGGATACAAAAAACTGTCTCAGAGATTTAACCTGTCAGTTTCCACTGTGAGGAACATAGTAAGGAAATGGAAGAACACAGGGACAGTTCTTGTTAAGGCCAGAAGTGGCAGGCCAAGAAAAACATCAGAAAGGCAGAGAAGAAGAATGGTGAGATCAGTCAAGGACAATCCTCAGACCACCTCCAGAGAGCTGCAGAATCAACTTGCTGCAGATAGTGTCACTGTGCATCGGTCAACTATACAACGCACTTTGCACAAGGAGAAGCTGTATGGGAGAGTGATGCGAAAGAAGCCGTTTCTGCAAGCACGCCACAAACAGAGTCGGCTGAGGTATGCAAAAGCACATTTGGAGAAGCCAATTTCTTTTTGGAAGAAGGTCCTGTGGACTGATGAAACCAAGATTGAGTTGTTTAGTCATACAAAAAGGCGTTATGCATGGCGGCAAAAAAACACAGCATTCCAAGAAAAACACTTGCTACCCACAGTAAAATTTGGTGGAGGTTCCATCATGCTTTGGGGCTGTGCGGCCAATGCCGGAACCGGGAATCTTGTTAAAGTTGAGGGACGCATGGATTCCACTCAGTATCAGCAGATTCTTGACAATAATGTTCAAGAATCAGTGACAAAGTTGAAGTTACACAGGGGATGGATCTGTCAGCAAGACAATGATCCAAAACACCGCTCCAAATCTACTCAGGCATTCATGCAGAGGAACAATTACAATGTTCTGGAATGGCCATCCCAGTCCCCAGACCTGAATATCATTGAACATCTGTGGGATCATTTGAAGAGGGCTGTCCATGCTCGGCGACCATCAAACTTAACTGAACTGGAATTGTTTTGTAAAGAGGAATGGTTAAAAATACCTTCATCCAGGATCCAGGAACTCATTAAAAGCTACAGGAAGCGACTAGAGGCTGTTATTTTTGAAAAAGGAGGATCTACTAAATATTAATGTCACTTTTCTGGTGAGGTGCCCATACTTATGCACCTGTCAAATTTTGTTTGAATGCAGATTGCACATTTTCTGTTAGTACAATAAACCTCATTTCAAGGCAGAAACATTACTGTGTCCAACAGTTATTACATATATCAAACTGAAATAGCTGTTGCAAAAACACCAATTTTTATGAAACATTAAGCTTAAGATTAATAGGGGTGCCCAAACTTTTTCATATAACTGTATACATCATGGCAATAGCCCGCGAATAGAGGGCTATGCACAGGCGATCGCCGCCGGATGTCAGTTGATTCTGACAGCTGACACCTGGGACTCAGTGCCAGGAGGGGTGCCTGCACATATATTTAGTATAATGATAATTTATTATTACCGCATATATATTTATTGAACCCATAAATATTTTTCTGGAAAAAAAAGTACACATATTTGGTATTGCCGCTTCCGGAACGACCTGACTTATAAAACAGTCCCACTAGTTAACCCCTTCAGCGAACACCGTAAAAAAAAGTGAATAAAAAATGAGGCAAAAAAAACTATGCTTTATCATGATACCACCGAACAAAAAGTGGAATTAAACGCGATCAAAAAGACGAATGTAAATAAAAATGAGCAGCGTACAACGTACTGGTCACTATAACGGCAGTTTGTAATTTTCACTCAGCAACATCCACTGCTGCTTGTTTCTGGAAAACACCCATGGAGTCAAAATAGTCATTACACCTGCAGATAAATTGCCAAAGGAGTATAATTTCCAAAATGGGGTCACTTGAGTGGGGGAATCTGCTATTCTAGCACTTAGTAGTTGTGTATATGGTGTCCGCATACTATTCTAAAAAAATCTGCGCTCCAGGAGGCAAGTAGCATTCCGTCTCTCCTGAATCTCGCCGAGTGGCTAATCAGTACTGTACAGCCACATATGGGGTATTTCTACATTCAGCAGAAATTGTAGGACAGATTTTGGTGGCATTTTTACCCATTTCCCAGTGGAAAAATGTAAAATCTGGGGCTAAAACTAATTTTTGGTGATAAAAATGTAATTATGCTTTTCTTCACTGACCAATGGGATAAAATTCTGTGACCGACCTGTGGTGTCAATATGATCACTGCACCCATAGATGAAATCATTGAGAGGTGTTGTTTGTAAAATGGAGTCTCTTATGGGGGGTCTGCTGTTCTGGCACCTCAGGGGCACTGCCAATGTGACATGGCACCCTCAAACCAATCCAGCAAAATCTGAATTCCAATACGGTGCTTCTTCCTTTCTGAGCTTTGCACTTTGCATCAAAAGTAGTTTTCGACCACATATGGGGTATTGGCGGACACAGGAAAAATTGCACAACAAATTTTGGGGTCCATTTTCTCCTGCTATCCTTGTGAAAATGCAAAGATTTGGGGCTAAAAACATTTTTGTGGGAAAAATATATATCTTTCATTTTTACAGATCCACATTGTAAAATTCTGTGAAGCACCTGTGGGTTGAAGGAGCTCACTACACATCTAAATAAATTCCATGAGGGGTCTAGTTTCCAAAATGGGGTCACTTGTGGGGGTTTTCTACTGTTTAGGCACATTAAGGGCTCTCAAAACGAGACATGGCGTCCGCTAATTATTCAAGCAAATTTGACATTCAAAAAGTCAAATGGCGGTTGCGAAGACCCAGGGTGGAATTGTTAGAACTCTCCTGTTAGGTTTTTTCTAGTTTGCTGGTCACATGACCTTTTTTGCCTATTTAATCCGGCTCCGCCCTCCTGGCCTTGCTGGACTTCATTGCAATTTCTACTCTTGAGCTAGCTTGGTGCTCTGTTCCTTTCTCAGTCAGTTTTGCTAGGTCTTCGGACCTCTATGTTCTATGTTGTTTGTTTGTCTTATTTCTGCTACAATTTCTGCTAGGAGGTGTCCATCTTTCTCCCAGTCCCTAGTTCTTGTAGGGATCCCTTCCTCACATCTATAGGTCTTCGTTCAGACTAGCCGAGGACTTTAGCGGGTCTGATCGCAGGATCAGGTTCCCCGTTACATCGTAGTGATCCAGCTTAGTTCTATTGTAGGGACAGATCTCCTGTCTTTCCTTAGTGCTTGTAGCAGATCATAACAGTAACAGTAAGTCTCTAAGGAAAGACCTCCAGTTTCCATCATGGTCTCGGTTCAGGATTTGGCTCAACGCTTGCAGGGACTCTCTCTGGAGTTGGCCAAGCTCCAACAACACGTGAGTAGCTGTTCTGGAGCACATTTTGTGGAGCCAAAGGTACGTCTGCCTGATCTATTTTTTGGTGAACAACAAGATTTTTTTCCTTTAAAAATACTTGTTTATTGTACTTTCGTTTAAGACCCGGATCCTCTGGTGATGAATCACAGCGCATAGGGTTCATAATGTCACTTTTGCGCAAAGAACCTCAGGAATGGGCCTTTTCTCTCCAACCTAGTGATCCGTGCTTTAGATCAGTGGATAGTTTTTTTTCTGCTTTGGGGTTGTTGTATGATGATCCTGATCATGTCTCATCTGCTGAGTCTGAATTAAGACGTTTGAGGCAGGGATCAGGTAATGTGGAAAATTATTGTACTCACTTCCGTCGGTGGTCTGCTCAGGTAGGGTGAGCTTTGAAAAGTTTGTTTCTTGCGGGGCTAGGTGAAAGGGTTAAGGATCTGCTGATTGCTTATCCTTCACCTGGAAACTTGCAGGAGGCAATGCAATTAGCTATACGGGTGGACAGGAGACTGCGTGCAAGGGTTAATGAGAGTAAATCCTCTGCCATGTCAGCTCCGAGTCTTGAGAGGGTCTGTACTGACATTGGAGAGCCAATGGAGATTGGGGCGATGTCACCCCGCTCTCAGGAAAAAGACCGCAGATTTTCTGAAGGTTTGTGCTTTTATTGCGGTGGATCTGATCATTTCATTAGGAACTGTGTGCTTCGTGTGAACAAAGAAAAAAAAAAGGTCAGTTACGCCCGTATAGCCTGTTTAAATACTAAGGGTGTACTTCTTTCTGCTACTACCACTGCTCAGGAAGAATTAATTGAATTTCGGGTATTTGTGGATTGTGGTTCTACTCTAAATGTGATTGATGGGGGGGTTCTTGGAAAAACTTAAATTAAAACCCAAACCTTTGTCATCCCCTATTGCTGTGGTTTCTGTCGATGGCTCTCCCTTAAAGAGTGTTACTCACAAGGTCTGTGAATTTCCCCTCACTATTAATGGTATTCACCAAGAGAATTTGGATTTGGTAGTATTAAATAATTTGCCTTCTCCAGTAGTGTTGGGGTTACCCTGGTTAAAATTGCACAATCCTGTACTGGATTGGTCTACCAATGAAATTAAGTCCTGGAGCCCTAAGTGTTATGACAAGTGTTGTAACGGGTGCATTGCTGCTGTGGATAAAGGGGAATTACCTGTACCTATTCAGGATTTTTGGAAAGTTTTTTCTGAGAAAGAATCGCAAATTTTGCCTCCCCATAGAGACTATGATTGTACCATTGAATTTGTCCCTGGAGCAACTCTTCCTAAAAGTCGTTTATTTAATCTTACTATTCCTGAGAGAAAGGCTTTGGAGGAATACATACAGACAAGCTTGGCCGCCGGTCAGATTAGGCCTTCCAAGTCTCCTGTGGCTGTTGGATTTTTTTTTTGTTAAAAAAAAGGACGGCGGTTTATGTCCTTGTCTGGACTTTCGTGAGATTAATAAAATTACTGTACGCAATCCTTACCCACAGCCATTGATTCCTGATTTGTTTAACCAGTTAGTGGGGGCCAAGTGGTTCTCTAAAATTGATCCCCGGGGGGCATACAATTTGTTGCGCATGAAGGAGAGTGATGAATGGAAGACTGCTTTTAACACTCCTGTGGGTCATTTTGAGAATCTGGTTATGCCTTTTGGTCTTACCAATGCTCCAGCATTTTTTCAGAATCTTATTAATGACATCCTTAGACCTTTGATCGGCAAAAATGTGGTTGTGTATTTGGATGACATTTTGATTTATTCGCCGGATCTGGAGTCTCATTGGCGGAGCGTATGTGAGGTTTTACAGTTATTAATGGACAATTCGCTTTTTGCTAAGCTAGAGAAATGTGAGTTCGCTGTACAGAGAATTCGTTTTTTGGGTTACATTATCTCCAGTGAAGGTTTTGAGATTGATCCGGTTAAAGTTCAAGCTGTGCAGGAATGGCCTAGGCCTATTGGTTTGAAATCGATACAGAGGTTTTTGGGTTTCGCCAATTATTACAGAAAATTCATAAAATTTTTTTCTATTATTGTCAAACCACTGACCGATCTCACCAGGAAAGGTGCTAATGCGGTTCAGTGGACTACTGAGGCCATTGAAGCTTTTTTGTTTCTAAAGGAGAGGTTCACCTCTGCTCCCATCCTTATGCAGCCTGATGTGACTAAGCCGTTTTTGGTTGAGGTTGATGCTTCTTCTGTGGGGGTCGGTGCGGTGTTGTCTCAGGAAAGCAAGGATGGAGTACATCCCTGTGCCTTTTTTTCAACAAAAACTTTCTGAGACTGAACTTAATTACGATATTGGTAATCGGGAATTGCTGGCTATTAAACTCGCATTTGAACACTGGCGCATCTCTTGGAAGGTGCTGAATTTCCCATTCAGGTTTTCACTGATCATAAAAATCTGATCTATCTTGATGCTGCCAAGCGCTTGAATGCCCGTCAGGCTAGGTGGGCACTTTTTTTCTCGCGGTTTAAATTTTCCGTTACTTACATCCCGGGTACCAAGAATGTTAAAGCTGATGCTTTGTCTCGCAGCTTTTCTCCCATGGTCGGTGCTGAGAAGGAGGAGAGCATTTTACAAGAAGGTGTTGTGATTGCTGCTTTGGACTCCGTTTTGGAGGATGAGATTCTTAAAGCTCAGGAGAATGCCCCATCTAACACTCCCCATGGGAGGTTGTTTGTGCCTAGGACCTTTAGGACAGATTTGTTTATTGAGTGTCATGAGTCTCGGTTGGCAGGTCATCCAGGAATTTCTGAGACCAAGAGACTTGTGGGTCGCAGTTTTTGGTGGCCTGGATGGCAGAAGGAAGTCATTAAGTGGGTGCGTCAATGTACTGTGTGTGCTAGATCTAAGTCTTCACATACTCCTGCAGCGGGGTTGCTTTGCCCTCTGGAGGTTCCTAGTGCACCTTGGACACATCTGGCTATGGACTTTATTACTGACCTTCCCCCCTCTGAGGGTTTCACGGTCATCTGGGTGGTCGTGGACCGTTTTAGCAAGATGTGTCACTTGGTTCCCTTCATCAAACTGCCTTGCGCTAAGACACTCGCTAAGGCCTTTGTCAAGGAAATTGTCAGACTACATGGCGTTCCTACTGACATTGTTTCTGATAGGGTACCTCAGTTCGTGGCTCGTTTTTAGCGTGCCTTTTGTGACAGGTTGGGAGTTCATTTGTCGTTTTCATCCGGATATCATCCTGAGTCTAATGGCCAGACAGAAAGAAAGAACCAGGATGTTAAGCAGTTCTTGCGTTGCTTGTATCAGACAATCAAGAGGGGTGGTCTGAGTTTCTGTCACTTGCTGAATTTGCTCTTAACAACCATACATCCTCTTCTGCTGGTTGTTCGCCTTTTTTTTGTTGTTCTGGGAGACATCCGTCTTTTGGGTCATTCTCCAAATTGGTATCGGCTGTGCCTGAGGAGGAGAGTTTTTCCGGTGATTTGGAGAGAGTTTGGACGGATGTGCGTGGTAATCTTCAGGAGGCTAATAAAAAAATCTAAGAGGTACTTTGATAGGAAACGGCAAGAGGTTTCGTTTGCTATTGGTGACATGGTTTGGTTGTCCTCTAAGAATCTGTGATTGAGGATTCCTTCTAAAAAATTGGGTCCCAAGTTTGTAGGGCCCTTTAAGGTGCTTCAGATAGTTAACCAATGTGCTGTTAGGTTGGAGGTTCCTACCTCCTGGAAGATTAATCCGGTGTTTCATGTTTCTCTGTTGAAAAGAGCTGATGTGTCGGATGGTGACGCCTCTGCCACTGTTCCTCCAGTGGTGGTGGACGGGGAATATGAAATTTCCCGCATCCTAAATTCTAGACGGTACAGAGGGAGTTTGCAGTATCTCGTCGCTTGGAAGGGTTTCGGACCCGAGGATAACTCATGGGTGAGGGCAGATGATGTTTCTGCTTCCAGACTTGTCAGAGCGTTTCACAGGAGGTTTCCTGATAAGCCCGGGCCTAGGGGATCCGGAGGATCCTCTTAGAAGAGGGGGTACTGTTAGAACTGTCCTGTTAGGTTTTTTCTAGTTTGCTGGTCACATGACCTTTTTTGCCTATTTAATCTGGCTCCGCCCTCCTGGCCTTGCTGGACTTCATTGTAATTTCTACTCTTGAGCTAGCTTGGTGCTCTCTTCCTTTCTCAGTAAGTTTTGCTAGGTCTTCGGACCTGTATGTTCTATGTTGTTTGTTTGTCTTATTTCTGCTACAATTTCTACTAGGAGGTGTCCATCTTTCTCCCAGTCCCTAGTTCTTGTAGGGATCCCTTCCTCACATCTATAGGTCTTCGTTCAGACTAGCCGAGGACTTTAGCGGGTCTGATCGCAGGATCAGGTTCCCCGTTACATCGTAGGGATCCAGCTTAGTTCTATTGTAGGGACAGATCTCCTGTCTTTCCTTAGTGCTTGTAGCAGATCATAACAGTAATACTACTCAGAGGGTAAAACAGTGTGACAATACTTTATTGAACCACCAAATGGACAATAAACACATAGAACAGTCCCAGCAAATACCCAAGATGGTACAACATTACACGGTCTCACTCTTCCACTGGCCTGCCTGGCATACAACAAATGCGACTTTGTGACATCCAGGGCCAACTACCTCAACCAGTGACCCCCTGCTTTTGGCGGGCCCCCACAGAGAGGAGGTAGCGGCAAGCTTAGGAAGCTGACAGTCAATCGAAGTACAAGGCCAGGAGACCAGAGGGTCCCACCCTGGCCTCTCTGGAGATTTTCCATGGGGCCAGATGACCGGCTGGTCCCAATCTGGCTTCTCTGAACGTCTCCACGGGTTCCAGGCGACCGGAGGGTCCCACCTGGCAAACACAAACAACATATCCATGGGGCCAAGTGACTTCATTGTCCCAACCTGGTCTCCCCAAATGTATCCATGGGTTATCTGATGGTCAATGGAGCAGATCTGTATCCTTCCAGTCAGGGCCGTATACCCTTAGGCTGTAATCATGTAGAATCCAAATCTGTGCCTCTCTGAAGAATGTCTGATCTTTGATTCTCCTTGTAAAGTCTCTCTTTCAATTCTCACTGCTACAGAGGCATATGTCCCTTAAATAGTTACAACAGTTCTGTCAAGCACACATCCACAGGTCAAGGATTAGGGAGGGTATTATTCCACAGGGTTCAGGTCTCATTGTTTGTGCATTTAATCAATTTACAAAGTTGGTATAGAAGGGGCTTTTTAAATCAACATCTAGCTGGCTTTAGTTCACAGACCAATAGAAGACAACATTTAGGGTTATACAAATACTGGTCTGTCTTTCTTGACCACCAAAGAAACACACACAAGTTCTAAAGTCAACACAAACCCAATAGTGCATTTCTCTTGGCTTAACAAATTTAGACATCTGGCTGATTAAGAAAAGAAGCTGTTTCGTCACAGTGCTCCTTTCCTTCCGAGCCCTGCCATGCACCAAAACAGTGGTTTTCCGCCACATATGGGGTATCGGCTTACCCAGGAGAAAGTGCACAACATACTGTATGGTGCAGTTTCTCCTGTTTCCATTATGAAAATGCAAAATTTGGTGGTGAAAAACATTTTTGTGGGAAAAATCTGAAAATTTTATTTTATGGCTCAATGTTATAAACTTCTGTGAAGCACCTGGGGTTCAAGGTGCTCACCATACATCTAGATAAGTTCCCTGAGGAGTCTAGTTTCCAAAATGGTGTCACTTGTGGGGGTTTTCCACTGTTTAGGCAAATCAGGGGATCTCCAAACGCGACATGGCATCCGCTAATTATTCAAGCAAATTTTACATTCAAAAAGTCAAATGGCGCTCCTTACCTTCCGAGCCATTCCGTGCACCCAAACAGTGGTTTTCCCCCACATATGGGGTATCGGCGTGTTCAGGAGAAATTGCACAACAAATTTTGCGGTCTATTTTTTCCTGTTACCCTTGTAAAAATAAAAAAAATTGGGTCTAAAGTAAAATTTTTGTGAAAAAAAGTTAAATGTTCATTGTTTTCTTCCACATTCCAAAAATTCCTGTGAAGCATCTGAAGGATTAATAAACTTCTTGAATGTGGTTTTGAGCACCTTGAGGGGTGCAGTTTTTAGAATGGTGTTTATTTTGGGTATTTTCTGTCATAAAGCTCCTCAAAGTCACTTCAAATGTGATGTGGTCCCTAAAAATGTTTTTGTAAATTTGGTTGGAAAAATGAGAAATCGCTGGTCAACTCATTCTCAGAATCACTGGGATCTGTTGAAGCATTCCAGAGTTATTACCTCAAAGTGAAACTGGTCAGAATTGTAAAATTTGGCCTGGTTATTAAGGTAAAAACAGGCTCGGGGGTGAAAGGGTTAATTACTGGGAAGTGTTTTGCTATTTCAAATAAATTCTGTGTTTTATCACTTCAGGACTGGGTGTCTGGTGCCTCCTAGTCCAACCCTGCTCCCATGACTGATTACCAGCTTTGATTACTAGCTTTCTGTGAATTTACAATGGATACAGAAAGTGGCCAATCAGTGGTGTGGGCGACGTTATACACAGGTCAACATTCCGAGCTTTGTTAGATCTGCAACAAAGAAAACTGTAATTCTATCACAACTGCTGCACCTAGTAAACAAATAGACACATCGCTGAAATCAGGGTCTCTACCTCATATCGTGCTGCTGACATATTTCAAAGCAAAAACCTGCTGACAGATTCCCTTTATGTATTAGAGAGGTTGGTCACTACTTTTTTATTGATGAACAATCCTTAGGAAAAGCCTTCAATATCTGATCAGAGAAGGTGTGACACCTGGCAACCCCGCTGATCAACTGCGGCCCGCGCAGGCTGGCATTTTTCATGTTTTTCTAACTTTTTTTGAAGGTTTGCATCAGTTCATGTAAAGAACATGCCTACAACTGTGAACATTTGGTTTTTGTTTTTATCGTGAAGCAAACAACAAATATACAAACTGAAGATTTCAGTTTTGTCCTAACTATTCACCCCCTAAAGTCAGTACTTTGTAGAGCCTTCTTTTGTATCAATTACAGCTGCAAGTCGCTTTGGATAAGTCTCTCAGCTTTTCACATCTTGCCCATTCCTCAAGGCAAAACTGCTCCAAGTTAAGCTTCCTCTGGTGAACAGCACTCAAGTGTAACCACAAATTCTCAAGTGAATTAAGGTCTGGGCTTTGACTAGGCCACTACAAAACATTTGCATGTTTCCCGTTAAACCATTCGAGTGTTGCTTCAGCAGTATGCTTTGGGTCATTGTCTTGTTGGAAAGTGAACCTCCGTCCCAGTCTCAAATCACTGACAAACAAACAGGTTTACCTCAAGAATATCCCTGTATCTCGCACCATACATCTTTCCCCTCGACTTGGACCATTTTCCCTGTCCCTTCTGCCAAAAAACATTCCGACATCATGATGCTGCCACCACCATCTTTCACTGTGGGGATGGTGTTTTTGGGATGATGAGCTGTGTTGGTTTGGCACCAGACATAGCGTTTACCTCAGTGGCCAAAAAGTTACATTTTGGTCTCATCTGTCATGCCAGTTGTGGGGAAGACTTAGTGCAACACAGAGGGAAAAAGGGAAAGGGAGCCCAGACACTAGGGAAAGGGGGGAAGTGGAGACCTTCTAGTTTGGTCTAGCGTCACCCTGTCTCAACTATCATCCCTATATTGCCTCCTCAGCAATCGCCGCACGCGTGCCTCACCCTACTCACCCTGGCATATGGCTACGGCTAGGGATGGAAGGAGATGAGCACTAGTCAATCTCCACTAAACTCTATAGACAACGGTGGACAAAACGGGGGAAATGGCTTAGCTTTAGATGAACTCCAAATAAGCACATGGCCTCAAGCTCCAGAGAGGACGAAGTACTGCTCCTGCTAAGCTTCAGTAGTAGAAATGGATATAGCTGGCGAATCCCTCTCAGACACACCAGGTATATATATACCCAGGCCAGAGAGCTAATTAGCAAGAGAGAGGTAGCCGCTCGGTCCTAAAGACAGCCTCTTATCTAAGAAGCAGTCTGCAATGCCAAACGTAGAGATCTCTTGCAACCCACTGCAGGGCGATTATCTGTCACCTCTGACACACCCGTGACAGTACCCCCCTCTACGAGAGGCCTCCGGACACTCAGTGCCGGGTTTCTCAGGAAAAGAGGTGTGGAATGAGCGAATCAACCTGGAAGCGTTCACCTCTGACGCGGAAACCCACATCCTCTCCTCTGGACCATAGCCTTTCCTGTGCACGAAGTATTGTAGAGAACGACAGAGACGAGAATCTACAATCCTCGAAATCTGGAACTCCAGATTACCATTAACCATTACTGGGGGCAATAGTAGAGGTGAGGGCTCAAGAGGTTCCACATACCTTTTGAGTAAGGACCTGTGGAACACATTGTGGACCTTAAGGGCCTGAGGAAGTTCAAGACGAAAAGCTGCTGGGTTAATGATGGCGGTTATTTTATAGGGACCAATAAACCTAGGTCCCAGCTTCCAAGAAGGAACTTTCAATATTCCTGGTGGACAACCACAAAAAGTCATGCACATTCAGATCCGGACATGGCAAGCGTCTTCTGTCAGCCATATGTTTATACCTGTCTCCCTTAGTCTTTAAATTACACAGAACACCTTGCCATACCGAGGAGAGTGACGAAGCAAACCGTTCCTCCTCAGGAACTCCTGAAGCTCTTCCCTGACCGAAGGTACCAAACTGTGGATGATAACAGTATGCACCGAAGAACGGTGATTTGCCATTGGATTCTTGACGATGATTATTGATGGCAAATTCTGCCAGCGGTAAATAGGATGCCCAATCCTCCTGATTTTCGTAGACGAAACACCTGAGGTATGTCTCCATTGTTCTGACTTACACACTCGGTCTGACCATTCGACTGAGGGTGGAAGGCAGAGGAAAAGGACAGCTGCACTCCCAGTCAAGAACAGAATGCCTTCCAGAACTTGGAAACAAACTGGGTCCCCAGATCAGACACCACATTGGAGGGAACCCCATGAAGGTTCACAATCTCATTTATGAACACCTGAGCAAGTGTCTTGGCATTGCGAAGTGCAGGTAATGCAACAAAGTGAACCATTTTACTGAACATATCTACTACCACCAAAACCACCGTTTTGCCTGCAGAAACCGGTAGGTTAGTAATAAAATCCATGGACAAGTGTGTTCATGGCCTACTAGATATAGGTAGCGAAAGAAGAGTACCAGACAGACGGGTATACAAAACCTTAGAACGCGCGCAAATACTACTAGCAGATAAGTGTTCAATCACATCCTGATGCGACCCCGGCCACCAAAAACGACGAAAGAGGAGGTCCGCGGTTGCCTTACCTCCTGGATGCCCAGCAAGCACAGAGTTATGATGTTCCTTGATTACTTTGCAACGCAGATCAGATGGTACAAATAACTTTTCTGAAGGTCAGGAGGCAGGGGCGTCCCCCTGAGCCTCCAACACCTCACCCTCAAGTTCAGGATAAAGAGCCGAAATGACTACCCCTGCTCTGGGACAAAGCATCAGCCTTGACATTTTTGACCCCTGGACGAAAAGTGACAACAAAATTGAACCTAGTAAAAAACGGGGACCATCTGGCATGCCTAGGGTTGAGACGTTTAGCTGACTGGAGGTATGACAGGTTCTTATGGTCAGTAATAACAGTAATAGGATGGACAGCTCCCTCCAACCAATGTTGCCATTCCTCGAACGCCAATTTGATTGCCAAAAGTTCCCTATTACCCATATCATAATTTCTCTCAGTCGAAGACAATTTTTTAGAACAGAAGGCGCATGGACGCCATTTGCCAGGGGCCGAACCCTGAGACAACACAGCTTCAACCCCGACATCCGAAGCATCGACTTCCACAATATAGGATTGAGAAACATCGGGTTGACTGAGTATAGGTGCAGTGGAAAAATGATTCTTTAAGGAAGAAATAGCCTGGAGGGAAACATCCGACCATTTGGAAAAATCAGACCCCTTCTTAGTCATGTTATTAAGGGGTTTCAGTATAGCAGAGTAATTTTGGATGAATTTCCTGTAAAAATTAGTAAAGCCCAGAAAACGTTGCAGAGCCTTCAGGTTATCGGGACGTTCCCAGTCAAGAACTGCATGGATCTTCTCCAGATCCATCCGAAAACTTGAAGATGACAAGTACCCCAAAAACTGCACCTCCTCAACAGCGAAAACACATTTTTTCTAGTTTGGCATAAAGTTTGTTATCCCTTAATATCTGGAGCACCTGCTTAACATGCCACCGATGAGTCTCAAAATCAGGTGAATAAACCAAAACATCGTCCAGATAAGACCACCCACAAACCTCCCCACCAAATGGTGGAAAAGATCATTTATGAAATGCTGGAATATCGCAGGTGCATTGGTCAAACCAAAAGGCATAACCAGACTCTCGAAATGTCCTTCCGGGGTATTAAACACTGTCTTCCATTCGTCCCCTTCTCTGATTCTAACCAGATTGTAGGCTCCCCTTAAATCCAACTTGGAGAATGCATTAGCTCCCACAACCTGGCTGAACAAATCAGGAATCAGAGGAAGATTATATGGATCACGGATGGCAATTTGATTTATTTCCCGGAAATCTAAACAGGGATGTAGACCACCATCTTTTTTCTTCACAAAGAAGAATCCTGCCACCACGGGCGAAGATGAGGGTCTGATATGTCCCTTCTCCAGACTTTCTGAAATGAAATCCTTCATGGCTTGTCTCTCAGGGCCAGAAAGATTATACAGTCTGGACTTTGGTAGTTTAGCTCCGGGGATCAGGTTAATAGGATAGTCATAAGCACGATGAGGAGGCAAATCCTGACACCCCTTCTCAGAAAAAACGTCCTCAAAACCAAACAGAAAAGCAGGTAATATTTCCATAGCGACAGTAGCAATGGAAATATCTAGACAGTCCTCATGGCAGTAATCTCCCCATTCAATAATCTCCCCGGTTTGCCAATCCACCAACGGATTATGTCTAACAAGCCAAGGTATACCCAAGACAATCGGAGTAGGGAGATTGTTTAGAACATAGCAAGGGATGATTTCACAATGAACTGACCTCACCCTCAGTTTTACATTATGTACAATTTGAGTAAATGCTTTCTGTGCAAGTGGTGCCGAGTCAATGGCAAAGATGGGAATAGGTTCAGCTAAATCACAGCAAGCAAGACCATGAGTTTTCACAAACTCAGCATCAACCATGCTGACTCCGGCTGCACTGTCAACAAACACAGAAATTTTTTTGGTTTTGCTCTCTAGCACCACCTCTGCTGTCAGGACAAGGCGGGAACTCCAGTTTGGCCACAAATACACCCCTCGTTTATCCAACTCCAGACTACCGAGAGTTAATCGAGTCTCCTTTTGTTTAGGAATTGAAGGACAGGTCCCAACAAAGTGTCACTTTTTCCCACAAAAAAACAAACGCCTTTTTTCATGCAAATTTCCAGGGAGATGTATGATGTAGAGACACCCCCTAACTTCATGGGTTCCTCCACCTCCCCCAGTACTGGTTCACCCCCAGACCGCTCCTTTGGCAGAGGTACACAACCCCGGCAAGAAGGCCCCAAAGAAGGTGGTCGCACCGTCTATCCCGAAGGCGTCTATCAAGACGTATGGCCAAAGACATGGAAGCCTCCAAGGACTGTAGAGTTTCATATACAGCCAAGGCATCTTTCAACCTTTCAGTAAGCCCCTCACAAAATTGACTTCTAAGGGCTGAGTCATTCCATTAGGAATTTGTTGCCCATCTACGGAATTCCGAACTGTATGTTTCCACTGACCGAATCCTCTGCTGAAGGCGACGTAGCCTAGACTCAGCCAAGGCGACTCGGTCAGGGTCATCATAGATGAGGGCCAGAGCTCCGAAAAACCCTTCCGCAGATTGGAGACAAACCGAGTCCTGCGGTAACGAAAACGCCCACGACTGAGGATCTCCCTGCAATAGAGAGATCACAATACCAACCACTCCTCATTACCAGAGGAGTAAGGACGAAGTTTAAAATACAATTTACATGCCTCCTTAAACACAAAAAAACCTCCTGAAAACATGTCCGGAAGGACAACCTTGCGTTCAGGCTGGACAGGCCTACCTGCAAAGACCCCAATATTGGCGATCTGTAACCGCTGATGCTGAACCTCACAGCAGAGGTCATTCACCTCCAGAGACAGACAGTGGAACTGCTCTGTGAGCTCTGCAACTGAACCCATACCAAAGGGAGAAAGGAAAAAAAAAACACACAAAGAAAAAAGAAAAAACAAAAATGTCAGTTGCCTTTTTTTTTTCTCTTTTCAAAACGTGCCTGGCCGGCTATAATGTCACGCCAGGTGTGGGGAAGACTTAGTGCAACACAGAGGGAAAAGGGAAAGGGAGCCCAGACACTAGGGAAAGGGGGGGGGGGGAGGGAGTGGAGACCTCCTAGTCTGGTCTAGCGTCACCCTGTCTCAACTATCATCCCTATATTGCCTCCTCAGCAATCGCCGCACACGTGCCTCACCCTACTCTCCCTGGCGTATGGCTACGGCTAAGGATGGAAGGAGTTGAGCACTAGTCAACCTTCACTAAACTCTATAGACAAAAAGGGTGGACAAAACAGGGGAAATGGCTTAGCTTTAGATGAACTTCAAATAAGAACACGGCCTCAAGCTCCAGAGAGGACGAAGTACTGCTCCTGCTAAGCTTCACAAGTAGAAATGGATATAGCCGACGAATCCCTCTCAGACACACCAGGTATATATACACCCAGGCCAGAGAGCTAATTAGCAAGAGAGAGGTAGCCGCTGGGTCGTAAAGAGAGCCTCTTATCTAAGAAACTGTCTGCAATGCAAAACGTAGAGATCTCCTCCAACCCACTGCGGGGCGACTGTCTGTCACCTCTGACGCACCCGTGACATCATCTGACTATAGCACCTTCCTCCATACATTTGGGGAGTCTTCCTCATGTCTTTTGACAAACTGAAAATGAGCCTTACAATTTTTATGTGTAAATAAAGGCTTTTTTTCTGCCCCCTCTTCCATAAAGGCCACTTCTATGGAGTGTACGGCTTATTGTGGTCGTATGGACAGATACTTCAATCTCTGCTTGGAAACTCTGCAGCTCCTTCAAGGTTACCTTTGGTCTCTGTGCTGCCTCTCTGATTAATGCACTCCTTGCCCGGGCTGAGAGTTTTGATGGGTAACCCTCTCTTGGCAGGTTTGTTGTGGTACCAAGTTCTTTCCATTTGATGATAATGGATTTGATGGTGCTCCAGGGATCATCAGAGATTGGGATATTTTTTTATTTATTTATTTTTAAAACCCAACCCTGCCTTATACTTCTCAACAGCTTTGTCCCTGACTTGTTTGGAGATCTTCTTGGTCTTCATGGTGTTGTTTGGTTAGTGGTGCCTCTTGCTTAATGATGTTGCAGCCTCTGTGGCCGTTCAGAAAAGGTAAAGTTTATATACTGACAGACCATGTGACACTCAGATTCACTAAGCATGTGACTAATGAAGGTAATTGCTTGCACCTGAAGTTTTTAGAGACTTCATAGCAAAAGGGGTGAATGACACATGCCAAATGCTACTTATTTGATCAAATACATTTAATTTATACCTACAGTGGCAATTTTGAAAGTTTTCCCACCTACAAAGAATGGAGAGGTCTGTAATTTTTATCGTAGGTACACTTCAACTGTGAGAGGCAGAATCTTAAAATAAAAAACAGGAAATCACATTGTATGATTTTTACATAATTAATTTGCATTTTATTTTGACTATTTTGAGGTCTAGCCACAGATTTTCAATAATGTTCAGATCAGGGGACAATAAAGGCCATTGTAAAACCTTTAGCTTGCGCCTTTTGAGGTTGTCTATTGTGGATTTTGATGTGTATTTAGGATCATTATCCATTTGTAGAAGCCATCCTCTTTTCAACTTCACCTTTTTTACAGATAGTGTTATGTTTGCATCAAAAAATTTGTTGAAATTTCATTGAATCCATTCTTCCTTCTACCTGTGAAGTGTTCCCTGCGCTATTGGCTGCAACACAACCTCAAAGCATGATTAATCCACCCCCATGCTTAATGGTTGGCAAGATGTTCTTTTCCTGAAATTCTGTGCCGCTCTATTTTCTCCACACATACAGGTGCTTCTCAGTTCAGTACTTCAATTTACTGTATTGAAGAACTGAAATAAACTTTTTGATGATATTCTAATTTAGTAAGAAGCACTTGAATATGCATACATACATATAGAAATAGATATACCGTATTTTTCGCTTTATAAACGCACCTGATTATAAGACGCACTTAGGTTTTAGAGGAGAAAAATAAAAAAAAAATATTTGTGAATGACGCACTGTTAAGGGGATCTGTGGATGATGCACTGTTATGAAGATCTGTGGATGACGCACTGTTATGGGGGATCTGTGGATAATGCACTGTTATGGGGTGTGACGACACAGCTTTTCTTCTTAATTATGCCAGACATACTTTCTGATGGCCAAGAGCAATATACCTTTATTTTTATGTTGACTTTTTAACCTGTATTCTTCTTTGGATGCTCAACACAGACTATTGTTCGTATAAACCTGAATGCTGATCACTTGAGGTGATATTTGTAATTGATGAACGGCTGTTATCTACATCTTATATCAGCTCTTACAATGTATCGTCTGCCATATAGGGACTCTGAACAATGAAAGTCTGCTAAGATATGTTAAATACCACCATAGGGTGTTTGCCAGCCAACATTGGGGGGGGGGGGGTGAGCTGTGGATATTCGAGCATTGTAAATTAATATCATGACCCCTGACCCTTGACTTCTGAATGACGGCTTGAAAGGACAAATATGAAATATAAAAAGGGGGTCTTTTTGTCAGAGAGACACTACAGGATGACAGCCTAAGTGACTACAGCTCTGGCTGGAAAAATACAAAACTGCTTCATTGACCATTGCTGAACTCTCAGAAAAGATGTGAAGAATCCAGGTTGGGACAATCAGGTCACCTGGCCATATATCTCACGACTCTAATCCTGGCAGGCCAGCGGAAGGGGGCGAGACTCTGTAGCTTGCACCATCTAATGTATGTGCTGGGACTGTTCTATATGTTATTGATTGCTGGTGGTTCATTAAATTATTGCCACACTGTTTACCCTCATCCTGTGTTGTCTGATTAGTGTTCTACCCAAGGAAGATTCCGTGTCTTCACACGAGAATCTGTGGATGATGCACTGTTATGGGGTATCTGTGGATGACGCACTGTTATGGGGGATTTGTGGATGACGCACCGTTATGGGGGATCTGTGGATGACAATATTATGGGGGGGTATGTGGGTGACACTTATGGGGGATCTGCGAGTGACACTTATGGAGGGGATCTATGGATGACGCACTGTTATGGGAATCTGGGGATGATGCACTGTTATGGGGGATCTGTGGATGATGCTGTTGTGGGGATAAAGTACATGGGCTGTGTTCATGGTATATTAAATGTGACTACGGCCCCCATCATCCTTCAGAATCCACCTATTATATGTACTGCATGGTCTGGATGCATTCTTAAGGATGACTGTATAGTACAGTCCCTGTTTGACTACCACCCCTCTCATCCTTAAAAATACACCCACGTATTCATGGGTGTATTATGAAAGATGAGGGAGGTGGTATTCACATTTACAATAAACATTACAGTCCCTCCCTGGATTGATTATACTAAATATGACTACAGTCCCCATCATCCTTCAGAATACACCCATTGGTACTGTACATTTTGAAAGATGATGGGGGTTGTAGTTATATTGCACTTCCCTTTCAGTGTCTCTGCTCACCACTTTATGAAGGCTGGACCTTTCTTACAGGAGACACAATTTTGTCAGTGATAGAGCACTGATTGGTGGAGGCAGCTTAGCAGCAGGTCCTTCCACCAATCAATATCCAGCCCTGCAGAGGGGGGAGGAGAATTGTTCTCCTCTGCCTTAAAGGAGGGCCCCCGCTGCACTGAATGGTGGATTGACAGTGGCCCTGTGACTGCCCGCCACCACCATCCAGAGACCGCTGCTCCCACCAGCATGATTCACCTCCTGTCTCTTCACATGACAGCCCGCCGCAGCCTGTCTGCCGCAAGCTTGCCCGGGCCACTTTGAGGGGAAAAAAAGAGAGTCTTATCAAGCGAAAAATACGGTACATAATTATATTCCCATGAGAAGACTTTGTGACTTCTCTGCATTTAGTGGTTACTACTCACGTTTGTAGTCATATGTAGAAATCTCCTCTTTACACTGCTCATCACCCCTCACATATGTCTCTGTAGAATTAATATGAGTCAGATCTTCACCCTGAAACAAATATTGTAAAAGTCACAGACAGATGGAGAAGTCCCATCTATGATCAGCTCTAATCCTGCCATCTCCATCGTTCTCATTACACAAGTATAAAACATATAATACTGGTGGATAAAACAAGACTGAGCACAAGACCTTCACAGCCGTCTACACATCATAGGGGAGATCTCATGACACCTTCTCTCCATCTACCTGATGATCCTGAGGAACATTGGGATCTTCTTGTTTACAATGCTGTGGAAGAAGAGGATGGGGACATCTCTCTGGTGTTGTCCTCTTACTGGATAGAACTGGAGGAAACACATACAGGGACTGAATTCATTCTTTACAGATAATTATAGGCAGTGTATATTTAGTTCTGTCTATTACCTGGTGATGTGAGGGGCTGCGGAACCTCCACCATGACGTCCTTGTACAGATCTTTGTGTTCTTCTAAATATTCCCACTCCTCCATGGAGAAATAGAAGGTGACATCCTGACACCTTATAGGAACCTGACACATACAATGATACAGTCATCCCCCCGTTCCCTTCAAAGAGTTACTGTATAATGTCCCAGCATTCCCAGCAGTGTCACCTCTCCAGTCAGCAGCTCAATCATCTTGTAGGCGAGTTCTAGGATCTTCTGGTCATTGATGTCCTCATGTATCTGGCAGAGAGGTGGAGGCCCTGTGATTGGGCTCAGGGGTCTTCCCCATCCCTCAGACAAAGGATCCTGACAGCTCTCACTAGAGGTCTTCTTCACTACTGTGTAATCCTGGTTATGGAGAGACACATTAATAAATCCCACTACAGACATTTCCAGAGTCCTCACCTCTCCAGTTCTGTCCATCTGTTATTCCCATAGATAAGAATGATGTAATATGATGTCATCAGAATCTCTCACCTCTCCAGTAAGCCGGAAGAGGATCTCTAGGGTGAGGTGTAATATCCTCTCCACCATCTTGTGCCTGTCCCTTGCCATCATTGATAGGTCAGAAATATAATAGAAATCAATTAGTATCTTAAATTGTAGAAACCTAAATGGAAAGAGGATGAGTCGATATTAAAACATACAAAATACCATGTAAAACATATTACCGGAGATGTGATGCCTGTATAAAGCAATCATATGGTAGAGAACTCCACACATCTAGAGGTCAGAAAGTGGACATCTATGCCCTCATGGATCTCAGGAGTTATTAATAAATTCAGATAATTTTGGAGGTATTTAGTAATAAGGTATAGTATTGCCGTAAAGAAAATTACCTGAATTACAAAATTATCACGGTATTTTACTCTCATAGTGAAAGTCTCCAAAAATCGTATAAAAAACCCCAAAAATAACTTACTTGCACAATTTTTTTTATTCCAAAATAGTATAAATAAAAAAAAGCATTTTGAAGAAGAAAAAGAAAACATAAAAACTTGCTTCATCATTAAGACCCAAAACACATGACTAAATCAATAAGATTAATCTTTTAAGTTTTTAAAATAAACTGGAGAAATTGTGCTTGGAACTGGGTTCCATCCAGTGTTTGCTTTCTTGACTTGTAGTGATAGCTCAACCTTCCAATCTAGGACAGGGGCCTGTTGTGCTGTCAGTATGGTGATGGACAGCTCAGCCATCCAATCGGAGACTGGGGCATGATGAGCTGTCAGTGCTTTGAGTAACAGTTTAGCCGTCCAATCAGGGCCAGGACCTGCTGGGCCTTCCTCCATGGGTCTGCTATTCGAATGATTACTTGGCTATTTAGCTCTCTCTCTGCCTCTAATTACTGCCAGTTGTAGCTTTGCTCAAATGGTGTGCGCATTCTCTGTTCTTGTATTTGATCTTTGCTGCCCAACCTTGGACCTTGCCTTTGACTATCCATTTGCCTTACCCTTTTGTCTTGATCCTCTACTTTCCCGAAATTCTTACATCCGACCCTTACCTGACTACATCTTTGCTTTAACTCCTTGTATATGACGAGCCCTCTTGGTATCTTGACCTCTTGACTACCAAAGCCTCAGTTTTGTCAGCTTTTGGGACGTTAGTCAGTACTCACGATTATAGTCCATAATTTACTAATAAGTTATATTATGTCAGGTATATGCTAGCTTTATAAAATCATGTTTTCTTTCTGCTATAAGAAACCAAGGCGAAGTCTGCAGATATTGTTAGAAGATGCTGTTCCATAGATAAGATGTGGTCAAAGAAACCAGAAGCCTTGAAGTCTTCTCCAAAAGGATTATACGTGAAAGCAAATTATTTTTTATGTTTTGCTTATGAATTGTTTAATTATTACTTCTGTTCAATATTCTTTTGTCGGGACATGAGCAGAAACTTCATGACTTCATGGATCTGAGGCAGAACTTTGATTTATAAACTGCACCTTTTTGCAAGAGGTCAGACACCTCCCTCATATTCATAGGGATCCCGTATATGCCTTTAATATCTTATATTTACCCAACTCTTTTAATTGTAACTTTATACATTTTCCTTTTATTCAAATCACCTGTGAAAATCGGATGTTTGCTGGATTTTCCATATGAAGGTTAAGCTCAAATAATGAGCATTTGGTGCGTTATTTTCTCATGTGAAATTTTGTTCGCAAAAAGAGTAGCAAAAGAGCTTATTCACACCTCAGTATTTCGGCAGTATTTTTCATTAAAGATTGTATTCCAAAACCAGGACCTTACAGATAAAAATTATAAGGCTACATTTCAACAATCAGTTTTTTGGTGAGTTTTTTTGGAAAAATGCAAGTAACCTATTTTACATTATCTGCAACATCAAAAAGTCAACAAAAGCTCATGGAGGGACCATAGCCTAACTGAAAGATTCACACCTCTACTGTGTTTTGGAGACACCCCTGGTTTTGGTACACAAATTCTGATGAAATACTGATCAAATATACTGATGTGTCAATAAAACCTAATACAGTTTGAGTACAGTGGAGGAGATTTATGTAAATCTCATGCCCGCAGTGCATTTTTGCACACTGCGGATTTTCCTCTTCGGCGTTTTTTATCTGTGGATTTTCTGCATCTCATTCAAGTCAAAGACTTTTTAGTGTGTTTCTGTAGGAGTCGTGGAGGTGATGTTTTGCTCACTGACACTCTATGGGGCTAAATGTATTTTATATTAATGTATGTTTCTGAAAGTAAAACCCTCTGGGGCTGCAGTTTACCCCAGACAGGGTTAACTGTAACAGCGACCCAGGTTAAGGAGGGGGAACCGAGAGTTAGTGCCAAGTTCACAAGGTGACAGTTCAGTTGGAAGTAGTGAGAAGTGACAGCCGTAGTCACAGGCAATAGGCTGCTAGGGACAACATGAGCCTAAATGCCAGGGCAGTGGATTGCCAAAGAACCCTACTGTGGAAATCAGTCAGTCGGCCTCGGAACCTCGAGATGGACATCGGGCCCTTGGGCGCACCAAGCGAAGCAACAGGGGAAGATGGACTCAAACTCTTACAGGTGGAGGGTGATGGAATCCGGGTGCACTGCTAGTGGTGGAGACAAATTCCTAGTGCTAGGGTAGTTAGCAAGATGGATGATCTACCCATACCGAGAACGAGGGCTGAAGTTGTGTCCGGTATCTGTGGAAAAGTCCATAACCCATTGGGCCTTATCCTGCATGCCTGATTGTAAAAACTGCAAGTTGTCCAGTAAAAGTTTGGTTGTGTTTACAAATTCCGTGTCCTCTGGATTGTTTGCTGCAAAGGTTCTGGAAAAGGAAAGCCTGGAGGCAGTGGAGGCCTATGGGCCATAAGTAAGTGTGATGCAACCAACACACAGTAGCACACCGGGATGGGGACACGTTTTGTCTGTAGGGTGCCAGAGCGTGCAGAGGCAGCAGCTTGCCCACAACTACCTCGCTCAGGCACCTTACATTTCAGTATTAAAAATGCATGTAATCTGCACATGACTATATCAATAAAGTTTTATCAAAGCTAAGTAAAAGGAAGTTTCCAAATCAAAGCAATTTTATTTAAAACACGACATAAGAAAGTAGACAAAAAAAATTGCAGAAGAAAAAATGTGATAAAAACGCCTTTAAAAATTAAGCCCTCAAATGCAATGAAAAATACAAACAAGTTCATCCATCTAATTTGTGCAGAAATTCTGTAGCATCAAAACTGCACCAAATAATTATCATGGGAACTTAGCCTAAGGGCTCTAGCAGACATCCAATTTTTCCATGTACGACAAAAATGAATTGATTATTCTGATCAGAGCTTGATCAGAGTCTGGGCTGAGTGTCATCTGATTTTCTCGTACATGGAGAAATTGACAAAAAAAAAAAAATCTCCTTCTCCATTCTGACAGTCCATGAAAATTGGATGAGACTCGGATGTCATCCAAGTGCAGTCAGATGTTTTCACGTACCTACGGAATTGCATTGCCGATTTTGCTCAAAATCGGACATGCCTCTGTGTTTTTCCGCGGACCTCTCGGTCCAATGAAAAGGTCGGTCATGTGAATGGCCCCATAGACTATCACTGGTATAATGTCACGCAAGGTGTAGGAAAGACTAAGTGCAACACAAAGGGAAGGGGGAAAAGGGGTAGACCTGCTAGGCTGACCTTATATCACCCTGTCTCCCCTAACGTCCCTATATTGGTTCCAAACCAATCGCCGCACAGAAACCTCACCCTGCCTTTCCCTGGCGTTTGGCCCTGGCTAGGGAAGGGAGGGGATGAGCGCTAGTCGATCACCACTGACAACTAGAAGATAGCTTAGCTTTAGTCGACTTCAGAAAGATGAACACACGTCCTCTTAGCCCCAGAGAAGAAGTACTGCTCTTGCTCAAGCCTTCACAAGGGGTCATGTGAATATCGCCGGCACCTCCCTCTAGCAAACAGCAGTTAATTAGCAAGAGGAAGGTAGCCGCTGGGTCCTACAGAGACAGCTTCTAAGAAGGTGTCTGTAATGCCAAACGAAGAGATCTCCTGCAACCAACTGCAGGGCGACTGTCTGTCACTTCTGACACACCCGTGACATATGAGTGCTATGTGTGGAAATCATGGATAGCATGATTGTACGTAAAAATCTGAATGAGGTCTTACATGCACATTCAGGTGATAAGATTTTTTTGACAGCTGGACAATCCAATCATAAAAAAATTGCAGGTATGCCTCTAATTAATGCATTAACCTTTCACTGATTGGACTCCCTTTAGGCTATGTGCGCATGTTCAGGATTTCAATGCAGAAATTTCTGCAGTGTTTCTGCATCTCTTGGTAGGAAAAACGCTGTGGAAAAAAGCGCGTTTTGCCACGATTTAGACACTTTTTTATGCATTTTTTATGCGTTTTTTGGATGCGTTTTTGGACATCAATGAATGCCTTTTGGAGCTAAATAAGGATATTTGAAAAAAGAAAAGTGGGACATTGCTTCAACCCTTGGATTACCGTCAGACCTGGGGTGAATATATTGGTTAATTTAAATGATTAAAGAATGTGTCTGTTGTATTTCAAATAAAGTGTTTACTCTTTGTCTGTGTGCGTGTTTATTTAACTCTTTACTTTAAGTAGCTTTTACTAATGAAAGGGTCTGATTGACACCTTGTCATCACCAAACAAAAGGGCTAGGTGTCAGCTAATCCCATACACCCAATTTCATTAGTATTTCCATTCAAGTAATTTTTGTGGCAGCTGAGAGCAGCTATTTTTAGCCTAGGAAAGTGCTACATGTTCCCTGGACATTAATAGCAGCTCACAGCTGTTTCATTAGCCGCTACGTCCTCACGAACAGCAACAAGCAGCACTTTGGACGCAGCGTATTTTCGCCGATCAGTGCCGATCCACCGCATATAATGACATTTCAATGGGTCAAAATCTGCAGCTGAGACCAGCGTGTCTGCTACAGAAGTTGACATGCTGCGGGTGAGTTTGGGTACATGGCCACGATCAGGAGCCACGGCAGGTTTGAAGCTGCGTGTTTATGCAGTGAAACCCGCATCGTCCAGATGTTACAGCATAGTGGATGGGATCTCTAGAAATCCCATGTCCACTATGCGTGCATCTGAGGCTGTGGATCACCCATGAACACTGACATGCAGTGCGTCTTTCAGGACTGCAGCATGTCAAATTCTCTTGAGGAGTCGCTAGTCTCTGCAACAGAAATTTGACCACTAGAATGTATTGAATGCGGGAAATATGCATGGTTCAGTGAACACATGTGGATTTACCTGCGTTCAATAGAACGCAGCATTTTGGACGCAGCAAAAATATGCTGCATCCAAAGAGCTGCTACGTCCGGATCGTGGGCACATAGCCCATTGTGGCGACCCATATTATTTATGCCACATGGTCATGGGAAGAACTACAATAGGTGCAGGGGTTGACATTGCACAGGGCCTAGAAGCTTAGGGGGCCCAAAAAGTCCTTTTGGCCTATATGAAAAGACCAATACTATTAAAAACTTGCAATAATTGGGGTCTTTGGAGTTTCTGCGCATGGTGAATAAGTACATTTACACTAGACAAACAATGGTGGAAATGCTGTTATATGTACCCCAGAAATTCAACATTGAAAAATACAGATAGACAAGCCCTCATACTGATATATTGAAAAGCAAAGTGAAAAATGGGATGGCTTTTCAAATACAAGGATAAACCAAAATTGGTAGGTCAGTGACACCAAGGGGTTAATGCTAATGTGCTGCATTACACACGACCTACGAGTGATCACATCATGTTCTATGGGGATAATTACAGGTCTGACTGATGGTCCAGATAGAAAAGGCGAAGAAATGTGCAACAATCTCGTGAACGGACCAAATGAGTGAAAGTTTGCGTGAAAATAAAAAATGGCAGCACAATGATAGTATCTGCGCCCCCAGTCCATTATTCCCAGACCGGCTGCTAAGAGACGCCGGGAAATCTCCACTTCAGCCTTCGTATAATATCTATTTATATACATGTAGAAGAACAAAACTGAATAGTAAAGACCCAGAACATGGAACGTAAATGAATGAAAACCGGACAATGATGAGGAGCAAAAGTGACCAATTATATATATAACTAGTAGTGTTGAGCGATACCTTCCGATATCAGGAAATATCGTATCGGATTGGATCGGGCCGATACCCAAAAAGTATCGGATATCGCCGATTCCGATACCGGAAACCAATGCAAGTCAATGGGACACAAATATCGGAATGAAAATAAACCCTTTCTTTCCTTGTAGGTTAATTCTACATGAAGTAAAACAACTAAGAATAATGTAGAATGACATGAAAAGCCGGCAATTCAGCAGCGGCATACACCGGTACCCGACAATTTACAACAGAAAGAATAGAGCTTCACACATAGATTAGATAGATAGAAACATGTCAGTCACATATATATGAAGTACAGTGACAGTGTTGCTTACTGTACTTGTCATTTAGTGTAAAGGATTTATTAAAAAAAATATTAGTGTTTTCGTGCACCGTCTCTTTAAAAAAGCCGGCCGGCAATTCAGCAGCGGTACCCGACAATTTATAACAGACAGAATAGAGCTTCACACATAGATTAGATAGATAGAAACATGTCAGCCACATATATAAGAAGTACAGTGACAGTGTTGCTTACTGTACTTGTCATTTAGTGTAAAGGATTTATTTAAAAAAATAATAGTGTTTTCATGCACCGTCTCTTTAAGAAAGCCAGCCGGCAATTCAGCATCTGTACCCAACAATTTAGAATAGAAAGAATAGAGAATCACACATAGATTAGATAGATAGAAACATGTCAGTCACATATATATGAAGTACAGTGACAGTGTTGATTACTGTACTTGTCATTTAGTGTTAAAATAAAGGATTTATTTAAAAAAAAATTGGCGTGGGGTTCCCCTTAATTTTAGGCTCTAGCGGAGGTTAAGCAGACAGCTGGGGCAAATGTTTGAAGCCTGGGAAGGGGGTAATACCCACGGAGCTTCCCAGGCTACTAATATCAGCCCCCAGCTGAATACCTAGCCTTTACTAGCTATTAAAATGGGGGAACCCCCCCAAAAAAATAACGTGGGGTCCCCCCTAATTTAATAGCTAGCACAGGCTAGGCAGACAGCTGGGGGCTGATATTAATAGCCCAGGAAGGGTGCCATGAATATTGGCCCCCTCCCAGGCTAGAAACACCAGCCGTCAGCCGCCCCAGAAATGGCGCATCCATAGGATGCGCCAATTCTGGCACTTAGCCTCACTCTTCCACGCTGCCCTGGTGCGGTGGCAGGGGGTAATAGGGTTGGGGTTGATGTCAGCTTATAATGCCAGCTGACATCAAGCCCAGGTTAGTAATGGAGAGGCGTCTATAAGACACCCCCATTACTAACCCCATAGTCAAAGTTAAAAGAAAACACAAACACCCAGAATAAAGTCCTTTAATTGAAATAAAGACACAATTCTTTATTGTTCTAAATTAAACCATACTTACCATCACGCCCATTCCAGCTGAAGCCAACGATCTCCTGCAATAAAAGTAAAATAATAAAGCAACCTCATCCTTACCTTTCCATTGTTCCCACGACAGCTTCAGCTCTGCTACATCGAGATGACAGGCTGGACCGCAGCAGAACGCTGCCATCCAGTCTGTCATCCCACAGACACTGAGAAGCGCAGGCATGCTTGCGCTCCTCAGTGTCTCTCTGTGACGTCATCCAGATGAGCCGAGTTCATGTCCAATGAACTCAGCTCACCTCATGCACGTCACTGACAGCGTGGGAAAATTCTCCTGCACTCAGCGCTTCAGCGTGAGAATTTTCCCACGCTGTCAGGGACATACATGAGGTGAGGTCATGTCCAATGAACTCAGCTCACCTCATGCACGTCACTGACAGCGTGGGAAAATTCTCACGCTGAAGTGCTGAGTGCAGGAGAATTTTCCCACGCTGTCAGTGACGTACATGAGGTGAGCTGAGTTCATTGGACATGACCTCGGCTCATCTGGATGCCGTCACAGCCAGACACTGAGGAGTGGAAGTATGCCTGCGCTTCTCAGTGTCTGCGGGATGACAGGATGGATGGCAGCGTTCTGCTGCGGTCCAGCCTGTCATCTCGATGTAGCAGAGCTGAAGCTGTCGTGGGAGCCATGGAAAGGTAATGATGATGTTGCTTTATTATTTTACTTTTATTGCAGGAGATCGTTGGCTTCAGCTGGAATGGGCGTGACTGTAAGTATGGTTTAATTTAGAACAATAAAGAATTGTGTGTTTATTTCAATTAAAGGACTTTTTTTCTGGGTGTTGTGTTTTTTTAAATACTTTACTAGAAATTCATGGTGGTCATGTCTAATATTGGCGTGACCCCATGAATTTCGGGCTTAGGGCCAGCTGATAATGCCAAGCTGGCCTTAACCCCTTTATTACCCAGTGAGCCACCGCACCAGGGCCCTGGATGAGTTGGGTACAGCGCCAGAAGATGGCGCTTCTATGAACGCGCCATTTTCTGGGGCGGCTGCGGACTGCAATTTGCAGCGGGGGTGGCCCAGAAAGCTTGGGTCTCCCTGCGCTGCGGATTCCAGCCCCCAGCTGCCTAGTTGTATCTGGCTGGGCACAAAAATAGGGCGAAGCCCCACGCATTTTTTTTTTAAATTATTTCATGAAATTCATGGAATAATTAAGAAAAAAAGGGCTTCTCTATATTGTTGTGTCCAACCAGGTACAAATAGGCAGCTGGTGGTTGGGGGCAGCCCATTCCTGCCTGCTGTACCTGGCTGGACACAAATATAGTGCGAAGCCCCACGTCAATTTTTTTTTAATTATTTCATGAAATAATTTTTTTAAAAAAGGGCTTCCCTATATTGTTGTGTCCGGCCAGGTACAAATAGGCAGCTGGTGGTTGGGGGCAGCCTGTTCCTGCCTGCTGTACCTGGCTGGACACAAATATAGGGCGAAGCCCCACGTAAAATTTTTTTAAAATAAATCCTTTATTTTAACACTAAATGACATTTGAGGAGTTAATAAAGATGCAGTCCCTAAATTATTATTTTATTTATTTTTTAATTAATTTTTCCCAAAACTTTTGACGTGGGCTTCGCCATATTTTTGTATGCCAGCCAGGTACAGCATCCAGCTTCTATGAACGCGCCATTTTCCGGGGTGGCTGCGGACTGCAATTTTCAGCGGGGGGGGGGGGGGGCAGAAAGCTTGGGCCTCCCTGCGCTGCAGATTCCATCCCCCAGCTGCCTAGTTGTACCTGGCTGGACACAAAAATAGGGAGAAGCTTCACGTATTTTTTTTTTTTAATTATTTCATGAAATTCATGAAATAATTAAGAAAAAAAGGGCTTCCCTATATTGTTGTGTCCAACCAGGTACAAATAGGCAGCTGGTGGTTGGGGGCAGCCCGTTCCTGCCTGCTGTACCTGGCTGGACACAAATATAGTGCGAAGCCCCACGTCAATTTTTTTTAAATCATTTCAGGAAATTCATGAAATAATTAAAAAAAATTGATGTGGGGCTTCGCCCTATATTTGTGTCCAGTCAGGTACAGCAGGCAGGAACGGGCTGCCCCCAACCACCAGCTGCCTATTTGTACCTAGCCGGACACAACAATATAGGGAAGCCCTTTTTTCTTAATTATTCCATGAATTTCATGAATTTAAAAAAAAAAAACGTGGAGCTTCGCCCTATTTTTGTGTCCAGCCAGGTACAACTAGGCAGCTGGGGGCTGGAATCTGCAGCGCAGGGAGGCCCAAGCTTTCTGGGCCCCACCCGCTGCAAATTGCAGTCCGCAGCCGCCCCGGAAAATGGCGCGTTCATAGAAGCGCCATCTTCTGGCGCTGTACCCAACTCATCCAGGGCCCTGGTGCGGTGGTTCACTGGGTAATAAAGGGGTTAAGGCCAGCTTGGCATTATCAGCTGGCCCTAAGCCCGAAATTCATGGGGTCACGCCAATATTAGACATGACCACCATGAATTTCTAGTAAAGTATTTAAAAAAAACACTAACACCCAGAAAAAAGTCCTTTAATTGAAATAAACACACAATTCTTTATTGTTCTAAATTAAACCATACTTACAGTCACGCCCATTCCAGCTGAAGCCAACGATCTCCTGCAATAAAAGAAAAATAATAAAGCAACCTCATCCTTACCTTTCCATGGCTCCCACGACAGCTTCAGCTCTGCTACATCGAGATGACAGGCTGGACCGCAGCAGAAAGCTGCCATCCAGCCTGTCATCCCGCAGACACTGAGAAGCGCAGGCATACTTCCACTCCTCAGTGTCTGGCTGTGACGGCATCCAGATGAGCCGACAATGAACTCGGCTCACCTCATGTACGTCACTGACAGCGTGGGAGAATTCTCCTGCACTCAGCGCTTCAGCGTGAGAATTTTCCCACGCTGTCAGTGACGTGCATGAGGTGAGGTCATGTCCAATGAACTCGGCGCACCTCATGCACGTCACTGACAGCGTGGGAAAATTCTCACGCTGAAGCGCTGAGTGCAGGAGAATTTTCCCACGCTGTCAGTGACGTGCATGAGGTGAGCTGAGTTCATTGGACATGACCTCGGCTCATCTGGATGCCGTCACAGCGAGACACTGAGGAGCGCAAGCATGCCTGCGCTTCTCAGTGTCTGCGGGATGACAGGCTGGATGGCAGCGTTCTGCTGCGGTCCAGCCTGTCATCTCGATGTAGCAGAGCTGAAGCTGTCCTGGGAACCATGGAAAGGTAAGGATGAGGTTGCTTTATTATTTTACTTTTATTGCAGGAGATCGTTGGCTTCAGCTGGAATGGGCGTGACTGTAAGTATGGTTTAATTTAGAACAATAAAGAATTGTGTCTTTATTTCAATTAAAGGACTTTTTTCTGGGTGTTTGTGTTTTTTTTAAATACTTTACTAGAAATTCATGGTGGTCATGTCTAATATTGGCGTGACCCCATGAATTTCGGGCTTAGGGCCAGCTGATAATGCCAAGCTGGCCTTAACCCCTTTATTACCCAGTGAGCCACCGCACCAGGGCCGTGGATGAGTTGGGTACAGCGCCAGAAGATGGCGCTTCTATGAACGCGCCATTTTCCGGGGCGGCTGCGGACTGCAATTTGCAGCGGGTGGGGCCCAGAAAGCTTGGGCCTCCCTGCGCTGCGGATTCCAGCCCCCAGCTGCCTTGTTGTACCTGGCTGGACACAAAAATAGGGCGAAGCCCCATGTATTTTTTTTTTTAATTATTTCATGAAATTCATGGAATAATTAAGAAAAAAAGGGCTTCCCTATATTGTTGTGTCCGGCTAGGTACAAATAGGCAGCTGGTGGTTGGGGGCAGCCCGTTCCTGCCTGCTGTACCTGACTGGACACAAATATAGGGCGAAGCCCCACATAATTTTTTTTTAATTATTTCATGAATTTCCTGAAATAATTAAAAAAAATTTGATTTTTGTGTCCAGCCAGGTACAACTAGGCAGCTGGGGGATGGAATCTGCAGCGCAGGGAGGCCCAAGCTTTCTGCCCCTCGCTGAAAATTGCAGTCCGCAGCCGCCCCGGAAAATTGCGCGTTCATAGAAGCTGGATGCTGTACCTGGCTGGCATACAAAAATATGGCGAAGCCCACGTCAAAAGTTTTGGGAAAAATTAATTAAAAAATAAATAATAATTTAGGGACTGCATCTTTATTAACTCCTCAAATGTCATTTAGTGTTAAAATAATGGATTTATTTTAAAAAAAAATGGCGTGGGATCCCCCATAATTTTAGTCTCTAGCGGAGGTTAAGCAGACGGCTGGGGCAGATGTTTGAAGCCTGGGAAGGGGGTAAAACCCACGGAGCTTCCCAGGCTACTAATATCAGCCCCCAGCTGAATACCTAGCCTTTACTAGCTATTAAAATGGGGGACCCCCCCCAAAAAAATGACGTGGGGTCCCCCCTATTTTAATAGCTAGCAAAGGCTAGGCAGACAGCTGGGGGCTGATATTAATAGCCCAGGAAGGGTGCCATGAATATTGGCCCCCTCCCAGGCTAGAAACACCAGTCGTCAGCCGCCCCAGAAATGGCGCATAAATAGGATGCGCCAACTCTGGCACTTAGCCTCGCTCTTCCACGCTGCCCTGGTGCGGTGGCAGGGGGTAATAGTGGTGGGGTTCATGTCAGCGCCAGCTGCCATGAAGCCCAGGTTAGTAATGATGGGAGTCTATAAGACACCCCCATTACTAACCTACAAAGTGTTAAAAAGAAAAAACACACTACACCCAGAAAAAAATAATTTATTTGAAATAAAACACACAATTTTATTTAATTCTTAGTTTACTAAAAATAATAGTTACCTGTCCACGTTCCTGCGCTGATCTCCCATGCACAGCTGTCACATCTGGAGATGGTGACAGCTGTGCATGGCTGCTGTAAGCTCACGCTGCCGGGAACACGTCCGCTCCCGGCAGCGGGAGCCACTGACTGAGGTCACCGGAGTGCATTCAGGCAGCGCAGCTCCGGAGACCTCCTTTACAGCACTGCTGTACCGTGGGAATTTCTCACGATACAGCAGGGCCGTAAAGGAGCTAACCGGAGCAGCGCTGCCTGAACTCCGGTGAACCCTTACGGCCCCGTCATTCTAGCGGCGGCAGCGGTTCAGAGCGGTCACATTCTATGTGGCTGCTCTGAACTGGAGATCTTCGTGGGACACTCGTGGACTGCTACGGAGGGGTAAGGATAAGGTTGTGGTTTATTATTTTATATTTTATTACAGGAGATCGATGGCTTCGGGGAATTAGGTGTCTTGGTGAGTATAGGTGTAGTTTTTTATTTTTTACTTTATTTTAGGTGGCGATCGGCGGGGACAGGTAATGTATGAACTAATTTCTTTTAGGTAACCACTGGCCACCAATGACATGTATTTAACATTTATTGGGGACACAGTAGGGCAATTTATATAGCAGGATCAGGCTGATGGGAACTACTGCTCCCATCGAGCTGATCCTGCTGGCAGGAGTGGACGGGGGACAGACATAGGCCGATGGGAGTAGTAGTGTCACATCGGCCTATGTCTGCCTGCACGCACACACACCCGCACACATCGCACAGACACCGCGCACACCCGCACATACATCGCGCACACACCCCGCACACACACACCGCACACACACTAATCATGACGGTCTGATCGTCTGGGAGGTGAGGCTGACCTGTGCGGCCGTGGGAAAGTTCATGTGAGTTCATGCAGTCAAGCTTGAACTCACATGAACCCTCTGAGGGCAACGCGGCGACTTCAAATGAACAGCTGATCGGCATCAGCTGATACCTCAGCTGTTCATTTGAAATAACCGGCGGGAAAGCGCAGCACAGAACGGGAAAGCCGGCGGTGAAGTCTTTTCACTGCCGGCTTCCCCGCCCGGGTCCTTCACTCCCCGCTCCTTGGAGCTGCGCTCCCCGCCCGGTCCTAACTTACGATCGGGATGGGAGGTGGCGAGGGGAGCGGAGGATCGGGGTGGGAGGCTGCGGGGAAGCAGTATGGGGCTGTGTGATTGTTTAAAAGCCGGCGGCTTTATACCGCCTGCCGGCTTTTAAACAATCAGGAGAATTCTCCCCCGCTGGGATGGCATTCTGATGACAGGCTGGATCGCGCTGCCATCCAACTTGTCATCCTTCACAGACACTGCAGAGCGCAGGCATTATGGGAACTTCCGATTCCGGTATCCGATATTGTAAAAGTATCGGAATTCCGATACCGCGAATATCGGCCGATACCCGATATTACAGTATCGGAATGCTCAACACTAATAACTAGCTGTACTACCCGGCTTCGCCCGGGTTAATAACTGCTGTTAGCAAAATAGAATGTGTTAACAAAAATTTATTCTCCACACAAAAACCACAAACAAATAGATAGAAAGTTCATTGGCTCTTGAGGAAGCAGTTCTTGTTCTCTTGTCTGCAAGCCTCGCTTCCCTCTCCTCAGAAAGTTCATTGGCCCTTGAGGAAGCAGCTCTTGTTTTCATGTCTGCAAGCCTCGCTTCCCTCTCCTCAGAAAGTTCATTGGCTCCTGAGGAAGCAGCTCTTGTTTTCATGTCTGCAAGCCTTGCTTCCCTCTCCTCAGAAAGTTCATTGGCCCTTGAGGAAGCAGCTCTTGTTTTCATGTCTGCAAGCCTCGCTTCCCTCTCCTCAGAAAGTTCATTGGCTCCTGAGGAAGCAGCTCTTGTTTTCATGTCTGCAAGCCTTGCTTCACTCTCCTCAGAAAGTTCATTGGCCCTTGAGGAAGCAGCTCTTGTTTTCATGTCTGCAAGCCTCGCTTCCCTCTCCTCAGAAAGTTCATTTGCTCTTGAGGAAGCAGCTCTTGTTTTCATGTCTGCAAGCCTCGCTTTCCTCTCCTCAGAAAGCTCATTGGCCCTTGAGGAAGCAGCTCTTGTTCTCTTGTCTGCAAGCCTTGCTTCCCTCTCCTCAGAAAGTTCATTGGCTCTTGAGGAAGCAGCTCTTGTTCTCTTGTCTGCAAGCCTCGCTTCCCTCTGCTCAGAAAGTTCATTCGCTCTTGAGGAAGCAGCTCTTGTTCTCTTGTCTGCAAGCCTCGCTTCCCTCTGTTCAGAAAGTTCATTGGCTCTTGAGGAAGCAGCTGCTGTTCTCATGTGTGTCAGCCTTGTTTCTTGGTCTTCACATTTTTCATTGGCCCGTAATGCAGCTTTTCTTTTCGCATCAGCTGACATTCGTGCCATGAAATTCCTTTTCTTATGAGTAAAAATAGTCTGTAACTGGCAGTTTCTATATCCTCTCACATAGAAGTAATGTGACTGACATCAGTCTTTCCACCAACACACACTAACTGACATCTTATTACCTTACACAAGCTTTGTTATACTGAGAATGTCCTTTGTTGCCTATATTAACCAATCACAGCTCAAATTAATTAACTGTAGCAAAATAGAAGCTGAGCTGTGATTGGTTGCTACTGGCAGCCTGATAAATCTTTGTGAGATGCGTTTTGTGTGTGCTGAGGGTGGTATATGTGTTCAAGCACGTGGTAGTGTGTGGCGCATTTTGTGTGTGTGTTCATATCCCCGTGTGTGGTGAGTATGAGTATCCCATGTCGGGGTCCCACCTTAGCAACTGTACGGTATATACTCTTTGGCGCCATCGCTCTCATTCTTTAATTCTCCCTTGTTCACATGTGGCAGCTGTCAATTTGCCTCCAATACTTTTCCTTTCACTTAATCCCCATTATGTAGATAGGGGCAAAATTGTTTGGTGAATTGGAACACGCAGGGTTAAAATTACGCCTCACAACATAGCCCATGACGCTCTCGGGGTCCAGGCGTGTGACTGTGCAATATTTTGTGGCTGTAGCTGCGACAGTGCAAATGACAATCCCGTACATACATACATACATACACACACACATTCAGCTTTATATATTAGATCTCCACATACCTCCACCTGCAGAGCCGCCACCACATATATGGCTGTTCTGTGCGCACAGGACCTGTGATGAGGTCACAGGAGGGGAGGAGTCAGGGGTCACATGATCAGGGGCCTCAGTGGATGCAGGACTCTGCTGTGCTGGTTGTCATGGTGCTGGAGGAGCTGAAGTTTATGTGTGGGGTCAGGAGGGGTTTACAGTGTGGATGTAGCAGAGCCGTGTGTGTACAAGGTGTACGGAGCGGAGCCGCGTGTGTACGAGGTGTACGGAGCGGAGCCGCGTGTGTACGAGGCGTACGGAGCAGAGCCGCGTGTGTACGAGGTGTACGGAGCGGAGCCGCGTGTGTACGAGGTGTACGGAGCGGAGCAGTGTCTGTACGAGGTGTACGGAGCGGAGCCGTGTCTGTGTATGAGGTGTACGGAGCGGAGCCGCGTGTGTACGAGGTGTACGGAGCGGAGCCGTGTGTGTATGAGGTGTACGGAGCGGAGCCGTGTCTGTGTATGAGGTGTACGGAGCGGAGCCGCGTGTGTACGAGGTGTACGGAGCGGAGCCGCGTGTGTACGAGGTGTACGGAGCGGAGCCGCGTGTGTACGAGGTGTACGGAGCGGAGCCGCGTGTGTACGAGGTGTACGGAGCGGAGCCGTGTCTGTGTACGAGGCGTACGGAGCGGAGCCGCATGTGTACGAGGCGCACGGAGCGGAGCCGCGTGTGTACGAGGCGCACGGAGCTGAGCCGCGTGTGTACGAGGCGCACGGAGCTGAGCCGCGTGTGTACGAGGCGCACGGAGCTGAGCCGCGTGTGTACGAGGCGCACGGAGCTGAGCCACGTGTGTACGAGGCGTACGGAGCCGTGTGTACGAGGTGTAAGGAGCGGAGCAGTGTGTATACAGAGCAGAGCTGCATGTGTACGGAGCGGAACCTTGTGTCTACGAGGTGTACTGAGCATAACCATGTGTGCACAGAGAAGGAGCAGTGTGTGTGTACGAGGTGTATGCACAAATCAAATTACAAAAATATTTATAACACAGGTTGTAATGTAACAAAATAGGTAAAAAGTTAAGGGGGTGAATACTTTCGCAACCCACTGTGCATATTGTATAGAATATATGTATTGTGGTAGGACGACTCGCTCGGCCACTTCCGGAAGTAGACTCAGGAACCCGGGTTTTCTTTGCAGACTTTATTAGCAGCATAAAGCTCTGCACTCCAGCAAAATAATCACAGCCTTACTTGGCTAAACCACAAAAACAAAAGATAAACTGTAGCACAGTCAATATATGTGGGTGCGGGTCGCTCACACAGGTTATGTCCTGCCTTCAGCTCCCTCCTGAGCTATGGCTGTCCAGTCTGGAGACCTTGCCTCTCCAAACACAACTCAAAGAAAAAAAAAACAGGGCTGAACATTTAAATGATACTCAGCCACACCCTGAGGTGCAGGAATGGGGAATGATGTCGCTCCCATCACTGTCATTCCCCTAAAACCACGCCCTTTAACCCTAGAACACGCAACCATAGAAATCTACACTTTCACATACCTGGGGCCTTTTAGGCCTGTGTGCAAATAACAAGGAGTAGCTCAAATAGAAATAGTTTTCAAAGTTTATTTGAGATGTGAATATTTCAAAACATTATAATTATGTGCATAAAACAAAAAAAAGTAATTACACCGGCTTAAAACGCCCAATATATGCATTCTATATAATTCTTTATATATTTATAACAATTTTTTTGTCTAAAAGTTTTTTTATATAAAAGTTGTAGTAAACATGGTGCAGGAATATTTCTTATCAAAAACTTTCCTTTTCAACTTTACTGATTACCCCAACAATTTTCATATATTATTTTTTCGGAAGAATGTTCCTTGCAGACATTTTGTCTACAAGTAGTACAGAAACGCTCAGATTTCCTTTCCTTCTTTACTGGACAAATATAACAGCGCTTTCTTTTTTTTTCTCTTGGCTCTGGATGTTCCTGAAAATGTATACCACATCGGATCATAGCTTCCGTAATTTGCCTTGGCAAGCATTTCATGTTGCTTCGCTCCATCATGGTAGGCATCAAAAGTTCATAGCAAAGTTCCGTCAAGAATAGACGTCTCTTGTCCTTCCTGTTGGCATGGAATTCTGGATGAGTCTCACTATAAACAATATAGCTATTGAGGGCTGACACATCAAGGATATTATAAAAAATGACTACAGGCCAACGTTTTGTCTGCCTCTTTCACGAATACTTTCCAATCATTTCATCCATCTTGTCCACACCTCCTTTTGTTTTATTATAATGCGGTGTGATTTCAGGTTTCTGTTTCCTGTCATCGGTGTCAATACTTCCATCATGATGCATTGTACTCAGTAATATCATGGATTTTTCTTTCTTTGCTTTATAAGATACCATTGTCGCTTGATTGCAGAAACCAAAGACACTCTCATAAAGTGATTGCTTGGGATTGTGTTTCATGATTGGAGGAATTTCGCGGCGGTTTGGCCTCATAGTATCAACAAGTGTGAGTTTTTTCTGAAGCAAAAATTTGCCCAGTTCCAGATTGGTAAAGTAGTTGTCCATTGTTATATTTTTTCCAGAATTGAAAATTGGTACTGCAAGTTTTTTTTTACTAGATCAGAACATAGGTCTTTCTGGACTGGAGCATCACCTTCTTTGCCACAGTAAATCAGACCATTCATGTCATAATAGCTTGTAGAATCACACATCCAGAAAAAATTTTATGCCCTACTTGGCAGGTTTACTGGGCATATACTGAATGAATTTGCAACGACCCCTAAAGGCAAGAAGTTGCTCATCCACTGTCACATTGTCTTTAGAGTGGTAAAGCTTTGTACAGTTTTTGATGAAAAGATTCCAGATGTAGGTAATAGGGGCTAATTTATCTGTTTCCAACCTCACAGGACGAGTTCTCTTATCATCAAAACGAAGGCTTCTCTGAATATTCCCAAATCTATTGACTGACATTGTAGCTTTGTAGTGTGGATCTGAAAAAGGGTTCAGAAATAATTCTCTGATTGGAACATCGTACGATTTTGTACACCCTGCCAGAAGAGTAAGGGCAATATAACCATATAGTTCCTCTTTTATTATATTTTTCCATGTTTTTTTTTCTTCTTGAAGCGATATGTTTTCCTTCTAAGTAACAGTACAGAAAAAAAGACTGAGGATCACATGTAAACCAAGTACAGGCCTAAAAGGCCCCAGGTATGTGAATATGGGGTAGTCCCAAAAAAGAGTTGTTTTACCGAAATGCCTATAACATAAAAATATATGAACAATTGGAAATTACTAACCACTATATACCTGAGGAATACCTAGAGTTTCAAAATTCTAACTAAAGTAATCTTGCAGAAAATAGAAAACAAGTAACTTAGCAGGCCTGCGAGGCCCCAGGTATGCGTTCTAGGGTTAAGTGAGATAACCCACCAGCATATAACATGCTGGCAGAAAGTCCATTGGTTTCAGTTCACACAGGCTAGCAACCTGTGCAACACATACAGTACAGACCAAAAGTTTGGACACACCTTCTCATTTAAAGATTTTTCTGTATTTTCATGACTATGAAAATTGTACATTCACACTGAAGGCATCAAAACTATGAATTAACACATGTGGAATTATATACTTAATAAAAAAGTGTGAAGCAACTGAAAATATGTCTTATATTCTAGGTTCTACAAAGTAGCCACATTTTGCTTTGATGACTGCTTTGCACACTCTTGGCATTCTCTTGATGAGCTTCAAGAGGTAGTCACCGGAAATGGTTTTCACTTTACAGGTGTGCCCTGTCAGGTTTAATAAGTAGGATTTCTTGCCTTATAAATGGGGTTGGGACCATCCGTTGTGTTGTGCAGAAGTCTGGTGGATACACAACTGATAGTACTACTGAATAGACTGTTAGAATTTGTATTATGGCAAGAAAAAAGCAGCTAAGTAAAGAAAAATGAGTGGCCATCATTACTTTAAGAAATGAAGGTCAGTCAGTCCGAAAAATTGGGCAAACTTTGAAAGTGTCCCCAAGTGCAATTGCAAAAACCATCAAGCGCTACAAAGAAACTGCCTCACTTGAGGACCGCCCCAGGAAAGGAAGACCAAGAGTCACCTCTGCTTCTGAGGATCAGTTTATCTGAGTCACCAGCCTCAGAAATCGCAGGTTAACAGCAGCTCAGATTAGAGACCAAGTCAATGCCACACAGAGTTCTAGCAGCAGACACATCTCTTCAACAACTGTTAAGAGGAGACTTTGTGCAGCAGGCTTTCATGGTAAAATAGCTGCTAGGAAACCACTGCTAAGGACAGGTGACAAGCAGAAGAGACTTGTTTGGGCTAAAGAACACATGGAATGGACATTAGACCAGTGGAAATCTGTGCTTTGGTCTGATGAGTCCAAATTTGAGATCTTTGGTTCCAACCACCGTGTCTTTGTGCGATGCAGAAAAGGTGAACGGATGGACTCTACATGCCTGGCTCCCACTGTGAAGCTTGGAGGAGGAGGTGTGATGGTGTGGGGATGCTTTGCTGGTAACACTGTTGGGGATTTATTAAAAATTGAAGGCATACTGAACCAGCATGGCTACCACAGCATCTTGCAGCGGCATGCTATTCCATCCGGTTTGCGTTTAGTTGAACCATCATTTATTTTTCAACAGGACAATGACCCCAAACACACCTCCAGGCTGTGTAAGGGCTATTTGACCAAGAAGGAGAGTGATGGGGTGCTACGCCAGATGACCTGGCCTCCACAGTCACCAGACCTGAACCCAATCGAGATGGTTTGGGGTGAGCTGGACCGCAGAGTGAAGGAGTTCTCTGGGAACTCCTTCAAGATTGTTGGAAGACCATTTCCGGTGACTACCTCTTGAAGTTCATCAAGAGAATGCCAAGAGTGTGCAAAGCAGTCATCCAAGCAAAAGGTGGCTACTTTGAAAAACCTAGAATATAAGACATATTTTCAGTTGTTTCACACTTTTTTGTTAAGTATATAATTCCACATGTGTTAATTCATAGTTTTGATGCCTTCAGTGTGAATGTACAATTTTCAAAGTCATGAAAATACAGAAAAATCTTTAAATGAGGTGTGTCCAAACATTTGGTCTGTACTGTACCTCCCCTCATATACCATACCAGTGACTTTGTCACAATATGTAGAGGATAGTACACTGTATATAGATGCATACATATAGTACAGAATATACAGTCATGCCTGAAAGTGTTGTTACAGAAAATGAAGCATTTCTCCCAGAATATTTTTACAATTGCACATTTTGTTATATACATGTTTATTTCCTTTGCATTGGAACAACACAAAAAAAAAATGAAAAATGCAAATCAAACATAATTCCACACAAAACCCCGGCCAAAATTGTTGACACTTTTCCAAAATTGTGGGTACATAAATTTGTTCCAAGCATGTGATGCTTGTTCAAAATCACCTGTGGCAAGTAACAGGTGTAGGCAATATGAAAATCACACCTGAAACCAGATAAAAATGCTAAAAGTTGACTCAATCTTTGCATTGTGTGTCTGTGCATGGAGAACAGAAAGAGAAGAGAACTGTCTGAGGAGTTGAGAATCAAAATTGTTGAACATCAACAATCTCAAGGTTACAAGTCCATCTCCAGAGATCTTGATGTTCGTTTTCCATGGTGCGCAACGTAATCAATACATTTACAACCCATGGCACTGTAGCTAATCTTTCTGGACTTGGACGGCGAAGAGAAAAATTGATGAAAGGTTGTAATGTAGGATAGTGCGGATGGTGGATAAGCAGACCCAATCAAGATCCAACAAAAATTCAATGCAAGGCTCAGGGTGCATCAGTGTCAGTGCAAACTATCCGTTGACATTTATATGAAATGCTATGGCAGGAGACCCAGGAAGACCCCACTGCTGACACAGAGACATAAAAAACTAGACTGCAGTTTGCCAAAATGTATGTGAAGAATCCAAAATTGTTCTGGGAAAGCGTCTTGTGGACAGAAGACACAAAGAGCTTTTTGGTAAAGCACATCATTCTTCTATTTACCGACAACAGAATAAGGCCTCCAAAGAAAATAACACAGTACCTACAGTGAAATATGGTGGAGGTTCAGAGATGTTTTGGGTCCGTTTTGCTGCCTCTGGCACTGGGTGCCTTGACTGTATGCAAGGCATCATGAAGTCTGAAGATTACCAAAGGATTTGGGGACGCAATGTAGTGCCAAGTGTCAGAAAGCTGGGTTTGCGTCCTAGGTCATGGGTCTTCCAGAGGACAATGACCCCAAATATATTTCAAGAAGCACCCAGAAATGGATGCAAACAAAGTGCCGGAGAGTTCTGAAGTGGCCAACATTTAGTCCAGATCTAAATCCCATCGAACACCCATGGAGAGATATTAAAATTGCTGTTGGGAGAAGACGCCTTCACATATGAGAGACCTGGATCAGTTTGCAAAAGAAGAGTGGTGCAAAATTCCAGTTGAGAGGTGTAAGAAGCTTGTTGGTGGTTATAGGAAGCGATTGATTGCAGTTATTTATTCCAAAGGGGGTGCAACCAAATGATGCCAACAATTTTGTCCGGCCCATTTTTGGGGTTTTGTGTGAAATTATGTCCAATTTGCCTTTTTTTTATCCAAAACACACAAAGGAAATAACGTGTATAACAAAACATACAGTACAGACCAAAAGTTTGGACACACCTTCTCATTTAAAGATTTTTCTGTATTTTCATGACTATGAAAATTGTACATTCACACTGAAGGCATCAAAACTATGAATTAACACATGTGGAATTATATACTTAACAAAAAAGTGTGAAACAACTGAAAATATGTCTTATATTCTAGGTTCTTCAAAGTAGCCACCTTTTGCTTTGATGACTGCTTTGCACACTCTTGGCATTCTCTTGATGAGCTTCAAGAGGTAGTCACCGGAAATGGTCTTCCAACAATCTTGAAGGAGTTCCCAGAGATGCTTAGCACTTGTTGGCCCTTCTGCCTTCACTCTGGGGTCCAGCTCTCCCCAAACCATCTCGATTGGGTTCAGGTCTGGGAGCTGTGGAGGCCAGGTCATCTGGCGTAGCACCCCATCACTCTCCTTCTTGGTCAAATAGCCCTTACACAGCCTGGAGGTGTGTTTGGGGTCATTGTCCTGTTGAAAAATAAATGATGGTCCAACTAAACGCAAACCAGATGGAATGGCATGCCGCTGCAAGATGCTGTGGTAGCCATGCTGGTTCAGTATGCCTTCAATTTTTAATAAATCCCCAACAGTGTTACCAGCAAAGCATCCCCACACCATCACACCTTCTCCTCCATGCTTCACGGTGGGAACCAGGCATGTAGAGTCCATCCGTTCACCTTTTCTGTGTCGCACAAAGACACGGTGGTTGGAACCAAAGATCTCAAATTTCGTCTCATCAGACCAAAGCACAGATTTCTACTGGTCTAATGTCCATTCCTTGTATTCTTTAGACCAAACAAGTCTCTTCTGCTTGTTGCCTGTCTTTAGCAGTGGTTTCCTAGCAGCTATTTTACCATGAAGGCCTGCTGCACAAAGTCTCCTCTTAATAGTTGCTGAAGAGATGTGTCTGCTGCTAGAACTCTGTGTGGCATTGACCTGGTCTCTAATCTGAGCTGCTGTTAACCTGCGATTTCTGAGGTTGGTGACTCGGATAAACTTATCCTCAGAAGCAGAGGTGACTCTTGGTCTTCCTTTCCTGGGGCGGTCCTCATGTGAGCCAGTTTCTTTGTAGCGCTTGATGGTTTTTGCAACTGCACTTGGGGACACTTTCAAAGTTTTCCCAATTTTTCAGACTGACTGACCTTCATTTCTTAAAGTAATGATGGCCACTCGTTTTTCTTTACTTAGCTGCTTTTTTCTAGCCATAATACAAATTCTAACAGTCTATTCAGTAGGACTATCAGCTGTGTATCCACCTGACTTCTGCACAACACAACTGATGGTCCCAACCCCATTTATAAGGCAAGAAATCCCACTTATTAAACCTGACAGGGCACACCTGTGTAGTGAAAACCATTTCCGGTGACTACCTCTTGAAGCTCATCAAGAGAATGCCAAGAGTGTGCAAAGCAGTCATCAAAGCAAAAGGTGGCTACTTTGAAGAACCTAGAATATAAGACATATTTTCAGTTGTTTCACACTTTTTTGTTAAGTATATAATTCCACATGTGTTAATTCATAGTTTTGATGCCTTCAGTGTGAATGTACAATTTTCATAGTCATGAAAATACAGAAAAATCTTTAAATGAGAAGGTGTGTCCAAACTTTTGGTCTGTACTGTATGTAATTGCAATAACTTTCTGGGAGAAATACTTCATTTTCTGGAACAATTTCAAGGGTGCCAACACTTTTGGGCATGACTGTATACATACAGGACAGTGTGCTGTATATTAATATATACACATAGCATAGAATACAGTATAAGCAAACAGGACAGTACACTGTATATAGATGTATTCATATAGTATAGATCATATACATACAGGGTACTTCTTCAGCATAAGGCAATATGACATCTTCTAGTATTGTGATATATTCAAACTGGTCAATGGTGCCTGGTATGCAATAAATGGGCCCAACTCCATAGTATGAGAAACATCCCCAAACCATTATGCTTGTACCGCCATCTTTTACAGTCTTCGCAGTGTACTGTGGCTTGAATTCAGTGTTTATGGGTTGTCTCACAAACTGTCTGCGGACTTAAGAACCAATAAGAACAATCTTGCTCTCATCTGTCCATAGAATGTTGCGCCACTTCTCTTTAGTCTAGTTAATGTGTTCTATGGCAAACTGTAACCTTTTCAACACATCTTTTTCTCAGCAATGGTACTTTACAAGGGTTTTTTGCAAATAGTTTGGCTTCATGTATGGGTCTTCTAATGGTTGCAGGACTCACGGGTAACTGAAGATCTTCTATGATCTCCCTGGAGCTGATCATTCGATACTTCTTTGCCATTCTTGTGATTCTATGATCTATGTGTATCCTAGTATTTCTTTTCCTACCATGTGTATCAGGTTTTGTTTGCCAGTTTAAAGCATCGGAAATCTTTTTAGCTTAGCATCCAATTATTTTTGTACTTCTTTATGTTTTCCCCTCTCCAATCAACTTCTTGATCAAAGTTTTCTCCTTCAGTACAATGTCTGGAATGACCCTGTGACAACACAGCATTTATTCTTAATTATGACAGACATATTATTCAGCAGGTAAAGAGACATAAGCCATTGTTTATATGAGCCTGCACATTGACTCTGGTTGTATATTGACGTGCTGTTGATTTTTTGAAGGCCGGCTGATTATCTATTGTATCAGCCCTTACAATTTAAGCTTCTAAATAACCTTGGAGGACAAATACGCAGGTTAATTGAACAATCAATGTTTGTTAATAAAATGGTGTATGCCTGCTGATTACCCATTGTACCAGCCTTGCAGCTGATTATTCTACAAAACCCTGTAGGACAAAATATACAGGTTAATTGAACAATGAGAGATTATCTCCAACCTTCCCCCAATCCTGTGGAAAAATGCTTGAATAAGAGCTTTGAACTATAAAAAGGGGGTCTGCACCTGTTTCCACACAGACTCTAGAGGACAACAGCCATGGTACCATGGCTCTAATCAGGAATACAGATTTGATCTACTGCCCATCACTGAACCCACGGAGACGTTTGTCCCAACCTGGGTTCTGCAATCAGGTCACCTGGCCACATACCTCAATAGACTGTCAGCTTCCTAAGCTTGCCACTACCCACTCTCTGTGGGTGCCTGCCCAAAGCAAAGTGCTACAGGTTGGGATAGTTGGCCCTGAAATCCAGTGGAAGGGTGGAGGGTAATTTGCACCCTCTTGTGTATTTGCTGGGATGCCACTATATGTTATTGACTGCTGGTGATCCAATCAAGTATCACCTCACCGTGTTACCCTCATCGTGTGTTGTCTGAGTAATATTCTGCCATGGGGAAAGAGTACGAGTGTTGGTTGATGCGGTCTTTCTAAAGATAGCCAGGGCATATTCTTTCAGTTTCTGGAAGTGGTAATCCAGTCGCCAATTTTTGTAAATCAGGAGGTGTGTCAGTACTTACGAAACTGAAGGTGGCTGTATTACACCAGGGCAACATTTCCCCATTGAAATTCACCAAACTGGAAAGAGGAAGGTCGCAAAAAAGGTGAAGAGTCAGTTCCAGTAGGGGAATTAAAAAAAACACAATTTATCAGTATGACACCTGCTCCAAAAAACATTCCATGTTTGTAAAGGATTGCTTCAAGGAATACCACACATTCCAGGGATTATTAATTATATTTTTTGTATTTCCTCTGATGATTAGTTTACCATCTAATTATAACCTAATGCCACTCTAATACTAATTAAATTCCAAATAAAACTACCATCTCACAATAGCCCAAGAACAGTTCCTTGAGGGGTATAATTTGTAGAATAAGGCTGCTTTTGGGAAGTTCCTGCTGTTCTGTGCCAGGAGCAGTAGTGCTGGCTGGCTAGCTAGCAGGACAGGCAGGCAAGGGGAAGTCAGGAAAGACATGTTAAAAAACAGGAAATCCAGAACCGTAGGCAGAATCGTCAGTCAAAAGGGTAGTCAGAGATCAAGCCAGAGTCAGTAACAGGATTCACTAACACAGCAGAAGATATGACAGAACCAGTAGCTAGACTAGTTGCAAACTATAACTGGCAGACAGACTGGCCCCTGAATATTTAAATAGCAAGGAACCCCACCCCTGGCTCCAGCAGAAAACTAATTGAAGTTTTACCACTGAAGTGACAGAAAAAGCAAAACAGAAAATAGAAAGAACACATGTATAGCAGGCTTGCGTTACCCAGCGGCAACCGCAGCTTTAACACCACACTATCTAGTGGACATTGCCGGCATGGCAGGAGCGTGTTCACACATGGATGTTCCCTGTGAGCATTGCAAATGCTATTTGACACCCCAAATCATTACACCAAAGTCTGCACCCCAAGATGGCACTCTTCCCTTCTGAGCTCCAAAGTGTGCCCAAACTGTTGTAAAGGGTTATAAATTATAAAAAGTAGTCAATTTGGGGGTTTCTCCTGTTTTAGCACTTCAGGAGATAATGCTGCATGATGTCATCAATCTATACTAGCAAAATCTCCACTCCAAGAAGGCACTCCTCCATTTCCAAGCTCTGTCATGTACCTTGACAACAGTTTCCGACCCTGTAGGGTATTGCCGCATTTAGGAGAAATGAGATCCACTTTCTCTTATTACCAGTTGGGAAAATAAAAATTTGGGGCTTAAGTAACATTTTAGTGGTAAAAATACAATTATAATTTTTTACGGACCAATTTAATAAAATTCTGTTAAACACGCTGGATCAAAATGCTTGCTACACCCATAGATGTGAGGTTTGTAAATCAATGCCACTTTAAGAGGCTTTCTGCAATTTTGGCACCTCAGGAACTCTAAAAATGGTACATAGCATGCACAATGTATTCTATCAAAATCTATACACAAATTATGCCCTTTTTGTTCCATCCCCGCTATGTGTCAAACTGTAATCTTCAACCACGTGGGGTATGGTTAAGTTTGAGACAAATTGCATATAAAATCTTCGGGTCCATTTTCTCCTTCTTTCCTTAGAGGAAATGTAACATTTGGGTCAATGTAACATTTTAATGAAAAATATATATATATTTTTATAGTAGACTTTGCATTAATACCTGTGGAGCAGCTAAAGAGTTAATAAACTTCCAGAATTCTTGGAAGGGTACAGTTTTTAAAATAGCATCAATTTTGGAGTTTTTGTAATCTATAGGCTTGTAAAAGTATCTTCAGAGGTAAATTGGTCCCTAAAAATAGGTTTTGTAAATATTCATTGAATATATTAATAATTACTTCTAAATGTTTACATTTGCTAACGTATTAAAAAAATTAAAGGACATTTTAAAAAGTATGAAAGTGTAAAGTAGACATAGAAAATGTTAGTCATATCACACAAAATAGTTTACCCTGCTGTTCTGTTTGTATTGACTCTACACTTGTACTGTTCAGGTCAATGTGACCAAACCTATTAAAGCGCACCTGTCAGCAGGATTGTGTTCACTAAACTACATACACTGTCATGTGGGCAACATTACACTGATTAATATGACACCTTTGTTGATGAAATCTGTTCTTTGGTTCTTGTGTAATCTTTACTTTCAGTTTGGAGATAATGATATGCTCGTGCTTTGGGGTGGGCTCTATCTGGTGCTTTGCTTACATATTCATCTGTATGCTTTTATGACAGCTCACTGTGCCTTCACTGACCTGACTCCTATTTTACCTGACCCTGCACTACTAGATGCATTATGTAAAATAGGATGCAGGTCAGTGAAGGCACAGTGACCTGTCATAAGAGCATACATATGAATATGCAAGCAGAGCACCAGATGGGAGGGCCTGTGGTGTGGGCTCTATCTGGTGCTCTGCTTGCAGATAGAGCCCACCCCACAGGCCCTCGCTGAAGCAGGAGCATATCATTATCTCCAAACTGAAAGTAAAGATTACAGAAGAACCACAGGACGGATTTCATCAACCAAGGTATCATTTTAATCAGTGTAATGTCGCCCACATGACAGTGTATGCATTTTACTGAGCACAATCCTGCTGACATGTGTGCTTTTAAGTTAGTTAATTTTGACATTTAGCTACTCTAAGCGTATTATTTGAATACCAGTTGCATTATTTAACTGTATGTGAACATGGTTGGTCAAAAACAAACATCAAAACTTCAGTTTTCTAAAGAAAATAAAGCAAAGGGTTGTACAGGTTCACTTATTTCTATATTCAGGCATTCTTACATCCTGCACAGAAATAACTCACATGTGCTTTACATACATATTTACTACAACTAGAAGATGTAATATTTGTTTTATCACAAGAAGATGGACAAATGCTGCATTTTTTCCTTATTAGGCTTTATCCATTGCTGGTGGAGGCCGTGGGTTCGTGCTGAGCATGCTGCTGGATATGGTTTACTATGGCTGCTGCTCCTTCACTTCAGGGTTTTACTTTTCTTCTTAAAATAGATGGCATAACAAGTGACTTTCCTAATTCTCCCAGAAAGAGTCTTCGTTTATGCAGTTTATTGGCATTCCGATCGAGGTTTATTTAACTCCATAAAACAAGTGCATTGCAGGCAGACACATCAAGAATGGTTTTGCGTCTGCTTGTGTACGTAACTATTAGTTGATCTAGTGTATCAACTTGCCCCTTTGGTGGAATTCTAATCTAATATCATCTGCGTCTTTTTTTCATCTCGACTACTTACTGCATATCATGGTGCATCGTGGTCATCAGAATAACCTGTATGTTGTTTTTGAGAATGGAAGAAACCATTGTCGTATCTCCAGTAAAGTAAAACGTTGAACTATGAACATCTCTTTTACCAAGAATACCTTGCAGCAGCTCTTACTTACAGTGCCCAGCATTCTAAGTTTTCGTTTTAACAACAGCTGCCCCTGTTGGTGCAATGTATAAAAGTTGGCACATTGTCCTCTTAGTCCATACAGATTCAACTTCAAAATCAGAATTCTCATAATCACTTTCTCGCAACTTATGTGGTCCTCATCTTTGGACACTTTCTCCAGTTGGATATCTTATTCAGAATCTGAGGCATTGGCAAGCTTTTACATTTCAGCTTTGCTCAATGGACTTCTTCGCCACATTTTTATCCAACCATCCAAATAATTGACACTCACGACTTGCACAGGGTTAAATCAGCGTTGTGGAATAAAATAGCACTATATAAATAAACAACAATAATAATAATAAAATTGCAGCAAACACTAACCAGTGTAGCAACAATGAGAGCTTATATACTACTGAGAAACAGACCTGTACTCAAAGCCCATCCATCTGCAGTAACTTGCAAATGTATCAAGCGCACGGACCAAATAGATAAATAATAGTAGATGCAATAGATAATCCACAATGATACTATAAATCATTTATGTGACTAAAAATATGGCAGGAGATCTGTGTAAAAACACTATCGGGTCATAATGACCCGACCAGTACATGTGTAACAATTATTATTTCATGCAGAGTTAAAATAAAAAAATAATAATAACACTTATCCATAAACAAACTTGGCTAATAACAATTTAAAGATCCTCATAATAAATAATCTGAAGCTTCACAAACGTTCTTTCGGGTCAAATAGACCCGAACAGTACAGAAGGGTTAAATACATATCTGTTGTAAGGGCATAGTCATTGAAAGTTTGAAAACATAATTTTGACAAATTTCACATTTTTTTTATTCATAAAGGAAAATATGTTCACCCAAGTTTAACACCAACAAAGTAAAACTTGTCATGAGAAAATAAGCTCAAAATCTTTGGGATATGTAGAATCTTTTCAAAGTTATTACCACATAAAGTGGCATATCACAGAATTTAAAAATGGGGCCAACAAGAATTGATTTATTGCTATAAAGTTTCCCACATACTAAGTATTAAAATGGCTTCACTAAGATGTCTAACAAAATTTGATTTAATGTTTACATTTCACATCTTTCTCATAATTATAGCTATGCTGTTTTGTGAGTCTTTTGATGTGTAACAAGAGATGATTTATAATTAAAACATTTTCCACATTCTGAACATGAATACGGCTTCTCCCCTGTGTGAATTCTTTGGTGTCGAAAAAGAATGGATTTATCCCCAAAACATTTCCCACATTCTTCACAAGAAAATGGCTTCTCCCCTGTATGACTTCTCCGATGTGTCATAAGATTTGATTTTCTGTTAAAACATTTTCCACATTCTTCACAAGAAAATGGCTTCTCTCCTGTGTGACTTTTCATGTGTGCCATAAGATTTGATTTCCTGTTAAAGCATTTCCCACATTCTGAACAAGGAAACGGCTTCTCCCCTGTGTGACTTTTCATGTGTGTCATAAGATTTGATTTCCTGTTAAAACATTTTCCACATTCTGAACATGAATATAGTTTTTGCTCTGTGTGAGTTCGCTCATGTTTAGTAAGGTCTGATTTTTGCTTATAGCATTCTCCACATTCCGAACATGAAAACATATTTCCTTCTGCGTGAGCTCTTAGATGTTTAACAAGATTTGATTTAGAAGTATAACCTTTCCCACATTCTGGACATGCATGCAACTTTGCTCTTGTGTGAATATTTTGATGTGTAACAAGATTTGATTTCTGGTTAAAACTTTTTCCACATTCTGTACATGAATATGGCTTCTCTCCTGTGTGAATTCTCACATGTTCAATAAGGTGTCCTTTTTGGTCAAAACATTTCCCACATTCGGAACAGGAGACCAAGTTCTCTTGTGTGTGAGTTCTCAGATGTATAATAAAAGGTGATTTATTAGCATAACATTTTCCACATTCTGAACATGAATATGGCTTTGCTCCTGTGTGAGTTCGTTGATGTTTAACAAGACTTGATTTCTGAATAAAACTTTTCCCACATTCTGAACATGAAAATGGCTTTACACCTGTGTGAATTCTCTGATGTTCAACAAGACACGATTTCTGTCTAAAACATTTTCTACATTCTGAACATGAATATGGTTTTACCCCTGTGTGAATTTCCTGATGTCTAAAAAAACTTGTTTTCATGGAAAAATATTTCCCACATTCTTCACAAAAAAATGGTTTCTCCCTTGCGTGAGTTTTCATGTGTGTCATAAGCCTTGATTTCTGGTGAAAACATTTTCCACATTCTGAACATGAATGTGGCTTCTTCCCTGTGTGAGCTCTATGATTTATAATACCCCTTCTGTGACAATTACTTTTCTTAATAGTCAGTGATGAATCAGATAATAGGATCTGTTTAAAAGGATGAGATGATAGATCACTGCTGTGAATGCCTGGAGTAATGGTTTGCTTTCCACATGTATCTTGCATGCTATAATCATTATATGATTTACAATGCACAGATATCTGATGTCCCTCTGAGCTCATGGTACAATTACCTGTCAAGGATAGAAAATATTTCATTATATTTAAATATCACCTGAATGTTATAACATATCTAATAATATGAAAACAACTTGCAATTGCTTGAGAAAGGCTTCAAATGAGACGCTGAAATGTTGCATGTATCTGGGTAAATAAAATCCACTTTTTTCATTTATTTTCATTGGAGTGCTGCTTCTATTCTCTTTTTTTTCTACAACGTGAAACATATGGAGTGTGACAAAGTCACTGGCAAAGTGCTGGAGGGGAGGTATGTTTCACTGAGGCCATTAGCTTCAGTGATTTGAAACCCAGATGATTTGCTCCAGCACACAAAGTGCTGCGAGGGGTTAAGCAGCCATTTTAAGGGCTTGGTTTTTGAGAACAACCATAGAGCAGGTGGGAGGTTGTTCTCCATATCTCCACCCCAGGTTGTGGTCTGGGGTTTAAATAAATGGCCTGCTCGAGCATTCAGTGTTCGTTAGGGCTGGAGAGAGGAGCTACAGCGCTGTGTGTCCTGACAAGGAAAAGCTGAACCGTTTGTTAAACCCTGAGCGGACGGATCCCTGCTACCACAAGGACTGTGCTTTGTGCTTCCACTTTGTTTTGTTTTCCTGTTTTTGCCAAAGGGCCATGTTTATTTTTACTTCACCATGGTTTATGACGCCTGTATAATAAACCAGGAAAGAATTTAAAGAGACAGTGATCCCATGTCTACCTCCGTGTACAGCTGAGTGAGCCGATCTACCACAGCAGCAACAATATTTTATCTGTTTAAGTGCCCCAAATTACCATTTATGTAAAAAAAAAAACATACACTTAGCTCCAGGACAGGCACCATTTCTGCAGTTTCAGCCCTATGATTCCCAGCAGTCACGTCACATTATGCCTGACAGAACTGAGAAACATAGCAGCTATCGATTGCGGACAAGTGACAGCCGGGAATCACAGCACTGAAATCGCAACAGGTAAATGAGTTTTTTTTAATATTATGTGGGACACAACCAATTAAGAAGGGGTTGACCCTTAGTGACAACCAACTTAACTAAAACATTGATGCAAAACAGATCACAGTCTAACAGAAGACCTAAAAACAAGCAAGTATAGACCATGATACTAAGCCACTTGCTGTTCTTTTGCAGTTTTATTTTTCTTTTACTTCTGTGATGAAGTCTTTTTTTTCATTCCTTGAAATTCGGGTCTGGGCATCCCGAAGGGCTAATATTAAGTGGTAATTATTTCCAAACTTAAAGCATGACTTTCACCTTTATTAAACATGGTCCTTCTTATATTTTGCAATGTTGGTGAATGTGGACCCACTGAGCCATGGGCCGTGCTTACCTTGAAGGGGTGTAACTAAGTGACTACCAGGTATGTACTAGAGCCTAAGATGGTGAGGATAGGCTTTGCCACCAGAAGTCACCAGGTACAACTACAGGGCAGTCCTCGGGTCTGCAGCAGCTGACCGGTGGGTCACAGGTGTATGTACAAGATACAGAGGGGTGAGACAGAGGCATAGTCAAATGGTCCGAGGATGGGGCAGGCAACACAGGATCAGTAAACGTAGCCGAGGCCAGGGGCAGAGAAGTCAGACAGTCTGGGTAAACAAGCCGGGTCGTTAATGGAAAGCGGAATATAGAAGAATGCATAAATGGGTGCTATCGGGATAGGAACCAACGTTCAGGCAAGGATTGGTTGGAGGAACTGCCTAATAAAAGGCCTCGCTAGCATGGGATAGGCCACGCCCCCCAAGATTAAATGTATGCCATGTGCATATGTAGCAATGCTGCAAAGAGCAGACTCAGAGAGACAGCCTGACGTGGGGAGAAACCGCACGGTGAGTAGAAGGGCACTGAGGAGGTGTGCGAGTTACGGCCGTGACATATTTACTGGTACATTCAGATCACTGACACTGTAAGAGTTTTCCTAATTGTCTGAAGCAGACAGCTTCTGAGATGATATCACTCAGAACATCAGTTAATTCAGAGTCACATAGCTCGTGCCACATTACAGTATTCATGGCCATCTTACACATGAGATGTGTGATATGTGTGCTGTGGTGATGAAATGTCATGAGACAATAACAAAACTATTCCACTACAGAAACATTTACTATATTAAAACGTCTTCATCGAAAAGATTTTCACAAGAACCTAAGTCCGTACAAAAAGGAAGGTGAGCAGCATTGTCCTCTCCCATCGTATTGACATAGTATTCACTAAAGATTCTTCTGTTATTTGGGTAAAAATGTGTATGAGTCTAGTTAAAGCTAATGGCTCCTCAGTACTCAAATTGAGCAAAATCCCTCATCATTCCTGACAGCAATTTTTTAACAAATAGGCCTTATTTATAATAGGCATATTTCAAGTCCATATTACACCTGTATTATTATTACATCCATATTATATTTGCATTGTTATTTATATCAGTATCAGATTTTCATCTATATTTAACATGTATTTTGGCTGAAGGAGGGAAAATCCAGCTAAATAATTGACAGCCCACTGAGTGTAAAATTATAACAGCTAGGGAAGGATTGGAAACCGAGGCAAATAAGCGTAGGGGTAGATGGGAATATTGGGCCAAAATGGTTAATAGGCTGTTTGCTTTTAACACATGGTTCATACCACTTTAATTACTAATTAATTTATTCCTTATTTATAATGAAAGATTAAATGTGTCATGCGACATACACTCATTGATAAGAACTGCAAGGCCTTGGAGACAGTCTCCCAATGAAATGAAGAAAAATTCTGTTAATGTCCAAGCAGAGAGAAGCAGTAAACTCAGATAATAAACAACTGTAGGCTAAACGGATTGTCCTCTTCAGGTAAAAGAGTTGAAGAGTCCCAACCCTAGTCATTTTGTCTTACCCTTTTGTCATGTGCTTTTTAGAAAGAGAGATGTGCTGAGCTGAAGTCAAAGATCTAAGACTTTTTCTATGTACATAAAATGCCTTTTTCTCTCAAATACTGTTCACAAATTTGTGTAAATCTGTGTTAGAGAGCTCTTCACCTTTGCGAGATAATCCATACACCTCACACGTGTGGCATATCCAGATGCTAATTACACTGCATGATTATTGCACAGGTGTGCCGTAGGCTGGCCACAATAAAAGGCCACTCTAAAATGTGCAGTTTTTCAGTATTGGCGTGGTCGGGGGGGTGGGGGGGGAAATCAGAAAACCAGTCAGTATTTGGTGGGACCAACATTTGCCTCACGAATTGCAACACATCTCCTTCGCATAGAGTAGATCAGGTTGTTGATTGTGGTCTGTAGATTGCTGGTCCACTCCTCTTCAATGGCTGTGCGAAGTTGCTGGATATTGTCAGGAACTTGAACACGCTGTTGTATACTCCGATCCAGAGCATCCCAAACATGCTCAATGGGTGACATGTCCGGTGAGCATGCTACCATGCAAGAACTTCTCATAGCCATTGAAGAAGAGTGGACCAACATTCTACAGGCCACAATCAACAACCTGATCTGCTCTATGCGAAAGAGATGTGTTGCACTGCGTGAGGCAAATGTTGGTCACACCAAATACTGACTGGTTTCCAGACCACCCTTGGACCACCCCAATACTATAAACCTGCAAATTTTACAGTGACCTTTTATTGTGCCCGGCCTAAGGCACACCCATACAATAATCATGTGTCTAATCAGCATCTGGATACGCCACACCTATGAGGTTGATGGATTATCTCGGCAATGTGCTCACTAACACAGATTTAGACAAATTTGTGAACAATATTTGATAGAAAAAAATAGATCTTAGAGTTCAGATCATGAAAAATTGGAGCAAAAACAAAAGTGTTGCGTTTATATTTTTGTTCAGAATATATTCCCATGAGAAGAATCTGTGACTTCTCTGCATTTAGTGGTTACTACTCACCTGGGTCGTTATCTGTAGGAATCTCCTCTTTACACCGCTTATCGCCCTTCACATATGTCTCTGTAGTATTAATATGGGTCAGATCTTCATCCTGAAACAAATATTGTAAGTGTCACATCTATGATCAGCACTAATCCTGCCATCTCCACCGTTCTCATTACACAAGTATAATACGTATAATACTGGTGGATAAAACAAGACTAAGCACAAAACTCAGTCCTCTACACATCATAGGGGAGATCTCATGACACCTTCTTTCCATCTACCTGATGATCCTGAGGAGCATTGGGATCTTCTTGTTTACAATCTTGTGGAAGAAGAGGATGGGGACATCTCTCAGGTGTCTTCTTACTGGACAGACCTGGAGGAAACACATACAGGGACTGAATTAATTCTTTACATACAGATAATTATAGGCTGTGTGTATATAGTCCTGTCTATTACCTGGTGATGTAAGGGGCTGGGGATCCTCCATCATGACGTCCTTGTACAGATCTTTGTGTCCTTCTAAATACTCCCACTCTTCCATGGAGAAATAGATGGTGACATCCTGACACCTTATAGGAACCTGACACATACAATGATACCGTCATCCCCCGATCCCTTCATAGCGTTACTGTATAATGTCCCAAAATTCCCAGCAGTGTCACCTCTCCAGTCAGCAGCTCAATCATCTTGTAGGTGAGTTCTAGGATCCTCAGGTCATTGATGTAATCATGCATCAGGGGGCGAGGTGGAGGCCCCATAATTGGGCTCAGGGGTCGTCCCCATCCCTCAGACACAGGGTCCTGACAGCGTTCACTAGAGGTCTTCTTCACTACTGTGTATTCCTGGTTATGGAGAGACACAATAATACATCTCACTACAGACATTTCCAGAGTCCTCACCTCTCCAGTTATGTCCATCTGTTATTCCCATAGATAAGAATGATGTAATGTGATGTCATCAGAATCTCTCACCTCTCCAGTAAGCCGGAAGAGGATCTCTAGGGTGAGGTGTAATAGCTTCTCCGCCATCTTGTCCCTGTCCCTATCCATCCTTGATGGGTCACAAAAATTACATAGATCAATTATTTGTATCCGATATTGTAGAAACTTAAATGGAAAGAAGAAGATGAGCCGATGTAAAATTCTACAAAACACAAAGTAAAATATACAGTTACTAGAGCACTTCACACATCTAGAGGCCAGGCAATAAATATAGAGTAAATATGTCCTATCAGATGGGATCACTTGAGTTATAGTTCAGATAATTTAACATTATAAAGAATTCAATATGCAGCAAAACTGGGTTTTTTTTTTGTTTTTTTTTAAATATATAGTTTTTATTAATATTTTCAAAAAGGAAACATAACATACCAAATCAAGGTAATAATCAAATGCCTGTTCGCAGACAGGGTATAAAGTGATAATTCTCACTTGTTTGATTGGTAAAGCAAAACAATATAAAAACTTAATAACATTATAACTTACATCAGTTTAATCAATATGCAATCCAGTTGATACTCCAAATTATTGAAACCACCTTGTTAGATTAGACCACCTAGATTAGTATTATAGACCATTACCAAATGATCCCTCCATCCCCCTCTCTCTCCCCCTCCCTTAAATTAGGCACCGTGAACCTAGGTTATCTTTAAGATCTTCCAGAATGTACCATGCTGTTGGAAGTGAAGGGTTCCACCACTTTCCTTTTTTCATCTAAAGAGCAGCAATTTACAATAAACTGTTTCCATTTCAGAAGAAATTTGCCAGCCTGCGTCTCCTTATTGCTAAGGGCGTCCTGTTGCCCCACTCCCATAAAATGTTTCATTTGAGCTGTCAGCTCTTCAATGTGGGGTGTGTTGGGGTCTAGCCAATATTTAAGTAATTGTTTTTTTGCCAGGATAAGTAGGGCGAGGAGCAATTTGGGAGGGTTTCCCCTCTTCCAATCAGGGTTCTCTGTGTAGTTCCAAAAATGTAACAAGGCTAGATAGGGGGAGAGAGTATACCCGGGAGCCCAAATGGTGTTGATCATATCTAGTACTTGTTCCCAATATAAAACGGAGGCTGGGCATGACCATAGGCCGTGCATGAGGTCATAGAGTGGAAGGTGGCATTTAGGGCAAGCTGTTGAGCCAGTTTGAAAGCGGATCTTTTTTAGGTATGTTAAATGCATAGATGGTGCCATGTATAATTTTATATTGTGTTTCTCTCCAAGCTTCGTTTATAATGCGTTTTCTTAGTAAATTCCAGCCTGACCTGATCTTATCAGAGATTTCCACATCTTCCAACTGTTGTCTCCAATATTTGAAGAAAGTATCTGGGTGAGCTCCTAGTAGATTAGATCTCATTACAGAATAAAGGACAGATATTGAAGGGGTACCCATTGGAGACAACAGTATGACATCCAACTCATTTTGAGAGACCTCAAAGGTCACATCTTTTCTTTTAAATTGGCCATAACAGATAGTTTAATTTGTTCATATTGTAAATAGTGTTGGGGAGGTAGATTGTATCTATCCCAAAACTTGGTACAGGTCATCCATCTCTGCTCAGTTGGATGAAGAAGATGGGATATGTTGTCTACACCTGCCTGCCACCATTTCAGAAATAGTTTATTTTCATTACCCTGGGGGAATTCTGGGTTTTGCCATATCGGAAGGTATTTTGCAAAACAGTTTTAACACAGCTAATTAAATATGGTAATGGTATATTGTATATTTCTCACCACTCCACAATAAGTTCTGGAATGACAATGTCCTATAATTCTACCTCTTAAGCCTGGTTTTTGGTTGGTCAAGAAAAACTGTATTTCTTCTCTTCTTTTGTGGTTACACAGTTCAGCCCAATATTCCCTCTGTCCTTAGAATATGGATTTCACATTTGATCCCTGAAAAAGCCAGAAAATGAAACCAGTTGGGCATTATCTTGAAGGTTGTCTGCACTGTTATTCTTATATGCCATCAAACAATTTTTAATCCCTGAGCTTTGCTAATATGTGTTTGTTTTTTGGGGGTCATCAATGAGATTTGTTTAGCAGCCCACTTAGAGGTTGTCCACTAATTTTTCATTGATGACTTATCCTTAGGTCATCAATATCTGATCAGCCGGGTTCCGACACATGGCACCCCGCTGGTCAACTGTTTAACGGTGTTGGCCGGAAGTACTCACCTGTGGAGCTGGCCATCCTCTGGTAGTGGCCATGGCAGGGTACTACACATCTGCCTCGTGTTGATTTGAATAGAAGGCGGATGTGCAGTACCAAGCCTCGGCCACTATCAGAAGACGGCCAACTCCGCAAGTGAATACTTCCAGCTGGTGGCCTCTGCAGACACCAATAACAGCTGATCGGAGGGGGTGCCGATCAGACAATGATAAACACAACTAAAGATAAGTCATCAATGAAAAAGGAGTGGACAACCTCTTTAACCCCTTTACCCTCAAAGGCTGTTTGCACCTTAATGACCAGGCCAATTTTTACAATTCTGACCACAGTCACTTTATGTGGTAATAACTCTGGAATGCTTCAACAACTCTGGAATGCTTCAACGGATCCCACTAATTCTGAGAAAGTTTTTTCGTGACATATTGTACTTCATGATAGTAGTAAAATTTCTTCAGTATGACTTGCGTTTATTTGTGAAAAAAATGGAAATTTGGAGAAAATTTAGCAATTTTCAAACTTTGAATTCTTATGCCTTGTGAAAAAAGTCACTGGTAAAGTGCTGGAGGGGAGATATGTTTCCATGAGGCTATTAGCTTCAGTGAATTAAAACCGTTAAGTTTTCTCCAGAATGTTATTTGCTGAGAGGGGTTAAGCACCATTTGTAAAAGGGCGTGTTTTTTTATGAGAACAACCATAGAGCGGGCGGGAGGTTTCTCCATATCTCCACCCCAGGGTGTGGTCTGTGGTTTATATACTCGGCCTGATGAGACATTCAGTGTTCAATAGGTCTGGAGAGAGGAACTCCAGATCTGTTTGTGTGGAGCTATCCTAAACCACGTTGAGTTGAACTCTAAGCAGGTGGATCCCTGCTACCACAAAGATTGTGCTTTTGTGTTACCATTTTGCTTTGTTTCCTGTTTTGCCCAAAGGGCCGCATTATTTTTTATGGACTCAGTGTTGGTTTATGCTGCATTTTAATAAACCGACCAGAAGTTTTAAAGAGACAGCGTACCTGTGTCTACCTCCGTGTGCAGCTGAGTGAGCGATCTACCACAGTCCTTAAGTCAGAGAGATATGTCACATAAAATAGTTAATAAATAACATTTACCACGTCTACTTTACATCAGTGCAATTTTTGAAACAAATTTTTTTTTTTTGTTAGGAAGTTATAAGGGTTAAAAGTTGACCAGCGATTTCTCATTTTTCCAATAAAATTTACAAAACTATTCTTTTAGGGACCACATCATATTTGAAGCGACTGAGAGGTCTATATGACAGAAAATACCCAAAATTGACACCATTCTAAAACCTGCACCCCTCAAGGTGCTCAAAACCACATTCAAGTTTATTAACCCTTCAGGTGCTTCACAGGAATTTTCGGAATGTGGAAGAAAACAATGAACATTTAACTTTTTTCCACAAAAGTTTTACTTTATTTTTGCAAGGGTAACAGGAAAAAATGCACCCCAAAATTTGTTGTGCAATTTCTCCTGAGCATGCCAATACCCCATATGTGGGCGAAAACCTCTGTTTGGGCGCACAATAGGGCTCGGAAGGGAAGGAGTGCCATATGACTTTTTGAATGTAAAATTTACTGGAATAATTAGCAGGCACCATGTTGCGTTTCGAGAGCCCCTGATGTGCCTAAACAGTGGAGACCCCCACAAGAGACACCATTTTGGAAACTAGACCCCTCAGGGATCTTATCTAGATGTGTGGTGAGCACCTTGAACCCACAGGTGTTTCACAGAATTTTACAATGTTGATCTGTGAAAATTAAAAAAAAAGTTTTTTCATGAGCTTGACAGAAGTTTACAACATTGAGCCGTGAAAATAAAAATTTCATATTTTTCGCTCAAAAATGTTGTTTTAGCACTATTTTTTTTATTTTCACAAGGGTAACAGGTGAAAATGGTAAACAAAATTCGTTGTGTAATTTCTCCTGAGTAGGCAGATACCCCACATGTAGGAGTAAACTACTGTTTGGGCACACAACAGAGCTCAGAAAAGGAGTGGTGGTTTGGAACGCAGGCTTTGATGGAATTGTCTGCGAGAGTCATGTCGCATTTGGAGAGCCCCTGATGTGTCTAAATAATGGATAATCCCACAAGTGACACCATTTTGAAAACTGAAAACTAGACCCCTCAGGGAACTTATCTAGATGTGTGGTCAGCACCTTGAACCCACAGGTATTTCATAGAATTTTACAATGTTGATCTGTGAAAATTAAAATTTTTTTTCAACAAATATGTTGTTTTAGCCCCCATTTTTTTAATTTTCACAAGGATAGTAGCAGAAAACGGACCCCAAAATTTCTTGTGCAATTTCTCCTGAATACGCCGATACCCCATATGTGGTCAAAAACTACTTTTGAGGCACATGGGAAAGTTCAGAAGGGAAGGAGCGCCATATCGGAGTTCATATTTTGCTGGACTGGTTTGACGGTGCCATGTCACATTGGCAGAGCCCCTAAGGTGCCAGAACAACAGAATCCGCCCCATAAGAGACCCCATTTTACAAACTACACCTCTCAATGAATTCATCTAAGGGTGTAGTGAGCATGTTGACACCACATGTGCCTCAAAGAATTTTACACCATTGGGCAGTGAAGAAAGAATAATTACATTTTTACCACCAAAGTTTTGCTTTAGCTCCAGATTTTACATTTTCAAACTGGGAAAATGGGTAAAAATGGCACCAAAATTGGTCACACAATTTCTGCTGAATGTAGAAATACCCCACATGTCGATGTGCAGTGCTGCTTAGCCACACGGCAAGACTTCGGAGGAATGAGCGCTACTTCCTTCCTGGAGTGCAGATTTTCCTAGAATATTTTGCGGACTCCATATACAGAGATCCTAAGTACTAGAATAGCAGAATCCCCCCTCAAGTGTCCCTACTTTGGAAATTATACACTTTTGGGAATTTATCTACAGGTGTGTAAGGATTTTTAACTACATGGGTGTTTTCCAGAAACAAGCAGCAGCGATTGTTGCTGAGTGAAAACTGCAAACTGGCACATTGTAGTGACCAGTACATTGTAGAGACAAGCACTTTGTAGTGACCAGCACTTTGTAGTGACCAGTACGTTATGCCCAGCTCATGGTTCTGGAGACATGCAGCCGTATATTAGGTAGGCTCTCATTGCTACAGAAATGCCAAACATGTGGACGCTAACTGCGGTTTAGGCAAACTATGGGGCTCAGAAGGGAGGGGAGGGAATTTGAATTTGGGAGAACAGAATTTGCTGAATGGGCCATTTCGCTTTTCCAGAACCTTTGTGCTACTAGTAACGTCGAAGCCCCCTATATTTCCGTTAATAGATGACGGACCTGAGTGGGGACTTGCTTTTTTTGTGGATTGAGTCAAAGCTTTTATTGTGATCCAAAATGTTATGTTACATGCACGCCGCTAGGTTCAGATAGGGTTTCATTAATTCTTTGGAATCCTGGGGGAACCGTTACTCAGGACGACCATAGGCTGCAGCTTCTCTCAGGCACACGATAGATTCAATTGCTGACCAGACACATCTGACAAGAGTCTTTTTCAACAGTTTAACAGTGGAATTTAATCTGAAGCATGACCAGTGCAATTCAGGGATATTACAGCAACAATCTTCATTACAGTACAGCCTGAGTTTCTTGAGCAATCGGCTCCAGTAACAATACAGTAGTTTCTTCACAAAACACAGTATTACAGTCTCTTCAGTATTTTTTTTCATAATAATATTTATCCATGGGTACAATATATTTTTTATTTTTTTTTTAAAAAAAATATTTTTACAACTTTTTTTTTCACTTTGTCTCATTATGGGACTTTCATTTTCTCCAGTCTGATTACAGTTATAAGATATGCAAGATCACTGCTATACCTTATAACCAGTCAGCCCTGCAGACACAGGCTAGTTTGGTCATGCACTGTGCATGATCTAACTAACTTGCTAGTGCCTGGTGACCCAGTGTCATCATGGTGACATCGGGTCACCATGGCAATGATCGGGATGTCGCGGGGTCTCCGATCCAAGAGCAGAAGGGCTTCTGTCCTTCTGCTCGCTCTCTAAATGCTGCGATCGCAGCATATAGGGAGTTATAGTGCCGGATGTCAGCTGTCAGAATCAGCTAACACCCGGCAGCTAACGTGGCCGCACAGCCTCTGTGCACACAAAATCGCATGGTCGTATCCATACGTCCCTGGTCAATAAGTACCAGTCCACAGGGACGTATGGATACGTCTAATGTCAGAAAGGGGTTAAATCCTCATTCTGTGATTTTTCAAGTACGTGAGAGATGGACTGTTGTTCACCAGAGTTTTGGAACACAGTTTCATCAGTGTTTAGCCAGTGGTCTGTTTTTACCTTCAGTGTTTCATGAGTGATTTTCACTGATGAAAAAATTAATTGCAAAGCTTCTCCTATCCATTGCAATGTTAATTACAGAAAGCTCACTGATGCCATTCATGTAGTGTACGCGATTTTCTCAGATTCATAGACTTGTAAGGGTAAATGTCATCCATGATGCAGATCAAAAATGGATATTTCTCAATCATCAATCATTTTTTGGTTGACGTACGGTACACATAAAAACATGGACATGTGAACAGACCCATAGACTGGAGTAGGTACAGGTTTCATCAGTGAAAAACACGGATAGAACACATATAGCGGGAAAAATAAGTATTTGATACACTGCCGATTTTACAAGTTTTCCCACCTACAAAGAATGGAGAGGTCTGTAATTTTTATCGTAGGTACACTTCAATTGTGAGAGACAGAATATAAAGATAAAAACAGAAAATCACATGGTATGATTTTTAAATAATTAATTTTCATTTTATTGCATGAAATAAGTCTTTGATAGAAAAGAAAAACAGAACTTAATATTTGGCACAGAAACCTTTGTTTGCAATTAGAGAAGTCAGATGTTTCCTGCATGACAATGACCCGAAACACAAAGCCCCAAAACCGGGAAGATCTGGAGAAGATTTGTATGGTGGGGAGGGGGGGGGGGGGGCAAAATCCCTGCTGCAGTGTGTGCAAACTTGGTGAAGAACTTCAGGAAACGTCTGACCACTGTAAGGCTAAGTGCCCACGATGCACAAATGCTGCAGATTTTTTCCGCATCTCCCTGGCAGGAAAAACGCATGCGGATTTATATAGTGTGACAAAGTTAATAGTTGAAAAAAAGAATAAAAATGGTAAAAAATAAAGAATATACTTACCTTCCGATGGCCCCCGGTGTTTTCTCCGCTACGTCCGGTCTCTTGTACGGCTCGCGATGGTGTGAAAAGACCTTTTATGACGTCATTTAGTCATGTGATAGGTCACGCGACCGCCAACGTCAGCGGTCATGTGACTAAATGACGTCACCGCAGGTCCTTTTACACCATCGCGAGCCGTACAAGAGACCGGACGTAGCAGAGAAAACACCGTGGGCCATCGGAAGGTAAGAATAATGTTTATTTTTAATTTTTTTTTTTTAACAGGTACTATTGTCCCCGAGTCTGGAGGAGAGTCTCCTCTTCTCCAGACCCGGGTACCATCCACACATTGAATTGCTTAATATGCGCATGTGCACATGTGGATATTATGCGATTCAATGCAAGTCAATGGCGGCAATTACGCTGCGTGTCCGCAAAATTAATGGACATGCTGTGTATTTTTCCGCAATGATAATCCGCAGCGGAAATTTCCGAAGCATGTGCACAGCACATGCGGATTATCATTGGGGACCATGGGGCACGTATTACCAAGTGTTTTTTAAGAGTTTTCGCTGCGGAAATTCCACGGCAAAAACGCTTGAAAAACGCATAGTGGGCACGCAGCCTAACTGCAAACAAAGGTTTCAATACCAAATACTAAGTTCTGTTTTTCTATTGTATCAAATACTTATTTCATGCAATAAAACACTGTGATGAAAGCCGGCCGGTGGGTGCAGCTCTCTGGCGCCCCCTTACCTCTCAGGTCAGTCAAGGTACTGCACCTAGAGAAAGTAGTGCCAGGAAGCTGCAACCAGCGCAGGGAACACGGTAGAGTGTTCCCCTTCAACGTCACTAAACCGTAACGTCACTACACAGCACAACTCGCTAGCGCCCTCTTAGCCTCAGGTCAGTCAAGGAACTGCACCTAGGATAAGCGGTCGCCAGAGAGACTGTCCTGTAACCTACTGGGTAGCGGGGCCCTCTGTAGTGAGGGTGGTATATATATCTTCCTTGGCCGCGCCAGGAATATATATATCTGAACCTCCGACCGTCACTACCAGCCTTCCCCAATCCCCAGTTGGTATGCTGCCACCAGTCCCTATTTTAGATATACGCCCAGTCCGTGAATGGGCCTATATCGGGTCAGGAACCAACCCTGGGTAGCGTTTTTGGCTTGAGCCGAGCTCACACGGACGTGCGTTCGTTATGCAGAATAAAAGGCAGGCCCACAATTACTTGAGGTAATTGATTATAATAATACACTAGATACACGATATACAACTAAATATACACAGGTATAAGGTCAGGCTAAACTATACAACAATGGAATACAACACACAGAATCACCACAGCATATCAGTTACCGGTTTCTTGATTTTCTTCTGACGCAGGGAGAGGATTCTGCGGTCGCAGGCACGGTTCTTTGTTACAGGCTGAGGCCTACCACCGCATGGTCAAACTGCTCCTCCCCTTGGTGGCCTCAGCTGGTGCTCAGATGTTCAGCACACCACTCTTGGGTCAAAACTCACTTATCTCTTGTCTGTCCTGCTATCTTACCTGCCCCGTCCCGCCCACTGCTGGTGAGGTCAGCTGGCTCAGTCTCCACCCTCAGGTCTAACTTCGATCAGAAGCCCAAATTGTAAGGAACCCAATAACTTCTTCTGGGATGGTCTCAGGATACCCCCAGGGGTTCCCATGGATTCGGGCCGCCGTAACCGACCTTTTGATATCAATTATGATACCATACGGTCCTCAGGAATGGCTCAGCGCTATATCTTGGCTTCCAGAGCACGTACAAACGTCTACCGCGGAGGCTTGTGTGCGCAATGGCTCCGGGACGCCGTGATATTTTTTTATTGGCCCATCCCACGCAACATGCGTGTACTTTTCATGTTTCTATATCTTATGCCTCCATGCTTGTGACAGACAAAGAAACTAGTCCTATGGGACAAATGGTCAGGTACAGATAGACGAAGCACCCCCCCCCTGCTGGCTGTGTTTCCTCTCGAAGTCTTTGAAGCTCCTAGCATTCAAGTGTTAAGTAGGCCCCGGGGCTTCTTATCTTACAGGAGCCTGGATGGGGGGAAACTATCTAGTTGACGTTTTAACAGAAGGTCCCAAGGGTGGGGGCTGCTGAAGTGTGGCCATCCCTGGATATGATTTATCATTACCAAGATGGCGGCTACAGGTTCATCACACCTCCCCCTATACGAGGGCGCGAGGGGGTAGCACATTCCTGTGTTCCCCCGTGCGTCCTTCTGCACCCTCCCCTTGCCGGGATAACCCGTCAGTGTTACCGTGGTCACGGCCTCTTCTGTGGCGAATGGAGAAGTGGTACTGCTGGAGAGCGAGGCTCCAGCGTAGCAACCTGCCATTCGACCCAGAGACCGTGTGTAACCAGCTGAGGGGGTTGTGGTCCGTCTCCACGGTGAAATGGCTCCCGTACAAGTAGGGCTGCAGACGCTGCAGGGCCCATACAATTGCCAGGCATTCTTTTTCCACCGTGGAGTAAGCCACCTCCCGGGGCAGTAGCTTCCTGCTCAGGTACAAGACAGGATGTTCCTGGCCTGTCGTGTTGACCTGACTTAGCACAGCACCGAGGCCAAAGTCACTGGCGTCGGTCTGTACCACAAACGGCCGGTCGAAGTCGGCAGCTTGCAGTACAGGGGAGCTACTTAGGGCGGCCTTGAGTGCCCCGAAAGCTGTCTCGCAGGCGACTGTCCAGTCGACTGCGACGGGCAGCTTCTTCTTGGTGAGGTCCGTCAGGGGCTTGGCCAGGGTGCTATAGTGTGGGACGAACCTCCTATAGTACCCGGCGGTCCCCAAGAAGGACATCACCTGCTTTTTGGTCCTAGGAGTGGGCCAGGATGCGATGGCATCCACTTTCCCCGGTTCTGGCTTCAGAACCCCCCCGCCTACCCGGTGACCCAGGTAGAGGACCTCACTCATGCCCAGCTGGCACTTTTCCGGCTTGATGGTCAAGCCTGCCCGGTGGATCCGACCGAGCACCTGCCGCAGGTGCTCTAGGTGATCCTCCCAAGTGGGACTGAAGACTGCAATATCGTCCAAGTACGCAGCCACATACCCTTCAAGTCCCTCAAGCAGCGTATTGACCATCCGCTGAAAAGTGGCAGGGGCATTCTTCATGCCGAATGGCATCACTGTGGACTCGTACAGTCCAAAAGGGGTGATAAAGGCAGAGCGTTCCCTTGCCGCGGGGGTCAGAGGAATCTGCCAGTACCCCCGGCTCAGATCCATGATGGTCAGGTACTTAGCCCCGGCCATCCGATCGAGCAGGTCATCGATGCGTGGTATGGGGAACGCATCGGTGGCCGTTACAGCGTTGAGCCCCCGGTAGTCCACGCAGAACCGTGTAGTTCGGTCCTTCTTTGGTACGAGGACTACAGGCGAGGCCCACGCGCTGCTGGATGCCTGGATCACCCCCAGCTTCAGCATCTCGTCTATCTCTTGGCGCATGTTTCCCTGCACCTCGAAAGAGACCCGATATGCTGAACGCCGGATCGGCGGGTGATCGCCAGTGTCCACGTCGTGGACAGCCATCTCAGTCCTTCCGGGCAGGCTGCTGAACAGCCCCCGGAAGGGGTGCAGGGTGGTCCCCAGCTGGGACCGTTGGTCCTCCGTGAGCTGGTGGCCAACCCCCACATCCTCGATGGACCCACCCGCCTTGGCTTGGGTGAGCAGATCCAGGAGGGTTTCTACCTCTCCTTCCTCGGGAAGGTTGCACACTGGGTGGGCAGTCGCTTCCCGCTCATGATGAGCCTTCATCATGTTCACGTGGAAGGCCTTCCTCCTTCCACGGGCGTGATCCAGGGTGACCAGATAGGTGACGGCGTTGAGTTTCTGGTGCACGAAGTAGGGACCTTCCCAGGCTGTCTGAAGCTTGTTCTGTGGTACGGGGACCAGTACCCACACCTTTTGACCCACCTGGTAGGTCCTCTCACAAGCATTCTGGTCGTACCACTGCTTCTGGTCGGCCTGGGCCTGGGCCATATTGTCCTGCACCAGCTTTGCCAAGGCCATCATCCTGTCCCGGTGGCGCACGACATACTCGATGACCGACACCTCGGGGGTGGCCAAATCCCCTTCCCATGCTTCCTTCACCAGAGCCAGGGGGCCCCGTACCCGTCGCCCGTACAGGAGCTCAAAGGGGGAGAACCCCGTTGAGGCCTGCGGAACCTCCCGGTAAGCAAATAGGAGGTGTGGGAGGTAACGCTCCCAGTCTCTCCCGTGGGAGTCGACCAACATCTTAAGCATCTGCTTTAAGGTGCCATTGAACCGCTCACACAGGCCATTAGTCTGTGGGTGATACGGGCTGGCCACCAGATGTTGCACCTGCATTTGCTTACAGAGGGACTCCATCAGCCGCGACATGAACTGGGTCCCTCGGTCGGTGAGCATTTCTTGGGGGAAACCCACTCTGGAGAAGATCTCCAGTAAGGCGGTAGCCACCTTGTCGGCCCGAATGGATGACAAAGCTACCGCTTCCGGGTACCGGGTGGCATAGTCCACTACCGTGAGTATGAAGCATTTCCCGGAGTGGCTGGGAGTGGACAGAGGTCCAATAAGATCCACAGCGACCCTCGAGAAAGGTTCTTCGATGATTGGCAGAGTTACCAGTGGGGCTTTGGGGAGCGGCCCCGCCTTCCCCACCCTCTGACAGGTGTCACACGAACGGCAGTAGGCGCCCACCGCGGCTCCCATCCCAGGCCAGTAGAAATGCTGAGCTATCCTGGCCTTGGTTTTAGCGATCCCTAGGTGTCCGGCCATCGGAATCTCGTGTGCGACCCGCAACAATTCCGCCCTGAACGGATAGGGTACCACTAACTGTCGGTCCCTGGGCCACGCCTCCGGTGAACCCTGCTGGACCGTTACCCGGTACAGCCGTCCCTGGTCCCAGACCACCCGCTCGCAGTCTGACTCCATGGGAGGCTGTGCCGCCTGTTCCTTGAGAGCTTTCAGGCTGTCGTCTGCTTCCAACGCAGCCTGAAATTCCTGACTTGATGTGGCCAGAATCGACGAAACTGCCACATCCTCTGTCAGCCCCTCCGGGCATGTCACCTGGCCGCTGTCTGACCCGGCAGACACTTGGTCAGAAGTGGGGAAGCCGTCGGACCTCTGCAAGGCTCCTTGGGCTCCGGCGCTCCCACTCCTGGTGACAGCTGCTATGACCGCTGTGACCGTGGGTAGTGCCCGCTTCCCCTCTGTTTCTGACCAAGCCGCCCGATCAGGCAGGCTTCCTAGGCCTTTGGACATCTCGGATGTGGGGAACTCCTGCCCTGGGGTCTTACCTGGCGGCTCCTCTCTTGGGACACCCCCACCCCCCATGGCCTGTTCCTCCCCCTGCAGTGGGCCTATACTCAGCAGCCTGGATACCCCTGGGAGCCCTACACTGCCGGTAGCTGCCCCCCTCTCCATCCCTGAGCTTCCCTCTACAGAATCCTGCCCGCCCCCTCCCTCACCGGAGGACAAGAGGTCACGGCACGCCGGCTGAGCACCTCTGCGGGCATCCCCACACTCCCCACCTGCTTTCACTAACCCTGTTTGTGTTGTGTCTGTGCAGGTGTTACCCTCAGGTTTCACTCCCTCCTCCTCAGCAGGACGCACACTACATACAACATGGTTGGCATTAGCAGCAGACAAATCAATACACTCTTGGGGGGCCGAACTTGGGGGTTCAGAGGGTACATACTGCGATACTAGACGCCCCAAGTCGGTCCCTAATAAAACATTTGCGGGAATATTTGGCGTTACTCCCACCTCCCGCATCCCCCTCCCGGCACCCCAGTCCAAATACACCATGGCAACGGGAAGGGCCGGCTCCACGCCTCCAACCCCGGAGACGGAAAGAGTCTTTCCTGGTACCAAGTCCTGGGGGGACACCACCTCAGGCCGTACCAGTGTTCGTTCAGCGCCAGTGTCCCGCAGTCCCATGACCGCAGAACGGCCTATGGTGACGGGTTGGATGTTGTCCAGGGACCTACCACCACCCCCTCCCACACACAAAACATTGGGCGCTCTCTGGGACTGGGATGGGGTCTTTTGGCGCTGGGGACACTCAGCCCTAAAGTGTCCTGGTTTGTTGCATAGATGACAACGTCTTACGTCTGGTCCTTGCCTGGAGAGGGCAACAGGGGGATACACCCCTTGTGTTCTAGGGGCCGGGGAAACAGGGGCATGACTGGGCTTACCCCCTCTCCAGGTGCTGCTGGCAGACTTCTTCAGCTCAGGCGCCCTGTTATTGGCATACTCGTCTGCCAGGGCGGCTGTAGCAGAAGCCCCTGTTGGTTTTCGGTCACGGAGGAACTGTCGGAGGTCCTCTGGGCAGTTCCACAAGAACTGCTCCGTGACGAACAGTTCCTGGACCTCCTGGCGGGTAGTAAGCGCTAGACCCGAGGTCCAGTGCTCTGCGGCTCTCAACAGCGCCCGCATATGATCGGTCCAGGTGTCCTTGGGGCCACGCAGCAGGCTCCGGAACTTCTGGCGGTACGACTCGGGAGTGAGGTTGTACTGCCGGATCAGGGCCCGCTTGATGCAGTCGTAGTTCTGTACCTCCCCGGCAGGTAAGTCCCCCAAGGCTTCCAGGGACTTACCCCTCAAACGGGGGGTCAGGTATCTGGCCCACTGATCCCGGGCCAGATGGTGCTGAAGACAGGTCCGTTCAAATGCCACCAGAAAGGAGTCCAGGTCCCCATCCTTCTCCAGTAGAGGGAAGTCCTCAGCTCGGACTTTGGACGACTTGGTCTCCTGATGGGTTGGTTGCTCTAGCGGAAGCCCCCGCTGGGCCAGGTCCAGTTGGTGCTGGCGCTCCGCAGCTCGCTCTGCACGCTCCGCAGCCTCCCGGCGCTCTGCAGCTTCACGCTCCGCAGCCCGCTCCGCAGCTTCGCGCTCCTCCTCCGCTGCCTTCTCTGATGCTGCCAGGAGGGTTTTGTAGACGGCATCGCCATGAGACTGGAGACTTGCCATAGCCGCTTGTAAAAGGGCTTGTGATCTGGACAGGCTGGGCTGGGTAGGTGGTGGGCAGCCCACTGCGGGACCGTATACTGGGGACTGGCTCCCTGAGGTGCCCGGGCTGGACTCCTCCTCGCCATGAGTAACAATGTCCTCCCCTCCTGCCACACGGACCGTAGCATTAGCCTCCTGCAGGGTCTTGCTCCTGGTGCCGTCTGCCATCTTGGTAACCGACACCGCTGCAACCCTGAGTTTGCACACACCTTGTTATACTTTTAGCCTGACCGTCTAACGTTGGGCTGACCTTAAGACTCCAGCAGTGGAAGTTACCACTGGCAGTCTTTAGTGCCTGGGAGTAGGGGTCCCACAACACTATTATTCTGCAATCCCACCGCTCTGCCACCAATGTGATGAAAGCCGGCCGGTGGGTGCAGCTCTCTGGCGCCCCCTTACCTCTCAGGTCAGTCAAGGTACTGCACCTAGAAAAAGTAGTGCCAGGAAGCTGCAACCAGCGCAGGGAACACGGTAGAGTGTTCCCCTTCAACGTCACTAAACCGTAACGTCACTACACAGCACAACTCGCTAGCGCCCTCTTAGCCTCAGGTCAGTCAAGGAACTGCACCTAGGATAAGCGGTCGCCAGAGAGACTGTCCTGTAACCTACTGGGTAGCGGGGCCCTCTGTAGTGAGGGTGGTGTATATATCTTCCTTGGCCGCGCCAGGAATATATATATCTGAACCTCCGACCGTCACTACCAGCCTTCCCCAATCCCCAGTTGGTATGCTGCCACCAGTCCCTATTTTAGATATACGCCCAGTCCGTGAATGGGCCTATATCGGGTCAGGAACCAACCCTGGGTAGCGTTTTTGGCTTGAGCCGAGCTCACACGGACGTGCGTTCGTTATGCAGAATAAAAGGCAGGCCCACAATTACTTGAGGTAATTGATTATAATAATACACTAGATACACGATATACAACTAAATATACACAGGTATAAGGTCAGGCTAAACTATACAACAATGGAATACAACACACAGAATCACCACAGCATATCAGTTACCGGTTTCTTGATTTTCTTGTGACGCAGGGAGAGGATTCTGCGGTCGCAGGCACGGTTCTTTGTTACAGGCTGAGGCCTACCACCGCATGGTCAAACTGCTCCTCCCCTTGGTGGCCTCAGCTGGTGCTCAGATGTTCAGCACACCACTCTTGGGTCAAAACTCACTTATCTCTTGTCTGTCCTGCTATCTTACCTGCCCCGTCCCGCCCACTGCTGGTGAGGTCAGCTGGCTCAGTCTCCACCCTCAGGTCTAACTTCGATCAGAAGCCCAAATTTTAAGGAACCCAATAACTTCTTCTGGGATGGTCTCAGGATACCCCCAGGGGTTCCCATGGATTCGGGCCGCCGTAACCGACCTTTTGATATCAATTATGATACCATACGGTCCTCAGGAATGGCTCAGCGCTATATCTTGGCTTCCAGAGCACGTACAAACGTCTACCGCGGAGGCTTGTGTGCGCAATGGCTCCGGGACGCCGTGATATTTTTTTATTGGCCCATCCCACGCAACATGCGTGTACTTTTCATGTTTCTATATCTTATGCCTCCATGCTTGTGACAGACAAAGAAACTAGTCCTATGGGACAAATGGTCAGGTACAGATAGACGAAGCACCCCCCCCCTGCTGGCTGTGTTTCCTCTCGAAGTCTTTGAAGCTCCTAGCATTCAAGTGTTAAGTAGGCCCCGGGGCTTCTTATCTTACAGGAGCCTGGATGGGGGGAAACTATCTAGTTGACGTTTTAACAGAAGGTCCCAAGGGTGGGGGCTGCTGAAGTGTGGCCATCCCTGGATATGATTTATCATTACCAAGATGGCGGCTACAGGTTCATCACAAACACAATTTAATTCTTTAAAAATCATACAATGTGCTTTTCTGGATTTTCCTTTTAGATTATGTTTCTCACAGGTGAAGTGTACCTACGATAAATATTAAAGACCTCTCCATTCTTTGTAGGTGGGAAAACGTGCAAAATCGGCAGTGTAACAAATACTTATTTTCCCCTCTGTATATATCTCTGTCTCTCTATGTATACACATAATATTTATAATCAATGTAATTGAAATAACCCATATTTTTCTTGCTGGATGGTGAACAAATTAAATTCAACTGGTTCCCAACCAATAACACAGATGTACGTCGTACTTAGGTGCTAGTTCCCGCATTTTCGTCAAACATTCAAACTGTTTCTTTTCTACATGTGAACATACGACAACAGACTGGTGCCGACAGATGTCTTAAAGAGTCACAATCAGAAGGGGATCAATGTCCATCGATCACTCTGATTGGTCAGTTAAAAATGACTGACCAATCATAGCTGTCAGTGTCACAAATGGAAGAGGAGAAGCCAGTATGCTCTATCAGTATTGATGAGGATCTTAGAGCTGTGTGATCTGTTCTCCCCATCAGATCATCAGTGTGAATAAAACACAACATTAACCCCTTCATATCTACCCCTATGATTGTTCCAGTGCACCTGTGATCCCTCCCACACTTCTCCATATAACTCATACATTCTTAATTTTTTTTGAGTCACAAAAGTAAGATTGACTTATAAAATAAATCGCCAATGATTAACCCCTTCCCGATATTTGAAGTATATACACATCATGGTTGGGAAGTACTTCCCAACCGATGAGGTATATATACATCATGGCGATCGCAGCCAGGTGTTCAGCTGATATGACAGTTGACACCCAGCACTCACCACCCGGAGCAGTGCCCACACCACTCACGGCAGTTTAACCCACTAAATGCTGAGATCAATATCTATCGCAACATTTAGAAGGCAGGCAGAAGGAGGAGGCTCCTTCTGCCCTCCAATCGGCGCCTTGCGATGTGATCGCGAAGGGCCAATCATTGCCATGGTGACCCGATGTGAACACCGTAAAAAAAAAAAAAAAAAAAAAAACAAGAGGCAAAAAACGATGCTCTATCATAACGCTGAACAAAAAGTGGAATAAAACGTGATCAAAAAGACAAATGTAAATAAAAATGTCATCGCTGAAAATGGCATCTTGTCCCGCAAAAAAGAAGTCACCATACAGCTCCATCAGCGAAAAAATAAAAAAGATATAGCTCTCAGAATAAAGCGATGCAAAAATAATTATTTTTTCTATAAAATAATTTTTATTGTGTAAAAGCAACAAAACAAAAAAAATATATAAATGTGGTATCGCTGTAATCGTACTGACCTGTACAATAAAGCTGCCTTATCAATTTTACCACACGCAAAACGGCATGTAAAAAAAAATTCCTAAATTGCTGGTTTGTGTTCATTCTGCCAAAACTCTGAATAGGAAGTGATCAAAAAATTTCATGTGACCAAAAAGTGTACCAATAAAAACTTCAATTCTTCCCGCAAAAAACAAGCCCTCATATGATCCTGTCGGCAGAAATATCGGAAAATTATAGTTCTCAAAATATGGGGATGCAAAAACTTATTTATGCAATAAAAAGCGTCTTTTAGTGTGTGACAGCAGCCAAACAGAAAAAAAAAATATTAATCTAGTATAGCTGTAATCGCACCGACCCATAGAATAAAGTTAAAAAGAAAAAAGGAAAGTCAGCTTCACTCACGATAGGCAGTAAAAAACGCCAGGATTCAGTAGTGCACCAGCGAAAAATCCATAAAGACAAAAAGATCCAGCGTAATAAACTTCTAAAAATAGAAGTAGTAGTAGCACAAGAGAGCAATTTAGAAACAGACGCGTTTCGGAATATCTTCCTTAATCACTGTCCTGACAATGATTAAGGAAGGTATTCTGAAATGCGTCTGTTTCTAAATTGCTCCCTTGTGCTACTACGAAATTTGTCTCTGGATATTATTCCATTTTAAAGTTTTTTCATTAAAGGCTATTTTTAGAAGTTTATTACGCTGGATCTTTTTGTCTTTATAGAATAAAATTGTTTAATCACTTATACCACGCGAGGAACAGCGTAAAAAATAAATAAAACCAATTATTGATCTACTGTTGATTTGTTCATTCTGCCTCCCAAAGATCGCAGTATGGCTCGGCTTACATTTATCCTGCGCTCTACGCTGAGCGCTTACACTGGGGTTTCCGTGTAAATCTCTAAAATATGTGATTCAGACGGAACCCCCGGCGGAAGATTCACTGGGCAGATGGAAACACTGTGGATGCCATCTGGCCTGTGATACCGTGGTGTCCATCTTTTAAGGCGGGCATAAAAACGTACTTGCCACAGTTTTGTGCACTTCTGAAAAGAAGGACACAGCTGAACAGAGGTCAGGCGGAGTCCAGAGTAACTCTGTTGTCTCATTATAGTGAATGGATCCCTCAGGGATTTCATCTGAATCACGTCAATTTGGAGATTTAGATGGAATCCTCAATGTAAGTGCTCAGTGTAGAACGCGGGATAAATGTGATCCAAAATGTTATGTAAAATGTTCCTAACAAAAGCTTCAACTAAATGCAAAAAATAGCAAGTCCCCACTCAACTCCATCATTTGTCAATGGAAATATAGGGACTTCCACGTTACTGGTAGCACAAAGGCTTTGGAAAAGCGCTATAGCTCCTCGTTGCCCAAAAGAAGTTCAGCACTCCCAAATCCAAATGTCCCCTCCCTTCAGAGTCCCCATGTGCCTAAACCACATTTAGCGTCCACATGTTCTGCATTTCTGTGGAGATGAGAGCCTGCCTAATTTAAGGGTGCGTGTCTCCAGAAGCACGAGCAGGGCATCATGTACTGGGCACTGCCATGTACTGGTCACTACAACGGAAGATTTGCAATTTTCACTCAGCAACATCCACTACTGATTGTTTCTGGAAAAAAAACTATGGAGTCAAAATCATCACTACACCTCTAGATAAATTCCCAAAGGGGTATAATTTCCAAGGTGGGGTAACTTGAGGGGGGATTCTGCTCTTCTAGCACTTAGGGGCTCTGTATTAGGAGTCTGCATACTATTCTAGAAAAATCTGCGCTGCAGGAGGCAAATAACGCTCATTCCACTCAGAGTCTCGCTGTGTGGCTAAGCAGTACAGTTCAGTCACATATGGGGTATTTCTATATTCAGCCGAGTATGTGGCACAAATTTTGGTACCATTTTTACCCATTTCCCAGTGTGAAAATGTAAAACCTGGGGCTGAACCAAAATTTTTGTGGTAAAAATGTAATTATTTTTTCTTCACTGCCCAATGGTATAACATGCTGTGACCCACCTGTGGTGTCAATATGATCACTGTACTCCTAGATAAATTCATTAAGAGGTGTCATTTGTAAAATGGGGTCTCTAATGGGGGGGGGGGGGGTCTGCTGTTCTGGGACTCCAGGGGCTCTACCAATGTGACATGGCACCCTCAAACCAGCCCAGCAAAATCTGAACTCCAATAAGGCGCTTCTTCCCTTCTGAGCTTTGCACTGTGCCACAAAAGTCGTTTTTGACCACATATGGGGTATCTGTGTACTCAGGAAAAATTGCACAATCAAAATAAAAAATTTGGGACTAAACTAAAATTTCTGTGAAAAAAATGTAAAATGTTTTTTTTCTTTCCACATTGCTTCAGTTCCTGTGAAGCACCTGAAGGGTTAATAAACTTCTTGAATGTGGTTTTGAGCGCCTTGAGGGGTGCAGCTTTTAGAATGGTGTCACTTTTGGGTATTTTCTGTTCTATAGACTCCTCAAAGTGACTTCAAATGTGATGTGGTCCCTAAAAAAAATGGCTTTGTAAATTTTGTTGGAAAAATGAGAAAATCGCTGGTCAACTTTTAACTCTTGTGACATATCTCTGATTTAAGGGTATAAAAAATTAAAAGTTTAAAAATTGCTAAATTTTCACAAACTTCAGATTTTTTCATAAATAAACGCAAGTGATATCAAACAAATTTTACCACAATCATGAAGTACAATATGTCCCGAAAAAACAATCTCAGAATCAGGGGGATCCGTTGAAGCGTTCCAGAGTAATTACCTCATAAAGTGACAGTGGTCAGAATTGTAAAAATTGGCCTGGTCATTAAGGTGAAAACAGCCTCGGGCGTGAAGGGGTTAATCGGTATCTAAATAATTATAGAGCTATTCCCCGATATATTTACAACATTTGCTTGGTCCTTAAGCCTCTAACAGGCCCAGTCATTAAGGGGTTAAAGTAGATTAAAAACAAACAAAAAAACCTCAATGACAGAAATGCCGCTTCTTCCATTCCTGGGTTAAAAAAAAATAAATCTCAGTGCCGTCCATTGAAGAGGGTTGACACCCGAATAGTGAAGACCCAGGAGATGAGGAGGAAACATGACCCATTATATATGTGATCTCCACATACCTCCACCTGCAGAGCCGCCACCACATATATGGCTGTTCTGTGCGCACAGGACCTGTGATGAGGTCACAGGAGGGGAGGAGTCAGGGGTCACATGATCAGGGGCCTCAGTGGATGCAGGACTCTGCTGTGCTGGTTGTCATGGTGCTGGATGAGGTGAAGTTTATGTGTGGGGTCAGGAGGGGTTTACAGTGTGGATGTAGCAGAGCCGCGTGTGTACGGAGCGGAGCCGCGCGTGTGTACGAGGTGTACAGAGCGGAGCCGCGCGTGTGTACGAGGTGTACAGAGCGGAGCCGCGCGTGTGTACGAGGTGTACGGAGCGGAGCCGCGCGTGTGTACGAGGTGTACGGAGCGGAGCCGCGCGTGTGTACGAGGTGTACGGAGCAGAGCCGCGCGTGTGTACGAGGTGTACGGAGCAGAGCCGCGCGTGTACGAGGTGTGCGGAGCAGAGCCGCGCGTGTACGAGGTGTGCGGAGCAGAGCCGCGCGTGTACGAGGTGTACGGAGTCGCGCGTGTACGAGGTGTACGGAGTCGCGCGTGTACGAGGTGTACGGAGTCGCGCGTGTACGAGGTGTACGGAGTCGCGCGTGTACGAGGTGTACGGAGTCGCGCGTGTACGAGGTGTACGGAGTCGCGCGTGTACGAGGTGTACGGAGTCGCGCGTGTACGAGGTGTACGGAGTCGCGCGTGTACGAGGTGTACGGAGTCGCGCGTGTACGAGGTGTACGGAGTCGCGCGTGTACGAGGTGTACGGAGTCGCGCGTGTACGAGGTGTACGGAGTCGCGCGTGTACGAGGTGTACGGAGTCGCGCGTGTACGAGGTGTACGGAGTCGCGCGTGTACGAGGTGTACGGAGTCGCGCGTGTACGAGGTGTACGGAGTCGCGCGTGTACGAGGTGTACGGAGTCGCGCGTGTACGAGGTGTACGGAGTCGCGCGTGTACGAGGTGTACGGAGTCGCGCGTGTACGAGGTGTACGGAGTCGCGCGTGTACGAGGTGTACGGAGTCGCGCGTGTACGAGGTGTACGGAGTCGCGCGTGTACGAGGTGTACGGAGTCGCGCGTGTACGAGGTGTACGGAGTCGCGCGTGTACGAGGTGTACGGAGTCGCGCGTGTACGGAGCGGAGCCACTTGTGTATGATTTGTACGGAGCGGAGATGCATGTGTGCGACGTGTACGGGGCGGAGCCGTGTGTGTATGAGGTGTACGGAGCGGAGCCGTGTGTGTACGAGATGTACGGAGCGGAGACGCATGTGTACGACGTGTACGGAGCGGAGCCGTGTGTGTATGAGGTGTACGAGCGGAGCCGTGTATGTATGACATGTGCGGAGTAGAGTCTTGTATGTACGACGTGTACAGAGCAGAGCAGTGTGTGTATGACATGAACGGAGCGGAGCCGTGTGTGTATGACATGAACGGAGCGGAGCCACGTGTATCAATATCACTTAAGTATATAAATAACATGTTAACATTCCTCTCCAGGCAGATGAGGCTGATGTGACCAGTTAGGTCGCAGGTGTAGCAACAGTGCCAGTCAGATGCAGGCCGGGGGCTGTAAGATGGGGCAGGCACTCCTGAAGATCGACTTAGGGGCTTTGGTGGTGGTTGTCGGCTTACCCACTTTTCAGTTGGTGACGGCTGACTTTTGCACTTCAGGAATATGACTGGCCTCATAGGCGTCTGCGATCTGTGCTGCTTTAGCAGCCTCCTTTGGCTCCCAGTCCAGCACGAACTGTCGCACCTACAAAGGGAAAAAAGTCTTAAGTTACTGACCGGTAACAGGATTTTTCGGAGACCATGACAGCACCACGAGAGAGGGGATCTGCCCATCAAAGACAGGAAACCTACAGGCTTAAAAGGGCACCTCTCTCCCGCCTCAGTTTGGATTACAGAGCATTGAGAGGACCGCCAGGTTAATAAACACAGCAAACAATCACAAAATTACTATACCACACGACACCTATTAAGTGTGAGATTATAATTACTAATTAATAAACAGGGAGTGCTCCCACAAACGTGAAGGGATGGAATATAAGTGTGCTGTCATGGTCTCCAAAAAATCCCGTTATCGTAATTTAAGACTTTATCGGTCGACCATGACAGCACCACGAGAGAATTACCGAGATGAAGTAATCGAGGGAGGGCCCACAGCCTGGAACACTCTTCTCTCGAAGGTGAAGTCAGCCGATACACCCATATGTAATCTATAGTGTCTATAGATTGTAGAGGGACCAGGTAGTAGCCTTACATATGTCTTCTATCGAGACACCTGTCTTCTCAGCCCAGGAGGTCGCCACAGCCCGAGTGGAATGAGCCTTCAACCCTTGTGGCATTTCCTCGCTGCTAGATGTACAGTACAGACCAAAAGTTTGGACACACCTTCTCATTTAAAGATTTTTCTGTATTTTCATGACTATGAAAATTGTACATTCACACTGAAGGCATCAAAACTATGAATTAACACATGTGGAATTATATACTTAACAAAAAAGTGTGAAACAGCTGAAAATATGTCTTATATTCTAGGTTCTTCAAAGTAGCCAACTTTTGCTTTGATGACTGCTTTGCACACTCTTGGCATTCTCTTGATGAGCTTCAATAGGTAGTCACTGGAAATGGTCTTCCAACAATCTTGAAGGAGTTCCCAGAGATGCTTAGCACTTGTTGGCCCTTTTGCCTTCACTCTGTGGTCCAGCTCACCCCAAACCATCTCGATTGGGTTCAGGTCTGGTGACTGTGGAGGCCAGGTCATCTGGTGTAGCACCCCATCACTCTCCTTCTTGGTCAAATAGCCCTTACACAGCCTGGAGGTGTGTTTGGGGTCATTGTCCTGTTGAAAAATAAATGATGGTCCAACTAAACGCAAACCGGATGGAATAGCATTCCGCTGCAAGATGCTGTGGTAGCCATGCTGGTTCAGTATGCCTTCAATTTGGAATAAATCCCCAACAGTGTCACCAGCAAAGCACCCCCACACCATCACACCTCCTCCTCCATGCTTCACGGTGGGAACCAGGCATGTAGAGTCCATCCGTTCACCTTATCTGCGTCGCACAAAGACACGGTGGTTGGAACCAAAGATCTCAAATTTGGACTCATCAGACCAAAGCACAGATTTCCACTGGTGTAATGTCCATTCCTTGTGTTCTTTAGCCCAAATAAGTCTCTTCTGCTTGTTGCCTGTCCTTAGCAGTGGTTTCCTAGCAGCTATTTTACCATGAAGGCCTGCTGCACAAAGTCTCCTCTTCTTAACACTTGTTGAAGAGATGTGTCTGCTGCTAGAACTCTGTGTGGCATTGACCTGGTCTCTAATCTGAGCTGCTGTTAACCTGCGATTTCTGAGGCTGGTGACTCGGATAAACTTATCCTCAGAAGCAGAGGTGACTCTTGGTCTTCCTTTCCTGGGGCGGTCCTCATGTGAGCCAGTTTCTTTGTAGCGCTTGATGGTTTTTGCAACTGCACTTGGGGACACTTTCAAAGTTTGCCCAATTTTTCGGACTGACTGACCTTCATTTCTTAAAGTAATGAGGGCCACTCATTTTTCTTTACTTAGCGGCTTTTTTCTTGCCATAATACAAATTCTAACAGTCTATTCAGTAGGACTATCAGCTGTGTATCCACCAGACTTCTGCACAACACAACTGATGGTCCCAACCCCATTTATAAGGCAAGAAATCCCACTTATTAAACCTGACAGGGCACACCTGTGAAGTGAAAACCATTTCCGGTGACTACCTCTTGAAGCTCATCAAGAGATTGCCAAGTGTGTGCAAAGCAGTCATCAAAGCAAAAGGTGGCTACTTTGAAGAACCTAGAATATAAGACATATTTTCAGTTGTTTCACACTTTTTTTGTTAAGTATATAATTCCACATGTGTTAATTCATAGTTTTGATGCCTTCAGTGTGAATGTACAATTTTCATAGTCATGAAAATACAGAAAAATCTTTAAATGAGAAGGTGTGTCCAAACTTTTGGTCTGTACTGTATATACTAGAGAAATAACCTTCCTAATCCATCTAGCTATGGTGGACTTTGTCACTTTAAACCCTTTCCTAGACCCTTGGTAGGATATAAACAATGAGTTATCTTTCCTAAAGTCCTTGGTAACTAAAAGGTACCTAACCACACATCTCCTCACATCTAACATATGTAACTCCGCTTCCATCTGGTTACTTGGATTGGGACAGAAGGATGGTAGGATGACTTCCTGAAGTCTGTGGAAATGAGTGGCTGCCTTAGGGAGATAGGCAGGATCTGTTCTAAAAATCACTCTATCATCCAGGATTTGTGTAAACGACAAGGCCATAGACAGGGCCTGAATGTCACTAATCCTCCTGGCCGAGGTTAAAGCTATTAGCAGAGCTGTTTTAAGGGAGAGGGATTTAAGGGATGCTGATTCTATTGGCTCAAACGACGAGCTAGTCAAGGCCTTTAGAACCAAATTTAGATCCCAGGGATCCAAGCTGCTTTAACTATGGGCCTAGATCTAAAAGTTTGCCTTAATGAACTGAGAAATCATAGCTATATAGGGCGCTGAAACCTGAACTTTTAGGGTGCTGGTAGATAACCCTAGTTCAAGACCCTTTTGTAAAAGCTCCAAGATCTTTTCTATTGGCGCCCCCTTATCAACCGTAGATCCAGAGAAAGACAAAAACTTATTCCAAGTTCCGGCATAAATTCAGGTTGTAACAAGTTTTCCGCTACGTATCAGGGTGGATACTAGACCTTGGGAAAAACCTTTCTGATTTAGCAGTGTCCTTTCAAGTTCCATGCTGTCAAGTGGAGGCCAATTGCTTGAGGATAGAATATCGGACCCTGGAAGAGGAGATCCGAAATCTCGGGTAGGACCCAAGGATCAGAGATGGACATGCTCTTCAGGCATGAGAACCAGGGTCTCCTGGGCCAAAAGGGTGTGACCAGCAGAACCCTTGCCTTGTCCTCCCTGATCATTCTCATGACCAAGGGAAGAAGAGCCAACGGGGGAAAGGCATACGCCAAGGTGAAATCCCAAGGTATCAGGAGAGCGTCCACCGCTAGGGGATTTTCTCTGGGATTTAGGGAGCAGAAAATCCTTGTCTTCCGATTTAGTTTTGTGGCAAACAGGTCTACCACTGGAGGCCCCCATCTTCGGACTATTTGGGTAAAAACTTCTTGTTTTAGTTCCCATTCTCCTTGCATCAGAGGATAGCGGCTTAGATAATCTGCTCTTGTATTTTCTTTTCCCCTTATATGGAGGGCCGTCAAGGAAAGGAGATGACTTTCCGTAATCTGAAAGAGATGATCTGTCACACTCATCAGCGATCTTGACCGTGTACCCCCCTTGGTGGTTCACATATGCTACTGCAACTCTATTATCCGAGAGGATCTTCACATTCTGACCCTAAAGGAAAGTAAGAATTTATTCACCGCCTTGTCTACCACCAGCAGTTCTGCATTGGAGGAGAGACCCCTTTCGTTATCTGACTAGGTCCCCTGGGCTACCATATACCCCAGATGGGCTCCCCACCCTCTGGGACTCGCATTTGTGGTAATTGTTCTAGTGACCGTAAGTACCCAGGGAACCCTCCGAGATAGGTCCGCCTCATCCTGCCACCACTGTAATGATTTTACAGACCAGGGTGATAAGGACATATTCCTTTCCAAGTGCCCCTTAAGTGAAACTTCATTATGTAGCAGATCCCACTGTAGAACCCTGGAGTGGTATTGTGCCCACAGAACCCCTGAAAAGCACGATGTCAGGGTACCCAATAGGAACATTTCTCCTCTAAGGGACATGACCGGATTTGCTACAGCTTTCTTCACCTGGTTTCTAATTTTTTGTTTTTTAGCTTCCTGGAGGTAACATTCTTGAGATTCTGAATCAAGCATAAACCCTAAAAACTGCTGAACTCTTGAGGGCACCAACCTGGATTTTTCTAAATTTAGCACCCAGCCCAGACTTTCTAGGATGGTGATCACCTCTTTTAGGTGTTTATTACATTGGTAGGCAGAATTTCCTACCACGAGGAAATCATCCAGAGAAGGGATAATTAAAATATTACGTTCTCGGACATGAGCCATGACCTCCGCTATAACTTAAGTAAACACCCGAGGGGCTATGGCTAGATCAAACGGCAGGGCCCTAAACTGGAAATACTTAATTTCCCCATCCATGACCAAGGCTACACTTAGGTATTTCTGATATTCCTCATGAATAGGTACATGATAATAAGAGTCTTTCAAATCCAATACTCCCATGTAACAGCCGGAAAACAGTAATTTTATTTCTGAACTAACAGACTCCATTTTAAAGGTGGGAATTATCAAGAACTTATTAAGGGCTTTCAAGTTAATGATAAATCTGAAGGAGCCGTCCGGCTTAGAAATCAGGAAGAGAGGCGAGTAAAACCCCAACCCCCTTTCAGACGCTGGGGACTTCCATCAGGACTGCCTTATGAACTAAGTCCAGAACCACCTTTTGTAGGGCCAGTTGCTCTGTCTCGGAACGGACTGGGGTCAAGATGAATTTCTCACGAGGGATCGCCTGGAACTCGAACCTCAGACCCGAATCTACCAGATCAAGGATCCAATTACTGGCCGAAATATTTGTCCAGGCAGGTAAGAAGCCCAACAGCCTCCCCTTATCTGGGCTACGAGTCATTGACTCAGCTTCCGGGGCCCCTGAGAAGAAGAACCGAACAGAAGCCCTCTACTTTTCGGCCTCCGGTCTTCCCATTTATCCATCTTTTACGTACAAATCTTCTTTTACGAAATGAACGTTTATAAGCGGGCATGGATAGGTTAGGGAATCCTTTTTTCGTATCGCTTGCCTTGTCCAAGATCTGATCCAGTGCTGGCCCAAAGAGATGTTCCCCCTCACATGGAATAGAGCACAGTCTCATTCTGGCCTGGATATCTCCCGGCCACAAGGCTCTACAGGCTGCATTGGACATGGCGGCCGACCTTGCCGCCAACCTAACAGAGTCTGCAGAGGCGACCGCTCGGAAAGCTGCTGCCCCCTGCATGAATGGGATGTTGGTAATATCTCCTTTCTGGATGTTTTATTTTTTAGATGGGACTCAAGCTGTTCCAGCCATATCATCAAAGACCTGGCCGTACAAGTTGCTGCAACTGCCGGCTTTAACGCTCCAGCTGTTATTTCCCATGTCCCTTTCAGAAAGGTATCAGCTTTTCTGTCCAAAGGGTCCTTAAGAGCCCCCATATCATCGAAGGAGAGAGATGATTTGGTTGGGTCCTCAAAGAGGTATTTCCTCTTAAAGGAGGGGGGGATAGAGCCCTTTCTCTCCGGTCTTGCCCATTCTGTATGTATCAGAAGAAGGGAAAGACCTTCTTTTCCTTTGTCCCAGGCCCCTGAACATGACATCCTGGACCGATTTCTCTGGTCTGGTGTCCGTAATGCCCATAATTGAGCAGACTGCTTTAACCAGACCGTCAATTTCATTTAACGGGAAACAATGTTGTCATGCACCACTATTTAAGGACGAAGAAGAGCAAGAAGATGAACCATCAGAGTCCTCCTCATAGTCCGACGGAAGGGAGACCTCAGAGGCTGGGGAGACCTCATAATCTGTATCCTCCATCCTTCTTACTTTTTTAGAGAGCCTAGCTGATCTCTGATTTGACTAGGGTTTTTAACCCTGAAGCAAAACTAGGGGTCTCGTCTGCCAAAGTCTGATTAATACAGGATTGGCACAGCCTTTTTGGATAAGAGTCCGCCAATAGGGCCTTACACAACGCACATTCCTTGTGTTTAGATTTGGTGATACACTTCTTCCCCTAAATAGACAAGAAGAAGGGACACGCTATTACTAAGTGAACTTTCTCGAAAATCACTTACCCAGATGGCACAAAGGACTGGTACCAGTTTGGAGGAAGAACCTTTCTCAGCCGGGGGATCATCCCTGGAGGCTGCAGATTCATCCATCCTGCTGGAGCTATGCTGACTGGACCTGGTCGCAGATCCTTGCCCTAATGAGGTCCGGGTGTTACCGGTAACTCGAGGTAGTCGTTTCTCCTGGGGCTCCCCAAGCAGGCGCTGAGATGGTGATGGTGGCGGCTGCTGCTGTAGTTACTGCTGCTGATCACTTTCTGTCTCCATTTTACGACAGGGACAGAAGTAGCTGGGAAGCCTAGAGCAACGGTGCATAAATGCTTATATAGCAGCACCTGCTCCACTTTTTTTTTTTCTTTAAAACAACTTCTTGGTAAGAAGTTTTTTCTTTTTTTTTACATTTCTTTAATGTCAAGTGCAACTGCCCTCGGGGCTAGGGCTGCCAACCCCAGGCAGGGGGGGCTGCTCGACAGCTCGCATCCCCTAGCCGAATCCAGCAGTAGAAAGGGAGTCTGCCGGACATCTTCAACAGGTAAGCCTGTCACAGGTTCCCCTATCAAGGACAGGAAACCAAACTGAGGAGGGAGAGAGGTGCCGCTCTTTTAAGCCTGTAGGTTTCCTGTCCTTGGTGGGCGTATCCCCTCTTTCTTGGTGCTGTCATGGTCGACCGATAAATTGGTCCTTCACCATCAGGGCGTCAAAAGGTGGTGACAGTCTTTTGACCCACTGCTCGAAGTTGATTCTGAACCCATCCATCACATCACTTTAGCTGTTGTGTAGTTCACGCTGGAGGACCTGGAACTTTTTGCGGTACACCTCAGGAGTCAGCTGGTACTTTTTTTTTATCAAGGCCTGTTAGATGGCCTCGTAGACTCCATCTTGGTCTCAAAGGATAGAGGTGAACACCAGGAGAGCTTTGCCTCGGAGCCCTGAGGTTAAATATCCGGCCCACTGGTCCTTAGGCAGCTGGTACTGTCTGAAGGCATTTTCAACCCCTCTCAGATATATGTGCCAGTCCTCGTCCCTCTCTGTAAAAGATCACAGTCAGGGGGTCACGCTCTTACATTTTTGTCACGAACTGCAATCTGCTGCCCCCTATCATCAGGACAATTACGCGATTGACAAACAATTAATGGAGGAAGCCGCAGCCTGTTTTCACTAAGGCCGGTTATTGGAGAAATAACAGTGAGTGTATAGTATATACACCTCCGATTCCAACACATGGAAAATATGTAATTATACCCCGTACGGTCACTGCTAGCTCCTCAATAACAAAACTAACTACTCACTGCCACCACCAATTGTTTATAGGCCGATTGGACACCGCACAGGTAGCATATGGCTTTCAGGAGTGTGGTTTACAGAACAAAAGGAACAGAACTATTACATTTTATATTTAAGATATGCAGTGTTTATAAAAAAAAATTATAAAAAAAGATTTTACAGAGGGGACAAAACAATACACCATCTACAATTACATAAAATAAAGAGGATTAACAAACAAAACTTACTGAACGCTGGTCACAGAGATGGCTCAGAGCTTAGCAGATGGAAGCAATCTGATAGGGAAATGTCTAGTTAAGGAGAATCAAGCCTACACCGGAATGTGTCTTCCTTAGCATTGAACGCAGATCATAATTTGCCATGTCTTTTTATCAGCACCTCAGTTACACCCACAAACCTCCCGTTTATTACTCATAACAGGGCTGGTCATGGGATGTGGCTTCAGTTCCAGAAAATTATGAGATTCCCAACATTCACAATATCTTTGCCCTGGACGATCACAGGTGTTCGACATTGACATCATATTTTTTATCCTGATTTTACATTTTCATAGATAGGAAACATGGCAAGGCTATTATCATCTATCTGATTACTATTAATTTGGGGCTGATTGGCATGTCTCACAGTTATGAAAAAATATGCATGTTCCTCCACTCTTAGTCCTGAAGTTGAAAATGTATATCCCATCAATATCTGATTGCTACAAACCCAAATATTCCTATCTGGACCCTGGAGCCGGGTAGGCTACCAAAGATGCTTTCATCATAGCAGCTTCTGCCTCTTTAATCCACAAACCATAGACTATATTTCTGGTTCCCACAATAGATATCCTGTTTCGATCACCTGGGCACTGCAAGGAGCCTCTGGCTTTAAAAGGAGTTTTAATTAATTTTGTAAATTCTTAGCTATACGTAATTTACTCTCTTCCCATATGGTAAACATGTGGTCCTATTACCAAAAGGGTTTTAGATTGTAAGCTCTTTCTCCTTCTGGAGATTCTGTGTGAGAGGGAGTGGGGGTGAATGCCCCTTTCCTGGATAGGCTTTACGGATTTGAATTTTGTTATGAGAATTGTCTACTCTAGATACTGTACACAAAAAGACCATATTTGTTAGCGGTCATGAACGTACGTGTGGCAACTTCGCAACCTAGCATTTTAGGTTCCATTGAATTTCTTTTCATTTTGCTTTAATGTCACTATTTAAAAAACAAGCAAACAACAATAAGAGGTTACGGTTTCGCAACTATTTCACAAGTTGCATTTAACAATCATAGGAGCCACAACAATACTGCTGGCTGTTGCCGCAAATTGCTTTCCGTGCATGTACTTACATAGCGACATCTTTATTTAGGATTAAAGGGAAGGTGCTATCAAAAAAAAAAAATGTAACAATTGAAAAAATGTAAAGTATTATTTTTTTTTTTTTAAATATATGTATATATATATATTTGTTTTTAAAGAAGTAAAATAGGAAAACTAATTTAAAAAGGTTTGGTATTTCCACTTTTAAACACTAGGGGGAGCAGATGCTGAAATTTGCCATGAAAATCTAGTGTACAACTAGCTCACCTTATGACTGCAATAAATGTGGGCTAAATCTGCTTACATGGGTGTGACGACACTCCTCTCCTCCCCTTGTGGGTGTTAAGATAAGAGAGGATGAAGTTTAGGATCACAGTGAGGAGACATTTTGTTGGTGACTGTAAAGTGATACTGACAAATAGACCGTGTCACCGAGGACGGCCGGCAGTGCTGATTCTGTTAGATGGTGCTTCTCGCTGTATCATAAGCTGGGGCTAGATACGTGGAGTGTATCACATGCGCGATAGATACGCTTAGGCCACGGCCCACTATCAGTATTTGGTCAGTATTTTTTCTCAGAAGTGGGAGCCAAAACCAGGTGAGGAACAATCAGAGGAAAGGTATAATAGAAACAAGTCACCAATTCTGCATTTATCACCCACTCCTGGTTTTGTCTCCCACTAAAATACTGACCGAATACTGACCAAATACTGATAGTGGAGCCGTGCCCTTAAAGTAACCCATGCTGGGATTAGATACAGGGCTAAGTGTAGTTTATCACCATGATGAGATTAAATATTGAGCTCTGCGTAGTGTAACACACAGGATGGGATTAGATACTCAGTATCTAATGTATGCAAGATGTGACTTCACTCCGTCCACTTCTATGGGAGCAGTAGTGTAATGTGTGACCCCACTCTGTCCACTATATTACTACTTCCATAGAAGTATAGAGTGGGGTCACACATTACACCGGTGCTCCCTTAGAAATGTGTAACCCTGGTCTGTGCACTTAATTGAGAGCAGTGTTGTAATAAGATAGAATAGATAAATATAATACATAGATGTCCTGTAGATATGCCACAAGCCCTCTACATATAATAAACTTGCACCCTTCAGTACCTTTCATGTGGCACTAAAGGGTGTTTAGCTTTGTTTACCCTAATAAATGAAAAATCAGACTTGGGATCCCCCTTTTTTTTTTGATAACCAGCCAAGGTAAAGCAAACAGCTGCAGACTTATATTATCAGCCTGGGAAGGTCCATGGTTATTAGGCCCTTCCTAGCCTAAAAATACCAGCCTGCAGCCTCCCCAGAATTGGCGCATCACATTAGATGCGTCAATTCTGATGCTTTGCCCTGCTCTTCCCGATTGCCCTGGTGCAGTGGCAAGCGGGGTAATGGTAGTTGGGGTTGATGACAGCTGTGATTTGTCAAAAATCACATCTGGCATCAAGCCCTGGGGTTAGTTATCGAGAGGTGTCTATCAGACATCCCCCATTGCTAACCCAATAACAGAAAAATAAATTTTAGTTTAAAAAAAAACACCCCCGACCTGTTCCCTGGTCCACCAAATTATTTTTGAGAAAAAAAAGATGTAGGCCTGCCGTAGTCCACAAATGGAAACCTGAAAAAAATAAAACAAGAGAAATAAGGACAAGACTCTGTCCCATGTTCTCCAATTTATTAGTCAACTAAAAGTTCCCATACAGGTCCCACATAGTCCATGACATTCCCACGACAATCCCCGAATCAGATGTCCAAAGGCTATGGCCGGAGTTGATGTCAATAACTACACCGCTCATCAGAGTCGTCGAGCCCTCTGTATAATGACCCCATATAGTTTCCCACTATAATGGACTCCACAGTATAACGGCCCCATATATTACCCCACAGTATAACGGCCTCATATAGCACCCCACAGTATAATGGCCCCATATAGTGCACCACAGTATAATGGCCTCATATAGTACCCCACAGTATAATGGCCCCATATAGTACCCCAAGTATAATGGCCCCATATAGTACCCCAAAGTATAATGGCCCCATATAGTGCACCACAGTATAATGTCCCCATATAGTTTACCACACTATAATGTGCCCCACATATTGCTCCACAGTATAATGGCCCCATATAGTGCATCCTGGTATCTGTCTCCCAACCAGGTATATATTCCCCCATCCTAGTATATGGCCCCATCCAGGTATCTGACCCCTCCATCCTGGCGTATGGCCCCCCCATCCATTCAATGCATAGAAAAAAAACAATGAACACTTGTACTTACCTTCCCTGCACTCCCACGCAGCGTGGCGTCCTATTCAGTGAGTTCAGAGCACAGCAGTGTGATGATCCCCCTGCTGTGCTCTGAACAGGTCGGTGGTGAACGGTGATCACAGCCTGGACTGTAAGGCTGTGTGCCCACGATGCGTTGTTAATGCGTTTCTGCAGCGTTTTTGCAGCTGCGGAAACGCATTAAAAACGCATGGTAGAAGGGCAGCAATGTTCCCCAATGATAATCCGCATGTGCTGTGCACATGCTGAGGAAATTTCCACTGCGGATTATCATTGCGGAAAAAAACGCAGCACTACCAATTATTTTGCGGAAGCGCTGCGTTTTCGCCGCCATTGACTTGCATTAGAACGCGCCAATTCCGCAAGACTGCATCTGTACTTGCGTAATTGGCGCGTTCTAATGTGCGGATGGTACCCGAGTGTGGAGAAGATGAGACTCTCCCTCCGGACCCAGGTACCATTAAAAAATCTGTAAAAAAAGAATAAAATAAAAAATAAATGTATATTTACCTTCCGGCGGCCCGCGCTGTGCTTCTCCTTGCTTCCCGGCACTTCGCGGTGGATTGAAGGACCTGCGCTGACGTCAGAGTCATGTGACGGGTCATGTGACGTCGGCAGGTCTTTCAATCCACCGCTGCCGGCAATGGAGAACGGAGTGTAAAGCAGGACACCGGGGGCCATCGGAGGGTAAGTATACATTTATTTTTAACCACTCTCTCGGGTCACACTATATAAATCCAAGCCGTTTGCATGGATTTATATAGTGTGACCTAGTTGTCACAAGCACTTTCCAAGTGATGCTAATCGCTTGGAAAGCGTTTGTCAATCCGCATGCGGAAATGTCATGCGGAAATGTCAGTGAATAACGCTCCATTTCCGCATGTCCCTGGCAGGAAAATGCATGTGTTTTTTTCTGCCAGGGAGATGCAGAAACGCTCAGGAAAAAATCCTGAGCATTTCCGCATCGTGGGCACATAGCCCAAGGCTGAGTGCCCCCGTAGCGTTTTTCAAGCGTTTATGCTGCGGAATTTCCGCAGCATAAACGCTTGTGAAACGCTAGGTAATCCGCACCTCATGGTCCCCAAGGGGATTCCGCATGTTCTATGCACATGCTGCGGATTTTTCCGCAGCGTTTATGCTGCGTACAAAAATCCGCAGCATGTCATTTAATTTTGCGGAAGCGCAGCGGAACTCCCGCCATTGACTTGCATTGAGACGCATAGAAACCGCGACTGTACATTTTTACAAGCGGCTTCTATGCATCTCTATGTGCGGATGGTACCCAGTTCTGGAGGAGAGGAGACTCTCACTCTCATCCAGACCTGGGTACCATTCTACCTGTAAAAAAAGAATAAAATAACAAATAAAGTTTATATTCACCTGTCCGGCGGCTTCTCTCTGAATGCCGGCATCACTTGAGGACCTGCGGTGACGTCACAGTCATGTGACCGCAGGCCCTTCACCGCTCTGTCTCGCGATATGCCGGCAGCCAGGAACCAGCCAGGAAGCAGCGCTGCAGCCACGCCGGGGCCTCGGTGGTGAGTATAGCTTTATTTGTTTTCATTTTTACGGTTCACACTATATAAATCCATGCTGTTTGCATGGATTTATACAGTGTGACCTAGTTGTCAAGCACTTTCCAAGTGATGCTATCGCCTGGAAAGCGCTTGTCAATCTGCATGCGGAAACGCATGTGAATCCGCATGTGGATCCGCATGTATTCTGCAGGAAAAACGCATGCACAATCTGCATGCGTTTTTTCTGCCAGGGAGATGCAGAAATGCTGCAGAAATTTTCTGCTTCATTTCTGCATCGTGGGCACATAGCCTAAGGCTATGTGCTCACGATGCAGAAATGAAGCAGAAAATTTCTGCAGCATTTCTGCATCTCCCTGGCAGAAAAAACGCATGCGGATTGTACATGCGTTTTTCCTGCGTAATACATGCGGATTCACATGCGTTTCCGCATGCGGATTGTACATGCGTTTTTCCTGCCAGGGACAAGCGGATGTGAAGCGTTCTTCACATGCATTTCCGCATGCGGGTTGTCAAGCGCTTTCCAAGCGATGTTAGCATCACTTTGAAAGTGATTGACAACTAGGTCACACTATATAAATCCATGCAAACAGCATGGATTTATATAGTGTGACCTTTAGAATGGTTAAAAATAAAAAAATAAACCTTGATACTTACCTTCCGATGGCCCGGGGTGTGCTGCTGCGCTCGTTCCTCGCTGCCGGGATATCGCGATGCCCTGTACTGAAGGACCTACCGTCACATGACTGTGACGTCACCGCAGGTCCTACAGTCCAACGCGATGTGCCGGCAAAGGAGAAGGAGCGCAGCGCGGGCCGCCAGAAGGTGAATATAATCTTTATTCTTTATTTTATTCTTTTTTTTACAGTTTCTATGGTACCTGGATGTGGAGGAGAGTCTCCTCTCCTCTACACCCGGGTACCATTCGCACATTAGAACGCGCCAATTACGCAAGAACAGATGCAGTCTTGCGGAATTGGCGCGTTCTAATGCAAGTCAATGGCGGTGAAAACGCAGCGCTTCCGCAAAATTAATGGACATGCTGCGGATTTTTGAGCGCAGCATAAACGCTGCGGAAAAATCCGCAGCATGGGCATTGAAAGTGCGGAATTGCATAGGGGACCATGGCAGAAGGCTTACCATGTGTTTATCATGCGTTTACGCTGCGGAAATTTCCGCACCAAAAACGCATGAAATACGCATCGTGGGCACACAGCCTAATACTGACAGCCTGTGATCACCTCTCTCCGCAGATACTCACCAGGACCTCCGCTCCCCTGCACCTTCTCTCCCCAACTGCTCCTGGTATCCCACGCACTAAGCAGACATTGCATCATCAGTTATTTGTGTGCCCAAGAAACATGAATGTAATGATCCAGTTACATGGAAATTGTTCACCACAATTGGTGCCAGACCACCTCCATTGTATTGCCTTTTGTGAAAGAACTGCATGTGCTCAGGCTCAACAGAAGACACCTAGATGCCATTATGTGTGCGCTGTGGGGGATTAATAAGTCTGCACTCACACAGTGTGACTGCAGCCTTATAAATTCGGACCAGACAACCCCTGCAATTTTCTTTCGTATAATTAACAATTTAACAAATAATTACGGCAGAAGCAACACCAATTACAATATAAAGTATATGACATGATGGACCAGATGGTTTATTTACAGATACAAAAACTGATGCACATCAACAAACAGAGTTGCATCATCTGAACAGCCAGGTTCAGTCCTACCTAGACTGTGTTTGTTCTCAAGCAGATACTCATGGATTTCTTGGTCAACAATTTGGACCAGTGGCAAGAACTAGCCAATGTGTTAATGGACACACTATCATGTCCAACCTTCAGTGTAAATTAAGAGAGGGTGTTCAGCATGGCCAGTGGACTTGTCACACCAAAATTAATCAGGCTATCCGCCATAAGCATGAAAAACCTAGCGTGCAGACTAGTGATGAGAGCGCATGTTCTGCTAACTCTTTCGGCGAGCATGCTTGGGTGCTTGCCGAGTATCTTCAGCGTGCTCGGGTGTTATGTTTGAGTCACTCCGTGTGCATGATTTGCGACTGTTTGACTGCTTTAATACATTTGAGAAATGCCTAAGAAACAGGCAACAGCTGTCAGTCGCAAATCATGTGCACGGACTGACTCAAACATAACACCCGAGCACTCCGAAGATACTTGGAGAACACCCGAGCATGCTCGTAAATCTCGAGTAACGAGCATGCTTGCACATCACTAGTGCAGACTTTCATTCTCTGTCAGCTGATGCCAATGAATAAATTGGCCATACCCTCTGTCTGCCTGCCTGTCCATTGACTGTCATCTACACTGTTTTGTTGCCGCCAGTGCCAATGAACCGAAGTCTGTCAGACATCCCCATGTCCATCATGTCGTCTATACTGTTGTACTACTGCTGGCCCTAAAATTCCAAGCATTTTATGGCCTGCCCCATACTAACTCTACCATGCTGCTCTTGCTGCAGCCACTGCACAGTCACACATACTTCCTGGCTGCCCACGGTGTTTGACTGTACTACTTATACTGAGAAATATACTCGTGTTTTTTGTACCCTAAAGAAACGGATCTCAAAATAGGGCTACTTTTTCAAAAAGTATTGTGACAACAAGTCAAAAATTTTTCATGTTCAAAACAGTCCCAATGTTTTGTCGAGAAATAAGGGGTTAATTTTAAAACCATTTGATAAAAAACCTTTGTAATTGCCTAATCATTTTGTGATAGCAAAGCACTTGCAGACTCCCAAAAAAGGAATCATTTTTTTCACTACTAGTTGAGAGGCCATTACTTTTTCCACATTAAAAACAGCAGAGTACACTGGTTTTATTTACCCAATTAAAGGGATAAGTTTTGGATGGCTTATGAAAAAGCTATAGCTTTTTTATTTAGCAATGGGCAAACGTCTTTACTCTCCCCAAAAACGGGCAATTAATGCACCCAACTGTGTGAAAATGCCACAGCTTGGTTCTTTTGTACCACATGCATATAAACAACAGCAATACATGCATTTGCCGCCCACCCCAAAATTGATAATTTTTAGACTGTTTATACCACTTACGTAGCCTAAAAAGTCTGATACTGTTGGTTACATCTTATTACCATCGTTTTTCCCCCCACCAGATAGGTGGAAATCATTTGGACATGAAAAGGCGTGTGTTCGCATTAGAGTTTAAATAATGTTCAAATAACTCAAAGGAAAACTCGCAGTGTTTTACACATATTTTCCAGGCAACTAGAGGCATTTAATTATGTGATTTGCCCAAATTTATTTGCTGAAAATCAAATATTCAGAACATCTCCCATAAACCTCTAAGAGTGAGACAGGAAGTGGGAGGAGCTAGAGAAGTGAGGAAAAGAGGAAGTAGAATAGATGTCAGTTCTCTCAGGAAGATTATGGGAGAATCTGAGCCACTTTGTATTAGAAAAATAGAGAGAACGCCGTAAATATATCTGAGGACAACAGAGATAGAGAGTAACTTGTATCCATTATAAATTGTGGGTTCCAATTTTCAACTATTTTCCCTAGTGAAAATGAAACATTTGAGGCTAAAATAACATTTTAGTTAGTAATTCAATTAATCCCTGAGGGGTTAACAAATTTCCTGAATGAGGTTTTCAGTACTTTGAAAGTCTGGTTCATAAAATGGCCGCACTTTTCCTTTAATTAAATATACAATATAAAACCCATAAAGTCACTTAACTTTCATCTTTTTTTTTAAAATCCTAAATAAAAAGAAAAGTTGATTGAAAAATGATGCAGACAAATTGTAAACATATTGTAAATGTCATTTATTATCTATTTTGTGTTGTATTATTGTTTGTTCTAAAAGGGATAGTCTAAGTTTGAAAACATTTTTTTACCATGTCTTCTACATATAAATGTATTATTCATATAAAGTACAATGTATCGCGAAAATAATCATATACACAAAAATAATCTCCAAATCACTATGATACGTAGTAGAAATCTAAAGTTGTTACCAAATAAAGTGAAATCAGTGTTGAAAAACTGGATTGTATACACAATACGATGACTGACTGTGTCCTACAAGGACAAAAGTGCCCTTAGAAAATAAAAAAAACCTTATTTCAACTCCCTCATGGTCGCCTCTCCAGTGATGGTGTCGTCTGTTTTGGTGGCTGTCATGTGACATTGTTATGTCACGGGAGTGCTGCAGCCCATTAACAGACGCTGATTGGTTGCAGCTCTGACATAACACAGCAATGTCATGCAAGTGCGAGCAAACCAGGCGCTGGCATTGCTACAATGGCATAGGAGGTATTAAGTTTTTTTCATGTTTTCGATGAGGCAATGAAGGATTTTTAAAGAGTTACTACAAATAGTGGACAATCTCTTTAAGAATGGATTTATCGCTGTATAGATACCCACATTCTAAACAATAAAACAGTTTTACACTGATGTGAACCCTGTTATATCTTACAAGATTAAACATTAACATTTCATATTGGGATCATGATTATGTCTTTGCTGGTGTGAGTATTTTGATGCTTAACAAACATAGATTTCTGCATAAAACTTTTCCCACATTCTGAACATGAATACGGCTTTGCACCTGTGTGAATTCTCTGATGTCTGAAAAGATCTGATTTATCTCTGCAACATTTCCCACATTCTTCACAAGAAAATGGCTTTACTCCAGTGTGAATGTACTTATGTTTAATTAGATTTGATTTCCTGTTAAAACATTTCCCACATTCTGAACATGAATATGGCTTATCCCCTGTGTGAATTTCCTTATGCTTAAGCAGATCTGTTGTCTGCTTAAAACATTTTCCACATACTGAACATGAGTATGGCTTCAACTCTGTGTGACGTATCTCATGTTTATGAAGATACGATTTTCGGTTAAAACATTTCCCACATTCTGAACATGAAAATGACTTTGCTTCTGTATGAATTTCCAGATGTCTAGAAAGATTTGATTCAGTGTTACAACATTTTCCACATTCTGAACATGAAAATAGCTTCTCCACTGTATGAATTTTCTCATGCTTTACCAGATCTGTTGTCTGCTTAAAACATTTTCCACACACTGAACATGAGTATGGCTTCCCCTCTGTGTGACGTCTCTCATGTTTATGAAGATATGATTTTCTTTTAAAACATTTTCCACATTCTGAACATGAAAACAACTCCTCCCCTATATGAACTCTTTGATGTCTAAGAAGACTTGCGTTCTCGCTAAAACATTTCCCACATTCTTCACAAGAAAATGGCTTCTTCTCTGTATGAGTTTTCAAATGTTTGATAAGATGCGCTTTCCGGGTAAAAGATTTGACACATTCTGAACATGAAAACGGCTTTGCACCTGTGTGAATTCTGTGATGTTGAAAAAGTGCTGATTTTTCACCAAAACACTTCCCACATTCTTCACAAGAAAATGGCTTCTCCCCTGTGTGAGTTTTCATATGTTTAATAAGATTTGGTTTCCAGCTAAAACATTTTCCACATTCTGGGCATGAAAACGGCTTTGCACCTGTGTGAGTTCTCTGATGTCTAAAAAGGCCTGATTTCTCGATGAAACATTTCCCACATTCTTCACAAAAAAATGGCTTTTCCCCTGTGTGACTTTTCTTATGTTTATTAAGATTTGATTTCCGGTTAAAACATTTTCCACATTCTGAACATGAGAATGGCTTCTTCCATGTATTACCTCTTTGACTTAGGAAACCTCTTCTGTGACATATGTTTTTCTTAACATCCTGTGATGAATCAGAAGATAGGACCTGTTCTAAAGGATCAGATGACATATAATTGCTGTCAAGACCTATATTTGGAATTAGGGCATGCTCTTCATATGTATCTTGTGGGACACCACAATCATCTTCTTTACAATCTAAAGACATCCAATGTGCCTCAAAGTTCCTGGGACAGTCATCTGCCAAAAATAAAACAGATTTTATTATTTCTTAATATGATCACCTCAAATTTTTACTGATATTTGATAGCATTTATATCTCTACAAATTACAAGGCATGCAACAAAAATAGATTTTTAATTAAGACACTAATGCTAACCAGATCACAATCTATTATTATACTGGAAACCTATGAGTGGCCTTTGATCTTCAAGACATTTAAAAACTTAGAATGACAAGAAGGATTAACAAATAATGGGTGAGGAACACCCACGGGCTGACTTAATGCATCTGCCCCACTTTCCCTCCTAACGTGTCTCCTTGTCCAAAAAATATGGATTGGATTTGCCACTTTTGGTGGGAGTCATGGATTTTTTCTCCCGATGGACCACCACCAGTGTGCACGAGAGTTCACTCTGGTCTTGGATTTGTTTGCTGGATAACATGGAGTGAGTAGTGCTGACTACTATTTTTTTTGTTAATGAAGTATAACCTGTCTAAATGAGCATGGTGGAACTCATTCTGAAAATAGTGGTTTGTACTTCTTCCAGAAATTTCTCCTCAAAAAGCATTTAGATTTGAGAGTCCTCAGTGGTTGATACCTTTTAATGGCTAACTGAAAAGATGGTAACAAATTGCAAGCTTTCGAGACTACTCAGGTCTCTTCATCAGGCTAGTATACCACAAAATCTGAAGAGTCACATATTTATACACAATAAGACACAAAAATAATGCAATAGATAAGACAGGTGATGAAAAGCAGAGTTATTATGGAAGAGATAAACAGTTCTGGCTATAAATATTTTTGCAGTTCATAGATAAGGAGTGTATCTATTGCCTGCTAAAATATTTATAGCCAGAACTGTTTATCTCTTCCATAATAACTCTGCTTTTCATCACCTGTCTTATCTATTGTATTATTTTTGTGTCTTATTGTGTATAAATATGTGACTCTTCAGATTTTGTGGTATACTAGCCTGATGAAGAGACCTGAGTAGTCTCGAAAGCTTGCAATTTGTTACCATCTTTTCAGTTAGCCATTAAAAGGTATCAACCACTGAGGACTCTCAAATCGAAATATTTTTCTATCTACTTGCTAACACGGTACAAGAATATATATATTTTCCCTATCCTCGAAAAGCAAAAGGAATATGCAATATTTGAGGCCATGTCCTATGGATTTTGTTATACATGTTTTGCTCCTGACATTATTGTCCAGGCTTCACATCCGTATGTTACCACAGAAAAAAAACAAACTATGTATGAGCCTTTGTCACCAGTGAAATGTTCCTTCATGTGAAGACCTTGTCCAGTGACTTCATTGTTGATTTGCCCATAGCTATTCTCCTATTGACCTCCAATGTCATTGCTGCATCTTGAGTCGTCATCGATCCGAGTAGGCTGAAGTTTACAACTTCCAGTTTGTCACCATCCATCTTAAGTATGTCCCAGTCATATCTGGCAGTAGTCAATATCTTTGTCTTCGTTGTGTTGAGTACCAATCCCATGTTCGAGTTTTCCATCTTGACACTTCATAATAAGTCCTTCATTCCAACTATACTTGTTGCTATCAATTTTGTATCATCCTCATATTTAGGATTGTTGATAATTCGTAATGCAATTTTGATTTCTTCTTCTTTTTTGGCAAGTCCAGCCTGCCTGGAATAGCTTCTGCATATAAATTGAAGAGAAATGGTGACAGGATGAAGCCTTGTCTGACGCTTCGTTCTACTTTGAGCCATGCCTTGTCGCTGTGTTCTGTTTGGACTGTTGCATCTTGGTCGATGTAAAGGTTCCTAATGAGGCTGATAAGATTGTTCAGCATAACCATATCCTTCATGGTATTCCAAAGTTTTTGGTGATCACAGTTGAAGGATTTGCTGTAGTCGATGAAGCAAAAATAGATCTCTTTGTTGTATTCTTTGACCTTTTTTATTATCCATTTAATGTTTGCAATTCCATCTCTTTTTCTGAATCCTGCTTTTTCCTCTGGCAGCTCTTTTTAAAAGTAAGGCTATAGTCATCTTTGTAGGATCTTTAGTAGTATTTTGCTGCCATGAGGTATGAGCACAATTGTGACGATACAGCGTAAAAGACGGATTTTGGTAAGAACTTACCTGTAAAATCCTTTTCAGCGAAGGAAGGAAGGGAGACACAGACATTACTAGTGGGTAGGCGGAGCCCACACAGGATAGAACACCTCAGATTACAAAAAAGTGTTGACCGGCCCCTCCAGCTTGGGCTCCTCCTACTCCAGCTCTCCAGTCCGTACACAAACTAAGGAAGAGCAATTAACACCAGTGGAGCAACACAACCCCTTCTGAAAAACTTAGAAAAAAGCAAGAAGACAGGTTATGCATTTAACAGAAAAAAACACACAGTCCCAGGTACTACTCACTGGACCTGACCACTGCGATGAGCTGGCAATGCTGGAACAGAGCCTTAGCGCGCCGACCCCAGCCCAGATAACCGCCATCAGAGAAGGGTCACGCCGCATCTGAAAACACAACAACACACTTCTGCCATGGGAGGGAGCTGTGTCTCCCTTCCTTCCTTCGCTGAAAAGGATTTTACAGGTAAGTTCTTACCAAAATCCGTCTTTCAGCAGCAGAATGGAAGGAAGGGAGACACAGACATTACTAGTGGGACGTCCCAAAGCAGTCCAGAAATTAAGGGTGGGAAAAAACAACAAAGGCAGATTCCCAACAACTTAGATAAATGCGCAACCAGCGCTAAACACAAGTTAAGGAGATAACCTAAACTACAGCCGCCTGCAGGACCCTACGTCCTAAGGCCGCATCTGCGGAAGCACTGACGTCCACCTTATAAAACTTTGTAAAAGTGTGGACGGAGCGCCAGGTAGCCGCCCGGCAGAGTTGAGCTGCCGAGGCCCCTTGATGAAAAGCCCACGATGAACCCACAGCTCTCGTGGAGTGAGCTCGAATCTTAATTGGGCAAGGCTCGCCCTTAAATCGGTAAGCTTCTAAAATGGCCGACCGAATCCATCGAGCTATAGTGTCCTTGGCTCGCAGAGTGGCAATGACTTCGGCTGAAAATCCTTGACGGGTCAAGATTTCGGTCTCAAGAGCCACGCCGTCAAACGCAGAGACTTCAGGTCCAGATGACGAATGGGCCCCTGGGTTAACAGGTCCGGGCGAAGTGGAAGTGGAAGCGGAGGCACTGCCAGAAGCGACACCAGCGTTGAGAACCACGTCCTCCTTGGCCAATCTGGGGCCACCAACATAGCCGAGACTCTCTCCAGTTTGATCCGACGTAACACCAGAGGAAGTAAGGATATCGGCGGAAACACATAGATCAGCTCGAATTGGTCCCACGGAGCCACTAGAGCATCCACCGCCACAGCCTCCGGGTCCTTGTACCTGGACATGAACGTCGGTAACCTGGCGTTGAACCTGGATGCCATCAAATCCACTTGGGGAGTTCCCCAACGGGAGCACAGTAGTGCAAAAACTTCCGGATGAAGACTCCATTCTCCGGGATCCACCTTCTCGCGACTGAGGAAGTCCGCCGTGATATTCTGGACTCCTGGGATGTGAATCGCGGAGATGGCTGGAACCCTGGCTTCGGCCCATACCATGATCCGAGAGACCTCCATCATGAGCCTGGAGCTCCTCGTCCCACCTTGATGGTTGATATACGCGACCGCCGTCGCGTTGTCTGTCTGCACTCGGACTGGCAGACCGCTTAAAGGGACCGTCCAGTGTTGGAGGCAAAGGAAAATCGCCCTCAACTCCAGGAGGTTGATCGGCAGGACAGACTCTTCTGACGACCATACTCCCTGAACCCAGAGATCGTTCCAGACCCCCCCCCAGCCCGTCAGACTGGCATCGGTGGTTATGACCGACCACCGCGGAAGGAGGAAGGACTTCCCCTGGGATAACGCTTCTGGATGTAACCACCATCCTAGAGACTCTCGCACCCTGTGGGAGATGATGACACTGCGATCCAGCGAAGCCTGCGATCGATCCCAACGGGTCAGAATGAGCATTTGGAGACCCCTGGAATGAAATTGAGCAAACGGGACCGCTTCCATTGACGCCACCATCAGACCCAGAAGGCGCATACACCTTCGAAGGGACATTGCTGTCGAAGACTTCATAACCTGTACATGTTGACGAAGACTTGCTTGCTTGTCCGGAGGTAAGGACACCACTGCCCGTACCGTGTCGAAGTGCATCCCCAAAAACAGGATTGACTGCGACGGTTCCAGAGAGGACTTCTTCCAATTGACTAGCCATCCGAAGTCCTCCAGGAGCTGAAGGGATAGATTGCGAGCCCTCACCGCCTCCTACTCTGTGGACGCCACAATCAAAAGGTCGTCTAGATAGGGAAGAATTGTCACCCCCTGCCTTCGAAGGATCGCCATGAGAGGCGCCAGAATTTTTGTAAAAACTCTGGGCGCTGATGCCAACCCGAATGGCAGGGCCACAAACTGGTAATGGTCCTGACCTATGGCAAAACGTAGGAAGCGCTGGTGAGCCCTTCCGATGGGAATATGCAAATAAGCATCGCGAATGTCGATTGACACTAAAAAATTGTTCTGCGACAGAGCCGCCACAACTGAGCGAAGCGACTGCATGAGGAATTTCCGGGTCCGGACATGCAGATTCAATTTTTTGAGATCCAGAATGGGGCGAAATTTGTCCTCCTTTTTGGGGACCACAAAGAGGTTGGAGTAAAACCCCCTTCCCCAATCCTCCGGCGGAACCGGCACCACCACACCATTCTGTAGAAGGGAATCGACCTCCCGCCATAGAGCGGTAGCTAGCTCGGGCTCTGACGGAATGCGAGATTGGCAAAATCTGTCCGGGGGTCGAGAAAGAAACTCTATGAAATAGCCTGCCGACACAACCCGCGTCACCCAGGCGTCTGAAACGTGGGACGCCCAAGTCGACTCGAACTGGAGCAGGCGACCCCCCACTCGAGGACCCTCGAGTGAAACCCTGGCGTCAGTCCGCCTTAGCGGGCTTTTTGTCAGCTTCCCGTTTGTCTTGACGGAAGTTCTGTTTCCAGGGAGTGCGGGATTTCTGAGAGATCTTTTTTCCCGAAAACGAGGGACGACCCGATCCCCTGGGCCGAAAGGGCAGCCGACTACTACCGGCACTAGACTTGCCAGACGCAGAAGCCACAGCTCTACGCTGCGGTAAAGCAGTTTCTTTTGCCTTGGCCTTCGCAATCAGTTCCGTGAGGTCAGACCCAAACAGCTGACCACCCTTGTAAGCTAAACACAGCAAACCTTGCTTGGAAACCGCGTCTCCGGTCCACTGCTTAAGCCACAGTGCTCTTCTGACTGTGACAGCCGAGGATTGCGCCCTGGACAGCAGTGACGTAGTATCCAGAACTGCATCTCTGCCATATCGCGCTGCCTCTTCCAACAACTTGAAAAGCCCTTCTACCTCGGATAGCGGGGATCCATCTTGCCACGCCGTCCGTAGGCGGTCCAACCACCTCAGGGAAGCTTCACCAGCACACATGGCTCCTAAAGCCGCTCTGAATCCATGACCTGCGGCCTCGTAGATGGATTTAGCCGCCATCTCCGTTTTTCTGTCCAGCGGATCCTGCAGACTCGCCTTCCCTTTAACAGGAAGTAATGAAGATTTGCTACTCTGGGATAAAGGGACATCCACTTCAGGAGAAGGAATCCAATTAGCAATCGACTCCGTAGAACACGGATACAGTGCCTCAAAAAACCGTGTCCCCTGAAAACGCTTATCTGAACACAGGCGTTCCTTCTCCACCGCCCCATCAAGTTCATCCAGAGATGGTAACGTTGACCGCGAACTATGCGACTCCTGAAAAAGCCGGGCCGACTTACCAGGGCGTCTAGCTACCTCCTCCGGTAACTGTAACGCCTCCCTCATAGCTCCAATAAAAGCATCCACACGGCCCAAAAGAGAGGCAGAGCGCCCCTGCCGATCCTCTTTATCCGAATCGGACATCTCCCCAGCAGAGCTTGAAGGGGAACCCTCCATATCAGAGATCTCCGAGTCGCTGCGCGGGGAGGACAGTACCGGCCTGTGGCGCTTCCTGCCATGAGAAGACAGTTGGGATCTAGCTGACACCCAATGACCTAGAAGGTCAGACAGGCTATCAATAGAACGAGTGAGAGCCTCCATTTTAACATCACTGAGTCCCCCGACCTGCGCTGCACTTGACGCCGTCGAGGACTCCTGCGAGTCAGATACGCGAGACTGATCCTGTAGCGAACCTGGGAGACGGACCGCGCCTCCTGGACCCTGATCTGACATGCCCTCACACAGTATATAGCAGGCTTAAGCCTGTCAGTAACTAGGACAGTGTGGCTTCTAAAAGGAAAGAAACGAACGCTGAAGGGTTAAGGCTCTTACAGGGAGAGCTACCCCAGCTGTCCCCCAATTAAGGGTTAACCACCTACCAGGGGGTTAATGCAGCAGACTCCCCACAACCTCTGCTAAATGAAAGAGGTGTGCGAGTCCCAGACAAAAAAACCTCTATATGAGGTAGCAGCTGCAGGGCAGCGCAGTCTGCCACCTAATTGTGCCGCAGAAAGGTGCCCTGCGTTGTGGGGGGTGAGGAGGTTAAGCTTCTGCCCTGACAGGCAGAAGCGACTCACCCAGCTGGCTGCGGTGCAGCGTTCCTTCGGTTCTGACGGGAGGAGAGGAGAGTGAGGAGCCGGAGGAGGCCGTCAGAAATGGCCGCCGCGCAGTGAAGAGAGAAGCCGGAAGGGGAGGGACAGGAGAAAGCGCGCGCTCAGAGGGCTACCTGCCCGCGAAAAGACCGGGAAGGCGGGAAGCCACGCCCCCCGCCGGCATTCAAAAAGGCGCGCGACTCCTCCGCTCTCCGCTCCTGCCCCGCTTCACATGTCCTGCAGGGATCCACCTGCGGACGAAAAACACACAGTCACCAACGGTACATGTAACAGCGGCCGCCGCAGCAGCCGCTGAAGCACTCAAACACATTTACAAATGCTGAGTACTCACCCAGCTGAGCGCCACAGGGACCCCCAGGGATTTGTGGCGCTGTGGCCCTTAGCTTCCCCCCAGGACGGAGCGCGCAGGGACCCCAATGGCGCGGTTTGCGTCTCCTCCGGGAAGCGTCCCTCATCCCCCGGGGCCGGCAGGGTTCTGCAGGGACCACCATAAAGGGTATGCAGATCCGCCAGGGGAGGGGTGGGGGTCCAGCAGCGCTGAGACCCCTGAGACCTCTAGACCACGGGGGGTCCAAGTCTCTGTCCGATAAAAATAAAAAAAAATTCTGAGGAGCTGCTCCAGCAGCGACTATCCTCTGCGACCTCAAATTTTAGACTGGAGAGCTGGAGTAGGAGGAGCCCAAGCTGGAGGGGCCGGTCAACACTTTTTTGTAATCTGAGGTGTTCTATCCTGTGTGGGCTCCGCCTACCCACTAGTAATGTCTGTGTCTCCCTTCCTTCCATTCTGCTGCTGAAATCTTAATTATGCCAGACATACTTTTTGATGGCAAAAGCAGCATACCTTTATTTTTATGCTGACTCTTTAACCTGTGTTCTTTTTTAGTTGATTAACACAGACTATTATTTGTATAACCCTGAATGTTATCTGCTCTTTGATTCTGAAACAATTATGTGTATTTACAAGAGCCCCTGTGATACAAACTACGTAAATAGATTAGCTAGAACAATGATAGGTGAGCCCTGCACCTTTACCTCTGACATGTGATATGCACACTTAGCTTTGGGGGAGGAGAGTGAGAGCAGTTCTGCCATTCAGAGGGCTGAGCCCAGAGAAGCAAAAGGAACATGTTTTTTGTAAGAGTCAGACTTGAGCCCAGAGAAGCTGAAAGGAAATGTGTTTCTGAGACAGAGTGAGTCTTGGGACAGAGATTCAGACAGACTTTGGAAGGAGAATGAGAGACATCCTCCAGGACAGCAGATGGATTGCATGGCATTACCAAAGAGACACAGATTTGAATTCTATATTATTCTAGCCTAAGGGTACCGGCCCTGACTTGAAAGATTCGGATCTGCTCCATTAACCATCAGAGAGACATGGATACATTTTGGGGAGTCAAGGAGAGGACGAAGAAGTCACCTGGTCCCATGGATATGTTGTTTTGGGGTTGCTAGGAGGGACCCACCGGTCGCCTAGAACCCATGGAGACATTTTGAGTTGCCAGGAGGGACCCACCGGTTGACTGGTCCCATGGAACCTGTCAGAGAGGCCAGGTTGGGACCCTCGGGTATCCTGGTCTTGTACCTCGATGGACTGCTAGCTTACTAAGCTTGCTGCTACCTTCTCTCTGTGGGGGCCCGCCAAAAGCGGGGGGCCACTGGTTGAGGTAGTCAGCCCTGGAAGTCTCCAAAGTAGCAGCTATTCTATCCCAGGCGGGCCAGCGGAAGGGTGATACTGTGTAATATTGTACCATCTAGGGTATTTGCTGGGGCTGTTCTGTGTGTTTATTGTCTGCTTTGTGGTTCAATAAAGTATTGCCACGCTGTTTTCCCTCACCCTGTGTTGTCTGAGTAGTGTTATGCCCACGGAAGACCCCGGGTCTTCACAGCAATAGTCTGTTAGTTTCCACAATTGGTAGCATTTCCCTTCTTTGGAATAGTAATAAACACTAATAATTAATGATAGCAGCTTGCAGGATTGCTAGAGAAGCAAATGAGAACCCCTGATTGACTGCAAAAGATCTTCAGAAAGATTTAACAGACTCTGGAGTTGTGGCACATTGTTCTAGTGTTCAGAGACACCTGCAAAAATATGGCCGTCAAGGAAGAGTCATCGGAAGAAAACCTCTCCTGCATCCTCACCATAAAATTAAAGAAGTTGTCCGACCATGAAATGAAATTTTTTTTAAGCTAATCTGTACTATATTGTAATATATCACACCCCTATAAATTTTGTTTTTTGTTTTCTGCCTTTCGTTCCTGCTGAATTTCACTTCATTCCCTGCGCCCAGTTTGTTTAGCTGTGTTTCTACCATACTTGACAGGCCCTGTGCTGTATTATCTAACCTCACAGCCAGAGCTGGCACTGCCCGGCCTCATTGTCCAGCACCGCCCTCTGCCCGCCCACTGCACACACATTGGCTGGTATTATCTGCCCCAGCAATGACCTGTCATTCATCCCAGCATTGGGAATAACAGAGCAGTGTCCCGTGGCCTCTTCTGTGGACAACAGCACTGATCAGCTCCCTCACATCACATCCACAGTGTTGATATAGTTGTTACCAGGTTCCATACATTACCCCTTATAGATACATGAATAGGGTGTAGTGAAAACTATACATAGCACCCAATGTGAGTCTAAAGGCACACTGTGTGCTTCCAGAATTCTCTGAAGGTGTACTGACCGAGGCCGCGCACATTTAGGCAGAATGTGGAGTATGCATATTTCATATTTGTGGTCACATGACCGCTCATTCTCACTGCCGACAACGGAGAATAATTTAGTGTCTACTACACTAGATGTGAGAATTCACAAGTCTGCAGGCACTCTGTGTGTCACTCTATGTCACTGCAGACTAGTGAATTCTCACATCGCACACACTGTGTGCTGTGAGGATTCTCTGGTGTTGGTAACGGCGCAAGTGTGCAATATGCTCATGGCCACCTTTAGACTGTACTGTATCAGTCCTTGCATTCAGTGAGGCCGGGAACTTCTATCAGCCTAAGGCCTCATTCACCAATAATGCAGCACGTACCCATATACTCTATGGTGCTATTCACATGTCTGTTTTTTCACAGACCGTGTCCATACAAAAGTCACGGAAAGTCTATTTTTTTCCAATATCATTGATGAAAGCGGCCAATACAAGTCTATGGGTTCCTGAAAAACTCGTACAGAACATGGATGGTATCATTATACAATCCGTGAGCCATCCGTGTGCAGTACGTGTTTAGCATTGAAAAGGAGCCAACACTATAACAATGCTCTGATCCTCTCTGCCTCAGTGCAGCAGTGCTGACAACCCCTCCGCAGGGATCAGATAACCACTCCACATGGATCAGACAACCCCTCCACAGGGATCAGACAACCCCTCCACAGGGATCAGACAACCCCTCCACAGGGAGCCAGCCCTATAACAATGCTCTGATCCTCTCTCCCTCACTGCAGCAGATCCCTGTGGACGTGTAATAGTGGGGAAGGGCGTAGCCTTCCCTTGAGACTGAGAGAGTTAAAGGAAGTGTTCCTGAAGACAGACCTCCCCAACTGTGGTAGGCCAAGCTAAGGGGGTTAGCTTTAGTGGTCCAGTTGGTAGAGCAGAGGGGGAACTTAGTGCTCTGATCAAGCCTAGAGGGATATAGAGCTTGTTCCTGACTATAGTGGCTGCTAGGGTAGATGGGAGCTCCGAACCCTCAGACAGTGAGATCCCAGTGCGCAATTCTCCCCACACAAGAGCACGAGTCCTGTTCGCTCGCCGGAGAAACTCATCAAATCGTAGTGAGGACACGGGGCACTTCTAGTCTGCAGGAAGCAGAGGAAGCTAAATAGGACTCCAAGCTAAGACGTGGGGGAGAGATATCGGATCCGGTCACTGTCAATACAGAGGAGTCTCTTGGGCCAGGAATTATAGCCACAGGGATGTTCCGCTTAAAGAGGGAACCAGGGCTGAAGCAGTTAACAGCGCCTGTGAGAGAGCTGATTGCCTGTCGGGCCTTATCCATTATATCTGACTGTAAATATTGTATATATTCCTCTTCCCCAAGTAAAGTCCAAGTTCTCGTGGAATTATTGCTGCCCTGGTCCCAGAAGAAAATTGCCTGGAGACAGCCGTGATCGGATGGCTTGAAGTAAGCGAAGAGCACTACATACACAGCCACACACCAGAGGGAGGACACGTATTGTCTGTAGGGTGCCATAGCGAGAGGGAGCTACAGCTCGCCCACGACTACCTCGCTGGGGCACCTTACATTTGGCGTAGTCGGCAGGATGCGAGCTCCTCGCATGAAGAAAGCGGGGAAGAGCCGACACAGAACACTGAGGAGAAAGTGTTGGAAGGCGTGCGGCCCAAAGCATGGATTCCAAGATGGTGACGACGGCGGTAAAGTCTGGGAGAAGAACCGCCTATCGTGGGAGTGGACAGCGCTGGAGAGCGCGAAAAGATGTCCAGCCCCTACGAGTTCCGGCCCAAAGAAGGATGGGCCCAGCGGTGAAGATGCGTCCCACGATGGGACGTCCAGAGAGGAAGAGGGCGCGGCGTAAAGTGAAGCCTGGCCCCGTGAGTATCAGCGCGCACAGAGAGGGGGCGAGGCTGAAGGCGGAGCGGCCGAGAGAGACGAGTGACGCGGCAGTCGCGTCAGAAGGCCGACCCAGGAAGAGGCGGAGTTGGACGCGCAAGACGCGCGTCACCGGTAAGCGACCGGCGCCATTTTCTGTCCAGCACGTAAGGAGAAGGAGGTACGGCAGCGGACGTCCTGAGAGGATGGCAGCCCCAGAGCCTGACAATGTGCGCGAGACAAGCGGTGAGGAGGAACCCCTGGAGATCACCACCCCAGGGGCCGCGACTGGAAGTCGTTCGCCGGCGGGCGCTGCCCGTGAACCGTTGCCCTTACCCCCAGTGGCTGTCCAGTGGGCCACTAGGCCTGATCCGGAGCTGGGCCTGCTTGTCCACGAGCTTCACATATGGTGCTGGAGCCGGATGCCGGAGGAAACGTCCCCCTCGGCTGAGGGAGGAGAACATCCAGGTGGGGCCGGAGCAATAGCTGCAGCGAAGCTTACAGAAGGTGAGCAGTCCATGCCCCAGCAGCCGGTCACGCCTGCGGTACCTGCCCCAGTAGCTTCTGTCGCAACAGAGGCCCCCAGGCCTTCAGGGGACGGTGCGGAAGGGAAGCCCCCTAAAAGAAAGGCCCCGCGGGAGAATTTCTGGTCGTTGGCCTTGGAGGCCCTACATTCCCCCTCGGCAGAGCAGTACGCCAAGCCCGGGAGTCCTAAGTGGGCTACCCGGGACCCCCCGATGACCGCGCGAGAACAGCGGCGATGGACCGATACCTTCCTGAGAGGCTGGCTGGAGGGGTCCAATGCGGCAAGAAGGGAGTCAGTGGAGGAAGCTCAGACCCGGGGGCGGGTCATAGAATTCCGTATCCATGAGGGGTACGGGTTTCTGGAAGAGGAATGGACCGGGCACGAGGTGTTCGTGTCCCGCGAAGCGGTAAAGCGGGACTATCTGCCTGACCGTTTACACAACCTGCACGTGGGGGACATCGTGCACTTTGTAAAATGTGAGTGCCAAAACGGGTGGTATGCGGCTGCGGTCACCCGCCCCTACAAGTGGGAAGACGTCCTAGAGAAGGACCGGCAGGTCTTCCGGCGAAGGGCTGAGAGGGAGGCTCGGCAACGTCGGGCTAGGGAAGCCCCTGGGGTATTTTTGTCCCCTCCCAAGGGCGGCACCACGCCGGAGGAAAAGCCGGGAAGCCAGCAGCGGAGAGATGGTGCCGAAAAAGAGGAGGATGTCCCAGATCGTAGTAGGGCTGACTCTCCAAGTAAGGCCATGGGCTCAACAACAAAACACCCAGGAGGGGCCAAGGCAACTAATAGTGGAGTCGCCGAAAGGACTCAGGCGGCTGTTAGTCAGGAGGTCCACAGTTTTACCGTGACCAGCTACGGCCCCACGCAAGTTGGCTGTGGCAGCGCCACCTCCTCGGATGATGACCCCGGGCGTAGCCGGTACCCTGACCAGCCTTGGAGGTGGAGGAAGCCACCTTCCTCTGCAGCATGGGCCGCCTTGATGAAGGAGAAGAAGGAAGCCCGGAGGAAGTAAGCTGGCTAAAAGGTCCGTTGACCTTCCACTTTTCTCTTTAGGATCCATCGGTGGTGGTCCTGTCTGTAGTTTGGGACTGTTACCCAGTGGGGGCGGAGTGCCCCATGTTGACTTCAGTTGAAACAGAAAAAAAAAAAAATGGAGGACTGTTCCCCTACCTCCTAGGCCAGGAAGGCCTTAAGCAGCACCCAAAAGTTGCATGCCCAGGAGAGCTGCTCTTTTTGTTTTTACTTTTGTTTTCTTTTTGTTGCGCTTGTTGCGCCTTTTTCTGCTGGAATTTAAAATGCTGAGGCACACCTTGAGGATGGATATCCTCCAAATCTAAGAGACTTGCGGCCTGGCGGGAAGAACCGGTGACCCCCGCTAGGGCAAAGAAGAAAAGAGACTCACAGGGTGTTACCTGTGACTGTGTGCCTCAGAATGTAGCCCCAGGAGGGGATTAAGGGCTATTGAAGTGTCCTTACCAAGAAGGACCGGTGCCTCTGAAAAAGTTGATAATGGACTGTCCTGAATTGCTGTTCCAGGGCCCTTAACCGAGAAGGGCCGGTCTTCCATCCAAGAAGATGACCTCAGGACCAGTCGCTTACTAAAAATGTTTTAGTAAAATTTAGTAATGTAATTTTATAACTATTGATTGATGTTTATTGCCTAGTGTGGTCAGGGACGACCAACATTAAAGTGTCGGGGAATGTAATAGTGGGGAAGGGCGTAGCCTTCCCTTGAGACTGAGAGAGTTAAAGGAAGTGTTCCTGAAGACAGACCTCCCCAACTGTGGTAGGCCAAGCTAAGGGGGTTAGCTTTAGTGGTCCAGTTGGTAGAGCAGAGGGGGAACTTAGTGCTCTGATCAAGCCTAGAGGGATATAGAGCTTGTTCCTGGTATAATTCCTTCTGGGCTGTAATACCTGAAAACGGCCACAAGATGCCACTGTTCTGGTTGCAGACGTCAGATTGAGTCTCCCAGCAGAGTCATAGACAGTGGTGGGTTAAGGTTCTATGATGACAGCTCACTGAGGGTGGGCATATTAGGAAAGTCTCGGTTTTAATTTCCTGAATCAGGAAGTGATTCAGTAGTACGAGTTGAGACCTCAAGTTGATCAGACAGCCTGACTATAGTGGCTGCTAGGGTAGACGGGAGCTCCGAACCCTCAGACAGTGAGATCCCAGTGCGCAATTCTCCCCACACAAGAGCACGAGTCCTGTTCGCTCGCCGGAGAAACTCATCAAAGCGTAGTGAGGACACGGGGCACTTCTAGTCTGCAGGAAGCAGAGGAAGCTAAATAGGACTCCAAGCTAAGACGTGGGGGAGAGATATCGGATCCGGTCACTGTCAATACAGAGGAGTCTCTTGGGCCAGGAATTATAGCCACAGGGATGTTCCGCTTAAAGAGGGAACCAGGGCTGAAGCAGTTAACAGCGCCTGTGAGAGAGCTGATTGCCTGTCGGGCCTTATCCATTATATCTGACTGTAAATATTGTATATATTCCTCTTCCCCAAGTAAAGTCCAAGTTCTGGTTAAGAACCTCGTGTCCTCTGGAATTATTGCTGCCCTGGTCCCAGAAGAAAATTGCCTGGAGACAGCCGCGATCGGATGGCTTGAAGTAAGTGAAGAGCACTACATACACAGCCACACACCAGAGGGAGGACACGTATTGTCTGTAGGGTGCCATAGCGAGAGGGAGCTACAGCTCGCCCACGACTACCTTGCTGGGGCACCTTACAGACGGGTAGTCAGATCTCTGTGTACGGGTAGTCAGATCCCTGTGTAAGGGTAGTCAGATCCCTGTGGATGGGTAGTCAGATCCCTGTGGACAGGTAGTCAGCGCTGCTGCAGTGAGGTAGAGAGTATCAGAACATTTTTATAGCACTGACACAGCTGATTGGACTGAGCTGTTCCATCAGCTGGTCTCTGTATAGTCACAACGCTTGCGATGAATATGCTGGAAAGTCCATCCTCCTTACAGCTTTTGGGAAGCTGTAACCCAATCAGCAGTTCACATAGATGGAGGGAGTGGACAGAGGAGGGCCTGCTGGAGGCTGGTGTCTGTAGCTGGGGCAGGAGGAGGGGTAAGGGCTGGCAGAGACTGGAGGTGGTGTTTATGGCTGAAGCAGGAGGAGGGTGAGGTTCTGGCCAAGACTGGAGGTGGTGTTTGTGGCTGGAGGGGAGAGGGTCTGGCAGAGACTGGGGGAGGTGTCTGTGGCTGGAGCAGGAGGAGGGGGAGGGTCTGGCAGAGGTTGGGGGAGGTGTCTGTTGTGACATCACCGACTAGACTCTGAACATCACCGACTAGAACATTTCATGGGTAGAGGGAAGAATGGAATCAATGAAATTTCAACAAATTCTGGAAGCAAACATAACACAATCTGTAAAAAAGCTGAAGTTGAAAAGAGGATGGCTTCTACAAAGGGATAATGAGCCTAAACACACATCAAAATCCACAATAGACAACCTCAAAAGGCGCAAGCTGAAGATTTTACAATGGCCCTCACAGTCTCCTGATCTGAACATTATTGAAAATCTGTGGCTAGACCTCAAAACAGCAGTGCACGCAAAAGGACCTAGGAATCTCATAGAAGAATGGATGAAAATCCCTCAAACAAGAATTGAAAGACTCTTGACTGGCTACAAAAAGCATTTACAAGCTGTGGTACTAACCATGCTGGGTGCCAAAACTTTTGCATCAGCCCATTTTCCTTTTTGTAATTTTTAAAATGTAAAAGAAGAAAATATTTATATATTTTTTGCCTAAACTACAAAGGAAATATGTTATCTTTAACTTTAGGCCTTTTAGAGATCATGTCATCTTCAACTTGCTTAACTATTCACAATAACACTAATTTTGACCACGGCTGCCCAAACTTTTACATGCCACTGTATGGCTCCATGATCACACAGTAACTTTATAAGAATGTAAAAAAAGCTAATGGTTCCTCAGTACAAAAATTGAGAAACAAAAATCCCTCAGTAGTAACTGCAGATTTTAAAGACGTATGCCTCACATAGGTATATTTCATGTCCATATACCAGCTGTATTTTTACCAGGGCTGTGGAGTCGGAGTCAGAGTCCATTTTGGTGGAGTTGGAGTCTGAATAAAATGGATTGACTCAGACGCCTAAAATATATCATATAATTGGTACAGTTGTTCAGTGCAGGATGTGCGGTAAATGTTTTCATAAGAATTTGGGAAAGTTATGAAATGTCCTATAAATGTCTCATCTATTCCTGATCTAAGGATCTAGGCTTTTAGTTGAGATGAATCTGTGCTGCACTTTATGTACATGCTCAGTAGTGAGACAGTGCTATGGAGTTTGAGTCGTTGAGTAGGAAGTCAGGGAAATTGAGGAGTCGGAGTCGGTGGTTTGACTTACGGACTCCACAGCCCTGATTTTTACATCCATATTTTGTATTATCATCCATGACAGTGTCATTGTTTTCATCAATATCTATTATTGATGTGTTAATTTAATATCATCCATATTTTCACTTTAGGACAGAAAACACAGCTAAAAAAAAAACAGACAGCACACAGAGCTTAAAATAATTGGTACAAAATTGTAGTAGCAAGTAAATGACGCTCCCGGGAGTTGAGTAAGCATAGAGGACTCATGGGAATTTTGGGCCAAATGGTCTACATTATATTATATTATAATATATATATACCGGCGTATAAGACGACCTGGTGTATAAGACGACCCCCCTACTTTCCTGTTAAAATATAGAGTTTAGGATATATTCACCGTATAAGACTACCCCTTTTCCAACGCATACCAAACACCGGTAAAAATTAAAAAAAAAAACAGATTTGAATTTAACATGGTCCTTTTTTAATTTAAATTCTTATGACATGCAGGTATATAGCAGGAAAACTGTCACTCATAAACATATTAAAATAGGGGGGACCCCACGTCATTTTTTGGGGGGGTCCCCCATTCTAATAGCTAGTAAAGGCTAGGTATTCAGCTGGGGGCTGATATTAGTAGCCTGGGAAGCTCCGTGGGTATTACCCCCTTCCCAGACTTCAAACATCTGCCCCAGCCGTCTGCTTAACCTCCGCTAGAGACTATAATGATGGTGGATCCCACGCCAATTTTCTTTTTAAAAAATCCTTTATTTTAACACTAAATGACAATTGAGGGGTTAATAAAGATGCAGTCCCTAAATTATTATTAATTTTGTAATTAATTTTTCCCAAAAATGTTGACGTGGGCTTCGCCATATTTTTGTGTCCAGCCAGGTACAGCAGGCAGGAACGGGCTGCCCCCAACCACCAGCTGCCTATTTGTACCTGGCCGGACACAACAATATAGGGAAGCCCTTTTTTTTTAAATTATTTCATGAAATAATTTAAAAAAAAAAGACGTGGGGCTTCGCCCTATTTTTGTGTCCAGCCAGGTACAACTAGGCAGCTGGGGGCTGGAATCTGCAGCGCAGGGAGGCCCAAGCTTTCTGGCCCCCCCCCCGCTGCAAATTGCAGTCCGCAGCCGCCCCAGAAAATGGCGCGTTCATAGAAGCGCCATCTTCTGGCGCTGTACCCAACTCATCCAGGGCCCTGGTGCGGTGGCTCACTGGGTAATAAAGGGGTTAGGGCCAGCTTGGCATTATCAGCTGGCCCTAAGCCCGAAATTCATGGGGTCACGCCAATATTAGACATGACCACCATGAATTTCTAGTAAAGTAATTAAAAAAAACACAAACACCCAGAAAAAAGTCCTTTAATTGAAATAAAGACACAATTTTTTAATGTTCTAAATTAAACCATACTTACCATCACGCCCATTCCAGCTGAAGCCAACGATCTCCTGTAATAAAAGTAAAATAATAAAGCAACCTCATCCTTACCTTCCCATGGTTCCCAGGACCGGTCCAGCTCTGCTACATTCACATGACAGGCTGCACCGCAGCAGAACGCTGCCGTTCAGCTTGCCATGCGGCAGACACTGAGAAGCGCAGGCATGCTTGCGCTCCTCAGTGTCTGACTGTGACGGCATCCAGATGAGCCGAGATCATGTCCAATGAACTCGGCTCACCTCATGCACGTCACTGACAGCGTGGGAAAATTCTCCTGCTCCCCGCATGCGCAGTAGAAGTTTCCCACGCTGTCAGTGACGGACGTCCAGGAGGTGAGCTGAGTTCATTGTCGGCTCATCTGGATGCCGTCACAGCGAGACACTGAGGAGCGCAAGCATGCCTGCTCTTCTCAGTGTCTGCGGGATGACAGGCTGGATGGCGGCGTTCTGCTGCGGTCCAGCCTGTCATCTCGATGTAGCAGAGCTGAAGCTGTCGTGGGAACCATGGAAAGGTAAGGATGAGGTTGGTTTATTATTTTACTTTTATTGCAGGAGATCGTTGGCTTCAGCTGGAATGGGCGTGATGGTAAGTATGGTTTAATTTAGAACAATAAAGAATTGTGTGTTTATTTCAATTAAAGGACTTTATTCTGGGTGTTTGTGTTTTTTTTAACTTTGACTATGGGGTTAGTAATGGGGGTGTCTTATAGACGCCTCTCCATTACTAACCTGGGCTTGATGTCAGCTGGCATTATAAGCTGACATCAACCCCAGCCCTATTACCCCCTGCCACCGCACCAGGGCAGCGTGGAAGAGCGAGGCTAAGTGCCAGAATTGGCGCATCCTATGGATGCGCCATTTCTGGGGCGGCTGACGGCTGGTGTTTCTAGCCTGGGAGGGGGCCAATATTCATGGCTCCCTTCCTGGGCTATTAATATCAGCCCCCAGCTGTCTGCCTAGCCTTTGCTAGCTATTAAATTAGGGGGGACCCCACGTCATTTTTTTTTGGGGGTCCCCCATTTTAATAGCTAGTAAAGGCTATGTATTCAGCTGGGGGCTGATATTAGTAGCCTGGGAAGCTCCGTGGGTATTACCCCCTTCCCAGGCTTCAAACATCTGCCCCAGTCGTCTGCTTAACCTCCGCTAGAGACTAAAATTAAGGGGAACCCCACGCCAATTTTTTTTTAAATAAATCCGTTATTTTAACACTAGATGACAAGTACAGTAACCAGCACTGTCACTGTACTTCATATATATGTGACTGACATGTTTCTATCTATCTAATCTATGTGTGATGCTCTATCTTTCTGTTATAAATTGTCGGGTACAGATGCTGAATTGCCGGCCGGCTTTTTTAAAGAGACAGTGCATGAAAACACTAATATTTGTTTTAATAAATCCTTTACACTAAATGACAAGTACAGTAAGCAACACTGTCACTGTACTTCATATATATGTGACTGACATGTTTCTATCTATCTAATCTATGTGTGATGCTCTATTCTTTCTATTCTAAATTGTCGGGTGCCGGCTTATGCCGCTGCTGAATTGCCGGCTTTTCATATATTGTCACAGAAGCGATGCGAACTTCCCTGCTCCGGACACAGCGCAGCGCTTCTGTGACAAGTGAAAACTGTCGGCACAGAAGCCGTGCGCTGTGTCCGGAGCTGGGAATACGCAGCGATGTGTCCGTTTCAGCACAAAAGCGCTGACTGTCTGGACCTACCGCCGCCGTATTTTAACTCCCTCCACCTTATATTAACTCCGACATGGCAGGGATACGGCCACGGCAGCTTATTAACACCCCCAGAGTATCCCCGCATGTCAATTTCTGAAAGTTCAAAAGCATTACCGGCGTATAAGACGACCCCAGACTAGACAGAAGATTTTTCAGTCTTCAAAAGTCGTCTTATACGCCGGAATATACGGTATATATATATATATATATATATATATATATATATATATATACACACACATACATACATATATACACACACACAGTAAAGATCAAAAGTTTGGACACACCTTCTCATTTAAAGATTTTTCTGTATTTTCATGACTATGAAAATTGCACATTCACACTGAAGGCGTCAAAACTATGAATTAACACATGTGGAACTATATACTTAACAAAAAAGTGTGAAATAACTGAAAATATGTCTTATATTCTAGGTTCTTCAAAGTAGCCACCTTTTGCTTTGATGACTGCTTTGCACACTCTTGGCATTCTCTTGATGAGCTTCAAGAGGTAGTCACCGGAAATGGTCTTCCAACAATCTTGAAGGAGTTCCCAGAGATGCTTAGAACTTGTTGGCCCTTTTGCCTTCACTCTGTGGTCCAGCTCACCCCAAACCATCTTGATTGGGTTCAGGTCTGGTGACTGTGGAGACCAGGTCATCTGGCGTAGCACCCCATCACTCTCCCTCTTGGTCAAACAGCCCTTACACAGCCTGGAGGTGTGTCTGGGGTCATTGTCCTGTTAAAAAATAATAGAATTAGTCCTTACCGGTAATTCGGTTTCTAGAAGCTTTCCACGACAGCATTGGAGGATGTTGTCCACGCCCTACTGGGGGACAGGAACACAGAGAGATTAAAAGCCCCTCCCCACCGTCAATCCCCAGTGTTTACCAAGATCACCTGGAAAAATGGTTACCTGACAGTTATATGGAATCCATAGGGAGGGAAATTCGTGCTGTCGTGGAAGGCTTCTAGAAACTGAATTACCGGTAAGGACTAATTCTATTTTCTCAATACGCCTTCCACGACAGCATTGGAGGAATACCAACAATATTTTATTAGGGAGGGACAATAGCTTGTAGGACTTTCCTACCAAAGGCTAAATCCCTAGTGGATAAGTCTAATCTATAATGTTTAGAGAACGTATGAAGGGAAGACCATGTAGCTGCCCTGCAAATCTGGTCAGTAGAAGCTCCCGCTCTTTCGGCCCATGAAGTTGATGTGGATCTGGTAGAATGAGCTTTTAAGGCAATCGGTGGATTCATTTGTTGATTGCTATAAGCTTCCCCAATTGCCTTTTTGATCCAGTTTGCTATAGTGGACTTAGCCGCCTTCCTTCCTCTGTTCTGCCAGGAGTGTTGTATAAATAGGTTTCCATCCAATCTCCAAGACTCAGTTTGCTGAAGATAATAAAGAACAACTCTGCGGACATCTAGGAGGTGGAACTCTGCTTCCTTTGGATTGGAAGGATTCTGGCAGAAGGAGGGAAGGATAATTTCCTGGGAACGATGGAAGTCCGTAACTACCTTTGGGAGAAAGGAAGGGTCCAGGCGAAGCGTCATCCTATCTTCGGTCACGTTCATGTAAGGTTCCCTGATAGAAAGGGCCTGAAGTTCTCCTACTCTCCGTGCTGAAGTGATGGCTACTAAGAAGGCAGTCTTATGAGAGAGAGTCTGTATTGAGCTAGAGGATAGAGGCTCAAAGGGAGAGAGGGTTAAACCCTTGAGTACCACATTTAGATCCCAGGATGGGACCTGAGACTGAATTTTTGGGTGAAGCCTGAGTGCTGAAGTTATGAATCTCTTGATCCACCTATGAGAGGCTAAATCTTGGTCGAATATGGAACTTAGGGCTGAAATCTGCACCTTAAGAGTGCTAGGTTTGAGACCCAATTCCAATCCACTCTGTAGAAAATCAAGGATCCGAGCAATGTTGGGGTGTGAGGTGTCAGGAATATCCGGAGCGTACCATGATAGGAATTTTTTCCATATATCGCGTTGGTTACTGGTTTCCTACTCTGTTGAAGAGTTTTTATAACTTCTTCCGAGAGACCTTTGGATCTTAAGATCTCGGCTTCAGTAACCAGGCTGCCAGGTTTAGCCACTGAGGATTGGGATGGAACAGGGGCCCTTGAGAGAGAAGATTGTTGACTTGTGGTAGTATTACCGGACCCTCTAGGCAAAGTTCTGTGATAGCCCTGGACCAAGGCCTTTTGGGCCACAGAGGGGCCACCAGAATTGTTGCCACTCTCTCTATCCTGACTTTCTGGATGGTTCTTGCTATCAGCGGTATCGGAGGGAACGCATAGACCAGCCTGAAATGCCAGGGATGGGCTAATGCATCCAAATTCATGGCCTTGTCTCGTCTGTCCAAGGAAAAGAAGAGGGGAAGTTTTGTGTTTGACCGACTGGCAAAGAGATCTACCTCGGGGAGACCCCATTTGGCTACCAGCGACTGGAAGATCTGAGGATTCAGGCTCCATTCTCCTGGCTGGATATCTTCCCTGCTTAGAAAGTCTGCTTGGATGTTGTTTGAGCCTTTCAGGTGGATTGCTGAAAGTGATAGGAGATGATGTTCTGCCCAAAAAAATATTCGGCCTGCAATCTGTTTTAGGCTGTGTACCTTCGTACCTCCTTGATGACGAAGGAAGGCAACTGTGGTCACGTTGTCCGAGAGAATCTTGATGTGAGAACCCTGGATTAAGTCGACTGCCGCTCGGAGCGTTTTTTCTACCGCCATTAGCTCCCTGAAATTGGAAGATCTGGCACTGATCTCGGGACTCCATCTGCCTTGAAAGGGAATCTGGGCCACCATAGCTCCCCAGCCTCGTAGACTGGCGTTGGTAATTACTGTAATCAGAGGGTCCTGGGTCCAAGAAACCCCCCTCTGAAGATTTCGGGAGCTTAGCCACCAAAAAAGAGAAGTTTTTATCCGACCGGGGGTCCTGCACCGTTTGTTTAGTGAGTCCCTTTGTCTGTTCCAGGATCTTAGGATATGATCCTGGAGAGGTCTTGAGTGGGCCTGGGCCCACAACACCGACTGGATACAGGCTGTCATAGACCCCAATACAGACATTGTCGCTCTCAACGTTGGATTTTCTTGGCGTCTGAAATTTGAGATTTTGGATCTGAGAGCTGTCTGATGCTCCAATGGTAGAAAGGACATCTGTTTGTTGGAGTCCAGAGATACACCTAGGAATTTTCTCCTTGATGAAGGGAGGAGTTCCGATTTTTGGAATCCAACCCAGAGACCGTAGGGTTCTTAAGGTTATAGAGACGTGAAGATTGAGAGCTGCTACTGAGGGAGCGACAATCAACATGTCGTCCAAGTATGGAATTATGCACACGCCCTGTTTCTGGATGAGTGCGATGACTTCTGCCATGATCTTCGTAAACACCCGGGGTGCTGAAGAGATGCCGAAGGGCAGTACGTTGTACTGGTAGTGGACTGTTATATTGTCCCTGAGGACTGCAAACCGCAGGAACTTTCTGTGGGACTGATGAATCGGCACATGGTAGTACGCATCCTTTAAATCTATAGTTGCCATGACGAAGTCTTTCCCTATTAGGGGAATAGTTGATTTTATAGACTCCATCTTGAAACGTCGATATTTGATGTGATGGTTTAGGGACTTCAGATTGATTATGATGCGTGGGGTCCCTGATGGCTTCCGTATTAGGAATATTTTTGAGTAGTGACCCGTCCCCTCCTGACCAGGGGGAACTAGAGACACTACTCCCGAATCCAGAAGGTTTTTTAGGGCGACTGATAGGAAATCCTGAGCCCCCCGAGAGGAAAGGGACGTGACCCTCAGAATCTGAGGGGGGCGACTCTCGAATTCCAATAAAAGACCCTCCTCGATGGTATTGAGGATCCACTGGCAGGAAGATATTGCCTGCCACTGGAGAAAGAAATTCGAAAGAAGCCCCCCTACACGGACCAAGTCATTGTCTGTCCTGTTGCTGGTGTTGTTGCTGGGGTACAAGGATGTTGCGACCCTTGCCGCCTTTGGGATAGCTCCAGCGCCCAGATTTTCCCTTTCCTCTGTACTGTGAGGGGTGACTTTGAGAAGGCCGAAAGGAACTTTTCTTAGCCTGTTTCTGTTCAGGAAGTGTTTTCTTCCTGTCCGAGGCCTTTTCCAGGATTTCATCCAGGGCTGGGCCAAATACATATTTTCCTTGGAATGGAACAGAGCTTGACTTTAGAGGTGAAGTCCCCACTCCATGTTTTGAGCCATAGTGCACGGCGAGCAGTATTGGACAGGACAGCTGCCCTAGCCGCTATACGGACTGACTCAGACGAGGCGTCCGCTAAGAAACCTGTGGCTTTTTGAAGGAGAGGGATGGAGTCAAGTAGGTCTGCCCTGGACGTGCCCTGAGACAGTTGTTCCTCCAGTTGGGTCAGCCATTTGAAGAGGGATCTGGCCACACGAGTCGAGGAAATATTGACTTTAAGAGAGGCAGAGGAGGTTTCCCATGATTTTTTAAGGACGCTTTCCATTTTGCGGTCCAAAGGATCCTTTAATTGGGACGAGTCCTCAAAGGGAAGTGAGGTTTTTCTCACTACCCTAGCCACCTGGATGTCTACTTTGGGGACTTCCCATTCAAAACCATCACCCTCTAATGGAAACCTATGTTTTAATTCCGAAGGGGTGGAGAGGCGATTTTCCGGGGACTCGCATTCCTGTCGGATAAGATCCCTAATTACCTCATGGACTGGAAAACCAGTCGGTTTTTTTGTTTTAAGACCCCCTAAACATCTCGTCCTGAACAGAACAGGGAACCTCCACTTCTTCCAGCCACATAGTGCCTCTAACAGCGTCCAGTAGTTCCTCTAAGTTGTCCGAGGAAAAATAATATCTACCAGTTTCGATTGCTTTGGTAGGCCCCACGGACGCCAATTCCTCAAAATCATCAGAGGATGAGCTACTAGCGTCCATAGAGACCACATCAGAGTCTAACTCTTGGATCTTCCTCTTCTTAGGGGGAGAGGGCCTGGAGGAGGATTAGACAGGCAGGGCAGCAAAGGAGGCCTGGACCTCCTGTCTAACCACCTGGACCTCCTGTTTAATGAGTGATCTAAGCTCCTCGATCAGTGAGGGGTTTTCTTCTCTAATTATTTTATCCATACAGGGCTGACACAACTTCTTCTTGTAGGATGAGGACAGCTTTTTTGTACAGATGCCACATCTACGGGGCTGGTCTTTATCCTTCTTAGAAGCAGGGGCCTTGTCCTCCTAAGAAAGGGGAGAGAAGGGGACCCGTGTGAAATTGAAGGAGGGGAGATCTAGTGTCATCTCAAAGGAGGCCGAGATAACCCAGGTACTACTCACTGTAGCCGAGGGCATTCTGGGCTCCGCAGATGCAGGGGTACAGGACCTATCACCTTCCATAGTGGGAATATGGTGGGAATAGCCTTACCTTTGGTTTCTTCAGGCGGGTTTTAAATAAAACCGTGCCTCCCAGCAAGGGACCTCAGTCCCCTCCCCTTTCCGGTCACTTTAAAGGGCCAATCCAGGTTTGGTATGGGCCTTTGGTCCTTCATTCAGCGTCCCTCGTGGAACGGCCCGACCGGAGCGATGGCCGCAATGACGTCACCCGCACGTGCGCGCCCAACCGCCCGCCGGTTCTGGAGCCTGGGATCCACATACAGCGTGGAATGCTCCAGCCGGAGCGGCAGGGCCGCGGCGACACCACTTCCGGTGTGTGCGCGCGCGGTGACGTCACATCCGGCGCGCGCGCGGGGATGCACGTGCGCGCGGCAACCGCGCTCCAGGTAAGGGGAGATGCCGGAGGGCGGGAGTGGCCTCCAGCATGAATGATCCCCCGGCTTGCTTTACCCTCAGTGGGGCGCAGGAAGCCAGGGTGGTCCCCCCAAGGGGGAGCAGCAAGGAGGGAGGAGGGAGCACCCCGACCGACCACTGCCCGACACACAGGTAGGAAAAAAACAGCGCAGCCCTGCCGGCCCGACAGCACTGCAGGATCTCTCCATGCCCCAAGGGGGACAGGAAAACACTGGGGATTGACGGTGGGGAGGGGCTTTTAATCTTTCTGTGTTCCTGTCCCCCAATAGGGCGTGGACAACATCCTCCAATGCTGTCGTGGAAGGCGTATTGAGAAAAATGATGGTCCAACTAAACGCAAACCAAATGGAATAGCATGCCACTGCAAGATGCTGTGGTAGCCATGCTGGTTCAGTATGCCTGCAATTTTGAATAAATCCCCAACAGTGTCACCAGCAAAGCACCCCCACACCATCACACCTCCTCCTCCATGCTTCACAGTGGGAACCAGGCATGTAGAGTCCATCCGTTCACCTTTTCTGCGTCGCACAAAGACACGGTGGTTGGAACCAAAGATCTCAAATTTGGACTCATCAGACCAAAGCACAGATTTCCACTGGTCTAATGTCCATTCCTTGTGTTCTTTAGCCCAAACAAGTCTCTTCTGCCTGTTACCTTTCCTTAGCAGTGGTTTCCTAGCAGCTATTTTACCATGAAGGCCTGCTGCACAAAGTCTCCTCTTAACAGTTGTTGAAGAGATGTGTCTGCTGCTAGAACTCTGTGTGGCATTGACCTGGTTTCTAATCTGAGCTGCTGTTAACCTGCGATTTCTGAGGCTGGTGACTCGGATAAACTTATCCTCAGAAGCAGAGGTGACTCTTGGGCTTCCTTTCCTGGGGCGGTCCTCATGTGAGCCAGTTTCTTTGTAGCGCTTGATGGTTTTTGCAACTGCACTTGGGGACACTTTCAAAGTTTGCCCAATTTTTCGCACTGACTGACCTTCATTTCTTAAAGTAATGATGGCCACTCGTTTTTCTTTAATTAGCTGCTTTTTTCTTGCCATAATACAAATTCTAACAGTCTATTCAGTAGGACTATCAGCTGTGTATCCACCAGACTTCTGCACAACACAACTGATGGTCCCAACCCCATTTATAAGGCAAGAAACCCAACTTATTAAACCTGACAGGGCACACCTGTGAAGTGAAAACCATTTCCGGTGACTACCTCTTGAAGCTCATCAAGAGAATGCCAAGAGTGTGCAAAGCAGTCATCAAAGCAAAAGGTGGCTACTTTGAAGAACCTAGAATATAAGACATATTTTCAGTTATTTCACACTTTTTTGTTAAGTATATAATTCCACATGTGTTAATTCATAGTTTTGATGCCTTCAGTGTGAATGTACAATTTTCATAGTCATGAAAATACAGAAAAATCTTTAAATGAGAAGGTGTGTCCAAACTTTTGGTCTGTACTGTATATATATATATATATATATATATATATATATATATATATATATATATATATATAAATTAAAATGGTTCTTACCAGTTTCCTACTTTTTTTTCTGTCCTGAGTTATAATGAAGGGTTAAAAATGCGTAGTGAGGACGGCAGGGCTGTGGAGTAGGTAATCCAGACCACCAACTCTGACTCCTCAATTTCCCTGACTTCCGAATCCAACTCCACAGCACTGGTAAGAGGAGCTTCACTACTGAGCATGTACATAAAGCGCAGCACAGATTCGTCTCAACTAAAAGCCGAGATCCTTAGATCAGGAATAGAACAGACATTTATAGGACATTTCATAAATTTCCAAAATACTTATGAAAACATTTACAGCACATCCTGCATTGAACTACTGTACCAGTTTATTATATATTTTCAGAGTCGGTCCATTTTATACCCCCTACTACTCCACCAAAATTGACACCGTCTCCAACTCCACAACTCCGACTCCACAGCCTTAGAGGAAGGTTTGGAGTGCCTTGGAGACTGATTTCAGCTGAAATTAAGATAAGTGGAAAACTCTGCAGTACAACAATATTGCCCTTTCCACGTAAAGGACCTGAAAAGCCCCCACCCTCCCTCCAAAGTAATTTTATCTTATCCTTTACACATGTGTTTTTTTAGAGAGATGTGTCACTGAGCTTTTATTTACATATTAAGAATTAGTTTTGACATGGCACACACATACTTACATGCACATATATTTGTATTCTCATGAGAATAATCTTTTACTGCTCCGCATTTAGTGGTTACTACTCACCTGGGTAGTCATATGTAGGAATCTCCTCTTTACACCACTCATCACCACTCACATATGTCTCTGTAGTATTAATATGAGTCAGATCTTCACCCTGAAAAAAATATTGTACAAGTCACCGACAGATGGAGAAGTCACATCTATGATCAGCTCTAATCCTGCCATCTCCACCGTTCTCATTACACAAGTATAAAATATATAATACTGGTGGATAAAACAAGACTGAGCACAAGACCTTCACAGCCGTGTACACATCAAAGGGGGGATCTCATGACACCTTCTCTCCATCTACCTGATGATCCTGAGGAACATTGGGATTTTCTTGTTTACAGTCCTGCGGAAGAAGAGGACAGGGACATCTCTCTGGTGTTGTCCTCTTACTGGATAGATCTGGAGGAAACACATACAGGGACTTAATTCATTCTTTACATACAGATAATTATATAATTATAGGCCGTGTGTATTTAGTCCTGTCTATTACCTGGTGATGTGAGGGGCTGGGGAACCTCCATCATGACATCCTTGTACAGATCTTTGTGTCCTTCTAAATACTCCCACTCCTCCATGGAGAAATAGATAGCGACATCCTGACACCTTATAGGAACCTGGCACATACAATGATACAGTCATACCCCCGGTCTTTTCATAGCGTTACTGTATAATGTCCCAGCATTCCCAGCAGTGTCACCTCTCCAGTAAGCAGCTCAATTATCTTGTAGGTGAGTTCTAGGATCTTCTGGTCATTGATGTCCTCATGCATCAGGGGGTGAGATGGAGGTCCTGTGATTGGCCTCAGGGGTCTACCCCATCCCTCAGACACAGGGTCCTGACAGCGCTCACTAGAGGTCTTCTTCACTACTGTGTAATCCTGGTTATGGAGAGACACATTAATAAATCTCACTACAGACATTTCCAGAGTCCTCACCTCTCCAGTTCTGTCCATCAGTTATTCCTATAGATAAGAATGATGTAATGTGACGTCATCAGAATCTCTCACCTCTCCAGTAAGCCGGAAAAGGATCTCTAGGGTGAGGCGTAATATTCTCTCCGCCATCTTGTCTCTGTACCTATCCATCCTTGGCAGTCAGGGAAATTACTTAAAAGATACCAATTATTTGTATCTGACATTGAATAAATCTAAATAGAAAAAAGATGAGTCGGTGCAAAAACATACAAACTACAATGTGGAATAATGAATTACAAGAAATGTGATGGGAGTATGAAGGAATATATGCGATAGAGCACTATAGCATGGTGGTGGTGGTTCAGTGGTTAGCACCGGAGCTTTACAGTGCTTTGTTCCATGTTTGCGTGGGCTTCCTCCCACACACCAAAGGATTAGTAATTGGTTATTTGTGCAGCACAACAATCTTTATACAGCCAACAGAACATGGTTATGGCTCATTTGTGTACATCTTGTCACTCGACGATGAGGTCTTATTACTGCAGTTGGTATTCCTCTCCAATCTCTGTCCAATCTCCATTTATGTAGTTGAAGAACGACACCAAATAGAGAAGAACCAGAACATGGAAGTAAATGAAGGAAAACCGAACAATGAGGAGGAGGAAACATGACCCATTATATATGTGATCTCCACATACCTCCACCTGCAGAGCCGCCACCACATATATGGCTGTTCTGTGCGCACAGGACCTGTGATGAGGTCACAGGAGGGGAGGAGTCAGGGGTCACATGATCAGGGGCCTCAGTGGATGCAGGACTCTGCTGTGCTGGTTGTCATGGTGCTGGAGGAGCTGAAGTTTATGTGTGGGGTCAGGAGGGGTTTACTGGGTGGATGTAGCAGAGCCGCATGTGTACGAGGTGTACGGAGCAGAGCCGTGTGTGTACGAGGTGTACGGAGCGGAGCCGCGTGTGTACGAGGTGTTCGGAGCGGAGCCGGGGGTGTACGAGGTGTACGGAGCAGAGCCGCGTGTGTACGTGGTGTACGGAGCGGAGCCGCGCGTGTACGAGGCGTACGGAGCAGAGCCGCGTGTGTACGAGGTGTACGGAGCGGAGCCGCGTGTGTACGAGGTGTTCGGAGCGGAGCCGGGGGTGTACGAGGTGTACGGAGCAGAGCCGCGTGTGTACGTGGTGTACGGAGCGGAGCCGCGTGTGTACGAGGTGTACGGAGCGGAGTCGCGCGTGTACGAGGCGTACGGAGCGGAGCCGCGTGTGTACGTGGTGTACGGAGCGGAGCCGCGCGTGTACGAGGCGTACGGAGCGGAGCCGCGTGTGTACGAGGTGTACGGAGCGGAGCCGCGTGTGTACGAGGTGTTCGGAGCGGAGCCGGGGGTGTACGAGGTGTACGGAGCAGAGCCGCGTGTGTACGTGGTGTACGGAGCGGAGCCGCGCGTGTACGAGGCGTACGGAGCAGAGCCGCGTGTGTACGAGGCGTACGGAGCGGAGTCGCGCGTGTACGAGGCGTACGGAGCGGAGCCGCGTGTGTACGTGGTGTACGGAGCGGAGCCACGCGTGTACGAGGCGTACGGAGCAGAGCCGCGTGTGTACGAGGCGTACGGAGCGGAGCCGCGTGTGTACGAGGTGTTCGGAGCGGAGCCGGGGGTGTACGAGGTGTACGGAGCAGAGCCGCGCGTGTACGAGGCGTACGGAGCAGAGCCGCGCGTGTACGAGGCGTACGGAGCGGAGCCGGGCGTGTACGAGGCGTACGGAGCGGAGCCGGGCGTGTACGAGGCGTACGGAGCGGAGCCGCGCGTGTACGAGGCGTACGGAGCGGAGCCGGACGTGTACGAGGCGTACGGAGCGGAGCCGCGCGTGTACGAGGCGTACGGAGCGGAGCCGCGCGTGTACGAGGCGTACGGAGCGGAGCCGGGCGTGTACGAGGCGTACGGAGCGGAGCCGCGCGTGTACGAGGCGTACGGAGCGGAGCCGCGCGTGTACGAGGCGTACGGAGCGGAGCCGCGCGTGTACGAGGCGTACGGAGCGGAGCCGCGCGTGTACGAGGCGTACGGAGCTGAGCCGCGCGTGTACGAGGCGTACGGAGCGGAGCCGCGCGTGTACGAGGCGTACGGAGCGGAGCCGCGCGTGTACGAGGCGTACGGAGCGGAGCCGCGCGTGTACGAGGCGTACGGAGCGGAGCCGCGCGTGTACGAGGCGTACGGAGCGGAGCCGCGCGTGTACGAGGCGTACGGAGCGGAGCCGCGCGTGTACGAGGCGTACGGAGCGGAGCCGCGCGTGTACGAGGCGTACGGAGCGGAGCTGCGCATGTACGGAGCGGAGCCGCGCGTGTACGAGGTGTACGGACCGGAGCCATGTGTGTATGAGGTGTACCGAGCGGAGCCACGTGTATACAAGTTGTATCGAACGAAGACGCGTGTGTACGAGGTGTTCGGAGCTGAGCCGCGTGTGTACGAGGCGTACGGAGCGGAGCCGCGCGTGTACGAGGCGTACGGAGCGGAGCCGCGCGTGTACGAGGCGTACGGAGCGGAGCCGCGCGTGTACGGAGCGGAGCCGCGCGTGTACGGAGCGGAGCCGCGCGTGTACGAGGTGTACGGACCGGAGCCGCGCATGTACGAGGTGTACGGAGCGGAGCCATGTGTGTATGAGGTGTACCGAGCGGAGCCACGTGTATACAAGTTGTATCGAACGAAGACGCGTGTGTACGAGGTGTTCGGAGCTGAGCCGCGTGTGTACGAGGCGTACGGTGCGGAGCCGCGTGTGTACAGGGCGGAGCCGCGTGTGTACGGAGCGGAGCCACGTGTGCGGCCCCACAGGGGCCCATTTCTGCCTCCAAAGCAGGTGTAACTTTGCTTTTTTAGGAGCTCTTGGGCTGCAAACATACACTGCTCGAAAAAATAAAGGGAACACTTAAACAACAGAATATAACTCCAAGTAAATCCACTTAGGAAGCAACACTGATTGACAATCAATTTCACATGCTGTTGTGCAAATGGAATATACAATAGATGGAAATTATTGGCAATTATCAAGACACACTCAATAAAGGTGTGGTTCTGCAGGTGGGGATCACAGACCACATCTCAGTACCAATGCTTTCTGGCTGATGTTTTGGTCACTTTTGAATGTTGGTTGTGCTTTCATACTCGTGGTAGCATGAGATCTATGGGGTCAGGACACTGCTCACATAGTCTGGTCACCAGGTCTGATCAAGATAGAGAGCAGCAGCTGCCGCAGTCCCCGCCACCACCATTTGCTCGCCGACCAAGAGGTAGCCGCTCGAGTGGTAAGAGCAGCAGCCGTCTAAGATAGAGGAGCAGAGCTTCTCAAGACACCGTGGTCTAAGGAAGGGATGCGTCGCGTATCCTGCAACAGACATCGAATCCGGTATCCTCAGTGAACAGCAGGGGTGACTGATCTTCATGAATGTCACCATGTTTTTGCTAATGGGCCTCTTATTATGTGTTTAAATCACTGGGAGAGATGTAAGAAAGTTACCGCCAAGAAGCGGAACAGGGAATGTGTACTATGCAAAAACCCACTAGCAATGGACTGGCAGAAAGAGCTCTGCTCAGACGGCATTCACAGGACTATCAATGAGGGTACCCCTGATTTTGCAGCTAGCCTGAGGTCTGTCATCAGATCGGAAGTAGAGGGTTCCCTGAGAACACTATTGAAGAAAAGAAGCAAAATCGTATTGGAAATTTCTTCTGATCCTGACTCCTCTGCATTGTCAGATGGACAGTGTTATATTGATACCTCACCCACATCCTCCTCGGACAGTGATAGAGGGGGCAGACCGTGCTTCCCAGTAGAGGATACTGACAAATTGGTAAAAGCTGTCAGCCACAATGGGCTTAAAGGAGGCCAAATCAGCCAAGTCCCTAGAGAACATAATGTTTGGAGGGTTGGAGGAAAAAAAAAATGCACCTTACCTGTAAATGCCAAGGACGAAGCACTCATTAGTAGAGAGTGGAGGAAACTGGAGAAAGCAGGTGCCTTGCCTTCACATCCTCGAAGAAGAAATATCCCTTTGAGGAAAAAGACTCGGAAACTTGGGATAGGGTTCCTCCCCTTTGAAGATTCAGGAGTACTTAGAGACCCCTTAGACAAAAAGGCAGATACATTATTATGGGCATACATGAGAATCGGTGGCAGGAGGTCTAAAACCAGCTATCGCAGGAACCTGTATTGCCCGTTTCCTTATGGTGTGGTTACAGCAGCTGGAAGATCAGCTGAAGGATAAGAAAACCTCAAGGGATAACATTCTGTCTAATCTGCCCTTATTACATGGTTCCACAGCCTTTCTAGTGGATACATCTGCCGATTCTGTGAAACTGGAAGCCAGATCGGCCGGACTATTAAACGCGGCAAGATGGGCTTATGGTTTAAGGGATGCCCTGGGGACTTACAGTCAAAAAATAGATTGTGTTCCATATCTTGTGATGGCCAATTTATTTTCGGAAAGAAGTTGGACGATGTCCTTGAAAAGGCTAGTGACAAGAAAGGGAGTTTCACTGGGTTTTGGGCAGACTCAAGGAAGACCTATTTTCGGAGGAGGATATTTAATAGGGGTCACCCACCAGGAGAAAAAAGGAAGTTGGATTTAAAAAACAAAAGGGAATCCGGGTACATTTTCAGAGGTCCCTTCTCCACTTCCAAGAAACCCTCCCAATGACGCCAGACAACAAGTAGGAAGAAGGCTGTCCCACTTTGTTCAAGCCTGGGAAAACATCTCCTCCAGCACTTAGGTAATGAATATAGTGAAGGAAGGACTGAAAATACAATTCTTTCCGCAACCACGGCACTCATTTGTGATAGTCCCTATCAGGAAACCACCAGAGGAGCAACTTGTCCTGGAAAGAGATCTTGAGCCTAATGAGAAAACAGGTCCTATGCGAAATCCTGAACAAACAAAAAGAAAGGGGATTTTATTCCCCCCTTTTTTTAAAAAAAAAACAACAGACGGCTCATTCAGGACCATTATAAATCTGAAGAGTCTCAATCGCCTGGTAAGGAACCATACGTTGAAGATGGAGTCGGTGAATAAGGCCATAAAACTCCTATATCACAACTGTTTTATGATGGTAATCGATCTAAAAGATGAGTATTATCACATTCCAATTCACCCAGATCATCACAACTACCTAAGGGTTGCTCTTTACATGCAAGGAAAGTGCAGACATTTCCAATTCTGAGCCTTCCCCTTTGAACTGTCAACAGCTCCAAGGGTGTTCACCAAACTGATAGCCGAGATGATGGATTTTCTACGCATTCAAAACAGTCATCATTCCCTACATAGACGACTTCCTTATACTGGGGAGTTCAGAGAACCACTGTGCTATACAGTTACAAGAGGTGACAGTTGTCTTACAAAACCTAGGCTGGATGGTGCACACCCAAAAATCGAGACTAAAAACCCGCAAGGGTTCAGACCTTCCTTGGGTTTGTTCTGGCTTCAGAGCTTCAGACTTGTGTCCTAACCGAAAGCAAGATAGACAAAGTCGTAATTTGGCTTCAGAGGCCATACAAATCCCAGATATATCCCTGAGGAAAGCTATGTCCCTACTAGGAACCTTGACCTCCTGCATTCCGGCAGTCAGATGGGCCCATTTTCACACAAGACACCTCCAGTGGGAAATCCTGTCGGCGCAGAAATTGTTGAAAGGGTGTTTAGACGGGAAGGTACATCTCTCCTTAGAGGTCAGAAACTCCCTCTTGTGGTGGACAGACAAGACAAGTTTAGCTCTAGGGGTCCAATGGGGGACATCAACAGAACACATCATCACGACCGATGTGAGCAACTCAGGTTGGGGGGCAAATCTGTGGAACCACATGATTCAGGGATCTTGGTCATTCTTCAAGAAAGAAGGGTCATCAAATCTAAAAGAGTTGTGGGCAGTAAAGAATGCCCTGAAGGGCTTTCTCCGTCTACTTCGGGGTCGACATGTTTGAGTTATGTCGGACAACCGAGCTACGGTGGCATATATAAACCACCAGAGGGAACAAGGTTCCACTCCCTATTGAAAGCCGTGAGCAGACTCAGATAGCAGAACAACATCCTCTATCCCTTACGGCACTACACAAATGGGGTATAGCAAACACCAGGTCAGACTTTCTAAGTTGAGGCAGGGGAATGGGCCCTAAACCCTGGGGTATTCCAGCAGATATTGCAGCTATGGAGGCTGCCAGAGATAGATTTATTTGCCGGCAAAAACAACAGAAAGGTAGAAAGGTTCTGTTCATTAGACCCAAGGAGAAACCTATTGGTGATAGATGCTCTGTAGATCCCCTGGAGCTTCAAGTAAGCTTATGCTTTCCCTCCAATAGCTATGGTTCCTCTTGTAGTGAAAAAGATCAGGGAGGATCAGGCGAAAGTGGTTCTTATTGCCCCCTTTTGGCCAAAGAGACCATGGTTCTCCCTCCTAAGAATAATGTCACTATCAAATCCATGGATCCTGCCAGAGATCCTGGACCTTCTTGCACAGGGACCAATATTTCACTCTCAAATAAAGGGTTTCCGCCTTGCAGCGTGGAATTTGAGAGGGCGATATTGAGTAGCAGAGGTTTTTCACCAGGCTTAGTTTCCACTCTGTTAAAAAGCAGAAAGCCTATAACTACTAGAATCTACGGTAGAACGTGGACATTTTTTTTAGATTTTTTTGGAAAACCGTTGAGTCAAAAGTCTCCAGTCAATGCCATTTTGGAGTTCCTGCAGAATGGGGTTCGAGTTAGGACTGGCAACCAGCACAGTTAAAGTCCAGGTATCAGCTTTGGGGGCATTATATAACTGCAACCTTGCAACCAATAAGTGAATTACAAGGTTCATTAAATCCTGTGGTAGATCCAGGCCGGTCACAATACCCATGGTTCCCCCATGGGACCTGAACCTGGTGCTTGAAGTATTAACCAAGGAGTCTTTTGAGCTGGTTCAGAAGCTGTCAGCAAAATACTTTACTCTCAAAACAATTATTTTGCTAGCTTTGACGTCAGCCCATAGAGTAAGCGATTTACAGGTCCTGTCCATAAATCCTCCATATACACAAATATTTGAGGATAGAGTAGTGTTAAAACCTGATCCAGCGTATTTCCCTAAGGTAGCACTCAAATTTTATAGGAGTCAAGAAACTGTTCTGCCCTCCTTTTGTAACAACCTGAAGACTCCAGGGGAACAGAAATATCATAACCTCAATGTTAGGAGGGCTCTATTGCAGTACATACATATAACTAGCCAGTGGAGACGAGGCCAATCCCTGTTCGTAGCATTCCAGGGAAATAGGAATGGTTACCTTGTAACAAAAGGGACCATGGCTAGATGGATTAGGGAGGCCATTAGTTTAGCCGATTCTGCTAGTGGCACTCCGATCCCATCAAGGCTCACTCTACCAGAGCTGTGGCTACCTCCTGGGCAGAGAAGGCAAAGGTATCAATAGATCAAATCTGTAAGGCCGTTACCTGGTCTTCACCATCTACCTTCTTTAAACACGGTTGGATCTGTCCTACTTGACTGACTTAACCTTTGGTAGAAGGGTGCTGCAAGCAGTGGTCCCTCCCTAAGGTGTTTCAAATTCTCCAGAAGTCTCTCAGGTGTGCTGTCATGGGTGAAGGGAAAACACCAAGGTTACTTACCGGTAGCCGGTTTTTCCAGAATGCATGACAGCACCCATATATTCCCCGCCACTTTTCTCTCACCGTATAGGTTTAAACTATAGTTGGATGTTGTGTGATGTGGTGTTGGTTATGTGTATGTAACTCTTTTACGGAGGTCCTCTCAATGCTTTGTAACCAACTGAAGAGGGGGAGAGGTACCGCCCTTTTATTTCAGAAGGTTTCCTGTCCTTGGTGGGCGGATCCCTCTCTCAGGTGTGCTGTCATGGGTTCTGGAAAAACTGGTTACCAGTAAGTAACCTTGGTGTTTAAGGGCTACATATTTTCTTTTCCCTATTAAGAACTGCCAAAAATTAGAATGAAAATGGACTCTGATACACCCTGTATTAGATATAAAGGAGGGCCTCATACATATTATGTTAAAATTGTTCGGTAGTGGAACTCCTAGACTGTGCATTAAGTGCAAGGGCTTCCAAATATTAGAAGAAGGTACTGCAATACCTTCTGGAAGACACATAGAGGAGAGCCTCAGAAAACATTTTTTTCCTATGTGGAGGGAGTGGGACTGCTAGCCTGGTAAAGCATATGCTCTAAGCGCAAGGACTGAAAAACATTTACCCTTGGAGGGGTTAACATATACAGTACAGACCAAAAGTTTGGACACACCTTCTCATTTAAAGATTTTTCTATATTTTCCTGACTATGAAAATTGTACATTCACACTGAAGGCATCAAAACTATGAATTAACACATGTGGAATTATATACTTAACAAAAAAGTGTGAAATAACTGAAAATATGTCTTATATTCTAGGTTCTTCAAAGTAGCCACCTTTTGCTTTGATGACTGCTTTGCACACTCTTGGCATTCTCTTGATGAGCTTCAAGAGGTAGTCACCGGAAATGGTTTTCACTTCACAGGTGTGCCCTGTCAGGTTTAATAAGTGGGATTTCTTGCCTTATATATGGGGTTGGGACCATCAGTTGTGTTGTGCAGAAGTCTGGTGGATACACAGCTGATAGTCCTACTGAATAGACTGTTAGAATTTGTATTATGGCAAGAAAAAATCAGCTAAGAAAAACGAGTGGCCATCATTACTTTAAGAAATAAAGGTCAGTCAGTGCGAAAAATTGGGCAAACTTTGAAAGTGTCCCCAAGTGCAGTTGCAAAAACCATCAAGCGCTACAAAGAAACTGGCTAACATGAGGACCGCCACAGGAAAGGAAGACCAAGAGTCACCTCTGCTTCTGAAGATAAGTTTATCCGAGTCACCAGCCTCAGAAATCGCAGGTTAACAGCAGCTCAGATTAGAGACCAGGTCAATGCCACACAGAGTTCTAGCAGCAGACACATCTCTTCAACAACTGTTAAGAGGAGACTTTGTGCAGCAGGCCTTCATGGTGAAATAGCTGCTAGGAAACCACTGCTAAGGACAGGCAACAAGCAGAAGAGACTTGTTTGGGCTAAAGAACACAAGGAATGGACATTAGACCAGTGGAAATCTGTTCTTTGGTCTGATGAGTCCAAATTTGAGATCTTTGGTTCCAACCACCGTGTCTTTGTGCGATGCAGAAAAGGTGAACGGATGGACTCTACATGCCTGGTTCCCACCGTGAAGCATGGAGGAGGAGGTGTGATGGTGTGGGGGTGCTTTGCTGGTGACACTCTTGGGGATTTATTCAAAATTGAAGGCATACTGAACCAGCATGGCTACCACAGCATCTTGCAGCGGCATGCTATTCCATCCGGTTTGCGTTTAGTTGGACCATCATTTATTTTTCTACAGGACAATGACCCCAAACACACCTCCAGGCTGTGTAAGGGCTATTTGACCAAGAGGGAGAGTGATGGGGTGCTACGTCAGATGACCTGGCCTCCACAGTCACCAGACCTGAACCCAATCGAGATGGTTTGGGGTGAGCTGGACCACAGAGTGAAGGCAAAAGGGCCAACAAGTGCTAAGCATCTCTGGGAACTCCTTCAAGATTGTTGGAAGACCATTTCCGGTGACTACCCCTTGAAGCTCATCAAGAGAATGCCAAGAGTGTGTAAAAGCAGTCATCAAAGCAAAAGGTGGCTACTTTGAAGAACCTAGAATATAAGACATATTTTCAGTTGTTTCACACTTTTTTGTTAAGTATATAATTCCATATGTGTTAATTCATAGTTTTGATGCCTTCAGTGTGAATGTACAATTTTCATAGTCATGAAAATACAGAAAAATCTTTAAATGAGAAGGTGTGTCCAAACTTTTGGTCTGTACTATATATATATATATATATATATATATATATATATATATATAAGAGATTTTTAGAGGTAAGATGATTAAGGGTCTCATGATTACCCTGTTGATATGGTGGATGAGGAGGATAAGAATAAACCATATACCCTTTGTGACAGGGTCACTGGTGCTATATGCGAGGGGAGGTATGTGTCACACCGGCTGCAAGCCTGTGTGAACTGAAACCTATAAACTTTCCTCCAGCATGTTATGTGTTGGGGGTTAATTCCTAAAGGGTGTGTGGTTTTATGTGAATGGCAAAGAGGGTGGGAGGCCATTCACACTACCTCCCCTCAGGGTGTGGCTGAGCAAGCTTAAAACCTCAGTCACTATTTTTTTTTCTGTGGTTGTGGTCTGGAGAGGCAAGGTCTCCAGACTGGGAAAGCTTCAGCTCAGGACGGAGCTGAAGGCTAGGACTACAACCTGTGTGGGCAAATCCCACACTCATATGGACTGTGCTATCGTTTATCTTTTGATTTGTCATTTAGCCAGTAAGGCCGTGTTTATCATTACTGGAGTTGAAGGGCTTTATGCCATATAATAAAGCCTGCAGACAAATCCGGTACCTGAGTGTACTTTCGGAAGATGCCGAGCGAGCCATCTTGCCACAGTTGGTGTGAGAGTGCGAGCAAGATTCCAGGAACACGTGTGCCTGCTATAAAGAGCGGTGGATGTCCTGGGTAAAGGCCGCCAGCCAGCCAGAGATTTCCGGCAGTATGGAGGAGCTCCTCAAACACCTGCTGCAAAGCCAACAACAGCGGTACCAGCAGCACTTGCAGACCCAGCAGAGCCTGCAACAGCAGCATCGGGAGCAGCAACAGATGCAGCAAGAGACTAATAAAATCCTGATGCAGCAGATTCAGCAGCAACAAAGGCAGACGTAACTTCTAGCAGGGGAAGTTCGCAGCAGAGAGGCCTCCCCCAACTCCAGGTGATGTCTCATACGTCCGGAAGGCGGTAAGGAGAGATATGCAAAAGATGACCCCAGGGGATGATGTTGAGGCATTCCTGACTGTCTTTGAGAGGGTGGCGGAACGGGAGAGATTGCCACGGGAGCAGTGGGCTGAGGTTCTGGCGCCATATGTGACTGGGGAGCCGCAGAAGGCCTATTACGATCTGACTTTACAGGATGCACAGGAATATGCACAAATAAAAACTGAGATATTGGCACGCTCAGGAGTGACTATTTCTGTCTGGGCGCAAAGAGTCTACCACTGGGTGTAAGCTGACGACAAACCTCCATGCTCACAGATGTTCGACTTATTGCATTTGGTCCAGAAGTGGCTGCAGCCAGAGTCTTCCTCTCCTGCCCAGATGGTTGAGCGTGTGGTGATGGACAGGTTCATCCATTTCCTACCTACTCCGGTGCAGACCTGGGTTGCCCACGGCGACCCACGGAACGCAGACGACCTCGTGGGTCTGGAAGAGAAGTACCAAGTGGTCGAAAAATCCCTAGGGAAACCCGAAAAAGGGGGCGGGTTAACCATGGAGGGAGTTCAGAGCCACAACTGGGGGGCGTCCCTCTTCCACTGAAGGTGCCGCAAGGACTGCTGTTAAGGAGGTGATCTGTTGGTGGTGTCACAATCCAGGACATGTAGCCGCCCAGTGTTGCACGTCTGGGGAGCCAATGGACTGCAGCCTAGGCAGACGATGTTCGTATTATGCTTACCCAGCCTGCAGTGTGGACTGTCAATCCAGTGAGGGGCAGCAGGCGTGTGCAGTATCCGTTAATGGATTAAGGGTCCTGGGGCTGTTGGACTCTGGGAGTCTCGTAACCTTAATTATTGCCACTCTTCCCCAGCAGCTGATCCCTACCAAATCTGTGGGTATCCGCTGCATACATGGGGATGCCAAGAACTACCCAGTGGCCAGAGTGACAGTCGGAACAGACTGTGGCGTCCAATCCCACGAGGTCAGGGTGGTCAAGGACCTGATACATCCCATCATATTGGGGCGCAATTTTCCCTTGTTCTGCGACTTGTGGGGGAGGGGATCCAGACTGAGTCACGTGGACAAAAGCCAGGACCAAAGAGAAGTATCCCAGTCCACATCGGAAGTGGATGAGTTCCCACTGTGAGTCCTTGCTGGCGACGAGGACGAGACTGTGACCACCTCAGCCACTCTCCCTGAATTATAAGTGCCCGGAGAGAACTTTGGGTCAGCTCAAGTTCGGGACTTGACCTTGAAAGGGGCGTGGGACAATGTTACTGTTTGTAATGGTGTTGCTCAGGAGTCGAGGGCAGACACCAGATACCCACACTTTGCAGTTCAGGGGGAGCTGTTATACCGGGTGACTAGACTAAAAGGTGAAGAGGTAGTGGAACAGCTGTTAGTTACAGGATCATACCGTCGGAGAGTATTAGACATGGCCCACTCCCATATTCTGGGGGGGCACCTAGGGGTTGAGAAAACCCAGGAGAGAATAATGAGGAGGTTCTATTGGCCAGGATGTTATTGGGAAATCTTAAACTTTTGTAGGTTCTGCCCCACTTGCCAAATAACCGCGCCCACCTCTAATTTCTGTAGTCCCTTACTTCCACCATCTGTGATAGAGGTTCCCTTTGAGAGGAATGCCAAGGACCTCGTCGATCCCTTAGTTAAATTAGCTCGGGGGCACCAATACATCCTGGTGGTCATGGACATGCAACCCAGTACCCCAAAGCGGTACCCCTATGGAACTCGTCCAGTAAAAGTATAGCTCGAGAGCTGGTCCATATTTTTGCTCAGACAGATCTGCCAAAAGATATTGACTGACCAAAGAACCCCCTTTATGAGCAAGGTGATGAAGGAACTTTGCAGGGTCCTCCAGATAGCCCAGATTCGGACCTTGCTTTAACATCTGCAGACGGACAGCCTAGTAGAACGCTTCAACAAGACCTTAAAGGCGATGATCAGGAAGGTCGTTGAAAAGGATGGGCGAGACTGGGACTACCTGCTCCCATTTTTCCTTTTCTCCTTTAGAGAAGTTCCTCAAGCCTCCACTGGCTTCTCTCCGTTTGAGCTCCTATATGGATGGCATCCAAGAGGTCTAGATGTCGCCAAGGAAACCTGGGAGGCTGAGGTCACGCCCCAACGGAGCATCATAGAACATGTCACCCAGTTACAGGAGAGAATGGCAAAGGTGATGCCCATCGTGAAGGAACATCTCCTCCAGGCGCAGGATGCCCAGGCGAGGGTGTATAACCGGTCGGCAAGACTGAGACAATTCCAGCCTTGGGATCGCGTTCTGGTTCTCATTCCCACTGTTGAAAGTAAGTTCCTGGCCAAGTGGCAAGGCCCATATGAGGTGGTGGAGAAACTCGGTGAAGTGAACTACAGAGTCCACCAGTCTGGCCGAAGGAAGCCACACCAGGTGTACCATGTAAACCTGCTCAAGCCGTGGCAAGATCGGAAACCCGTGGGAACTCCTTGCCTGGGAGCCACTCCTGAAGGCCAGGTGGAAGATGTCACTGTAGCGGAGACCCTTTCGCCAGCGCAGAAGCAACAGTGTCAAGAACTGCTCCAGCGGAATCGGGACCTGTTCTCAGAGTTGCTGTGGCATACCCAGGTGGTAGAACATGACGTGCTAACAGAGCCGCATGTGAGGGTGAACCTGAAGCCGTACCGGATTCCTGAAGCACACCGGGAGGTTTTTTCTGCCGACATGAAGAGGATATTAGACCTCGGTGTGATAGAGGAGTCAAAGAGTGGTTGGTCGAGCCCAATCATCCTCGTGCCAAAACCCAACGGAGAGTGGAGGTTTTGTAACGACTACTGCCGGCTGAATGAAGTGTCCAAGTGCGACGCATACTCAATGACCAGCGTTGACTAGCTCATCGAGAGGCTGGGACAGGCGAGGTATATTACCACCCTCGACCTAACGAAAGGCTATTGGCAGATCCCCATGTCCCAGACGGCTAAGGAGAAGATGGCTTTCTCGACTCCTGATGGGTTCTTTCAATAGACTCAGAGTCGTTCGGACTGCAGGGGGCCCCAGCCACCTTCCAGAGGGCTATGGATCGGATCCTAGCCCCACGTAAGAAGAATGCCGCAGCCTACCTTGACGACATTGTAGTCTTTAGCCCAGACTGGGCTAGTCATTTACCTAAGCTACAGGCTGTTTTGGCTGCTTTGAGGAAGGCGGGATTTTTGCTGCTGGAAAAGAGGAGGCCAAGTACTTGGGCTATGTCATCAGGAGAGATAAAATAAAGCCACGAGTTAATAAAGTGAAGGCAATCCAGACCTGGCCGCAACCGCAAGTAAGAATGGTGGGATATTACAGGCGGTTTATGCCAAATTTTGCCATGATGGCCGCACCATTGGCAGATCTCCTAAAAGGCACCAAATCAACCATGGTAAAGTGAATGAAAGAAACAGAGACGGCGTTTCAACAGTTGAAGCTAGCTAGCACTGTGTAAAGTAGCCGGTCCTGGTCGCACCAGACTTTAAGAAAGAATATGTGGTCCAGACAGATGCTTCAGAGGTGGGCCTAGGAGCTGTTCTTTCTCAAGACATAAATGAGAAAGAACATCTCATTCTCTATCTGAGCAGGAAGCTCTCGTCCTGAGAGAAGAACTACGCAATAGTAGAAAAAGAATGTTTAGCCATAAAGTGGGCTGTAGATACACTAAGATCTTACCTACTAGGCCGGAAGTTTAACTTGGTGTCAGACCATGCCCCTTTGAGATGGTTGGGTGAATTAGGGGTAAAAATTCCAGGGTAACTAGATGGTTCCTAGTTCTTCAGTACTCTAACTTTCACGTGGAGCGTAGGCCCGGGAAGTTACACGGGAACGCTGATGCCCTCTCTAGGATTCCCTGTCTCGTATCGGCAGGTGCCCAAACCCCCGGCCTTGGGCAGAGGGGGAGAATACGTGACAGGGTCACTGGTGTTATATGCGAGGGGAGGTATGTGTCACGCTGGTTTCTAGCCTGTGTGAACTGAACCCTATAAACTTTCCTCCAGCATGTTATGTGTTGGGGGTTAATTCCTAAAGGGTGTGTGGTTTTATGTGAATGGCAGAGAGGGCGGGAGGCCATTCACACTACCTCCCCTCAGGGTGTGGCTGAGCAAGGTTAAAAGCTCAGTCACTATTTTTTTTTCTGTGGTTATGGTCTGGAGAGGCAAGGTCTCCAGACTGGGAAAGCTTCAGCTCAAGGCTGGGACTACAACCTGTGTGGCCAAATCCCACACTCATATGGACTGTGCTATCGTTTATCTTGTGTTTTGTCATTTAGCCAGTAAGGCCATGTTTATTTTTGCTGGAGTTGAAGGGCTTTATGCCATATAATAAAGTCTGCAGAGAAACCCGGTTCCTGAGTCTACTTCCAGAAGATGCAAAGCAAGCCGTCTTGCCAAACCTTGTTTGGGTGGGAAGGGGTTCATGGCAATACAACAGAAAACAAAGGAAAATTTGATTTTGCTTCATATTTTGCTGTTGTCATCCGGTGGGGTTGAGAAGTCTAGGCCAATCCCAGCCTTGTTAATTTTGAGTGTGAGCCGCCTGATGACCCTGTAAAAATTTAAAATGAGGGCCGCATGATGACCCTATAAAGATTTTGACTGAGAGCTTCCTGATGACACTACATTTGATTTGGCTTTATGTTCCACTATTATCATCCGGTGGTGAGGAGAAGTCTGGGCCAATCCAGCCCTTGTTTATTTTGATAAGTCAGAATGTCAGCATTTTCAGTTGACAGGTGGATGTGCCTATCATTTATTATGCTCCCGGCGGCACTAAAAACCCGCCCTGATGAAATGCTAGCAGCAGGGCAGGCCAGCACATCAAAGGGATAGAGGGACAGTTGATACAACTATTGGGTATTCAAGCCGAACACGTAGTATGGCACAGAGGTATCATGGAGGACACTGGTTTGGTGGGCAAGGTACTCCTTCACCATCTTCTAAAACTTTTCCCTCCTTTTCAGAGTACCCCACACATCAGCCCCTGAGCACTGGGAGGGTCTAATAAAACTGTCCCATATCTTTTATAGTCATCCACTGCCTCTGTTGGACCTGGTGCGTGTCTCCCTTGGCTCTCCTCCTTGGTTGCCCAAGGTGGGCGTCAGTTCCTCCTGTGCCGCCTTAGGGCATCAGGTCGCCACAAGGCTTCAAATAGACTGAAGGAGGGATTGAAATGTATCTTCGTTTATCTCCTGGGAGACATTTTAAAATGAAAGGTCCAGAACCATGTGCAGGAAACTTCTGCAACCCATCATGGGGTACAAGAGATGCATGTAGAGGGCCTTTCATACATTCAATAAATGTAGATTTACTTATATAAGCCTTAGTACCGTTCAGGGGTGAACAGATCATTGATGCAACCTGTGCAGCCACACAGGGGCCCAAGAGGTAAGGGGGTCCATTTCTACCTCCAAAGTAAAGCATATGCACTATGTGCAATGGCTTCTAAAAATTAGAATACATGCAGAGGAGGGCCTCAGAATTTTTTTTTCCATTATTAAAGGAGTGGGACTCCTAGAGTGGTAAAGCCTATGCACTATGTGCAAGTGCTAAAAAACATTTACCCCTGGGGGGCATACATATATATACATACTAGATGGTAGCCCTATTCTAACACATCGGGTATTCTACAATATGTATGAGGCCGACCGGGCGCGACTAATCAGCGAAGCAGTGTTTAAATGGGTTGTGCACTACTTTAAATTAACCCCCCAATGTATCCCCCCGGGGCCCCTAATGAATTTTGTAATTACGTCATGTTGTCAATACTGCTTGTGACAACATCGATGACCACGCACAGCCAGCACGTAATTCCCCCGGCTGCAGCCGGATCTTGCTTCCGCTTACATCACGACTATTTGCGGCTGCAGCCAGGGGTCTCCTGTTCCGCGTACCACGTTGAATGACGGGCTGTGGGCAGGGTTATCCCCCGGCTGCATCGCCGCTGACCTCCATGCGGCGCCACATATCTGAGCGGTGGATACCGCAGATATCTCTATAGTGAAGCAGCATGCAGTTTCAGCACATTCCAGAGGACTTATGAAGGTCTGATCGAAATGTCTAATTTATTATTATTATTTGAATGAAGCTAACGAGTGGCAAGTTTTTCTTGTGTCGTATGGAAGGACCGAACCAACCTAACCAAATAGAAGTCAGATGATGGTACCCACATCCTCTCTACAGGAACGTAAACCCTTTCGGGGTACCAGATACTGAAGAGACCGATGAACCAAGCGTAAATCCATTATCTTAGCTATCTGAAACTCCAATTCCCATCAACTATGACCGTAGATGGAGGTAGTGGTGATGGTTCACAGGGCGCAACATATTTTTTGAGCAAAGACTGGTGAAACACATTATGAATCCTAAAAATAGATGGCAAAGCAAGGCGAAATGCTACAGGATTGATGACAGCCACAATCTTGTAAGGTCTGATGAACCTGGGATGCAGTTTCCAAGAGGAAACCTTCAACTTAATGTTCCTTGAGGACAACCACACAGAGTCGCCAATGCACAGGTCTGGACCCATCACACATCTTCGATCAGCCACACTCTTATATTTGGACCCCATCTTCTTCAAATTTTTAAGAACCCCTTGCCACACAGACACAATAGATGATGAAAATCGTTTCTCCTTTCCTGAGGCAAGATTCCTATTAAATGAGCTGAACTGAGGATGAAAAACCGTAGGCACGGAATAACGGGGACTTACCAGTAGACTCATGATAACAAATGTTTACCACAAATTCAGCTAGATGTAAATAAGTAACCCAATCCTCCTGATTCTCAGACACTAAACACCTAAGATATGTTTCAAGATTCTGGTTAACTCGTTCAGTTTGCCCATTAGACTGTGGATGAAAAGCTGAGGAAAGCGACAGATGGACCCCCAACCAAGTGCAAAACGCTTTCCAAAACTTGGAAATAAATTGCACCCTTGGTTAGAAACAATATTGGTAGGAATCCCATGTAATCTTACGATTTCTATGATGAAAATTTGAGCTAAGGTTTTGCCGTTAAGTAAGGCGGATAGAGCAATAAAATGAGACATCTAGCTGAATCTGTCCACCACTACCAAAATAACTGTATTACCTGCAGATACAGGTAAATTAGTAATGAATTCTACCGATAAATGAGTCCAAGGTCTACTAGGAATTGCCAATGGTTGGAGAGACCCAGACGGACGAGTATGAGGGGTCTTAAAACGTGCACGCACACACTACAGGCAGCGACATATTTCCGAACATCCTGATGCGCCCCAAACCACCAAAAACGCAGTTTAAGGAGATCTGAGGTGGCTTTACTTCCAGGGTGTCTGGCTAAGACTAAATCATGATGTTGACTTATAAATCCTTAACATACATATCCCTTGGCCTATACTTCACAATAAAGTTGAATCTGGCGAAGAATAGAGTCCACCTTGCCTGTCTAGGCGTCAGATGCTTAGCAGATTCTAAATACAATAGGTTTTTATGATCAGTGATTACCATGACTGGATGGCATCTACAATCTATTCCAGAAATATCTGCACTCTACAATTGTGCTCCTTCCCTTCCAAGCCCTGTTGTGTGCACATAAAATAGTTTCTGACCACATACGGGAGGTATGGCCAAGATCAAAAGAAACTGCATAACAAAGTGTGGGGTTTACTTTCAAATGTAACATTTGGAGCTAGAGTAAAATTTTAGTGGAAAAAAAATGTTTTCCCATTTTTTCACTCCACATTTCATTAATACTTGTGAAGCGCCTGAAGGGTTAACAAATGTAGAGAATGCAGTTTTGAGTGGTTCGAGGTTTGCCGTTTTTATTATATCACTTTTGGGGTTTTAGGTCACTTTAAAAGGTGAAATGGTCTGTCAAGGAATCACAGCCAGGGAGGTCACGCAGATCCACCCGCTGTTATCTTTTATTCACAAACAGCTCTGCTGCCCCCTATCGTCCGAACAAATACGTGATTGACCAACAATTAACGGAGGAGGCCGCAGGCTGTTTCCACTGATAGGCCGGTTTTTGGGAAATTAACAGTGAGTGCATGGCATATACACTTCCGATTGCAATGCATGGAATATGTGTATATAGCCCCAGTATGGTCACTGCTAACTCCAAATAAATACTTGCTGCCACCACCAGTCGTTTTTATACAGGCCGACTGGATGCTTGATTGGTAGCTTATGGCTTCGGGGCACAGAACAAAAGGAACAGAACTATTACATTTTATCTTTAATCCAGAATGATAGGCAGTGTTGATAAAAACAATATACAAAAGAGACAAAATAATACAGCATATACAGTTACAGAAAATAAAAAGAAATAATGAAATAAACTTAGTAAACTGATCACATAGATGATTCAGCTTAGAGAAGGGGAGCACTTTGATTGAAAATGTCCAGTGAACGGGTATCATGCATATATCGAGTGCATCTCTCTACAGGAACACAGATCATAATTTGCCATGACCTTTTATCAGCACCTAAGTTACATCCACACACCCTCCCTTGATGACCTCACGTGGGCTGGGTTGTGGGATGTTCTCAGCCCTACAGGATTTTATAAAATTCCTAACTTATGAGATATCTTCACTCCTGACAACTGGAGAAGTTCAAGACCGCCGCCATATTTTTAAATTGGGATTTTACCTTTCCATATATAGTAAACATGGCATGGCTATTGTCACTTATCTGGTTACTATTGGGGCTTATAGGCAGGTGTCACAGTTATGAAAAGATATGCATATTCTTCCCTGATTAGCCCTGAAGCTGAAAATGTATGCCCCATCATATCGGATCTACAGTCAAGGCCAAAAGTTTTGAGAATGACACCAAAATTATATTTTCACATGATCTGCTGGCCTCTGGTTTTTATTAGTGTTTGTCTGATGTTTATATCACATACAGAAATATAATTGCAATCATATTATGAGTACCAATAGGTTATATTGACAGTTAGAATGAGTTAATGCAGCAAGTCAATATTTGCAGTGTTGCCCCTTCTTCTTCAAGACCTCTGTAATTCTCCCTGGCATGCTCTCAATCAACTTTTGGACCAAATCCTGACTGATAGCAGTCCATTCTTGCATAATCAATGCTTGCATTTTGCCAGAATTTGTTGGTTTTTGTTTGTCCACCCGTCTCTTGATGATTGACCACAAGTTCTCAATGGGATTAAGATCTGGGCCATGGACCCAAAATCTCTGTTTTGTTCCATGAGCCATTTAGTTATCACCTTCGCTTTATGGCAAGGTGCTCCATCATGCTGGAAAAGGCATTGTTGGGCGCCAAACTGCTCTTGGACGGTTGGGAGAAGTTGCTCTTGGAGGACATTCTGGTACCATTCTTTATTCATGGCTGTGTTTTTAGGCAAGACTGTGAGTGGCCGATTCCCTTGGCTGAGAAGCAGCCCCACACATGAATGGTTTCAGGATGCTTTACAGTTGGCATGAGACAAGACTGGTGATAGCGCTCGCCTCTTCTTCTCCGAAAAAGCTGTTTTCCAGATGTCCCAAACAATCGAAAAGGGGATTCATCCGAGAAAATGACTTTGCCCCAGTCCTCAGCAGTCCACTCCCTGTACCTTTTGCAAAATATCAGTCGGTCCCTGATGTTTTTTCTGGAGAGAAGTGGCTTCTTTGCTGCCCTCCTTGAAAACCAGCCCTTGCTCAAAGAGTCTCCGCCTCACAGTGCGTGCAGAAGCACTCACACCAGCCTGCTGCCATTCCTGAGCAAGCTCGGCACTGCTGGTAGTCCGATCCCGCAGCTGAAACAGTTTTAAGATACGGTCCTGGCGCTTGCTGGTCTTTCTTGGGCGCCCTGGAGCCTTTTTGACAACAATAAAAGCTCTCTCCTTGAAGTTCTTGATGATGAGATAGATTGTTGACTGAGGTGCAATCTTTGTAGCTGCGATACTCTTCCCTGTTAGGCCATTTTTGTGCAGTGCAATGATGGCTGCACGTGTTTCTTTAGAGATAACCATGGTTAACTGAAGAGAAACAATGATACCAAGAACCAGCCTCCTTTTAAAGTGTCCAGTGATGTCATTCTTACTTAATCATGACTGATTGATCCATTAACACAGGTGTGGGTGTTGATGAGGACAGGGCTGGCGATCAATCACTAAAACGATGTTAGCTGCTCCTTTTAAGGCAGGACTGCAATGATGTCGAAATGTGTTTTGGGGGTTAAAGTTCATTTTCTGGGCAAATATTGACTTTGCAAGTACAGTAATTGCTGTTAAGCTGATCACTCTTTGACATTCAGGAGTATATGCAAATTGCCATTACAAAAAATGAAGCAGTAAACTTTGGAAAAATTACTATTTGTCTCATTCTCAATACTTTTGGCCATGACTGTATAAACACTCCAATATTCATAACTCTTCACCGATTCCTCTGAGTGTGGTGTAAAGCCCCCGTCTCACATAGCGAGATCGCTAGCGAGATCGCTGCTGTGTCACGGTTTTGGTGACGCAACAGCGACCTCACCAGCGATGTCGCTATGTGTGACACTTTGCAGCGATCAGGCCCCTGCTGTGAGGTCGCTGATCGCTGCAAAGTGTCCTGGACAATTTTTTGGTTGTTGCCCTCCCGCTGGTCAGCACACATCGCTGTGTGTGACCAGCGGGAGCAGCGATCAGGCAGGTAACCATGATAAACATCGGGTTACTAGGGCCACACGCGCACCTAGTAACCCGTTGTTTATCATGGTTACGAGCCTGCTAAAGTGAGCGGTAACCTCCCGCTCACTGTAGCAGAGTGGTAACCATGATAAACAACGGGTTACTAGGTGCGCGTGTGCCCCTAGTAACCCGATCTTTATCATGGTTACGAGCCTGCTAAAGTGAGCGGTAACCTCCCGCTGCTCCCCTGATCGTTGGTGAGCCTGCCTGTTTGACAGCTCACCAGCGACCACATAGCGACGCAGCAACGATCCCTGACAGGTCATATCGTTGTCGGGATCGTTGCAGCGTCGCTAAGTGTGACGGGGCCTTAAATCTATAACATTTCCCCTGAAGGGAACAATGTATTTCCTGGGGACAAAAGAAGATCTTCCTCTTCTCTATCTATGTGTAAACACATGCCCCTAATGTTATCTGACCCTCTGAAAAGACCTTTCCTGCCCAATTACCTGTACTCTGTAAATCTCAGTCTCCCTCACAGACAAAGACATCCTCTTTCAGTCACCAGGGCTTAAATAGGACTATTTTATTAGATTTTTCACTTCCCTATGTCCACTGTGCCATTCTACATAAAGGTAACTTAAGATTGCCAGCTCTTGTCTCGTACTGCAATTCTGTGTGAGAGAGGAGGGGGAAAAAGGGGTTTCATCTTAATATTTTCTATGACATGGTCCATAAAAATAATTAGGTTCTTAAAATTTCCTATAAAATATGAAAAATTGTTGCAAAATTTTTAATCTAACATAAAAAAAATAAAAGGACATTTCAAAAATGATCCACACGTAAAGTAGACATTTGGTAAATATTATTTATTTTGTGTGAGACGACTAGCTGTTTTAAGGGCATGGTCTTAGATAGAAAAATTATAACATTTTAAACTAAATTTAAGTGACATGTTAAGCATGTCAAGCTGCGGAGAATTTAAAGCCGCAATGCTCCTCTGGGAAATATTCAAATTGTCTCTTCAGAGAGGCAGAGGACTAGAACTCTAGTGCCACCTATATATAGGAAGTAGCAATCCTAAAAGTCAATATCGACTCTCTAACGAGCCTTGTCACATGACGTAGGATAAAAGCCAGAAACAGAATCTCGATTTGCCGACATTGTCTTTCGGGGTACTGCCCCTCGTCAGTGCAAAGTATGAGATCTGGTTTGACTGGGTGAGAGGCGTATGACCGAGATCCAATGGGGTAATGTGTTTCTCCTTGTGGAGAGTGACATGTTAAGCACTTATCCTAAGTCATGTGACAAGGCTCATTAGAAAGTCGATATTGACTCTTAAAATAGCTACTTCCTATAGGTGGCACTACAGTTCTAGTCCTCTTTCTCTCTGAGGAGAAAATTTGCAAACTAAGTTTCAGATATTTTCATACATAAATTTCAAACATATTTAGCTAAATTCACAATGAAAATAAATATACAATGTCATAAAACAATCTTAGAATCGTTGGGATATGTAGAATCACCACAAAGTTATTACCATATAAAATAGCATGTCAGATTTGAAAAATGGTTCTGTTTCTATACAAACAAAACTGACTGTCCTTTACGGGTTAACAAGAGTTCATTTAATCGCTATAAATTTCCCACATTCTAAACACAAGAGTGTCTTCACTTTAATATCTAAAAAAAATTTGGTTTAACATTAAAGGCGTTTTCAGGGTTTTGGACAACTCTTCTTTCTTGGCTGCAGTGTGTTTTCAAAAAAACAAACTGTACTTTACTTACCCTCCCCAGGTCCAAGGATAAATCTTTGCCACTACTCCCGGTGTCTGTTACTGCCTGCAGCGCTGACGCCACATTGATAGCATTGTAGCCAATAAGTTAGCTCTGCCAAGTTGACAGCACGAGCTGCAGAGAACCGCTGAGCTCAGAAACTGGAGAACTCCTTTAACACTTCACATTATGATAAGGAATATGGCCTTGCTCTTGTGTGAGTATTTTGATGTTTAACAAGAGTTGATTTCTGGTTAAAACATTTTCCACATTCTGAACATGAATATGGCTTTATCCCTGTGTGAATTATCTGATGCCTAAAAAGAACTGATTTCTCGCTAAAACATTTCCCACATTCTTCACAGGAAAATGGCTTCTCCCCAGTGTGAATTTTCTTATGTTTAAAAAGATTTGATTTGCGATTGAAACATTTTCCACATTCGGAACATAAATATGGCTTCTCTCCTACGTGACTTCTTTCATGTTTAATGAGATTTAATTTTTGGTTAAAGCATTTCCCACATTCTGAACATGAGAATATATTTTCTTCTATGTGAATTCTCACATGTCTAACAAGATTTGATTTAGCAGCGTAACATTTCCCACATTCTGAACATGCATATGGCTTTGCACCTGTGTGAATACTCTGATGTCGATCAAGACCAGATTTCTGGTTAAAACATTTCCCACACTCTAAACATGAATACGGCTTCTCCCCGGTGTGGATTCTCTGATGTCTAAAAAGATCTGATTTCTCACTAAAACATTTCCCACAATCTAAACAAGAAAATGGACGCTCCCCGGTGTGAGTTTTCATATGTTTCATAAGATTTGATTTCTGGTGAAAACATTTTCCACATTCTGAACAGGGATATGGCTTCATCCCTGTATGCGCTCTTTGCTTTATAACACGTCTTCTATGACGTTTATTTTTCTTAACCATCTGTGATGAATCAGAAGATAGACCCTGTTTAAAAGGTTCAGATGATAGATCTTTGCTGTGAAGGGTTATATTTGGAGTTGTGTCATGCTCTTCACATGTATCTTGTGTTTTTGCACAATCATCTGTGTCACAATCTAAAGATATCCAATGTGACTCAGAGCTCCAGGTACAGTTATCTGCCAAGAATAAATCAAATTTTAATATTTTTTATCACTTGAAAATAATGATATTTTATGTCATAGATATAAAGTGTCCAAAAAACCTTCCAGGCATACAGCAAAATGTAAGTATTGATTAAGACAGTGAAGTAAAACAGATCACAATTTACCAGTAAAAGTCAGAATCAGTAGATCGATCATGATGGTAGGCCACCTGCAGTTTTTAACAATTGTTATAAAGCTGCATAGGTTCTTGTTTCAGTGTGTCTGATATTTATTTTAATTACTTATATAGTGCCACTATAGTCCACATAGCTTTATAGACATCATGATTACTGTCCTCATTAGGATTTAAAATCTAAATTCCCTATCAGTATGTCTTTGGAGTGTGGGAGGAAACCAGAGTTGACACAAGTCACTACTCACGGACAAGCCATGCGGCAGGGTAGTCAAACATTACGGGGGCAGACACCAAGGGAGGACGTAGTAAACAAAAGGGAAAAGACAAAGGTGTAATCAGGTAACAGTCCGAGGTCAGAATACAAGGAAGATAGTAGATCAGAGCAAAGGCGCTAGGCAAATGGATGGTTAGAACGAGATCCAAGGTCAGACAGCAATAGATCAACAAACATAGCACAGGAGTACAAGGTAAAGCTCCACCGAAAAAATGCTACGATTTGCAGAGATCTGGGGCTGACAGCTTTGCTAAGTAGCTGGGTAGTCATTTAAACACCTGAAGGAAGCTCAGCAGCTCCCAGTCTAAGATTGGAGGGCTGAGCTGTCTATCAAAATTCTGGCACACCCCTGCAATAGGCTGACACACTGAGCGGAGGAATTGTGACACAGAGAAGCCGGAGGAAATCCATGCAATCAGGGGGGAAAATACAAATTAAATTCACAGTTGATAATCGTAAAATGGACTAATCTAGGTGAGGAAACAAAAATAGCAGTGGATAAAAAAAAAAATTCAAGTCTTTTATACTGTTCCTTCCTTAATAATCTTCTTCTGGTAACAAAAAAGGCTAATATAAAGTGATCTGTGGTAATTTCCAACACACAACAGTAAGTTTTAAAAAGGTTGTCCAGGCTTGGGTTTCAAAATGGTCACTATGTGACCACAGACTTGTGAATACTCACAGTGAGCGCTGTCAGGATTCTCCAGGTGCTGGGAACAGGCAGTCATGTGACCGCAAGTATACAATTTGCATACTTTTGGTCACATACCAAGTAGAAGTGTCCAGCCTCGCTCAATTCACTTGTGTTGAGCGAGGCCACGCACGTCTACTTGACATATGATCGCATGCATACAAATCTTATACTTCGCACCCGCCCGCTCAGGGTGTCAGCACCAGAAAATACTGATTACGTGCACTGTGAGTATTCACAAGTCTGCAGTCACAGAGTGACTCCTATACAGTCGCCACTGACTATTAGGTCGGTTTCACACGTCCGTATATCTCCCATACCGGAAAAAATGGTGCAGGAGATATCCGTGTCCATGTGTGTCACACGTGTGGCAACAGTGTGCCGCATCAGGATTACACAAACCGGCGCCTGGGAATCAGTGCTACAGTTAGCGTTGTTCCCAAGCGCTAGTGCTGATCACTGCCCTCATCATGGTTCCCTGACGGCGCTGCGATCAGCACTAGCAGGGACAATGATGAGGGTAGTAGTGTCTGCTCCTGCAGTGTCCACTTCTGTAAAAATAATAAAATAAAAAATCCTTATACTTACCTGTCCTAAGTGTCCCCCGCTGTAATCCATGCGACCGATCAGCAGAGGAGCCAGGGAGAATGAAGCGCTGCAGCAAGCGGCCCCGGCCCAAGTTGAGCTTAGGAGCATGTCGTTTCACTCACTGAGCACAGCTGGTACGTGTCACATGGATGGCATCCGTGTGCGGCACGTGTTTACATGGACCCATTGACTTGAATGGGTCAGTGTGAGCCATGCTGTCGTCCAAAACAGACACACGGTCTGTGAAAACACACTGAGATGTGCACAGACCCATTCATTTGAAAGGGTCTGCATGTGTCAGCATCTCCGGCACGTGTGGAAACTGTCACCACATGTACCAGAGATACTGACGTGTGAAAGAGCCCTTATTGTGGCTGATGGACTGGGATTTGAAAATGGATATGCATCAATTCCAATATATTTCAAATGAGAAGAATCTGTTACTGCTCTGCATTTAGTGGTTACTACTCACCTGGGTGGTTATCTGTAGGAATTTCCGCTTTACACCACTCATCACCCCTCACATATGTCTCTGTAGTATTAATAGGGGTCAGATCTTCACCCTGAAACAAATATTGTGCAAGTCACAGACAGATGGAGAAGTCACATCTATGACCAGCTCTAATCCTGCCATCTCCACCGTTCTCATTACACAAGTATAAAGCATATAATACTGGTGAATAATTCAAGACTGAACACAAGACTCTCACAGCCGTCTACACATCATAGGGGAGATCTCATGAGACCTTCTCTCCATCTACCTGATAATCCTGTTCAAAAAGAGGATGGGGACATCTTTCTGGTGTTGTCCTCTTACTGGATAGAACTGGAGGAAACACATACAGGGACTGAATTCATTCTTTACATACAGATAATTATAGGCCGTGTGTATTTAGTCCTGTCTGTTACCTGGTGATGTGAGGGGCTGGGGAACCTCCATCATGACGTCCTTGTACAGATCCTTGTGCCCTTCTAAATACTCCACCTCCTCCATGGAGAAATAGACAGCGACATCCTGACACCTTATAGGAACCTGACACATACAATGATACTGTCATTCCCCGATCCCTTCATAGCATTGTACAAAGTCCCAGCATTCCCACCTCTCCAGTCAGCAGCTCAATCATCTTGTAGGTGAGTTCTAGGATCTTCTGGTCATTGATGTGCTCACGTATCAGGGTATGAGGTGGAGGCCCCATGATTGGGCACAGGGGTCTTCCCCATCCCTCAGACACAGGGTCCTGACAGCGCTCAATAGAGGTCTTCTTCACTACTGTGTATTCCTGGTTATGGAGAGACACATTAATAAATCTCACTACAGACATTTCCAGAGTCCTCACCTCTCCAGTTCTGTCCATCTATTATTCCCATAGATAAGAATGATGTAATGTGACGTCATCAGAATCTCTCACCTCTCCAGTAAGCCGGAAGAGGATCTCTAGGGTGAGGTGTAATATCCTCTCTGCCATCTTATCTCTGTCCATATCCATCCTTGACATGTCAGGAAAATTGTAGAAACCTAAATGGAAAGAAAGTTTGAAGAGGAGTAGGAGTAAAACACAAATCACATAAAAAGTTTAATTACTGGAGATGTGATACCAGTATAAAACAATAATGAGGTAGTGCTCTTCATGCATCTAAACATAAAACAATGTTGTGTTGAGGGTTCCTTTGTGTCTACGGATACGTCAGAGAACCACACGTCCTTTTTTTTTATGGACCGATTGTCAGCAAGAAATAAAATAACCAGAGAAATCTGAGCTTGGATCAAACTCGCCAACAAATCAAAGACCCAGTGAAAAAAAAAGAAAAAAAGGACAGAACACAGGAGGCGTCTGCCTGTAATTTGTGTTTTACTGGTTAAAGGGAAGTAGAAGCAAAGAATTTTTTTTTTCTTTATACAAGAAAAATGGGTGCAAAAAAAGTAGTAAAAACTGACAAATAATAATTACTATTATTTCTATAGCACCATCATATTTCACAGCACTTTACGTTACAGAGGGAATATATAGACAATAAAGACATCACAGAATAACACATAATTCACCAGATACAGGAGTGAGGGCCGAGATCACATCATACCACCGACCATTAATCACAAGGGGGAAAATCAACAATGACGTGTGAGGAAAAAGGAGAGAACAGTAAGGACCGGGGAGACCGCGACAGAACCACTGGACTGTGTCCAAAAGGAATCATCACTGAGCAACAGCAGCCATCATAGGAAATACTACAGATTGTATCAGTGACTGCAGCGCCCCCAAGAGGAGAAGAGAACAATGTAATTATATAATGGGGTCTCCACATACCTCCACCTGCAGAGCCGCCACCACATATATGGCTGCTCTGTGCGCACAGGAGCTGTGATGAGGTCACAGGAGGGGAGGAGTCAGGGGTCACATGATCAGGGGCCTCAGTGGATGCAGGACTCTGCTGTGCTGGTTGTCATGGTGCTGGATGAGCTGAAGTTTATGTGTGGGGTCAGGAGGGGTTTACAGTGTGGATGTAGCAGAGCCGCGTGTGTACGAGGTGTACGGAGCGGAGCCGTGTGTGTACGAGGCGTACGAAGCGGAGCCGCGTGTGTACGAGGCGTACGGAGCGGAGCAGTGTGTACGGGGTGTACGGAGCAGAGCCGCGTGTGTACGAGGTGTACGGAGCTGAGCCGCGTGTGTACGAGGCGTACGGAGCGGAGCCGCGTATGTACGAGGCGTACGGAGCGGAGCCGCGTGTGTACGAGGCGTACGGAGCGGAGCCGCGTGTGTACGAGGCGTACGAAGCGGAGCCGCGTGTGTACGAGGCGTACGGTGCGGAGCCGCGTGTGTACGAGGCGTACGGATCGGAGCCGCATGTGTACGAGGCGTACGGAGCGGAGCCACGTGTGTACGAGGCGTACGGAGCGGAGCCGCGTGTGTACGAGGCGTACGGAGCGGAGCCGCGTGTGTACGAGGCGTACGGAGCTGAGCCGCGTGTGGACGAGGCGTACGGAGCTGAGCCGCGTGTGGACGAGGCGTACGGAGCGGTGCCGCGTGTGTACGAGGCGTACGGAGCGGTGCCGCGTGTGTACGAGGCGTACGGAGCGGAGCCGCGTGTGTACGAGGCGTACGGAGCGGAGCCGCGTGTGTAAGAGGCGTACGGAGCGGAGCCGCGTGTGTACGAGGCGTACGGAGCTGAGCCGCGTGTGGACGAGGCGTACGGAGCTGAGCCGCGTGTGGACGAGGCGTACGGAGCTGAGCCGCGTGTGGACGAGGCGTACGGAGCTGAGCCGCGTGTGGACGAGGCGTACGGAGCTGAGCCGCGTGTGGACGAGGCGTACGGAGCTGAGCCGCGTGTGGACGAGGCGTACGGAGCTGAGCCGCGTGTGGACGAGGCGTACGGAGCTGAGCCGCGTGTGGACGAGGCGTACGGAGCGGAGCCGCGTGTGTAAGAGGCGTACGGAGCGGAGCCGCGTGTGTACGAGGCGTACGGAGCTGAGCCGCGTGTGTACGAGGCGTACGGAGCGGAGCCGCGTGTGTAAGAGGCGTACGGAGCGGAGCCGCGTGTGTACGAGGCGTACGGAGCTGAGCCGCGTGTGTAAGAGGCGTACGGAGCGGAGCCGCGTGTGGACGAGGCGTACGGAGCTGAGCCGCGTGTGTACGAGGCGTACGGAGCGGAGCCGCGTGTGTAAGAGGCGTACGGAGCGGAGCCGCGTGTGTACGAGGCGTACGGAGCTGAGCCGCGTGTGTAAGAGGCGTACGGAGCGGAGCCGCGTGTGGACGAGGCGTACGGAGCTGAGCCGCGTGTGGACGAGGCGTACGGAGCGGAGCCGCGTGTGTAAGAGGCGTACGGAGCGGAGCCGCGTGTGTACGAGGCGTACGGAGCTGAGCCGCGTGTGTAAGAGGCGTACGGAGCGGAGCCGCGTGTGGACGAGGCGTACGGAGCTGAGCCGCGTGTGTACGAGGCGTACGGAGCGGAGCCGCGTGTGTAAGAGGCGTACGGAGCGGAGCCGCGTGTGTACGAGGCGTACGGAGCTGAGCCGCGTGTGTAAGAGGCGTACGGAGCGGAGCCGCGTGTGTACGAGGCGTACGGAGCTGAGCCGCGTGTGGACGAGGCGTACGGAGCTGAGCCGCGTGTGGACGAGGCGTACGGAGCTGAGCCGCGTGTGGACGAGGCGTACGGAGCTGAGCCGCGTGTGGACGAGGCGTACGGAGCTGAGCCGCGTGTGGACGAGGCGTACGGAGCTGAGCCGCGTGTGGACGAGGCGTACGGAGCTGAGCCGCGTGTGGACGAGGCGTACGGAGCTGAGCCGCGTGTGTACGAGGTGTACGGAGCGGAGCCGCGTGTGTACGAGGCGTACGGAGTGGAGCCGCGCGGGTACGAGGTGTGCGGAGCCGAGCGTGTACGAGGTGTACGGAGCGGAGCTGTGAGTGTACGAGGTGTGCGGAGCAGAATCATGTACATAGCGGAGTCGTGCGTGTACGAAGAAGAGCCGTGTGTGTACGAGGTGTACGGAGCAGAATCATGTACGGAGTGGAGCCGCGCGTGTACGAGGTGTACGGAGTGGAGCCGCGCATGTATGTGGCGTATGGAGCAGAGCTGCTCGTGTACGAGGCGTACTGAGCGGAGCTGCGCGTGTACAAGGCGTGCGGAGCTGCGCGTGTACAAGGCGTACGGAGCGGAGCCGTGAGTGTACGACGTGTACAGATTCAAGACTTGATTTCCACTTAAATGATTGGTACGGCCATTTCTCCAAAGAGTCCCAGGAGCCATTTTTTATCATGACAACACCAGGCCTCATGTCGCACATAACCTGCTCCCGTAACTGCAGCGTCTCTGGTCTTGTCTCCATTGCTCACATCTGATGGAGAAACCTATATGGAAAGTTTTAGGGGAAACTCAAAAGGTTTCACAAGTTTGCCAGTTTTGATCAAATCAGGGAGTCGATCGATCGGAGACAAGAGAACACAACCAATTCTGTCTATGTCCCAGGCTTGTCTGCTCTCACATGCCCAGTCACACGTCAGTGTCAGTAACTCCCCGGCGCCTGCACAATAGAACCCTGCGGCGCAGTGCACAGACAAACTGGGGCGGGAGGGAACAAAGCGTGAGCGGCGCTTTGCGCATGACCAGGAAGTCAGGGAGACCAGTGCACGTCACAGGGCCCTGTGACGTGCAGGGGAGGGGGGGGGGGTGATAAATAAGCACATAGATAAACAGATAGGCGGGGATTTCTTGGGGTCCTCCATAGGCCAAGCCTGTGCAAAACAGAGTTGATAAAAACACATTTCTCTGCAATCAAACCTCTACTATGGGCCATACAGGTATGTATAGATTTATTTTTCTATAACCTGTATGCCCATAGTAGAGGTCTGATATCTCCCAGGGGGGTGACAGATTCCCTTTAATACAAAGACAGCTCTATATTTGATACGCCTTATGTTATTTGCTTTTAAGAATAACACTTATAAAGCTAATATTAAAGTACAAAATTATGAAAGATATATGTGTATATTTAATTGTCTAAAATAATAATCAAAGCGAGGTATAAATATTTACCATAACCCTTTTTATTATTTACAGACAATTTATCCATCAGCTACTTCCCCATGCTATGGGAGCCTGGAGGGGACAAATCCCGTTCACTGACGGACTTCTTGTCTGTAAATCTCGTCATATATGATTACTGGAGGAACACTGTGATATTTTGCAGATATGATAACCCACGGTCTATGATGTCTGATCTTGCACGTCTCTTCACATGGTGTAATCATAACAAATATACCAGTTACATACCAACATTTAAGTAATGAAAGGGTAAATGCATATACTCTTATTCCCTATCCCCATTTCCACTATGTGAGGTCTACCATTCAGCTTGATTGTCTGCAGTTCATGTATATAGGGAATGTTTGGGGACAGCATTTATATCTAGGTCACCATGCAGAAGTATGAAGGTAGCAGGCGTAAGGCGTGCTAATGTGCAGGTTCCCTCTGCACCCGGGAGAAGCCATTTATAGGCCTGGTGACCACATACTAGATATAAATCCTTAGGCAGTATGCAGAGTATGATGTCAGTGAGTCTCCCAAGACAACGTATATAAGTCAAAAGTCCTTGCATCAGAGGTTTCCTTCGTTGTAACGGGCAGTATCAAAAGTCTCTTTGTGGAAACAGCTATAGTTGAAAGTCTCATATGGCATAGTGTCATGGGATATTGCGCTATGGGTGCATATCCAGCAGTTTTTAGGAATGTCTTTAGAAACTGTGTCTCACAGCAGGACTTGGTGATACTTATCAGCTTATTGACCCAGTCCTTTCCTCCTTTAGTATCTCATTGAAAGTTAGGGCAATGGATGCAATTGCCATCAGCATGGTCCAAAAGGGGCAGGGTCAAAATCTTTGCTGCAGCCGACAGGGCTGTGGAGTTGGAGTCGATTTTGGTGGAGTCGGAGTCGGTATAAAATGGACCAACTCCGACTCCTAAAATATATAATAAATTGGGTACAGTAGTTCAATGCAGTTTGTGGGGAATATTTTTTCATAAGAATTTGGGAAAGTTATGAAATGTCCTATAAATGTCTGTCGCATTCCTGATGTAAGGGTCTAGACTTTTAGCTGAGATGAATCTGTACTACAGTAAATTTATCACTTAAATATGAGCCATGTATGAGGGAGTCGGAGTCGTGGAGTCGGTGTCATGGAAATTGAGGAGTCGGAGGTTTGGCTTACCGACTCCACAGCCCTGGCTACCGGGGATCAGGACCTTTTTCAGTGGCTGACATTGATCCAAGTATCTTTGCCTTGGAGGTTGACAGAAATGGCAGTGGCCTGTAGCACTTAAAATGGCTCACTCTATCTGGGTTCTAGTGGTTTCCTCATATATCTCTTGACCACGACCCAGTCTCTTGGTACCAATGTGTGTGCCGCTTATACAGTTTGAGTCTGAGATGGAGGAAAGGACATGGTTATGAGTAACAGTCAGATATTTGTGCAACTCCAAGACATATTCAGTGAGGGAACTGTAGGAGGCCTGCAGCTGCTGAGGTAAATACAACCCTGTTTTAGGAACACTGCCAAACAGTATTTCATCGGGTACAGCTTCTCTATACCCCTCACTGAATATAATGCAATGGGCAAGCAATCTACCCAGGACAAGTGTGTTTCCTCCATGCACTTCTGGATTTTTAATTTCAGAGTACCATTAAGGTGTTCCACCTTCCCACTACTTTGTGAGTGGTAGGGAACATGGAAAATCTGATCTATCCCCAGAGTGGCCATGATCTGTTTTATCAGTTCTCCAGTGAAGTGTGTGCCTCTGTCACTCTCTATGGTTTTGGTTACCCCATATCTGCAAACCACCTCACTTATCAATTTTTTTTCCTGTGTTAACTTTGGTCATAGCCCAAGCTTCAGGCAACCAAGGGAAGAAATCGATGCATACCAGGACTCATTCATAAGTACCCACCTTAAGTAGCTGTATACAGTCCACCTGCAGTCTCTGAAGCGGGTAATCTGGTTTTGTGTGCATTTTGTAATATTCAAATAGGTTTACCGGGGTTATATTTCGCACAAACGAGACATACTTTGTAGCCGCATTTGGGAACCTTGGGGCACAGCAGTTTGGTAGCACCACTGCACACATAAAACCATTTCAGTCGTGCATCGGGTGAATGTGCTAGGGCAGCCATCATGAGGAACAGGCAGCGTGGGAGGCAAAGCCTGGTGTTCACCTGCCATACCCCTGACTCTGACTGTACAGCACCCGCTTTGGCCCATATGTTCTGTTTGTGTGGGGGAGCCAGGGTCTGAAAGACCTGCAGTAGTTCACGATCAACGGCCACTGGGCCCGGTCCGGTGACAGTCTCCTCTGTAAAAAGGGGCTTCCCGCAATTTCGGTCACTGAGTTCCCTAACGGGGCCGTGTCTGCTATGGCCAGTATTCCAGTCAGAGGTAGTCGTGCTGCTTCCTTAACCGTCTGGTCGGCCAAGGCAATCCCTACTGCAAGGGAAGTTTGTTCCATGTGTGCCCTTTGGGGAAGGGTGAGTGCTGTGAGTAGCTGTTCTACCGCCTCCTAGGTTTGCCAGCAGAGGCACCAAAGAAATCTGCGACCCTTTAAAACATATCTCGAGTCCGAAAATACATTCATTTCTTTACATTTTCCAAGATTGCACGCAGCAGTGAATGCCTTCAGCTCAGCCTCTGGCATAGAACAGCTGGAGGAGAGTGGTTCATGTATTACTGTCTTACCATTGTGGACTATTGCATACCCGTTGATTATTCGTCCTTGATCGTTGTACCAAGCTCTGGAATCATCTACAAAATACTCAGCAGACGGGTTAGTGAGGGGTACATCAGTGATATCTAACAAGCCATATGTTTCTCCATCCATCAATGCCTGACAATCATGTTCATGTGTCAGTGTCAAACTCACAGTCCCTCCCTCTTCCCCACCCTGATATTCTCCTCCCTTTCCTAAATCCACTGGTAATCGTGTAACTGGATTTAGAACATTACAGCGTTTGATAGTTAGATTGGGGGATATGCTGTCCGTGTAGTCTGCTTAGGTGAGTTAGACCCGCTGCTACACGAGGAGCAGGGTAGTGTAGGTGAGGAGTCGCCATCTTTATCCTATTCTTTAAAAACAAAAAACTCCAGCTTACTCTGCTTCCTCTGGCTCCTTTTGCCTTAGGTCACCATCCCTGGGTAAAGTGCTGGAGCTATATTAATAGGACAGGTGCTTAGGTTGTCAACAAATAGGGGCACTGGTTGCCGGAGCTCTGGAGTCAAGAGGCCATCGTCTTCGGCTGCCAAACCATTGCCACCCCTCTTTGTCAGATTTGAATTCAGGTGGTCAATATCATTAAGAAAGGTCTCATTTCATAACTTAACCTGACAACTTTTAATAATGTCTAAAACAGTGTTACATAATCTGAAAGGTCCTTGAGCTAGTCTGGTGGAATATTCTTCAGCTGCTCTCTCAGGACGTGCAGCCTCTGTGCAGTCCCGGTACCTTCCTCACCTATTTGTCAATAACGCACTCTGTTTTGTGGGCTATAAGATGCACCGAACCATAAGACACACCCCAAATTTTGGGGAACAAAATAGGAAAAAAATGTTTTTTAATAAAATGGCGGTGCGTCTTATAGTCCGAATTTAAGGTAGCTTATTGGGGAAGGTAAAGGGGGGGGGGCTGGGATGCTGCTGCAGGAAGCTGGCGGCGGCAGGAGTGGGGCGATGCTGCGGGCCCCAGGCTGGCAGGAGGGAGTGTCCCTGCGGTGCAAGGCTGCGGGTCCTGGGCTTTCAGAAAATGATGGCAGTGAGCGGAGTCCCCGCACTGCACTTATCATTGTTTTCCTGACGCTTCAGGACAATGGCCACCGAAGATGGCACATGCGCAGATTGAGATCTCAGGATCAGAGATGTTGGAAGCAGAGATCTCAATCTGCGCATGTGCCACCTCCAGCAGCCATTTTCCCAAAAAGCCATCGCCAGGAAATCAATTGGAAGTGCAGGGACACCGCTCCCCGCCAACATTTTCTGAAAGCCCATGGCCCTCAGCCTCGCACCGCCGGGACACCCCTTCCTCCCAGCCTGGGGCCCCCAGCATAGCCCCACTTTTACACACCTTACTTACGGCAGCCATGGCCATAAGAGACTGTGGTCGGTCTCCGACTGCATCTCTAGCATTAGAGGCCGCTCCTCCTGCCTCTAGCTGCAACCTGGGCATGCCCCCTGGGCTGTCCACATCGCAGCTGTGGGAGGAGACCGCGGCCATCTTTGTGGAGCCCGCAGTGTAAGCTGCGCACGGCTCAGTCCGTGCATGCCATGACAGGAGTTGCCGGGGAGGAAGTGCCTGGGAGCGGAGGTCCCGGGTATCTGCGGTGGCTGCAGCGGCGGGGAACGGTGTTTCTCAGCCTGTCAGCTGTTATCACCGCTGATATCTTCAGAGCACAGAGACAGAGCGCTGCGTGGGAGAGTGTAAGGTGAGTAGGATTGTTTTTTTTTCTTTGCATTGAATATAAGGGACCATATGCCCAGGATGGGGGCATATACCCAGGATTGGGGGCCATATACCTAGGATGGAGAGGCCATATACCCAGGATGGGGGCACATACCCAGGATGGAGGCCATATGCCATATACCAGGATGGGGGCATATACCCATGATGGAGGCCATGTACCAGGATGGGGGCATATACCAAGATGGAGGGCCATATACCAAGATGGGGGCATATGCCAGTATGAGGTGGGGCCATATACCAGGATGCACTAAATGGGGCCATTATACTGTGGGGCGCTATATAGGATCATTATACTGTGTGACGCTATATGACGCCATTATACTGTGGTGAGCTATATGGGACCATTATGCTGTGGGGCACTATATGGAACCACGATACTGTGAAGCTCTATATGGGAACACTACACTGTGGGGCGCTATATGACATAATTATACTGTGGGGCGCTATATGATGCCATTATACTGTGGGGCACTATATGATGCCATTATACTGTGTGGTACTATATGACGCCATTATACTGTGGGCCACTATATGGGGCCATTATACTGTGGAGCACTCTATGGGGCCATTATACTGTGGAGCACTCTATGGGGCCATTATACTGTGGTGCACTCTATGGGGCCATTATACTATAATATACTTATAAGCCCCAGCTGTCTGCTTTACCTTGCCTGGTTACCAAAAATAGTGGGGAACACACATTTTTTTCATTTATTTATTAGGGTAAACACACTTTAGTGCCACATGAAAGACACTAAAGGGTGCAAGTTTATTATATGTAGGGGGCTTGTGAAATTATATATCTACAGGACGTTTATTCTATTGCACCACTGCTCCCATAAAAGTGTTCAGAGCAGGGTCACACATTTTTATAGGAGCAGTGGTGTTATGCGTGAACCTGCTCCATCCACTTCTATGGTTGCAGTGGTATAATGTGTGACCCCGCTCCATTCACTCTAAGGGAGCAGTTGTGTAATGTGTGACACCGCACCGTCCGCTTCTATGGGAGCAGTGGTGTATTCTGTGACCCCGCTCTGTTCCCTTCTATGGGAGCAGTGGTGTAATGCGTGACATCGCTCCATTCACTTCTATGGGTGCAGTGGTGTAATGTGTACCCAGCTCCATCCACTGCTATGGGAGCAGTGGTATAATGTGTGACCCCACTCTATGCACTTCTATGGGAGCAGTGGTGTAATGTGACCCCGCTCCGTCCACTTCTATGGGAGCAGTGGTGTAATGTGTGACCCTGCTCTGTCCACTTCTATGGGATCAGTGGCGTAATGTGTGACCCCGTTCTGTTTGCTTCTATGGGAGCAGTGGTGTAATGTGTGACCCTGCTCCGTTCACTTCTATGGGAGCAGTAGTGTAATGTGTGACTCCACTCCATCCACTTCTATGGGAGCAGTGGTGTAATGTGTGACCCTGCTCCGTTCACTTCTATGGGAGCAGTAGTGTAATGTGTGACTCCGCTCCATCCACTTCTATGGGAGCAGTGGTGTAATGTGTGACCCCGCTCTGTCTACTTCTATGGGAGCAGTAATGTAGTGGATGGAGCAGGGGCACACATTACACATGCTCCCATAAAAGTGGACGGTGCGGGGTCACAGCTTACATACATTAGATATTGCGTATCTAATCTCATCCTGTGTGATACACTCCAATAAGCCCAATATGTAATCCCGTCATGTGATACACTACACATAGAGTAACATGCTGGGATTAGATACAGGGCTAAGTATCTAATTGTGTATGCGATACCCTCCATGTATATAACCCCAGTTTATGATACAGCGAGCAGCACTAACAGAATCAGCGCTGCCGGCCGTCCTCGGTGACACTGTAGCTGTCAGTATCACTGGCAATCACCAACAAAATGGCTCCGCACTGTGATCCTAAACTTTACCCTCTTATCTTTTTACAAACACCCAGAAGGGCAAAAGGGGAGTGACGCAACACACATGTGAGCAGACCCCGCCCACATTTACTGCAGTCATAAGGTGAGCTAGTTGTACACTAGGTTTTCATGGCAAATTTCAGCAGCTGCTCCCCAGAGAGTTTATAAGTGGAAATACCAAACCTTTTAAAATTATTTTTCATATTTTACTTTATTAAAAATAAATCATAATATATATATATATATTTTTTTTTTTAATTAAAACATTAATACTTTAAATTTCTCACAATTGTTGAGATTTTTTTTTTTTATGGCACCTTCCCTTTAAACTTTCAACTTTGCCACTACTCTGAGTGGTATCGAGTGTGTAGGGCCAACTCTGTCCCTAAGGCCTGCCATATCTCTTTCGTCAGATTGGCTATGAATGCAGGCCCTTGGTCACTTTCTATGTTTTCTGGGAGCCCATATCTGCACACTATCTCAGAGAGGATCTTCCTTGCTGTTGTTCTAGCTGATTGATTTTTCACGGGACAAGCTTCTGTCCACCCTGAGAATATATCTACCACCATTAAAGCATACTAAATACCCCTGAGTGTGGCATTTGTATGTGATCTATCTGTATGCGCTGGAAAGGGTACATGGGTTTGGGTTTACACTTCTGAGATGTCTTCTCAGTCTTCCCCGGGTTGCAGCGGGCACAGACAAGACATCCCCTTGTGTAGTTTGCGGCTACTGTTGAAAAGCCTGGTGCATGGTAATATTGTCTCACAAGATTGTGCATCTTCATTTTTGATTGGTGGATGATGCCATGAACCCATCTGGCTACCATAGGGTAGAGGGCCCTTGGAAGGCACGGATTTCCTTCTTGTAATATCAGATGTTTTTCATCTGGCCTGGCTCTTTCCTGGATCCACTTCTCCTTTTCTTCTTTGGATGCCTACTTCTGGAGGGCCAGAACCATGTTCTCCCAAGATTGTAAATCTAGTCGGTCTTTCCCTGTTCCAGGGTCTGTTAGAGAACATAGATGAGATGTTTCTGTGGCAAGTGATAGTATTGCTACCTCTTTTGCTTCTTTGTCAGCCAGACTGTTGCCCACTGCTTCCTTTGAGATTCCCCCAGTGTGTGCCTTAACCTTTGTCACCGCAACGCTTTCTGACATCAGCAGGGACCCCATCAGTTCTTGTATGGTTTTATGGTGTCTTACAGGAGTTCCAGGTATTATTTCTAGTAGTTCCTTCTTCCACAAAATGGCTACATATTAGGTGGTCCTCGAGGTTTTTACCTCTCCTATAGGTGATTTTAGGTCTATCTGAAACAACGTCTGACAAATCCTTGTCAGATTTTAGTATTGGCCAAAGGTCATGCAATATAAGTTTCACATCTTGATTATGGTCATCAAAACTACCTATCAGATGAATCTCATTTTGTTGTTGTTCTTTTTTCTTCCTATCAGCAGTGAGATGTTGCAACTTCTTACTTGGAATCTGAACACAGGAGGAGGTAATCAACATACTGTAGGAGCGTGACTGTGGGATGTGTCATTCTCCAGGGCTCCAATACAGTAGTCATGGCTTGGCTGAAGATGGAGGGGTTGTTCTGGGCTCCTTGAGGCATCACAGTCCATGTGTGATATGCAGAAGTAGTGCTGTTGCTTTAAAAGCATTCAGGAACTATTAGAAGTAACACAAACACAGGAGATAGGAAGTGTTGTGCTCCAGAAGCATCCAGCAACTAGATGGGTTAACGCAGTCACAGGAGAAGGGGGGTGTTTTAGCAGAGCCCCAGGAGGATTGTGGGGAAGTTGTTTACTGTCTGGCTGGAGCTGAAGAGAAAGGTGGTGTGTGTGTTCTGCATCTGACAGAAGCGCCCCTGCAAGTGAAAAGGATTCAAGTGAGGAGTCAAGCTAAGCACAGGTCAGGTAGAGTTCCTGAACTAGTAGTGTAAAGTATTGTCAGGCAGAAAGATAAGGACTGTAAGAAATGGTGTCACAGGGATCATCTCCCTCAGCAAATCCCCCCCCTCCTCCATCTCACTGTGCTGTAAAGAATGATGTGTTCATTATGTGCCTTTGCATTAGAACTGTGCTATCCTGTGCTACTGGGAAGACTGTTAACTGCTGTGCTGCTAAGGAAACTGTACCGTTTGTCACTGGAGCCTGTTGCTCATAACACTTAACTTGCACTGGCTGTGCGGCTTCTTATTAAATGTTACTGTTCTACTGTTTATGAGTACACTCATATATATTCAGCTCTGGCTCGGGATAGCACGCGTGCTGGGTCACGCGTGCAATATATTTTAAGTGCAATAGTTAAAAGTGCAGTTATACAATGGCCGGAAGCTGATAATCCACTCTCCTCTCTTCTTCTTCTTCACACAGGTATTTAATTGCTCCATCCGTTTTTGTGTTCTGTCTGATGAGAAGTGTGAACAGCGTCATATTGTCTAGCAAGATTTTTTCCATGGTATTTAATTGCTCCATCCGTTTTTGTGTGCTGTCTGATGAGAAGTGTGAACAGCGTCATATTGTCTTGCAAGATTTTTTCCATGGTATTTAATTGCTCCATCCGTTTTTTTTTTGTTTTCCTGTTCCTATTTTAGTGTTCAAAGCTTTGTATTTCACTGTTTTATGGCCTCTTTGTTTAACATTGGGTGTTTATTACCCTGCATAGCATTGCCAGCTCTGGACTTTTGCTAATTGACTAATTACTCAGTATGACCAACTGGTGCTGGACTTTAGTAGACATTTCAGTTCATATATATTCAGCTCTGGCTCGGGATAGCATGCGTGCTGGGTCACGTGTGCAATAGATTTTAAGTGCAATAGTTAAAAATGCAGTTATACAATGGCAGTTGGACAGGGCAGGAGACAGGTAAGGTGCATAACATATTCATACAAACATGCTTCTCGGTCAGTCATACTGCATTATGCATTAGTCTTATCAATCTTTTTATTTGTTTTCACTTCTGCTTTCTCACAACTCGCCGCCCTTTAACACATTCTGTGCACTCACTCTATATCAACCCCTCCCTTCTCCCCTCTCCCATATATAACTCTGAGGCTCTACTGGTGCCTTTTCTTGTGACCAGTGATCAGAACGTAGCAGAGGATCCTATCCCGGGTTATAATGTAATCAGTGAGGTCATCACGAAACACAAGTCAGGGACGCTGGTGGTAGATACAATTGCCACATCGCTTGCCATACCCAATGCCGTGGCGAAAAATGTGATTCATAGAGTAAAGAAAGCACAGAATACAATGGACCTAAAAGAAGTCAAGGTAGGCAGGCGCCCAACCATCATCCCTGTAAACCAAATGGTGGGGGTGAGGTGTGGAGTCCAGGTAGAACCGGGAAGAAAAGTCCAGAAAAGACTGTTCATGCCAAAAGACTCCTCAAAGCTTCCGGAAGGCCTAGTTCAAGGTGAGACTGTGCTTACGATTCCCACTGGTGGATTTGTTCGAGTGACAGTACCGGTGATGAATACTACAAAACATGAAATTAGACCGGATCCAAGGACTATGTTAGGTCACATTGAAACCATTAAAGCGGTATATCCAGCCAATGTGAGACCCGCCCAGGGGTCTAACGTGAATTCAGTCTCCTCACCAAGGAACAGGAGTTGCCCAGGGGAGGAAATTGCACGACCCACCTCAGGGTCCTGGGATCCCCCAGTATCCCTGGAACACTTTTGTGCTGAAGATATAGCGATAGCAAAATAGATGCTGAGAGAAGAGTGTCATGCATTCTCTAAAGATGACTATGACATAGGATGTATCCCGTCGTTGCAATTGAACATCAATTTGAAAGACACTGCCCCAGTAAGTAGAAGTTACAAGTCTGTGCCAAAACCATTACACCGTGAAGTGAAAGAATATTTACAAGATCTCAATCAACAGAGGTTGGGTCCAAAAGTCGAAGTAGTCTTATTCCTCTCCTATTGTTTGTGTTAGGAAGAAGGACGGTACGTTGAGACTCTGCTGTAATTACCGGGAACTAAACCGAAAGTCAGTACCTGATCGACACCCGATACCAAAGATCCAAGATATGCTGGATAGCCTATCAGGAAGTACCTGGTTCTCTGTAATCGATCAGGGTAATGCATACCACCAAGGGTTTGTCGAAGAGTCCAGTAGACCCTTGACAGCATTCATCACACCATGGGGATTATATGAGTGGATCCGCATACCGTTTGGGCTCAGTTCAGCTCCAGCAGAATTCCAGAGGAGCATGGAGACATGTTTAGAAGGATTGAGGGACAATATCTGCCAGCCGTACTTGGATGACAATGTGGTACACAGCAAAACCTTCCGGGAGCATGTTGAACAAGTGAGGACCGTATTACAGAGGTATCAACAACACGGAGTTAAGTTGACCCCAAAGAAGTGTGAACTGTTCAAAAGGCCAGTCCGATTTCTAGGGTAAATTGTCTACTGAGAAAGATATACCACGGACCCAGCAGAAACCACTTCGGTACTGGCCTTAAAAGACAAGCATCCCTCTACCATCGGGGAGCTGAGGCAGATATCAGGATTCCTCTCCTACTATCTACTTACATTCGGAACTTCTCTAGGATTGCCGCCCCACTATACCTTTACAATCTATAACTATCTACTACCTATAACTATACTTTGGGATGGGTGACAGAATCAACAACACCCACGGAGAAAAAGAACGCGGGTAGGACCGGGCTTAAAAGAAACAACGCCGTTTCGTCCCAACAGCCCATTCTCTGGACAGCAGACCACCAGGAGGTATTGGAAGAACTAGTAGACTACCTGGTAAAACCACCCATCTTGGGATATCCTGATTTCAATTTACCATTTGTTCTTCACTGTGACACTTCTCAAGTTGGACTGGGAGCTGCCCTGTATCAGCATCAAGATGGAAAATTGAGAGTCATTGGTTACGGTTCTAGAAGATTGACAGATGCCGAGAAGAATTACCATCTACATTCCGGAAAATTACATAGTTACATAGTAGTTTATAAGGCCAAAAAAAGACAAGCGTCCATCCAGTTCAGCCTATTTCTTGTGCACTGCAGCTATTCCGCAGCGTTGATCCAGGGGAAGGCAAAAAAAAAAAACATGTGGTATAGGCCAATTTACATTATTGAGGAAAAATTCACTTCCCGACACCAATCTGGCAGTCAGATTAAATCCCTGGATTAATTAACTATCACTAAGCATAAAATGTAATTTTATTGTTCTCAAGAAAGGCGTCCAGGCCTCTCTTGAACTCATTAAGTGAGTTGGACATCACCACTTCCTCTCCCAGAGAGTTCCAGAGTTCCTGGCACTGAAATAGGCTATCTGTGAACGATTTAGAGATTATCTCTACTACAGTAAAGAGTTTGAGGTATACACTGACAACAACCCTTTGACCTATGTCCTTACTATAGCCAAACTGAATGCAAAGGGTCAAAGATGGGTTGCTAAACTAGCTGACTTCAATTTCAGCATCAAGTACAGGCCAGGAAAATGCAATGCGGATGCTGACGGATTGTCAAGAATGCCACTAGAGCCTGAGGAGTTCATGCAAGAATGCTCGGAGGAAGTCAGTCTGGAAGCAATTGAGAGCACTACCCAAGCAGCACAAGCTTATCAGGAGGAAGACACACCATTGTGGTGTCAGTTGATTTTGGAAACCACCACAAAAGCGAGAGAACAAGATCACCCCCTCTCTATAAAACAACTACCAAAAGGGAAGAGCCGTAGAGCACAACGGGAAGGTCAGATAATTGGTAGAATATTACTTTATGTGGACCAAATCGGTTTCCAAGTAAATGGCAGAGAGACAAAGAGTCACCAGCAGTATCTGTTTTAATTAAAGAATGGACGAAGCTCTATCTCAGTGAAGACGGTATCCTGTATCGTAAAAGAGGACAAAACCGGCAGTTGGTACTACCCAGAGTATTCTGTAGATTGGTCTTCAAAGAACTCCATGAAAACATGGGACACCTGGGAGTGGAAAGGACAACCAACTTGATCCGTGAACGTTTCTTCTGGCTGTACGTGCAGAGAGATATTAAGAGGTACGTGACCAGGGAGTGTGGGTGTCTGAAAGATAAATGTCCGAACACATCAACCCGGGCACCTATGGGCAACATCCAAACTACGTATCCATTTGAGATGGTCTCAATAGACTTTCTACATCTCGAGACATGCAAGGGTGATTAAGATTGCATATTGGTGGTGATGGACCATTTTACTCGATTTGCCCAAGCATATGCCACCACCAATAAATCAGGTCGAACAGCGGCAGAGAAGATCTTCAATGATTTTGCTTAGAGGTTTGGGTTCCCTATGAGGTTACACCATGACCAAGGAAGAGAATTTGAGAACCAGTTCTTTGCCAAGCTAGGAAAGTACTGTAGAATTCAGAGATCCCACACAACGCCCTATTATCACCAAGAGGGTAATGGACAAGTGGAACGTTTTAACCGGACATTATTGTCGATGTTGCGCACTTTAACAACTGATGAGAAGAAAGCCTGGAACAGTTCTCTGTCAAAAGTGGTACATGCCTATAACTGTACAAATAGCGATGCAATGGGTTACTCACCCTTTTTCCTATTGTATGGACAATCGCCAAGACTGCCAATCGACATCATATTCGATACTCCGGTGTCAGAGACTTACAGAAAGTATCCGGAGTACATTCAGAAATGGAAGAAACAGATGGCAGAGGCATACAACATAGCGTCCAAAGCGGTTACGCAAGGACAGAGCAAGAGTAAGAAGTACTATGATCGAAAATGTTATGGAGCAGAATTGACACCGGGAAACCGGGTGCTAGTCAAGAACGTACGTGAGAAAGGCGGTCTAGGAAAACTTTGCTCGTACTGAGAAGACAAGGTGTATGTGGTCGTAAGGAGGAAAGCTGATGACAGCCCAGTGTATGAAATCCGATTGGAAATGGGAGACAAGAAAACCAGAATAGTTCATCGGAATTTACTACTACCCTGTGATTATCTCCCACCACAACAAGACTTCCCAGAAGTAAACAGACATTGTTCAAGATTGACTAAGGGACCACCACAGACTAAAGCTCTGGAGGTGGATAGTGACCTTGAAAGTTCCGATGGAGAAGAACACACCGTTGTATTTCTCGGACCGGCAAGGAGAGGGATGTACCATCCTCAGGAGAGTGAACTAAATCCTGAGGCTTTAGAGTTCGTACCAAGGATTACAGATGAAGTCCAATTCATATCTGATGATTGAACACCGGCCCCTGAAGAGACCGATCGACACTCAGGAGGAGCGGAATTACCAGACCGTGCGGAAACAAGTGACTCAGGAGAAGTACAGGAACTTACTGAGGCAGCATCAAGAGCATCTGAGGAAGCACGGGAAATGAGTGTGGCGGAAGAAACTCCTGTGACCGAAGAACCCGTGGTATCTGAGGAACAACCCACCAGGAGGATGTCGACTCGAGAAGTGAGGAGGCCCGTGATGCTGACATATGAGACACTTGGTGAACCGAGTCAAGTGCCAAGGACTGTCGACTGGAAACAGGTATCTCTACCTGCGGACCAGGTAAGCCCACTTGAGAGGCAGTATGGAAGATGTTGCCTCCTAGAAAGACTTGTTTTCATGCTTTGATTTTCCTTAAAAGACTTTGTAGAAACAAAGAACTGTTAAAGCATAGATAGAGAGAGCTGGTTGAAGATGTACGAAAAGCTTCAGCTGAAGAGATGCTGATTGTTTTTGTGTTAATTGTTTATTTCTTACAGGCGTCCTACAAGAAAAAGGTCGTAAGAATAGATTGTTATCAATGTTTATGAACGTTATACCAATTTGTCAATGCCAATTTGTATATAAAGATATCCAACTTTCACCACTGTCTCAGAATTGGTCAGATTGACCAATTAAGATGAATGTCGAGGACAACATTCAAAAAGGAGGGAAGAGTGTGACATGCAGAAGTAGTGCTGTTGCTTTAAAAGCATTCAGGAACTATTAGAAGTAACACAAGCACGGGAGACAGGAAGTGTTGTGCTCCAGAAGCATCCAGCAACTAGAAGGGTTAAAGTCACAGGAGATGGGGAGTGTTTTAGCAGAGCCCCAGGGGGATTGTGCAGAAGTTGTTTACTGCCTGGCTGGAGCCGAAGAGAAAGGTGGTGTATGTGTTCTGCATCTGACAGAAGCGCCCCTGCAAGTGAAAAGGATTCAAGTGAGGAGTGAAGGTAAGCACAGGTCAGGTAGAGTTCCTGAACTAGCAGTGTAGAGTATTGTCAGGCAGAAAGATAAGGACTGGAAGAAATGGTGTCACAGGGATCATCTCTCTCAGCAAAATCTCCCCCCTCCTCCATCTCACTGTGCTGTAAAGAATGCTGTGTTCATTAATGTGCCTTTGCATTAGAACTGTGCTGTCCTGTACTACTGGGAAGACTGTGAACTGCTGTGCTGCTAAGAAAACTGTACTCTGTCATTGGAGCCTGTTGCTCATAAGACTTAACTTGAACTGGTTGTGCGTCTTCTTATTAAATGCTACTGTTCTACCGTTTATGAGAACTGTCAAGTTTGTCTGGTCAGCAAGTGAAACAACCTACCTGTCTGTACCTGAGGGTCAATACCCCTCTGTGCCTGAGAGAATCTGCAGCACATGGTCTATGGTCACCCTGAGTAACAGTTCCCCCAGGATTCCAAAGAATTCATATCTGAACCTAGCGGCGTGAGTATAACACATGTGTACTATTGGCTCTCACATGGGCAGACATACTGCCTGTGCAGCTGCACAGGGGCCCAGAGGGGGAGGGGGCCCATCATCGGAAAGTTTATCATTAGGTCTCCTGTGTTTAAGAGACATAATTATGTTGGCCAGCAGGTGGCAGCATTACAGAACTGCATCACGATATTCTGCTCTGCGGTGCCTCTCTATATCAATCGGAACAGAATGAGAGAGGAAGAGAGGGATAGTGGACAAAGCATTTACAGAGCAAGGCAAAACAAAAAGAGAGAGCTCCGGTTACAGTCCTCTCCATTCTGTGCAGTGTCCTCCTCCTCTCTGTATATACCTGGTTATGGCTTCTGTGCAGCTCGTGTTGTGAGGCCCTTGCTGCTCCAGAGACTGTGAGATACTTACCTAAGTGCATATGTATTTGCTTATATCCTGTATGTGTAGAAGCTGTGTTCATTTCTAATGTGCAGTTTTCTCTGTGTAAATGAGTATATGTGGCTCTGTACCTGCATTCCTATCTATGTATGATCAGCGCCGGACTGGAGAACCTGGGGCCCACCAGGAAAAAATCAATCTTGGGGCCCACCAGCACCATGCAGTTACCGTATATAGGAATAACATAAGTCCACAAACTCTTTCAAAATGAATCAACTTTATTAACTAATAAATAACCAATATAATGAATAAATAACAAACTAAAGAAACACTCCTGGCAAAAGAGGAACACTGTTATCTTATTCACACCAGTGTGTGATAAAGTGCCATAACAGAACAATAACAATAAATACTTTCAAGGTACATTCCCTTAAAGTATAAGTGCCACACATTGAACCTGCATCTATCTAGCATCCCAGCATCATTGTAGCAGCACCAAACTTGGCCCACTGGGAAAACTTAAAGAATTCTGTAAACATTTTGGAAGTTTGTATTGCACGTTTTCCTCTCCTCTATAATACAATACCATTCAATTGTTAGTGAAAGGCCCAAAACAACAAATAAACACACACTAACAGTCATTCAGAAGCAAAATTCCAGAAGTTTTTTTTTCAGAACAGAAGATGACATTGCATACGTACTAATAATGTCATCATAGTCTAAGTTCCTTGAAATGTCATACTCAATGTTCAACAGAAGGAGTGACTCTAAAAGCTCCTGTCCAATCGAAGACCTCAGACGATTTTTTACAATTTTCAGCTTTGAGAACACTCTTTCACATGAAACCTGGGTGCAAGCAAGTGTAAGAAGTGTCTTGTAAACTGCAAAAATGTTCGTGTAAGCAGCAGAATGTAAATTGTAGTCATGTAAAAGTCTGTAGCAGCAGGAAAGACAGTTGCGAGACGAGTTGAACTTTCAGATGCAATCATTTATTTTACCATATAGTGTACAGGGAAATGGCAACAAAAATTCCAAGTGCAGTAAAATTGCAAAAAAAGTGCAATTACACGTTTGTTTATTGGTTTTTTTTAGTCACCATGTTCACTATATGGTAAAACCGACGTGACAGTGTGATGCCTTGGGTCAGTACGAGTTCGTAGATACCAAACATGTATACCTTTACTGGTATCTAAGTGGTGAAAACAAATTCACAAGTTTGAAAAAGAAAATCACACTTTTCACGCCATGTTCTGCGCTCCGTAGTGTTCTCATTTTTTTGGATCTGGGGCTGTGTGACGGCTTATTTTCTGCGTCTTGAGCTGACGTGCATCCCTGCTGCTTTTTATTAGTCACAACACAGGGAGAGGTTAAACATCCAAGTATTTAATATGTATTGCAAATAAAGAATGTTCCCATTCTTAATATGCGAAAAAACAAATGACTGACAACAATCCACTATACCTAGACTAATAATACTATATAGAAGAGAGAAATACCGCCACACCATGACCAGAACACATACCACCACATAGTGATCAAATACTACCAAGTACAAGGTATATATACTGCCACACCATGAGAAGACAACATATTACCACCACATAGTGACTGTCCGAATAATACCACATACAAGGGACAAATACCGCCACGCCATGACCATGGCACATAATGGCACCAGATAGTGACTGATATTGAAAATGTAAAAAAGCTCTGTATATAGAGTCAGTGTACAGATAATGTAGAGATTATCAGTGACATTATACACAGGAGCTCTGTGTATAGTGTCAGTGTAGAGGTAATACAGGGATCACCAGTGACATTGTGCACAGGAGCTCTGTGTATAGTGTCAGTGTAGAGGTAATACAGTGATCATATATATATATAGCTCTGTATATAGTGTCAGTGTGTGTGTATAGGTAATACACATACTCACCAGTGATGTCTCTAGGTGAAGTTCTTTATCTGCAGACCGATATATCTTCTATGGCAAAGATGTAGCAGAGCTGAAGACAGAAGACCTATGGATTACGTTGAAGTGAGGATTTTTCTTTATTAAAGATGGAGTCCCTAAATGTGTTTTATTTTTAATAAAAAAAAAATTTCTGTCTTTTTTTTTTCTGTTTACTAGAAATTCATGGTGGCTATGTCTAATTTGGCGTGACATCATGAATTTCGGGCTTAGTACTGGCTGATAATACAAAGCTGGCCTGGTACTAACCCTACTATTACCCAGGGTGCTACTCACCACCAGGGCCGCTGGAAGAGCCGGGTAAAGCACCTGGAAATCGTGCTATGATGAATGCGCCATTTTCAGGGGTGGCTGCGGGCTGCGATATTCAGCGTGGGGGGCCAAGAACGCTTGGGCCTTACCATGCTGCGAATCCCAGCCCCTAGATGCCTTGTTTTATATGGCGGGAGCTGGGCAATGGGCATTATTATCAAATAATATATACCTGACAGGAGCCCATAGATTCTGCTGCCTCCAATAATATATACCTGACAGGAGCCCATACATTCTGCTGCCTCCAATAATATATACCTGACAGGAGCCCATACATTCTGCTGCCTCCAATAATATATATCTGACAGGAGCCCATACATTCTCCTGCCTCCAATAATATATACCTGACAGGAGCCCATACATTCTCCTGCCTCCAATAATATATACCTGACAGGAGCCCATACATTCTCCAGCCTCCAATAATATATACCTGACAGGAGCCCATAGATTCTGCTGCCTCCAATAATATATACCTGACAGGAGCCCATAGATTCTCCTGTCTCCAATAATATATACCTGACAGGAGCCCATACATTCTCCAGCCTCCAATAATATATACCTGACAGGAGCCCATAGATTCTGCTGCCTCCAATAATATATACCTGACAGGAGCCCATAGATTCTCCTGTCTCCAATAATATATACCTGACAGGAGCCCATAGATTCTCCTGTCTCCAATAATATATACCTGACAGGAGCCCATAGATTCTCCTGTCTCCAATAATATATACCTGACAGGAGCCCATACATTCTGCTGCCTCCAATAATATATACCTGACAGGAGCCCATAGATTCTGCTGCCTCCAATAATATATACCTGACAGGAGCCCATAGATTCTACTGCCTCCAATAATATATACCTGACAGGAGCCCATAGATTCTCCTGTCTCCAATAATATATACCTGACAGGAGCCCATAGATTCTCCTGTCTCCAATAATATATACCTGACAGGAGCCCATAGATTCTCCTGTCTCCAATAATATATACCTGACAGGAGCCCATACATTCTGCTGCCTCCAATAATATATACCTGACAGGAGCCCATAGATTCTGCTGCCTCCAATAATATATACCTGACAGGAGCCCATAGATTCTGCTGCCTCCAATAATATATACCTAACAGGAGCCCATAGATTCTCCTGCCTCCAATAATATATACCTGTCAGGAGCCCATAGATTCTGCTGCCTCCAATAATATATGCCTGACAGGAGCCCATACATTCTCCTGCCTCCAATAATATATACCTGTCAGGAGCCCATAGATTCTCCTGCCTCCAATAATATATACCTGACAGGAGCCCATAGATTCTGCTGCCTCCAATAATATATACCTGACACGAGTCCATAGATTCTGCTGCCTCCAATAATATATGCCTGACAGGAGCCCATAGGTATATATTATTGGAGCCAGCAGAATCTGACAGGAGCCCATACATTCTGCTGCCTCCAATAATATATACCTGACAGGAGCCCATACATTCTGCTGGCTCCAATAATATATACCTGACAGGAGCCCATACAATCTCCTGCCCCCAATAATATATACCTGACAGGAGCCCATACATTCTCCTGCCTCCAATAATATATACCTGACAGGAGCCCATAGATTCTCCTGCCTCCAATAATATATACCTGACAGAAGCCCATACATTCTCCTGCCTCCAATAATATATACCTGACAGGAGCCCATACATTCTCCTGCCTCCAATAATATATACCTGACAGGAGCCCATACATTCTCCTGCCTCCAATAATATATACCTGACAGGAGCCCATACATTCTGCTGCCTCCAATAATATATACCTGACAGGAGCACATACATTCTCCTGCCTCCAATAATAATCAGCGATTCATGCTGACCAGACCACAGGTGGCATGAATCAGCCTGACTGCGTGATTGCAGTCAGGTATATTTTTTTCTGAAACAATGCAGAGTTTCAGAGAAAGCAAAGCTTAAAGGCTGTCTTCTCCCCATACTGCTCTAGATGACAGATCTTTCATGTGTGTACCTGTCAATCAACTGCATTTGTTCTGGGAGAAGCCAGCCGTACATGGCAGTGGATAATGCGAATTTATTTTATGGTCACTGGTCAGTTCTGTAAAGCACCACCCCAGCATTTTATTTCACTGTCAGAGTGGTATAACCTAATGTAAGTTCCCTGCCCTTAGTAATATACTAAGCAGCAGCTGTCTTCTGCTCTTCCCATTGCAGATCAAAGCTCAATTGTCCATCTTGTGACCTTGACTTCTGATTGACCGGAAGTCAGCGGTAATGGTCACAAGCTCTCAATGTAAGTCTATGAGCCTCGTTTTGGCTCTCATAGACTTACAATGAAAAGTGACCTCCAGCTCACCCAGCAAACACTGGAACAATCTGGCAGGCCACAACCTGCAGAAGACCATGGCCAGCGGTGGTGCATTTGCACACTTGCCCAGCTGAACAGTACAGCGCTGTCATCTTTATAGTGGCCACAGCCGGGTACTACAGATGTACCCATTTCGATTTGAATAGAGGCAGATTTGCATTACTCAGTCGTGGACACTATACATTTGACAGAGCTGTACTCTTTTGCTCTGCAAATGAGCACTTCCGGATGCCACTGGTCCTGGGAACAGTTGATCGGTGGTTTATGATCAGGATAGGCCATCAATATAAAAGTACTGAACAGCCCCTTTAAATGCCCTGTCCTAGTGACAGGTCAACTGTGGAGGTGGATTCTGTGCAGGAAATAGCACACGTCACATGCAGAGTATCCCCATTGAATAGGTGCACAAATAGATCCACAGCATATCAAACTGCACGTGTGAGACTACATCAAGTTAACAATTGCTCCATCTGTAAATATGTATATATATATATTTTGTAGGTTTGGTATGGAAAGGAGGTGGCCCAAGCACACTTCTTGCACATGGGCCCTCCAGTGTCAGAGTCCGCCCCTGGGCTCTCATGTGTGAAGGCAAAAAGGTACTGGCTGTCAGGGTGTAATGGAACACTGAAGAAAGCATTGGCCAAATCAATCACCGTGAACCATGGGGAGGTAGACGAAATGGATGACAGAAGTTTTGGCACAAACAAGGTGTCCAGTACCGTGGTTTAATTGACTGCACGCAAGTCCTGTACCATGAGGAAATTGATGGGTCTACCAGTGTTTTCTTGTTTACCGGAAACAGTAGGGTATTGCATGGTGGTTTGGTGGTGATGACAGCTCCATTCCTGATGTAGATTTGGAGTTGTTGTGCGATAGCAGCAGATTCTGGAATTGAGAGTGGGTACTGGGGTTTCTGTGGCAACAGAGCTCCTGGCTTGAGTTTTACTTCCACAGGCTGGACTTGGAGTCTTCCAATTTGTTCTGGGCCTTGTGCCCATAGGGTATTCGGGACTTGTGTGATCAGTGTTGCATCTACTGAGTCAACAGGTGTGTCCTGTAGGGAGAAGAGGCTATATACTTCAATGGGAGTGTTCCTGTGATAATGGGGTGGTCAGAGTCACAGTCCCATCCTCCTGAAATCAAACATTGGCTTAGATTTTTGCCAGTAAATTTGATCCCAGTAGGTTTACTGGGCAGGTTGTGGAAACAGCCAACTGGGATAACATTCTGTGTAGGCTGCAGGCCTATGTTTAGGGGTTTGGTTATGGGTGTCTACTGTGTGGTTCCATCCACCCCCACACAAGGCACCACTTCATCTGTGAGACAATCTGGGTCTGGAAAGTCAATATATTACACTTCTGGCTGCACCGGTATCCACCAGGAAACTGAGGGGTTTTCCCTCAACCTCTATTTGGATGGTGGTAATTGGTCCACTCGGTTGTCTTGTGGAAGGTAGGAATATAAGTGGTTCTGCTGTTTGTGGTGGATCTGGCTTGCCAATGTCCTATTGTGGGTTAGGGCCCTGGGGTTCCTGTGATGGTTACCACGGCTGTCCAGGTTCCTTCCTCTAACCTGCAGTTCCTCTTGATGTGTCCCATAGCAGCCGACTCTGGGCATCTGTGCATCCTTGTTCCATGGAGGGTTTTGTGGCACTAGGAGGTTTGTGCGCGGGGGCTTGGATGTTTTGTTCATTTCCACCCCTGTTGCCACTTGGAAGAGAATATCCTTGTCTAGATTTCAGTATTCAGGTCTTGTAGTCTGTAACTGTTTCTGGATAGGTTCACGAAGACCTTGAACAAAAGCCTGTATCAGGATTTGCTTATGGGACTTCTCCCGGGTCTCGAACCTGAGATCATTGAACATCTTGTTCTGCCAGTGGAAGAATTTTTCCAAAGTCTCGCCTTTTTCTTGCATGACATCCTGTGGGAAAGTGGCTTGGTCCGCCAAGTGGTCTTAGCCCAGGCATAAACCGTATGCCAAAAATCTTCTCCAGAATCATATGATTCATACCACTCGGTATGCACCAAAACATCCGGCTCCAGGGCCGATCAAATCACTGACCAGAAAGAATCTCCCGCTTTGATTTCCGCGTGTCCGTTGAGGTCCTTCCATGAGGCAGAATGTGTTTTCTGCATCGGACCCTTTTTTCCTGAAAAAGGGCATGGGATAACTTTTCCGGATCTGGTAAGCCGTCCACCAAGATATTAGTTTCACCAGGTTTCCAGGAGACATAGCAGGGGCCATGGGGACCAGAAAAGGACCACGTATCATGGAATGGTAATATGAATAAAGAGAAAATTTCAGCTCACCCCTGAGATGTAATCCCAGTCTGGCATGGAGCACGGAGTCCTCGCTGCTGCACGGAGCCTGGGTCAATGAGATGAGGAAGTGAAGATGGATCCAGCTAAACGCATCGGGCGATTAATTAAAATTCAACAATCTTTATTGGCAAATCCTTTTAAAAACTTGTAGAAAAGACAAAAAATGGACATCTCAGACGACAAAGCATATATTATAGGGTGGTGTGTATAAAAAATGCCATACGCGTTTCGAGTGAAAAACTCGAACACTGGCTATGAAAAAAAATATTTTGAACTGGACTGGACTTAAGTATACTAACAAATAATCATGGATACAAAAAACACATGAAAACAATCAAGAAAATACCAATCACAGAGAAGACTAGACTGAATATATGAAAAGAAAAAGGTGGAAACAAAACAAAAAATGTACCCTGGAAAAACTGAATGAGAAATATGTAATACAATACATATGAACAACTATGTACGTATACATATGAGAAAAAAACATTTTTTGTTTTGTTTCCACCTTTTTCTTTTCATATATTAAGTCTAGCCTTCTCTGTGATTGGTATTTTCTTGATTGTGTTTTTTGTATCCATAATTATTTGTTAGTATACTTAAGTCCAGTTCAGAATATTTTTTTTTCATAGCCAGTGTTCAAGAGTGCATTTTTTATACACACCACCCCATAATATATGCTTTGTCGTCTGAGATGTCCATCTTTTGTCTTTTCGACAAGGTTTTAAAAGGATTTGCCAATAAAGCTTGTTGAATTTTAATTAATTGCCCGGTGTGTTGAGCTGGATCCATCTTCACTTCATCATGGAATGGTGACATTTAAAAGTGAGGATGGACGGTTTGGGGGTCCCATCTTGGTGCTAAGGTATTCTGGCGGTGCCGTGGAGTTCGGATGTCGCTTGGCTCCCCGACTTGGGATTTATCAGCCCGAGCTGCTGATTCCTGTTTTCCCTGCTCCACTGGGTCATCCTCTTCCACTGACCCATCACCATTGGTGAAGATTCTGGTCTGCCCTGGCCCAAGATAGCTGCTAGGGAGGATGTGCCCTGACCCAAAATGGCCGCTGGAAGGAAGTGCCCTGACCCAAAATGGCCACTGGGGTGTAGGGCGTGCCATCTGCATTGATAACTGGATACAGGGAAGTAGGACTGTGTGGGCGTGATGCTACACAGAAAGAGCAGGTGTCACGCCAGTTTGGGTTCTGCGTTTGACAGGCCGTGCCTGTCCAGCCTTCCAGGGAGAATGGGGGGCGGTCTGGACTGTTCGGGTGTGGCCACGGCAGCCAGCACTATTTTCTCTGGTGGTGGCTGATAAGTATAACATCCATTAGCAACATTATATTTTTCTCTCCACATCTGTCTTCTCACTTCCCTTACCGTTCTTTACCATGCCTCAGTGTCATTTAGGGCTTCATGATCCCTAAGGAGACCCTTTTTAATTATTAACACATCCTTCCATTCTTTCTCATCTAGCCTTTCTCCAGGGGCTAACAGCCCTGACAATTTGAGGAGTGTCTTTACATTTTTCACATGCTTATTTCCTTCTCTTTCAGCCACCAATGCTTTGGGTGTGTATTCTGTGTGCGCTGACTGGTTGTTACCATCCATTTTATAATCTGAATTCTAAATGCAGTACTTCCGCTTTCGCTAGGGCGGTGTCTCATTCCGGGCTGCTCCGGTTCCTTCTGCACCAAAAAGGTATATACACGGGGTTGTGTAATCTCCGGTCTTCTATCTCCTGGAATAATGTTCCCTCTGGGTTTGGAGGTGTAATTCAAGCGTGTATGTTTAATCTAAATACTTTCAGCTCCGGGAACGTGGGTGAGAAAGCTGTATATCCGGTCTGAGATCTGGGGTGGGGGGGGGGTACTTTTGTGACACGCCAACCCCCCTCTGATATGGCCAATACAAGAGCCGGAACACAGAGAACATATCATGAGAGACACTAGATATCTATTAGCATCTGTTTCCCTTCTTTTCCTGTTTCCACCACAGACGGAACTGAAAATCTCACGTTATTCAAGTATCAAACTGAAAGTTAATAGCTTATCAACTGCACTAGACATCAATTTTTAAATCGCTGTCTGGATCATACAGGTTGTCAGGGATTCCAACACAGAGGGACGACACCGGGGAGATCACGCGATATCTCGCCATTGCCGTCATGCTGTCCGTATCTCGTCCGGAGTCGTGAGCACGCGATCCAGACTACTAACTGCGTAGGTATCGGTAAGCGACCAGTGAGCGTTTGGCGTCACACCTCTAGATTCCACCGCATGGAATCCGTGTTTACGCCCCGTACTGTCACTGTCAGCTTCACGATAGTCCAATTATTAACATTCTCTGACACCACCGGCCGAGTTTTAAATATAATACAGGCCGGGCCGGACGCCTGCGTTTTGGTAGCGTATATGGCTTCGGAGAAGGGAACGATTACAGGACAAAAGAAACAGTACTGAACTATTACATTTTATATTTAATCCAAAAGGGAGGGAGTGTTTAGGAAAAATATATACAAGGATGTTACAAAGGAGACATTACAATACATAAGCAGTTACACAAATAAAACCGGATAAAAGGAGAAACACTATAAAGACCGCTGCGACGATTCAATATAGGTGGAGGGGAGACGCTTCGTTTACTGTTATCGAACAGGGTCCTCCACTATGATAGACATATACTCCCGGGCAAAGAACACAGCTTCAGCCTCAACAAACTATTTTATGCTGAAGGTAGAGACCCCCTGTGATGACATCACAGGGGCTGGGCTCCACCCTTCAGATTTGTATTTAAAACGTGGTTTTTGGGATAACTCATTGCGCGTTGATCCCAGAAGCCCAAAAGTAATATCATATTTTCTATTAGGATTTTACCTTCATGTAGAGACCACACATCGCATAGCTGCAGTCTGCTATTCTGGTGTTTTTGTGCTACAGCTCCCTGATTTCGCTTACAGCCCTGGAAAACTATGGATGCATTCCTGGGCTGGTTCGGTCACTAAAAATATGGGTCCTGTTATTGTCAGACGCATGGAACATACAATATTTCATATTTAGTTTTGCAGTCGGATTGTCTGGAGATTTCTGTTAAACTCTCTTTGAAGCTTGGGAAAGCAACTTTCCCAGTTACACACAAATTAGTGCCACCCCCTCCAGCAATTACCCCCTGCCTCTTCCAGGGACAAGATGCTTGCTTCTAAATTAAGTTATAACACTTCTTGGCTGGTATTTGTTTGTGTAAGGCCTTACTCATGACTGTGTTAATTGGGGCTTTGTGCTGAGCAAAAGGGGACAGCTTGGTACCGACAAGTGGTGAGGGGAATAAGGGAGGGGGTGAATATCTTTATCAGGCAAATATGGAAGAACATTTTCCTGACATTAATATTTCCCTGTCACAGGTCAAAACCCAATCTTATCACAAAACCCAATCTTATCACTTTAAATCTTTAATGTCAGCACGTCATTCCTGGCTCTGCGCCTACACCTTCCTGGGCCTTCAGCAATCTCCTGGCACCGTAAAAGGAGGTATTGTGGCTCGTATAAACGGCTTCTGATCACATCTATCCACCAAGTCCCTGACTCTGCAATATTATCCTGCCGTGAATGTTTATTCTGAACAATTTTAGTCATCGATACCGATCTGAGAATGGTTTATAGCCTGGGGTTGAAATAACTACGCCCTGTTGACACAACATACACGTCATCAAGCAGGGAGACACAGTAATCACAATCACATCAATACCATGCGCCCCTGCTACTGCAACACTGCAACTGGGACTCAAACCTTTGGTTAAGCAGTTTTGGTGGGAAACCTTAAACTCAGCCGAGCTAGAGGCTGGAACCGTAAATCATCAGCCGTATAGAGGCTGGAACCAGAGTGATTGTATTATGACAACTTTAGACCGTCTCACTGTGTTTCCAGGCTGTCTAAGACAACATTCACATATACAAATAAAGCAGACAATTAAGGAAACTATTTTGACAAGGTTCAAGCTAGGACTTATCAGTGTCAGTCAACTATGTCCAAGTCTGACAGCCAACTGTCTCTATCCCTGCAAAGAGACACAGGTGGGTGCTAGGCAAGATAAATAATTTTCTTAAATTTATTTGGAGCTGCAGTCTCCCACTCGTGTGTGGTCCGTCGTGGGAGTAGAGGTTCCGGCATGGCTGCCGTCGTCTGGACGCCTCATTCTAACCCCACGTTGGGTGCCAACTGATTTGGTAGCACACTCTACAGGGATGCAAATCCTTCTTAATTGTCTGCTGCCAAATTTAATATGGAAATGTATGCACACATCAAAGAATAATGACACTTGAATCAAGTCGAATCAAATGCAGAAGTCTTCTAATTTATTAAGGAAGTACATAAGCTCTTTAGCCAATCTCTTGGAGTATTTCCAAGGGTGCATCTCTTTGATATAATTGGTCAAGCTGAAATTATTGCCTTTTATGATCAGAAGCAGAATATAAAATAAGTTCTTTAAAAGTCACATAGCACAGGTGTGGTGCTGGAAGCTAGTGCCATTTTGAATATCTCCATTGAATATTGATATCCATAACATCACATTAAGAACAAGAAAAAATATTCTCCCCTGTGTGACTTCTCTGATGTCTGATAAGACTTGATCTCTCTGTAAAACATTTTCCACATTCTGAACAGAAAAAAGACTTCTCACCTGTGTGGGTTCTCTGATGTCTATCAAGATGCTTTTTCTGGTTAAAACATTTCCCACATTCTAAACAGGAAAAAGGCTTCTCCCCTGTGTGAGTTCTCTGGTGTGCAACAAAATTTGATTTCTGTATAAAACATTTTCCACATTCTGAACAGGAAAAAGGCTTATCCCCTGTGTGACTTCTCTGGTGATAAAGAAGAGATGATTTATTCCCAAAACATTTTCCACATTCTGAACATGAAAAGGGTTTCTCCCCTGTGTGAGTTCTCTGATGTTTGATAAGATTTGCTTTCACTGTAAAACATTTTTCACATTCTGAACAGGAAAAAGGCTTCTCCCCTGTGTGGGTTCTCTGGTGCAAAACCAAATCTGATTTCTGGTTAAAACATTTCCCACATTCTGAACATAAAAAGGCTTCTCCCCTGTGTGGATTCTCTGGTGGCTATCAAGAAGCGATTTCTGGTTAAAACATTTCCCACATTCTGAACATGAAAAAGGCTTCTCCCCCGTGTGGGTTCTCTGGTGCTTAACAAAATCTGATTTATGATTAAAACTTTTCACACATTCTGAACATGAAAAAGGCTTCTCCCCTGTGTGAGTTCTCTGGTGTATAACAAGATTCCATTTCCGGTTAAAATATTTCTCACATTCTGAACAAGAAAAATGCTTCTCCCCTGTGTGAGTTCTCTTATGACTAAGAAGATTTGATTGATTCACAAAATATTTCCCACATTGTAAACATGAAAAAGGCTTCTCCCCTGTGTGGGTTCTCTGGTGGCCATCAAGATGTGCTTTCCGGTTAAAACATTTCCCACATTCTGAACATGAAAAAGGCTTCTCCCCTGTGTGGATTTTCTGGTGCTTAAGAAAATTTGATTTCTGGTTAAAACATTTCCCACACTTGGAACAAGAAAATATTTTCTCCTCTGTGTGAATTTTTTGTTGTTTAAGAAAAGACTTTTTGACATGAAAACTATCTCTATATTCTGAACGTGAAAGTGGCTTCTTTGCTTTATGAGCAACTTGTTTTTTAATGCTTATTTTGTGATTTTGAGTTTCCTTAGTAGTCGGTAATGAATCAGAAGACAGGACCTGTTCCAAAGGGTCAGATGACAGAACTTTGCTGTGAAGGGATGATTTTATATCTGAAGTAATGGCATTCACTTCAGTTGTATTCTGTGGGATCTCAAGATCATCTGATTTACAAATTGAAGATGTCAGCTGTCCCTCTGATCTCCTGGTACAGTCATCTGCTAAGAATAAAAGCAATTATTTTTTAATAAAATATACTTGAATTTTATATTTTTGAACATTTCTACTTTAATGTTCTTAAAAAATGGCAAGTTATGTAAAAATATTGAATTATTCACTAAGAGAATGACAGTTCACATTCTAATAGAAAATCTCATAGGATGAACCAGTAGCGCGTGTTCAACTGTTTGTTCATTCTGCCTCCCAAATATGGAATAAAAAGCCACCAAAAAATGTTGTGTAGATGAAAATAATATCAATAAAAACTTCTACTCATCTCACAAAAACAAGTCCCCACTCCGGTCCATCACCTGTCAATGGAAAAACAGAGGTTTCAACATTATTAGTGGCTCAAAAGCTCTTGAAAAGCAACATTGCTTCCAGAAACCAATCCAGAAATATCTCAAAGTCAAATCTCCCGCTCGTTCTAAGCCTTGCAGTGTGCCTAAACCACATTTAACATCCATGTATTTGGCATTACTATAGTGAAAAGAACCCACTTAATGTACGGTGTTGGTGTTCATGTCTCCTGGAGCACAATCTGGGCAATATGTGTTGGGCACAAAAATGGCAAATGTGCAATTTTCAGTCTCCAACATCCACTGCGTGTTAATTTACGGAAAGTGCCTGTGGAGTCAAAATAGTCACTACTCTTATAGATTAGTTCACTGAGAGCTAGAATTTCCAAAATGGAGCCACTTTATGGGAATTTCTACTGCTCTGGATTTCTGCCATTTTGTCAAATTAGGGCTTCTGCAAATGGTGTGTCCCACCTTCTTTGGGATCTGCTCCTGCAACGTCTGCTTCTGTCACCAGGAGCTGCCTTATTCATTCTGCAGGTGGCGCTAGTAATGGAGGAGATGTCAGAACCAGAAGCTCTGGGCGGTGCAGGCTTCCTTCAGCCACTAAGATTAGGGTGCATGGGACCTGTAGTACCATCCAGTCTGGCAGTATGGGTGTGTATGCTGTCCAGCTGGAGTAATCTGCTCCTTGCTTCAGCTATTTGGAAAGCACCACACCCTACTAAAGCTGGAAGCATATTGCCGGAAGCTGCCAGATACAGCCTTGTTCTCCTCTGGTTCAGTCCTCTGTGCTCATCTCCCGGCTTGTGTATTTGTTTCCTGTTGTGACCCTGGCCCATTTACTGACTACTCTTGTGTCTTCTGATTTTGTATTTTCTCTGCTCTCCTGGTTCGGACCCGACTACCTGACTATTCTTCTTCCCATCTCACTCCACAGAACAGCAGGTAACACTATGGCTCAAGCCTAGTGGTCTCTGTGTACGTCCAGATCCATATAGAGGGGTTAAAGGGTGATGAGGAAGGCAATCCCTAGGATTTGGAAAAAAACAATAAATAGTGCCAAGTCTGGTTGTGATGGCCATCTTTTGGGTGACCCAAATACATTGTGTCTGCAAATTATTCCAGCAAGATCTGCATTCAAATAGCTAAGTGGCGCTCCTTCCCTTCTTAAACCTGCCATGTGCCCAGACAGTAGTGTACAACGGTATATAAAGGTATTGTCGGATGCAAGAGAAGTTGGAAAATAATTTGTAAGGTCCATTGTTTCCTATTCCTGATTAGGAACATAATAATGGCTTAGTGAAGTGGTTTGGAAACTAACTACTGTAGTCAAAAACTGTGAGAATAGATAATAACACATCTACTGAAATGACCAAAATCAACAGTCTTCTTCAGTGAAGTAGCTAGTGGTGAAACCTCTCTGTGGTAATTGGAGTATGGGGCTCGGTGGCTCTTAGCAAACTGAACTATCGTAAGGGTCAATATTTTCTGTCAGATGAGTTTCAAGAAAAAATATTAGACATTCAAAGAGAACTTTTTATAATAGTGTAGAGCTGTGGTATCTTAAATTTAGATCTCGGGCATTTTGAAGAGGCAATAGAGACCTTTTTTTAAAAGACTACCAGGGAGTTAAAGACTCACATAAGTGAGGCCGGGCAATCCCACCAAAATCAAACTATCATACAGAATGAACCTGTAAAAAAAAAAAAAGAATAAAAAACATGTTACATCTCCAACAACAACATATATTTGGGGGAAAGTGTGTCATGTCCCATGATTTAGTAATCATACAGACAATATTGGAATGTCATTGAGTTGTTATATATTGCTGTTTTGTTGCTATGCAAGAAGGTTTGCCCTCCTTAGTCACATTAACAGCCTCTCTCAGACTGCTTCTCTCCAACTACCACTAGAGGTAGCCCTAGGACAACTGTGCTCAGATTATGAAACCTATGCCAGATGGACAAACGAATACATTACAATCCTGCAAAGGCTTAATACATCTGTTTCTCTTGAAGAGCTGCATGTGATCCAACAACTTATCTCTGAGAGAGAACGCATAGTGCATGATATTAAAGCCAAGACAGAGGCAGTCAAAACGATCATCTAAGTCACGCTCTTCTAAATCTTCAACCCTCAACGAACAACTTAAAAGAGCACGTGCAGAAGCCGAAGCTACTAAGGTACAAACCTTTTTGACGCAAAAGAAAACTGAAATGGAAGCCAGCACTGCATGCAAAAAGGCAGAAATAGAGGCCCTAGAGAAGGTATGTGAACTCACCATGGCAAGATTAAAGGTCCTGGAACAAGCTATCAGTGGGAGCCAAAGAGACAGCATCAGTTTAAGTGATTTTGATACTGAAGACCCTCTTAAGAGTACAATAGACTATGTACTGAGCCAAAATAGTGCACCCCTGAGTCCAGCAATCATTCCTGATGGCACAGACATTCCTCTAAAGCCCGCGTCTCACATAGCGAGATCGCTGCTGTGTCACGGTTTTGGTGACGCAACAGCGACCTCACCAGCAATGTCGCTATGTGTGACACTTTACAAAAACAGGAGGACACTTGAGTATAGTGGCAAGCAATTAGTACAATTTTATTTAAATACATCATTCAAGATTTATATCGAAAAAATGTTTAAAATAGCAGAAGGGGGTAAGGTGCAAGGTGCTCAAAGCTGGGGGGTACCCTGGGGGGATGGGCGGTATAGAATGGTCAATTAGTCCATATAGTTAGAGAGTCAGCGGTGAGTACATATAACATAGAGCAAAATCATGTGCAGTGGCAATCAAAGTTGATACAATGAAATGTACAAAGAGGCCAAAGCCTCATGCAACGAGACCAGATCCTAATACAAAAAAGTATCCTAGTACTAACTCAAGGAGTGTGAGTCAGGTAAGTGGTCCCTATAATATGGATGAATATAGACTCACCACAGGCCAAAGATATGGAAGAAGCCCAGAGTCCCCAGCAGTGCAACGGGTAAAGACGCGCCCCGACGCGCGTTTCGGCGTTCTTTTTCAAGAGGCAGCGCTAACCTGCATGCGTCCAGGACCTGTAGAAATACCTCCCATTCAGGTCATGTGACTGAGGGGAGGGAGAAAGCTGATTGGGCTATCGCGGCGCGTGTGTAAGGAGCCACGCCCCCCCATCGCGCGCGCCAAGGCCGTCAAGTCACAGGCCCGCGTCCGGGAGTGCGCTGCAGACACGCCCCCTGGAGGCAAGCCAGGGACATATAGACAGCCCAGCGTGAGCGCAGGGAGGGCATGTATCAAAACACACGCGAACCGCCCCAGCAGCATAAAGGCTCCCAATCTCTCAATATGTGGACAGCCATCTGAGACCACTTGTTGAGACCCTTCCGTCCTACATTAAAGACACGACCGACGTCCTTACCAGGGTTGACGGTACCCCCCAGCTTTGAGCACCTTGCACCTTACCCCCTTCTGCTATTTTAAACATTTTTTCGATATAAATCTTGAATGATGTATTTATATAAAATTGTACTAATTGCTTGCCACTATACTCAAGTGTCCTCCTGTTTTTGTATGCATTTATTTGAGTAGGCATTTTGGACGTGGTGCCTGTCATTTGGTCTTGGCACCATGTTCTGTTCAATATGTTATACTTGGCCTGTGTTTTTCTCATATGTGTGACACTTTGCAGCGATCAGGCCCGTGCTGTGAGGTCGCCGATCGCTGCAAAGTGTCCTGGACCATTTTTTGGTCGTTGCCCTCCCGCTGGTCAGCACACATCGCTGTGTGTGACCAGCGGGAGCAGCGATCAGGCTGGTAACCATGATAAACATCGGGTTACTAGGGGCACACGCGCACCTAGTAACCCGTTGTTTATCATGGTTACGAGCCTGCTAAAGTGAGCGGTAACCTCCCGCTCACTGTAGCAGAGTGGTAACCATGATAAACAACGGGTTACTAGGTGCTCTTGTGCCCCTAGTAACCCGATGTTTATCATGGTTACCAGCCTGCTCCTGCTTCAGCAGGCTGGTAACCAGGAGCAGGACATCGTGGAAAGATTCTGCTCCCCTGATCGTTGGTGAGCCTGCCTGTTTGACAGCTCACCAGCGTCCACATAGCGACGCAGCAACGATCCCTGACAGGTCGTATCGTTGTCAGGATCGTTGCAGCGTCGCTAAGTGTGACGGGGCCTTTAGGCAACAGGACGCAGATCGTTCACCTGCATTCAAGGTCAGTACAAAACACTGCCAACCCTTCATCCCGAACCTCCTTTGTGCACCAGATTGTACCAGGCCCCTGCACCTCACCAAACCCTATACACAGAAGCACACGTGCAGGCAAGTCATCACATTCCGGTCAGCCACACAGTTCCAGCTTCATGCGTAGCAGAAATAATGCACATTAAGCCAGTTACTGGACTGAATGCCTATGCTGCTCCATACTTTCCTGCGTTCCTAGGTTAAAATGCCACAGACTATATGAATAACACAACTCAGCCAGCAACTGTCCGGTCTCACAAGATTCTATAATCAACCTGAAAACTACAGAGGTTGGAAATGCGCCTTTAGAACTGTAATTAGTGACCTCGGCATCACTGTAGCTGAAGAACTAGATCTGCTGATCAGGTGGCTCTGGCCACAATCCACAGAACGGGTCAAGAGACTTAGATCTGTCCACATCAGTAATCCAGCGGCTGGTCTCATGGCTGCTTGGGAGAGACTTGAATGAAGCTATGGTTGTCCTGAAGCCATAGAAAATGCACTGTTCAAGCGACTACAGGATTTTCCAAAAATATCCAGTAAGGACAGTTCAAAATTCCAAGAGCTCAGTGACATCCTGTTAGAGCTCCAGCTGCCCAAAACAGACACGCACCTACCTCAGCTACCTGGACGCTGCTCGTGGGGTAAACCCAATGGTTTCTAAGCTACCGTACAATATTCAAGATAAGTGGACCACAATCGGGTCAAGACACAAAAGAGCTAACCAAGTCTCCTTTCCTCCATTTTCCTACTTATGTGAGTTTATCAAGGACATTGCAGAGTGTAAGACTGACCCAAGCTTTTCCTATAGAGAACCCAGCAGCCCTGGTTCATCCCCTTCTAAGTATGAAAGTCCACGTTTGAGCAACAGAAACTGTAGCAGTCCAGTGTCAGTCAAGAAGACTGATGTTCTTCCCACACCTACATCAGCTCCAGACAAGAGCAACAAAGGTGAAAAGGTTGAAAACCCTAATCGACTGTGTCCCATTCATAAGAAGCCACATCCCCTAAAGAAGTGCATCGGCTTCAGAAAGAAACCGCTCCAGGAACGCAAGGAGATTCTAAAGAACTTTGGGGTATGTTACAGATGTTGTGCTTGTAATGAACACTTCGCTAAAGACTGTAAAATTCCTATTAAGTGTTTGGAGTACGACAGTGAGGACCATGTACAAGTGCTCCATCCATCCCAATCTAACGCTGCACAGCTTACACCTTCTTTCACCACAAGGCAAGGCAGGGAGGATGCAGATCAAGCAGTGAGTCTTATCACAATGTATCTTCTTCATGCACAGAAGTCTGCGGAGAAGGCCTCTGGGACAAATCGTGTGCGATGATATGCCTGGTGAACGTGCATCCCAAGTGTCAACCAGAGAAAACCGCAAGGGTGTGTGTCATCCTGGATGATCAGAGTAACCGATCACTTGCAAGGTCAGAACTCTTTGATCTGTTTAACTTAAAGAGAAATGCTCACACCTACACCTAGGGCACCTGTAGTGGTGTTACGGAGGTCTCTGGGAGAAGAGCCAATGGACTCATAGTATCTTCTCTTGAGAACAATGTGGAGATACCCCTACTCACTCTAGTCGAGTTCAACCAGATACCATCCAACAGAGAGGAGATCCCAACCCCAGAGGCTGCTCTTCATCACCCTCATCTAAAGACTATAGCCAACAAGATACCAGCCCTTGACAACAGCGCAAATATCCTAATTCTGCTTGGCATTCTCTGGCTACACAAGGTACGCCAGCAAATCAACGGACCACATGATGCTCCATTTTCTCAATGCTTTGATCTAGGCTGGGTTATCATAGATAATGTCTGCATAGAAAAGATGAAGAGGCCTACAAGGATTTCCTCATTTAAGACTCATGTCTTGTCAAATAGTCGAAGAAGAGTGACAGTAGGTGGCAGCAAGAAACCCCTGACAACATGAACATGTTCCCGTCCTGTGATAACAACCTCAGGTCAACAGTCTTCAATTTTACAGTGAAGACAACAGTTTGGCACCTGCAAGAGAGGACAAAGAATTCATAAGGATTATGGAAAAGGAATTCGCCCAGGATGATTCCAACAGCTGAGTAGCACCTTTACCCTTTTTATCTCCAAGAACAAGGTTATCTAACTATCTGCAGCAAGCAACGGCAAGGTTTTCATCTTTAAAACGCACCCTAAAGAAAAAGCCAGAGATGGAGAAACATTTTGTCGACTTAATGCAGAATATCTTTGACAGAGGTCACGCAGAACCTGCACCATCACTGAAAGAGAATAATTCTGGTATCTTCCATCCTGTGGTGTCTATCACCCTTGCAAACCTAACCAAATCAGAATGGTGTTTGACTTCAGTGCTCAGTATGAAAGCATCTCTCTAAATAGCCGGCTCCTCACTGGGCCTAAACTAAACAACAGTCTTATAGGAGTGCTGATTAGCTTCAGACAAGAACCTGTTGCAGTAATGGCTGACATTCAGCAAATGTTTTATTGTGAAAGAAGATAGTAGAAACTACCACAGGTTCCTATGGCACAAGGACAATGACGTCCACAACAAGGTCGTAGACTACCGGATGAAGCAGCATGTGTTCGGGAACAGCCCCTCACCTGCTGTGGCAATCTATGGACTGAGACGAATAGTCCAGGAAGGTGAGAGAGAGTATGGATCTGATGCTCCTCTATTTGTGGAAAAGAACTTCTATGTAAATGATGGGCTTAAATTTCAGCCCACAAATGAAGAGGCAATTGATCTGCTGTCTAGAACACAGAAAATGCTGCCGGCAGCAAACCTTAGACTTCACAAGATCATCTCCAGCAACCAGAAGGTGTCAGTCTGCGATAAACCCTTTACCAAACGAGGAGCCATATCTGTTGTGAACAGCATCTACGACCCTCTCGGGTTTATAGCACCTATCACCATTCAAGGCAAGATACTGTTGAGACAGTTGACGCCTGAGAACACGGATTTGAACACTCCACTACCGTCCCAGAAACAACACAACAAAGGTGGGAGACATTAAAGACGTCTCTGAAGATCTTAGAATATCCTATCTTGTTCCACCTTAAAGTCCTTTTCAGCCGCCACCAGAAGAGAAGTCCACATTTTCTCTGATGCATCAACAGAGGTCATAGCTGCAGTAGCCTACCTGAAGACCTTAGAAGCCAACAACAGGGAACATTGTGGATTTGTCCTGGACAAAGCCAAACCAGCCCCGAGGCCTGCTCACTCTGTACCAAGACTTGGTCTTTGTGCTGCTTACTAGTGATGGAGGTTGCCGAAGTTGCCCCATAACAGTGGCACCATATCCCCACTGACCTGCATCCATCTTACCAAGGAACAGGGCTCATGGCTGCATCTAGCTTTTGTGACAACACCTGTCTGTCATCTCCAAGCTTTCCACATGAGGACCCTTGTTCTGTTGATGATAGCAGCACATTTAGGCTTGAGGAACCAGACACTGACGGAGAGATCAGACCAGCCATCTCTACACGATACACATCTATGACACCAAGGTTGAAGCTGAGGCCTCATCACTCTGGATGCTCCTCTAGCTGGTCATCGGTCATGCAGGCTGGTATTCGCCAAGTGCTTCATGAAAGAAGGCATTACATGAAGGACATTACTACTGAACACAGCTTACGGCAGGGAGTATACAGTCATATACCTCCAGCTGTGTTAGGACATGGAACTTTCACCATTTCGATTGCTGGGTTGGTGGAAGTGTTTGCATGTTGCGGCTTCCCCAATCTGAAGATGGATTTCCAATTAGACTTGGATTATTCTACTGTTGTGGACTTCAGGCTACCAACTGGAAAACTGGACTTACAAATGTTATAGTTATTGTTGCATGCCTGTGTGTTTCTTTATTAATTTTTCAGATCGACCGTGGACATCATCAGAAGACATCACATCAAAAAGGATGATTGTGAAATCTAAAGATTTCAGACAGCGAATGTCATGTCCCATGATTTGGGAATCATACAGACAATATTGGACTATCATTGAGTTGTTATATATTGCTGTTTTGTTGTATGCAATAAGGTTTGCCCTCCTTAGAAGTTTGTCCTTCCTCTCTCCCTGTCTCTCTCTCTGATGTAGCTCTGATGTCATTAACCCCTCCCTTCTTCCTCATTTACCATCCTCAGCCATCTTAGAAGCTCATCTGCTTCAGCCCTGTTCTGAAAAGTCTTTTTTACCTGCTGTATAAAAATTCAGTTGGAAATAAACCTTCTTCAGAATCTTCATATGTGCTTCATGCAGTCGAATTAAAACCATCTCAAAAAGAGATAGCCTAGAAATGGCGTCTAACAGCGCCCTATGTTTGCAGCTTAGTCATGGAGTCAGAATAGAGAGCTCAAACACTAAACCGGAGTTGCACTCATTTATGGTGGACCATTGGAGCTACTATGAGTTCTGACCAGGAGAGTAGAGAAAGTATTAGTGCTTCCCATTTCAGGAGAGATTTGCAGTAATCTGAATTCCTTAAGATTGAAAACATAATGTCATTTATGACGTGGAGTGAATCCATGAAACCAGGGCTCAAGCCATGCCAACACATCTCCTGCAGGCGTGAATATTACAGCCATCAAACACGCACAGCTTAGTGATATATCATGGCACAGGTGTAATGTTTTTTATGCAGTTTATCGCAATCCTGTTTGAAGTTAGTCGGTGTTAAAAGAATTTGAAAAGTCAGGATAAAGGGAAACTCTGTTGTTATTGTACAGAAATTCACACTTGGCCCTCACTGCACATTTAATGTTGTCGATCATAAAAGTGAAGTTTGGCCAGAAAGACTGGACCTGGTCTTGTAGGGACCATATGAGCACATTCAGCAGCACAGAAGGGAGAGAAGGTAGATTCATCCAATAAGATATCAGGATTCTAGGAAGCCAACAGCATCATTACCCTCCGCTTTCTCTTACAGGCTCATCATAATATTTTTCTTCAAGTGATTTTTTAACTTGTCAGCACATTCTGGGTACGCGGTCATTTGGCTTTGTAGTTTACAGATCTGGGCCGGTAAGAGTCAGAATTTTAAAATTATAGGAGTTGGGTGGATCCTCCAGGTTCTAAGTTCTAAAGAAAATGGTTTTCACAATTTCACAAACTAATTTCAACATTTTCGGATGGAAGAGAATGTTATGCTCTGGAGTCAAAATGGTGATTACACGATTGTAATATGGCCGTACTACACAACAGATAAAGCAGCCACAGCCGGTGGCTGACTTCTCTGCATTTAGTGGTTACTACTCACCTGAATAGTCATATGTAGGAATCTCCTCTTTACACCGCTCATCACCCCTCACATATGTCTCTGTATTATTAATATGGGTCAGATCTTCACCCTGAAACAAATATTGTAAAAGTCACAGACAGATGGAGAAGTCACATCTATGATCAGCTCTAATCCTGCCATCTCCACCGCTCATATTACACAAGTATAAAACATATAATCCTGGTGGATAAAACAAGACCGAAGCACAAGACCATCACAGCCATCTACACACCATAGGTGATATCTCATAACACCTTTTCTCTACCCTTTTATATGCATTACTTCAACTTTGATATAAAGTAAGGTTTTTAATATAGGCAGTATAGGTACCGTCCCAATTTAGGGTCACCTTGCCGCTGGTGGGACGGCTTGTATACTTTTTTTGATCAAAAATAGTTCACTAAGTACCCTATATTTATTATGCAATTTTGCTTTACATTTATATATAATTATGGTAGGGTATGAGATATATTTTTGTCTTGCTTCTTTTTTGCTAGTGTGAACATGCCTCTGTTTCTTGTATGTCTGCCATCTTAGACCTCAGTTCACATTGTCTGGTTTTTTGACTTGTTTGCATTCTGTGCAATTTAAGGGTGTGGCATGCCCTTTGTTGAGCTGATTGGTATATATGTAGCTTACCACGGGCCTAGGTGGTCTGGAGTTGGGACCCGGTCCTATTTGTCTACCCTTTTATATGCATTACTTCAACTTTGATATACAGTAAGGTTTTTAATATAGGCAGTATAGGTACCGTCCCAATTTAGGGTCACCTTGCCGCTGGTGGGACGGCTTGTATACTTTTTTTGATCAAAAATAGTTCACTAAGTACCCTATATTTATTATGCAATTTTGCTTTACATTTATATATAATTATGGTAGGGTATGAGATATATTTTTGTCTTGCTTCTTTTTTGCTAGTGTGAACATGCCTCTGTTTCTTGTATGTCTGCCATCTTAGACCTCAGTTCACATTGTCTGGTTTTTTGACTTGTTTGCATTCTGTGCAATTTAAGGGTGTGGCATGCCCTTTGTTGAGCTGATTGGTATATATGTAGCTTACCACGGGCCTAGGTGGTCTGGAGTTGGGACCCGGTCCTATTTGTCTACCCTTTTATATGCATTACTTCAACTTTGATATACAGTAAGGTTTTTAATATAGGCAGTATAGGTACCGTCCCAATTTAGGGTCACCTTGCCGCTGGTGGGACGGCTTGTATACTTTTTTTGATCAAAAATAGTTCACTAAGTACCCTATATTTATTATGCAATTTTGCTTTACATTTATATATAATTATGGTAGGGTATGAGATATATTTTTGTCTTGCTTCTTTTTTGCTAGTGTGAACATGCCTCTGTTTCTTGTATGTCTGCCATCTTAGACCTCAGTTCACATTGTCTGGTTTTTTGACTTGTTTGCATTCTGTGCAATTTAAGGGTGTGGCATGCCCTTTGTTGAGCTGATTGGTATATATGTAGCTTACCACGGGCCTAGGTGGTCTGGAGTTGGGACCCGGTCCTATTTGTCTACCCTTTTATATGCATTACTTCAACTTTGATATACAGTAAGGTTTTTAATATAGGCAGTATAGGTACCGTCCCAATTTAGGGTCACCTTGCCGCTGGTGGGACGGCTTGTATACTTTTTTTGATCAAAAATAGTTCACTAAGTACCCTATATTTATTATGCAATTTTGCTTTACATTTATATATAATTATGGTAGGGTATGAGATATATTTTTGTCTTGCTTCTTTTTTGCTAGTGTGAACATGCCTCTGTTTCTTGTATGTCTGCCATCTTAGACCTCAGTTCACATTGTCTGGTTTTTTGACTTGTTTGCATTCTGTGCAATTTAAGGGTGTGGCATGCCCTTTGTTGAGCTGATTGGTATATATGTAGCTTACCACGGGCCTAGGTGGTCTGGAGTTGGGACCCGGTTCTATTTGTCTACCCTTTTATATGCATTACTTCAACTTTGATATACAGTAAGGTTTTTAATATAGGCAGTATAGGTACCGTCCCAATTTAGGGTCACCTTGCCGCTGGTGGGACGGCTTGTATACTTTTTTTGATCAAAAATAGTTCACTAAGTACCCTATATTTATTATGCAATTTTGCTTTACATTTATATATAATTATGGTAGGGTATGAGATATATTTTTGTCTTGCTTCTTTTTTGCTAGTGTGAACATGCCTCTGTTTCTTGTATGTCTGCCATCTTAGACCTCAGTTCACATTGTCTGGTTTTTTGACTTGTTTGCATTCTGTGCAATTTAAGGGTGTGGCATGCCCTTTGTTGAGCTGATTGGTATATATGTAGCTTACCACGGGCCTAGGTGGTCTGGAGTTGGGACCCGGTCCTATTTGTCTACCCTTTTATATGCATTACTTCAACTTTGATACACAGTAAGGTTTTTAACATAGGCAGTATAGGTACCGTCCCAATTTAGGGTCACCTTGCCGCTGGTGGGACGGCTTGTATACTTTTTTTGATCAAAAATAGTTCACTAAGTACCCTATATTTATTATGCAATTTTGCTTTACATTTATATATAATTATGGTAGGGTATGAGATATATTTTTGTCTTGCTTCTTTTTTGCTAGTGTGAACATGCCTCTGTTTCTTGTATGTCTGCCATCTTAGACCTCAGTTCACATTGTCTGGTTTTTTGACTTGTTTGCATTCTGTGCAATTTAAGGGTGTGGCATGCCCTTTGTTGAGCTGATTGGTATATATGTAGCTTACCACGGGCCTAGGTGGTCTGGAGTTGGGACCCGGTCCTATTTGTCTACCCTTTTATATGCATTACTTCAACTTTGATATACAGTAAGGTTTTTAATATAGGCAGTATAGGTACCGTCCCAATTTAGGGTCACCTTGCCGCTGGTGGGACGGCTTGTATACTTTTTTTGATCAAAAATAGTTCACTAAGTACCCTATATTTATTATGCAATTTTGCTTTACATTTATATATAATTATGGTAGGGTATGAGATATATTTTTGTCTTGCTTCTTTTTTGCTAGTGTGAACATGCCTCTGTTTCTTGTATGTCTGCCATCTTAGACCTCAGTTCACATTGTCTGGTTTTTTGACTTGTTTGCATTCTGTGCAATTTAAGGGAGTGGCATGCCCTTTGTTGAGCTGATTGGTATATATGTAGCTTACCACGGGCCTAGGTGGTCTGGAGTTGGGACCCGGTCCTATTTGTCTACCCCTTTATATGCATTACTTCAACTTTGATATACAGTAAGGTTTTTAATATAGGCAGTATAGGTACCGTCCCAATTTAGGGTCACCTTGCCGCTGGTGGGACGGCTTGTATACTTTTTTTGATCAAAAATAGTTCACTAAGTACCCTATATTTATTATGCAATTTTGCTTTACATTTATATATAATTATGGTAGGGTATGAGATATATTTTTGTCTTGCTTCTTTTTTGCTAGTGTGAACATGCCTCTGTTTCTTGTATGTCTGCCATCTTAGACCTCAGTTCACATTGTCTGGTTTTTTGACTTGTTTGCATTCTGTGCAATTTAAGGGTGTGGCATGCCCTTTGTTGAGCTGATTGGTATATATGTAGCTTACCACGGGCCTAGGTGGTCTGGAGTTGGGACCCGGTCCTATTTGTCTACCCTTTTATATGCATTACTTCAACTTTGATATACAGTAAGGTTTTTAATATAGGCAGTATAGGTACCGTCCCAATTTAGGGTCACCTTGCCGCTGGTGGGACGGCTTGTATACTTTTTTTGATCAAAAATAGTTCACTAAGTACCCTATATTTATTATGCAATTTTGCTTTACATTTATATATAATTATGGTAGGGTATGAGATATATTTTTGTCTTGCTTCTTTTTTGCTAGTGTGAACATGCCTCTGTTTCTTGTATGTCTGCCATCTTAGACCTCAGTTCACATTGTCTGGTTTTTTGACTTGTTTGCATTCTGTGCAATTTAAGGGTGTGGCATGCCCTTTGTTGAGCTGATTGGTATATATGTAGCTTACCACGGGCCTAGGTGGTCTGGAGTTGGGACCCGGTCCTATTTGTCTACCCTTTTATATGCATTACTTCAACTTTGATATACAGTAAGGTTTTTAATATAGGCAGTATAGGTACCGTCCCAATTTAGGGTCACCTTGCCGCTGGTGGGACGGCTTGTATACTTTTTTTGATCAAAAATAGTTCACTAAGTACCCTATATTTATTATGCAATTTTGCTTTACATTTATATATAATTATGGTAGGGTATGAGATATATTTTTGTCTTGCTTCTTTTCAGCTCTAATCCTGCCATCTCCACCGCTCATATTACACAAGTATAAAACATATAATCCTGGTGGATAAAACAAGACCGAAGCACAAGACCATCACAGCCATCTACACACCATAGGTGATATCTCATAACACCTTTTCTCCATCTACCTGATGATCCTGAGGAACATTGGGATCTTCTTGTTTACAGTCCTGTTGAAGAAGAGGACGGGGACATCTCTCTGGTATTGTCCTCTTACTGGATAGAACTGGAGGAAACATATACAGGGACTGAATTCATTCTTTACATACAGATAATTGTAGGCCGTGTGTATTTAGTCCTGTCTATTACCTGGTGATGTGAGGGGCTGGGGAACCGCCATGACATCCTTGTACAGATCTTTTTGTACTTCTAAATACTCCCACTCCTCCATGGAGAAATAGACAGCGACATCCTGACACCTTATAGGAACCTGACACATACAATGATACCATCATCCCCCGATCCCTTAATAGCTTTACTATAAAATGTCCCAGCATTCCCAGCAGTGTCACCTCTCCAGTCAGCAGCTCAATCATCTTGTAGGTGAGTTCTAGGATCCTCAGGTCATTGATGTCCTCATGTATCAGGGGGTGAGGTGGAGGCCCAGTGATTGGGCTCAGGCGTCTTCCCCATCCCTCAGACACAGGGTCCTGACAGCGCTCACTAGAGGTCATCTTCACTACTGTGTAATCCTGGTTATGGAGAGACACATTAATAAATCTCACTACAGACATTTCCAGAGTCCTCACCTCTCCAGGTTTGTCCATCTGTTATTCCCATAGATAAGAATGATGTAATGTGACGTCATCAGAATGTCTCACCTCTCCAGTAAGCCGAAATAGGATCTCTAGGGTGAAGTGTAATATCCTCTCTGCCATCTTGTCCCTGTCCATATCTATCCTGGATGGGTAATTCAGAAAATTTTTCCTAATATAAAAGATCTTCACTACGAGGATCTGATATTGTAGGGACCTGAATAGAAAGACGATGAGTTGATGGAACATCATAAAGAATTGTGTTTAATAATACAATTACTGGAGACAATAAGGGGAAACATATCAGGAGCTAGAACGTGTAGATGTTATATTCTCTAGTCTTGTATGGACTGGAACATAAGTTGAATTGCTGACTAAGACATCTCCTCCATGTTCCCAATCACTGGCTATATTACTCACTGCTTAGGCAACTGATTAGTTGTAGGAATCACAAGTTCGTTGGGACTGACCAGGAAATAGATACTGGCGGGGGAGCCAAGCAGTAATGGTATTTTTATTATTTTACAACATTCTGTTTTTTCCCTGAAATCTACTAATAAAACCTATATATTCTAGACAAGTAGTTTCCTCCTCATAGCCTGCAGCTGAATACGTTTCTCATAGACTCATCTTCCATAACACTAATTCTCATCTCATTTACCATCACTGGAATTGGCATTAGCAATACTGCAGGAGATATTCATTAAATGTGACATGAGAAATAACTACTTCATGATGAGGACGACATCTTCCTCTTCTACTACGGCTCTAGAAACATATTTGGCCAGAGTCCATCACCGACTACATTACCACCGGCCATCTACTGTATTTTTCGGACTATAAGACGCACTTTTTTCCTCAAAAATTTTGATGGAAAATGGGGGGTGCGTCTTATAGTCCAAATGTTGCTGGGGGGTATATATATATATATATATATATATATATATATATATATATATATATATATATATACTGTGCTAGGGGAGCGTTTGCGGCGAAAGAGCGGGGCACAGGAGGCAGCAGCCGCCTGCTGCAGCCTACACTGTCCCCGCTGCAAAAGAAAATTAATATTCACTGCTGGGGAGCAGTGAATATTCATGCTCCTTAATAGCGGCACACAGTGTATCAGTAGCGCGGCTCCTGCTGCTGCCGGGCAATCGCGTGTGCCCGCTGTTAAAGGGCATGAATATTCACCCCCTCCACACACCCACGAACATTATACTGTGTGTGGAGGGATGGCGGTACTGTGGGAACATTATACAGTGTGTGGGGATGGCGGTACTAGAGGAACATTTTACGGTGTGGAGGCCAAAAAAGGGTCACGATACTGTGAGAGCAATACATGTTTCCTTGGTTCCCATCTTTCATACTTGGGTTGTATGTATCTATCACTTGGAAAGGAACAAAACCATTGTGATTCTAATAAGGTGGCCACACAAAAACAACCTAAATATAAAACTTTTAAAACAACCCCACAATTTGTACATCTTCAGGGTAAATCGCTATCTAACCATTTGATTAGAGTTGATACCATTAAGCTAAAGTGTCTAAACAGACTTTCTTTCACTTTTCCGTGTTTGTCATGTCAGAACTGTTCTAGGATTACACAGGTCTGCGACTAAAAAGCTGTTTGATTATTTTCATATAATTTCCATGTACTTTGGTGATTTGATAACGAAAAAAATAATGAAAAAAATCCTTAACGTTAGGACTTGCCACAAACCTATAGGTTCTTCTGCAAACTCTGGTGTGAATCATAGGCAACCAGCTTATTTTCTTTCCACATTAACATCAATAGGAACTGTGTGATTGGCTGGTGACAGTCAGGTGGTTAGTGACATAATGAAAGGTCCTTATGCTTTCAAGAAACTTGCATTGGAATTTCATTCATCAACCGTGTTTCCCCAAACTAGCATTATAGCTTTGCGGAAGTGTATTAATTCGCCTGACGACCGTTTCTGTTTCATTTGTGGTGAATATACAGTTCGTTTCTTACTTTGCCCAGAAAGACAAGTTGGTTTATTGCATCGATGTCGAAGGTTTGATGGGTCAATTCAAAATCCAATATGATTCCGCGCAATGGCGTATTTTTATAGATTATTCAAAAAGAAGTCTCAAAGCAGTTTTACTCCACAATGGCGGTTTTTACGCTTCCATCCCTGTAGGCCATTCTGTACACTTGAAGGAAACCTACGAGAACTTGGAATTGGTTCTTCGTAAACTTAAATATGAAGATCACGGTTGGCAATTGTGTGTGTGGATTTGAAGGTCTTGTTCATGTTGCTCGGGCAACAAGCTCGGTATACCAAATACCCTTGTTTTCAGTGTCTGTGGGGCAGTCGAGACCAACAAAATCACTGGACCAAGAAAAGTTGGCAGCCGAGGGTGCTCACGGTCGGTTAAAAAAAATGTCCTTTGAGAAACTTTGGTACCTCCCTATAAAGTTCTTCTACCACCTCTCCACATTAAATTGGGCTTCATGAAGCAATTCGTAAAATCACTTCCAAGAGATGGGGAATCCTTCCAATACTTGGTCACCAAGTTTCCAAGCCTCTCGGAGGCAAAATTTAAAGAAGGTGTGTTCGTCGGACCAGACATTAGAAGTCTTATAGCTGATAAAGAGTTTGTCAATACCATGACGGATCCTCAAAAAGGGTGGATTGCATTTAAAGAGGTCGTAGAGACATTTTTAGGCAATAAAAAAAGATTCTGACTACAAAAAGATCGTCGGACGAATGCTGAAAGCATTTCAAGCTTTAGGTTGCCTGATTTGTTTGAAAGTGCATTTCCTCCATTGCCACATTGACTACTTTCCTGAAAATTTGGGAGCTGTGAGTGAAGAGCAAGGTGAACGATTCCACCAGGACATTAAAGAGATGGAAAGAAGATATCAGGGAAAATGAAGCATTACAATGATGGCAGACTGCTGTTGGATGCTTCAGAGAGACATTAGAGATGCTACTCACAAGCGTAAATGTACCAAGAGGAGCCTCACAGAGAAAAAAAATCTATTTTAGTGAGTATTCAATCACAACGCAGTAAACATCTACAGAGACGAGTTCTCGATTTACTCCCTGGAATCACTTTCTCCCAAAGGGTTAAATGACGTCTGTAACTTCAGGGTCTTTCTATGAAGCTTCTTCTCCGAACTTTATTCCTCTGTTTTCTGCTGTATTTATATCACTCTCCGGAATCAGGAATGTATTAAGTCCTATAGAAACTGCGGAGAAATAATCATCTCTAATTCTGTGTTTCCAGGATTCTTCTAGTGGGAATCAGCTGCGATATCCCCTGTGCAATATATATCTAGTATTAATGCGCCAGTAATGGGGGATCTCCACATACCTCCACCTGCAGAGCCGCCACCACATATATGGCTGTTCTGTGCACACAGGACCTGTGATGAGGTCACAGGAGGGGAGAAGTCAGGGGTCACATAAATCAGGCATGATTGCCTCTTGTCTTCCCACAACCCCCTATCTTTTAGCAGGAGGTAGGGGAGTTTTTATTGTGTTTAGGAAACAAAGGGAATGAAGGGCAATATGTTGGTATTATGACCATCCGTACTGAATGAGCTTTATTGCCGTGACTTCCTACTTGTATGCATTTATTTGTGAGATCAGAATAGCACTCTATGAATGATGTTATATAACAATGAATTATCATAATATATAGTTCACAAAGTATCATAAAAATATGATCAAATGTTTGGGGCAATAGGATCAAATATGCCTCCTCGCCCCTCCTTATATGTGAATGGATTGGTACTGATCTTTAAACGCAGGCTTGTAATACATACGCGCAGTTGAAGGTCTTATAAGGGATGCTGCGCTTCAAGGTGGAATGCAGGGATGACTACGCGAGTACGCGCCGCGGAAGTGATGTATTTCTGGGGCGCATTTACATTAGTATTTGGACAATCGCGCCCCAGAAGTGACATGGGGGAGCGTCATGATGATATGGTGGGTTCCACTGTGGAATGCATTTGTGAAAGCATTTATCAGCCGTTGCTAATCTATCGCCACTTTGAATGGAGGGAGGTGTTTGGAGGCATTGGCCGCCTTTTGCCTAATATTATGTATGTATCATTCAGTATGTTTCTGGGGTGGGAGTGGAGGGGAGGGGGAGGTGATAAGAGGATGAACCCTTTTATCTATTTAAACAGGCAAATGGACCCCACGGGCTCATCATATTTATCAGAGATATCGGCCTCCTGAAGAACCTTGACATGGAGAAACGCGTTGAGGCTTTACCTGACCAACAGTAATGCTTGTGAACAAGCTAAGAATCCTCTATTGTTAGATATGCACTTTATCTTGCTGCCTTAGGCTCCACCATCAGTATTTGATCAGTATTCCATCATTAATTTTTCTCAGGAGTGGGAGACAAAACCAGGTGAGGAACAATCTGAGAAAAGGTATAATAGAAACAAGTCACCAATTCTGCATTTATCACCCACTCCTGGTTTTGTCTCCCACTCCTGAGAAAAAATACTGACCAAATACTGATAGTGGGGCCGTGTCCTTAAATTGATGATCTCTTTGGTTGCTATTATGGGCTATCAGATATAGCTGACCAACATAATTTGATAAGGACGCTAGTGTCATATGTCATTTATCAAGCACTGTGCACATCTTGCAAAATTTATGTGGGTTGCACTAGCCGCATGCTCAAAAGACGCATCGCAGAGCATGTTACTGGAGCGACTCCGAATCCTAATGCAGTGAGTCCTCCATGTCAGGGCTCAGCAAACATTTTGCTGATTTTCACTGCTGTGATCTTTCCTCACTTAGGTTGTGTGCCCACTATGCGTTTTTTAAGCGTTTCCGCAGCGGCAATTCCGCTGCAGAAACGCTTAAAAAACGCTTGGTAGAAGGTCTGCGTGTTCCCCTATGATAATCCACATGTGCTGTGCACATGCTGCGGAAATTTCCGCTGCGGATTATCATTGCAGAAAAATCCGCAGCACTACCAATTATTTTACGTAAACACAGCGTTTTCGCCGCCATTGACTTGCATTGGAAAGAATGGATTCCGCATCACTGCATTTGCAGATGCGGAATCTATGCGTTTCAATGTGTGGATGGTACCCGGGTCTGGAGAAGAGGAGACTCTCCTCCGGACCCGGGTACCATAGTACCTGTAAAAAAAAGAATAAAATAAAAAATAAATATTATACTTACCTTCTGATGGCCCCCGGTGTCCTTGTCTCGGCTTGCCATCAGCTCGCAGTAGACTAAAGAACCTGTGCTGATGTCATTTTTCATGTGACGGGTAACGCGACCGATGAAGTTGGCAGGTCCTTAAATCTACCGCGAGCTGCCGGCAAGCAGAGACAAGCACACCGCGGGCCATCAGAAGGTAAGTATAATATTTATTTTTTATTTTTTACCATTCTTTTACGGTCACACTATATAAATCCATGCCGGTTGCATGGATTTATATAGTGTGACCAAGTTGTCAAGCACTTTCCAAGTGATGCTAAAATCGCCTGGAAAGCGCTTGTCAACCCGCATGCAGAAATGCATGTGAAGAACACTTCACATCCGCTTGTCCCTGGCAGGAAAAACACATGCACAATCCGCATGTACAATCCGCATGCGTTTTTTCTGCCAGGGAGATGCAGAAATGCTCAGGAATAAGTCCGGAGCATTTCTGCATAGTGGGCACATAGCCTTAAGTTTATTGGTATAGATAAGGTGCAAAGACAAATAGGTGGAGGAGATAGAGACAAGCTGCTCTTAACCAGAGAAGCATCCTGGATTCTGAAACTTAAGGCTGCGTGCCCACGATGCGTTTTTCATGCATTTCCGCTGCGGAATTTCCGCAGCGGAAACGCATCAAAAACGCTTGGTAACCCGCACCCCATGGTCCCCAATGGCATTCCGCAATGTCAATGCACATGCTGCGGATTTTTCCGCAGCGTTTCTGCAGCGCTCATAAATCCGCAGCATGTTCATTAATTTTGCGGAAGCGCCACCACTGGCTTGCATTGAGACGCATAGAATCCGTGTCTGTACATTTGTACAGGCGGATTAAATGTGTCTCTATGTGCGGATGGTACCCAGTTCTGGAGGAGAGAAGACTCTCATCCAGACCTGGGTACCATTGTACCTGTAAAAAAAAGAATAAAATAATAAAAGTTTATATTCACCTGTCCGGCAGCCCCTGCAGCGCTTCTCCTTCCAGGACCTGAGATGATGTCACGGTCATGTGACCGCAGGCTGTCTCGCGAGATGCCGGCAAGCCAGGAAGGAACCAGGAAGGAGCACGACAGCACACGCGGCGGCATCGGAGGTAAGTATAGCTTTATTTTTTTATTTTTACGGTCACACTATATAAATCCATGCCAGTTGCATTGATTTATACAGTGTGACCTAGTTGTCAAGCACTTTCCAAGTGATGCTATCGCCTGGAAAGCGCTTGTCAGTCCGCATGCGGAAACACATGCGTTAACGCATGTGGATACGCATGTGAATCCGCATGTATTCTGCAGGAAAAACGCATGCACAATCTGCATGCGTTTTTTCTGCCAGGGAGATGCAGAAATGCTGCAGAAATTTTCTGCTTCATTTCTGCATCGTGGGCACATAGCCTAACTCTCGTATTCCCAATGGTCTCAATTTTCGCAATGATCTAATGTACATTTTTTGATACTTTTTTCTAATGGTGTACTTAATTTGCCAGCATACCATGCACATAAGTTTAATTTATGCATATTACTGAGCAATTATCCTCAGGAGGATTTTCATTCACTAATGAACTTCCTGTTCTTTGTTGTATCCACCCTATTTTCTCTTTTGTTTTCAGTCCATATGTATATATATGTCTTTTAGCTACAGCAATGTAACCTATGATTAAGAACCGCTGTTTGGTTCGAAACGCGTAAGGTCTGCCTTACATATGGCGCTTTTTTAATGGAACTAATAAAATGGACCTTTTAACTTTACATCTCTTGTGATGGATACGGAGAAGATGCTGGAGTTTTTCTAATCTTCTTCTTACTGTATAGAGCGGAGCCGCGCTTGTGAGATATATACAGAGAGGATCCATATGTGTATGGAGCGGAACCGTGTATGCATGACATGTGCAGAGCAAAGCTGTGTGTACAACATGGACAGAGGGGAGACGTGTGTGAGTGACATGAATGGAGCAGAGCCAGGTGGTGCACGACATGTGTGGAGCAGAGCTGTCTGTTGCACGATGTGTACGGAGCAGAGCTGTGTGGTGTAAGACGCAGGGCTGTGGAGTCGGTAAGCCAAACCTCCGACTACGACTCCTCAATTTCTATGACACCAACTCAGACTCCCTCATACATGGCTCATGTTAATGTGATAGATTTACTGTAGCACAGATTAATCTCAGCTAAAAGTCTAGACCCTTAGATCAGGAATAGGGCCGACATTTATAGGACATTTCATAACTTTCCCAAATTCTTATGAAAAAATATTCCCCACAAACTGAATTGAACTACTGTACCCAATTTATTATATATTTTAGGAGTCAGAGTTGGTCCATTTTATACCGACTCCGAAGCCCTGGTAAGACGTGTGTGCAGCAGAGCTGTGTATGTACGATGTTTATACATTATGGTGTGGGGTGTCATAATGTTCCATTATCGGACCCTTCTTGACTTGAGTTCCATCATATTTTATTTAATGGTGGAACCAGCAGTGTGGCCATTTCTCTGAAGAGTCCCAGGAGCCATTTTTCATCACAACACAGAGCTGCATGTTGCTGACGCTTCTGTGAGCTGTCTGCGTGGCCTAAATGTGCTTTTGCGGCTGCAGCGTCTCCGGACTTGTCTCTATCAAGCACATCAGGTGTAGCATCGGCGTCTCTGCCCTCTGCCAGTCAGAGACTCCGTCCCTCTCACCGCCGCGCTCCCTGCCCGGCGTCCTCCAGCGCTCCTCTTCCTGTTTCTGCTGCCGCACTAAGGAGTCCCCGGCCAATTGCCGGAGGTCCTCCCATATATAAGGCACCTCCTCCAAAATGGAGGTGCCCGAGCAATATTTGATGCACAGTGTACTTACCTCTGCTTCAGCCCTCAGGTCCCGCTGCTAGCCTGACTACTAGTCCTGCCCGCCAGCCTGACTATCAGTCCAGTCCGCCAGCCTGACTACTCTCCAGCCTGACAGTCTGTCTTCCGTTCAGTCTGCCAGTCTCTCTATGGGCTTCGCCCGCCTGCTTACCTGGGAGCACCTGCCTGTTACCTGTCAGCCTACCTGGAGGCTCCCGCCTGTCACTTGCCGTGACCACCTGTCTGCCTACCCGGAGGCTCCTGCCCGTCACTTGCCGTGACCACCTGACAGCCTACCTAGAGGCTCCCGCCTGTCACTTGCCGTGACCACCTGTCTGCCTACCCAGAGGCTCCTGCCTGTCACTTGCTGTGACTACCTGACAGCCTACCTAGAGACTTCCGCCTGTTGCCTGCTGTCTCTGCCAGTTCATCTACCCGGACCTCTCGTCAGCCTGCCTGCTGTGCCCATCTGCAGTATCGGTCAGTCTCAGCCATCTGACCCGTGGGAGTCACCTGCTCTCTTACAAGGTCGTCCCCAGAGTAGCACCTGGTCCCTCTGCTCGGTCCCTCCCTGGTCACGGAGTCTTTAGCCGCCGTACGACCAGGGTCGGTCCGAGTGGATACTTAGTTACACCCCTCTGGGTCCCTCCTTGCACCGCAGCACAGAGGTTCCACCACCTGGATCCCTAACATCAGGGACATCATTGGTTAGTGATCACACTCAGGAGTTGCCAGCCATTGATCCTGCACCACCGCTAATTCTGTATTACTGCGTACAGTTCTATATAGATGCAGGATGGTTAATCAAGTAAGACAGACCGTTGCCTAATCAGCTTAATTTATTAATTTATGTACTTCTCTCTCACTTTGAAGCTTAGCACAGTCTGCAAACGACATACACTTAGAAATCACTCCTTTACATACACCCTCTGAACTTTCAGCAGCAAACTGGGGTTTATTGGCATGTAGGGAAGAGTTTTTTACAGATTGTAATATTAAAGCCGACATTCAAGTTATGGGCATTTAAACGCTAGAGAATAAAATGAATTATCTGAGAAGGAAAGCCGACTGTTCTGGACATTTAAAATCACTGAAATCTAATGATGATTTGGCACGTGTACAACGGGGACTCCCTATGTTTAAAGACATTTCTCAATTCCAAGATGATTTAAGTTTTCAAAAAGAAGGAGAGCAAATCCATTAGGAATGTTCTCAAAAATTATTTAAGTTGGCGTTGAAAAGGAATATTCAGAGATTAATTCTGAATTAGAAAAAGCCAATATTATTATTATAAAGTGGAATTAAAGTCACACTTAATGGAGAAGCAATTGAAAACTTTATCAAATAAATTCGATAAAAAAAACTTGTTCCCATTCAAGCAGAAATTAAATAAAGAAAAATTCATTAGAGATTAGAATGATTTAGGTAACCGTCAAAATTTTTCTTGGAATAAGAATAAGAACAAATTTACTGCTAGAAACCACTCGTTCAGACAATACAGAAAAAGAACCAACCAGGACAGGTGGACCACTTATTCGGATTCCAGTGCAACAGAGGAATTGTTTGCTACTCGAGATATGGCTTCATTTAATACCCCTGCTATGGTAGTTAAAAATCCGACTCCTTTAGGAAACGCACTAGGAGAGGTGGGACAAGGTGCATCTGGCACCACAGGCAAAAAACTCAAGCAGGTGTCATGGAGAGAGTAATGAGTATACTGACCAAAGGCAGAGAAGTAATCAACCTTACTGATCACCATCTGGACAAAAAACATCTGTCCTTACCCTCCAAGGGTTTAAATTACTGTATACCTGAGTTGTTTGACTTGTCTGATTTTAAAATTGATCTTTTTAAAGCCACAAGGAAGATACATTTGCATTAAGCATTCAAACAAATGCTAATGTTGAATCATAACGCTTCTCGGGTGAAACACTTGTCGTTGCTAATACTTTAGGCTTTAGTGTAAATTCGCCACTAGATTTAGCGCTGCCCAGCAACGCTGAAATGCTAATGAGTTTAAATGAGTCTTACGTGGGCTACACAATTACACAAGCTACAACTCCATTAACAAAGCGATTGACTTTTTTCAACAATGTACTGTACATCCAAGAAATTTGAGTGTCGGTGAGAACATAGCCTTAAAAGATATTAAAACATGGAGTGATACAGTCATACGCAAGGCAGGAAATATTGTGCTGCTAAAAAAAGACTCCTATACAGCAGAAGCACTCAGGCAATTGCAGGAGGAGTCTACATACAGTGCATTATTGAGTGGTCGTACAAATAAGTATAAAAATCTGTTGCAGACATTTTTGAGAACCCAAGTGGAAAAAGGAATGCTATCCAAGAAGGCAGCTGAAAAACTCCTACTGGAGTTCCCACTTAGACTTAACTGGTACTGTATACCTAAAGTACTTCAATCCCTTACAGCATCTCCAGATGTCTGATAGTATCCGGAATTGGCTCCGTCATGGAACCACTTTCCAAGCACCTGGATTGGCTTCTAAGACCATTATTGATGCCTTCACCCCTTGGCCATTTTCCATTTTTTGCGCTTTAGTTTTTTGCTCCTCTTCTTCCCAGAGCCACAACTTTTTTATTTTTCTGTCAATATGGACGTGTGAGGGCTTGTTTTTTGCGGGACGAGTTGTACTTTTGAACGACATCATTGATTTTACCATATTATATACTGGAAAAAATCTAAATGCGGTGAAATTGCAAAAAAAGTCTAATTCCACATTTCTCTTTGTTATTTGTTCATTGAATGCTAAAACTGGCCAGCCACTATGATTCTCCAGGTCAGTATGAGTACACAGATACCAAATATGTATAGGTTCTTTTTTATTTAAGTGGTGAAAAAAAATCCAAAATTTGTAAAAAAAAAAAATAAAAAATGAAGCCATTTTCCAAGATTTTCTCTGCAGTACAACCATTTTATTATTATGAAAATCAAGTGCTGAACAAATCTGCATTCTGAGGACTAAAGGAAGTTTGGCCTGAACAGTGTGCCTTACAGAAAGAGCCAAAAAACAGTATTTTCTGAATTCATCAAATCAAGAAGTAACATTTGGAGTTACAAGCGGGCTATGGAATCTGTAAACCAAACCACCGACTCCACAGCAGTCTCACTACTGAGCATAAAGTACAGAACAGATTCATCTCAAAGAAAAGCCTAAATCCTTAGATCAGGAACAGAACAGACATTTATAGGACATTTCATTACTTTCCCAAATTCTTATGAAAACAGCACATTCTACATTGTACTACTGAACCAATTTATTACATATTTTAGGAGTCGGTCCATTTTATACCGACTCCACAGCCCTGGACAAGAACTTGTCTTTCTAGAAACTATCTGGCAATGCTGAGATTTATACAGATTGACCAGAAACACTTTAGCTGACGGTGCAAAAACTGATATCTGCACTTTGAGTTCTCTATAATTTTCCATAACAATCAAGTCACACAGACACAGAGGAAGATAGATAAATTTTTACTTTGACATTAGCAAATCTAAGGCAATATTAAGATCCCCTGTTGTCTTTAATTACCGCAGTGCCCTCCCATTAATGGGTCAACACCACGTTTAGCTATGTGGATGATTTAGGACACATTATCCACATCAATTAGATCGGGAGGTCGGCTTTTACTAGCAGATAGGAGGAACAGATGCTGCATGGAGGACGCCCATCGGATCGGACCAGCCTCATTTAAAAACAGTGAGGGACCAAATCAAAAGGTATTTTTGAGGAGAACAGAGGGAGTCAGGAGGCAGTGTAATCATTCGTGAAATGCAGAACAACAGCAGAAAAAGATAGTGCCATTTGTTGGGCTACTAAAAAACTGGTGACAGGTTCCCTTTAATGACTCCTTTGTGTCTGCGGATCCATCAGAGAACTAACTACACGTCCTTTTCTTTATGGACCAAATGTCCTCAAGGAATGAAATAACCGGAGACTTCCGTCCTTGTTATGTCCTGAAGATCAAACTCGCCAACGCAAATCAAAGGCCCCGTGAAAAAAAAAGTAAAAAAGGACAGAAGAAGGGAGTCATCTGCCTGCACTTTGTGGTTTACGGGTTAGTGGGAAACAAAAAATGAGAACGTTTGAGAAAAACATGGGGCGTTTATCACATAGAAGAAAATTACGTGAAAACGGCCGAGTGTGACTGCGGACAAGCGATAGAACAGTAAGAAAGGACCGGGGAGAACGACTGGACTGTGTCCAAGAGGAATCATCACTGAGCAACAGCAGCCATCATAGGAAATACTACAGATTGTATCAGTGACTGCAGCGCCCCCAAGAGGAGAAGAGAACAATGGAATTATATAATGGAGGATCTCCACATACCTCCACCTGCAGAGCCGCCACCACATATATGGCTGTTCTGTGCGCACAGGAGCTGTGATGAGGTCACAGGAGGGGAGGAGTCAGGGGTCACATGATCAGGGGCCTCAGTGGATGCAGGACTCTGCTGTGCTGGTTGTCATGGTGCTGGATGAGCTGAAGTTTATGTGTGGGGTCAGGAGGGGTTTACAGTGTGGATGTAGCAGAGCCGTGTGTGTATGAGGTGTACGGAGCAGAGCCGCGTGTGTACGAGGTGTACGGAGCGGAGCCGCGTGTGTACGAGGTGTACGGAGCGGAGCCGCGTGTGTACGAGGCGTACGGAGCGGAGCTGTGTGTGTACGAGGCGTACGGAGCGGAGCCGCGTGTGTACGAGGCGTACGGAGCAGAGCCGCGTGTGTACGAGGTGTACGGAGCGGAGCCGCGCGTGTACGAGGTGTACGGAGCAGAGCCGCGTGTGTACGAGGCGTACGGAGCAGAGCCGCGTGTGTACGAGGCGTACGGAGCGGAGCCGTGTGTGTACGAGGGGTACGGAGCGGAGTCGCGCGTGTGCGAGGTGTACGGAGCAGAGCCGCGTGTGTACGAGGCGTACGGAGCTGAGCCGCGTGTGTACGAGGTGTACGGAGCAGAGCCGCGTGTGTACGAAGTGTACGCAGCGGAGCCGCGCGTGTACGAGGCGTACGGAGCGGAGCCGCACGTGTACGAGGCGTACGGAGCGGAGCCGTGTGTGTACGAGGGGTACGGAGCAGAGCCGTGTGTGTACGAGGTGTACGGAGCAGAGCCGCGTGTGTACGAGGCGTACGGAGCTGAGCCGCGTGTGTACGAGGCGTACGGAGCAGAGCCGCGTGTGTACAAAGTGTACGGAGCAGAGCCGCGTGTGTACGAGGTGTACGGAGCAGAGCCGTGTGTGTACGAGGTGTACGGAGCAGAGCCGCGTGTGTACGAGGCGTACGGAGCTGAGCCGCGTGTGTACGAGGCGTACGGAGCAGAGCCGCGTGTGTACGAAGTGTACGCAGCGGAGCCGCGCGTGTACGAGGCGCATGGAGCGGAGCCGCACGTGTACGAGGCGTACGGAGCTGAACCGGGCGTGTACGAGGTGTACGGAGCAGAGACATGTGGTGTACAGAGCAGAGCTGTCTTTTGCACAACATGTATGGAGCGAAGCCGTGTGCGTACAAAGTGTTCTGAGTGGAGCTGTGTGTATAACATGTACAAAGTAGAGCTATCTGTTGTACGAGGTGTACGTAGCAGAGCAGGTGCACGACGTCTGTGCTGCAGAACCATGCAAGTACGATGTTTATATATTATGGTGTGGGGTGTCATAATGTTCCGTTATCGGACCCCTCTCGACTTGATTTCCATCATATTTTATTTCATGGTGAAACCAGTGTGCAGCCATTTATCTGAAGAGTCCCCGGAGCCATTTTTTAGTAGAACACCGGGCTGCACGTTGCTGACGCTTCTGTCAGCCGCCTGAGTGGCCTAAATGTGCTCTCATGGCTGCAGCGTCTCTGGATTTGTCTCCATCAACCACATCATTGGTCGGTGATCAGACAGGAGCTGCTGGCAGAGGATCCTGATTATTTGAACATTCAGCAGCAGAACCTTCCTCAGACGACCATTAATAACCTCAGTGACAGCGGCCGAGGCTGGAAGTGTCCAGATTTCTGCATGAGGCTTAGACTCCAGACATTTTGAAAATTTTGTTCCCATTTACCATCATCTGCAGTAACTCTTTAACCTCTGAGTTCCAGAATTCCATGACTTTTCCTTCATGTTACAATTTCAATATTTAAGCATGCTCTGTGATTGGCTGCTATGGGTTACAAGGTCAGATTTACAGTACTGTGCAAACATTTTAGGTAGGTGTAGAAAAAATGATACACTTTCAAAAATGTAAGTGTTGGGTGTTTATTTTTAAGAATGAACAAAATGCAAAGTGAACAAACAAAAGAAAAATCTAAATGTGTGAGACTTGTGCAGAATCTTCAGTTTCTTCATGTGATGTCAGACAGACTGGATGATTTTGAGATTAGTGCTCTGTGGGGCCGTGTCATCATTTCCAAGACACTTCATTCTTTACTCTGAAGATAGTTCTTATTGACATTGCCTGTATGTTTCGGATTGTTGTCCAGCTGCAGAATTAATTTGGAGTCAGTCAGATGGCTCCCCGATGGTATTACATGATGGGTAAGTTTCGGCCTGTATTTCTCAGTATTGAAGACCCCAAGAAATGGACAACATTAAGGACCATAGGCACAGTAATCGGTTAAGGAAACAATGCAGCAAATGAAAGACACATCATGCTTACTTCCCTTCGAATCTGGAAGATGTCCAGCAGTCATATCCGCTCAGAAGTAGCAGCTACAAGTGGGACCCAGCTATACTCATCTACTATTCGGAGACGTTTGGAAAGATGTGGGCTTCTTGGAAGAATTGCTGCCAAAAACCATACTCTCAACATGTAAGAAATGCCAAGCAACTCAACTGTGCATGAAAACATAGGAACTGGGGTAAAGAAAAATGATCAAGAGTAATATGAAAATTTTTGGACCATACTCAATTTTGAGAAATCTGTCTTTAGATGCATTAACTTGAGTTGGCTTAGATTAAGGAAAAATTATATTTGATGTGTGCATTAGACATTTTTTTCCACAAATTACATATTCCTTCAAAAGCAGGGAGGTCAGTCAGTGCCAAAAAAAGTACCAAATTGGCTATTTTTAATGTGACCCCTGTAACTAACACAGGGCACGGGTATCTCAAAAATATACACCTCCTATAAAAGGTGAGACATCAAAAACAAAAGGCATTAAAAAGTGACAAGTGGGTGGTGGTTAATAAGGAATGTTGCAGCAAGAGATTTCTATTCCAGCAGTAGCGCAGCCGATTTTACAGTAAACTTGATTTTTATCCTAGTTTGGAAAGGTTCCATGTGGTGGATTTCTCCCCCAGCCACGAGGCAGCGGCAGCAGGTTATTTGAACCTTTACAGTGCTTGTGTCTATCCACGACTACTCCAAAGAGCCAAACCTATTATATAATCTATTTCTTATATTAGGGATTTACCCTATTGTGTAAATTGGTTCTCCAAAGTTTTGCGCGAAGTTGCAGATATTTTTCTGAAAAGTGGATAGGGCTTGGGAAGAGGGAGCAGTGTCAACAATTTTGCAACAAAATTACAATAATGTAATTTAATTTCTGGTGTGTAGACAATTTAAAGATGCACAAAAATTATTAAGAGGCGTACACTAGGGCGAGTCAAATTTTTTGTGCAAATTTTTAGGTCTCACCTCGTGGAATAATTCCTTTGGTGTGAGTGGAATATACACAAAATTTCATAATATTGCAACATTGTTTACTGGTGGCTCAATCATCGCAAAACTAACAATTATTTGTAATAAAGGTCTTGCAGCAAAGTAAATGCACAATTTTACAGTAGTTTCACTTTTTTTCATGAAACATACTTTATTTGGTTCAGGATAGTCATGGTGATGCTTCTCCACACACTGGAAAATAAACTGTTTCTGGTCTTCTTTATTGACAAATAGAATGTATGCATAAGAGCAATGGAGTGTTTGGCAGCATCATTCATGCTTTTCAATACGGCGACTTTTGAGGATGCATCAATGTAACTTGTATTAGTGTGCCACAGACAAGGATCTTCATGAAGAAAATCTTGGTTTATTTCCAGTGCAACAAACTGTTTTTTTGTGTTGGACGACATGAAGTTTCTTGTGTGACACAAGGTTTTCGGCAAGCTGCGTGCAAGTTGAGCAGACATCGTTGCCTTCCATCTGCAGAGCCAATACCATCTCAACCTTTTCTGCAGTTGGAACCTCGCTGTCAAAAAAAGACACACCCGCCATAATCTCACTGAGGTACCACAGGTGTCTGTTGAGAGTTTTTATTGCTGCCTCAACAACAGGCGCATTGATTCCTTTGTATGCTACGAGTTCTTGCAGCAATGTCAAGTCATTTCTCGGCGAGGTGGCTGGCATCTGACAAAGGTACCAAGCCTTCAAGTATAAGCGGACAGTAAAAGTGCATAACTGACAGAGATTTTTTAACTCTGTCAAACTTAAAATGAAATTGGTAATGAAACATGAACATCTTCAGAGCGTATATCACTTTGGCCATCCATCGAGCCAGATGACAGGCACCTGGAGTGTTGATGTGTACATCTAGGTTTGCCGGCCAACCAACGAACTGGATTGCCAGTGCTAATTCCTTGTAATCATCTCTTTAATGGCATTGTGCAAGCTGGTTCGTGCAATATTCAACTAGACACTCCTTAAGTGGACCTAGCTCAATTGAAATGGTCATCTTCCATTCTAGTCGAAAACTTGGTTTTATCCAGTTGATTCCAGGCAGCGGAAAATCTCTCAAACAACTTTATATTTGGACCTGTTGATGCCGGCCACAATTTATCAAACACGCTTGCTATAATTAACTGGTGAATGTGGTGCCTACAAGGCAAACTCTGTAGTTCTTTCTGCAATTTCTGTTGCAAGAGGACACATGCACAAGCCTTTGTACCAGTGTCCCAGTGTACAATCAGTGGACCACTGCTATCAAAGGAAGCTTGGATAACAAATGCTGCAATCTCTTGATGCCGGCGACAAGCCTGTCTGATCGATTCCCTATTTAACGTGAGACAGTCTGGATCATGGCCAAGAGACTAAAAAGCAGCAGAAAGCAAGTAGGTTGCTTTTCTATCACTGATATTAGTTCTGTCTAAAGCTGCAGCAACTTCCGGAGTCACAATGTTGACTGGTCTTACTGACTTACATTTCTTGGGACTAAAATGCCCTTCGCCCTCATTACTATCATTGTTGGAAGAGCCGTTGTCACTGCAACTACTACTGCCAAGTCCAGCCAATGCTGTCGACTGCTGAACTCTGTTTCCTTTTTTCTTCACTTCTCTGAAAGTAATGCTCTCATAAATCTGCTTTCCTCGACCTTGGCCAGCATTCTGTCTAACGTTCCCATACTTCCATGACGACCTTTTTCTCTTTGAGCAAACAAGAAGTCACGATCTTCCTGAAGTTTTATAAGTTTCATGGCATCAGCATGAGCAACATAAAACAAATCATCAAGTTTATTAATAAACTCCTTCTTGGATTCTTGTCTTTTGGTTTGCTGTTTAGCATTCTTCTTGAGACTCTTCCATTGAGCAAACAGACTCTTCACCTTACTGATCACTTGAGTTTTACCCAGAACTAAAGTACTTTGTTGACTGCGACTGTAGCACTGGTACATGTTGATTGCAATTCTGTACAGTACAGGAAATAAAACCTGGCCAACACCTGCCAACTCGACGGCAGCTTAGAAATGGTAAAACTGCCTGCTGTTCCTCCAATTAACCACATTCCTCTAACACTGCAATTTGAAGACGCCAATTTTTCTGCCAATAGTGTCTAAACCTGTGGGAGTGAAAAAGAAAAGGGAAATCCACCGGCACATCCAACAGGAAGTAATTAAAAATTGTTCTTTATTGAAGAAAAAACTAAAACATGCTAAAATTAAACCTCAGAAACCTGACGCGTTTCTGGTGTATACAACACCCTTATTCATAGGACGACTGAGGCAACATGTAACAGACCAGACTTTATACCAAACTTGCAATAAATGAGCAAAAACAATAGGTGGAGCTCAAATCAATGCTGCAGAGGAAGTTGCAGACAATACAGGTGATGAGCATGAAATAATAAATGCAGTGCAATGAAAAATAAATAATTCATAAAGCATACCCAACATGGCAATAATATTCTAAATGGACAAATATAATTGCAATAACAATTCACATAATGGCAACTAATGGAAGCCGCAATTCAGCAGTCAGTATCACACAGGATGAAATCAGATATGCAGCCAGTAACACAAAAAATGGAATTAGGTGCAAAAATCGACAAACGGTATTACACAGCCTAGCAATCAGTGTCTCAACATCACTATTAAACAAGCAGTATCAGAAAAAAAAATAATAATAATAATAATCACAATCACTAATAAATAAAAAATAAGTCATTTTTGTAATTCATGCCCCGGGGATATTTAGTGACCAAGGTCAATATCCAGTAGGCTTCTCTTATAGCTAATTGTTTCTGCCGGCTGCCCCCCCGAATGGAATGATCAACTTTTTCAATCCCAAAAAAAGACAAACAGGAAAGGTCTCCTCTATGCAATGTGCTAAAATGTTTAGCTGCCCCAGAATAACCAGAGTTACCACTGCTGATGTTACCAATGTGCTCAGCTATTCTTTTTTTGAGTTTACGTGTTGTGTAACCTATATATTGTAAATTGCAGATTTTGCAATGTATGCAGTAGATTACATGACTGGTTTCACAATTAATGAATGTTTTGATAGAATATGACACACCCTCAGAAGAACTGAAAGTGTGTTTCTTATTATCCGCATACTGACATACATTGCATCTGCTCAATGCACATTTGTAAAAACCTGTAGCTGAAAGCCAAGATGAGGGGGGTTTTACATTGCGTGTCAGGCTGGGAGATAGCATGTCACCAAGTGATCTGCCTCTTTTAGCTACCACCTGACAACCACCATCTAGAATTGTACGAAGGCGGTTGTCTTGATTTACCACTGGTAAATATTTCTGGATAATGCCCTTAATAGTATGAAACGGATTGCTAAAGGCAGTGGAAAAAACAATGGTATGGGGAGAAGCCGATTTTGGTGTTTTCCCTGTACCATATAAAAAATTATCACGTGAAATATTATGCACTTTTTCAAATGCTTGATTCACTCTGGACCTATTGTATCCCCTATCTTTCAGCCTGTTCTTGATAGTTTTACTTTCCTTAACAAAAACCTCTTCGCTAGAACAAATCCTTCTAGCTCTAATAAATTCTCCCTTAGGGATAGCATTCGTAACATGCCTAGGGTGTGAACTGGAGGCTAAAAGAATGGTATTTCCAGCAGTGTCTTTCCTATATACAGATGAATCAACTCTATTGGTGATAAGCTTACCATGTAACATAATATCCAAAGAAGGAGTATTAGTAGTTAGATGACTACATGTGAACCAAACATTGCAGTTGTTAGACTTCAAATATAGAACAAAATCAGAATATGTTGACTCGCTCCCCTTCCAAACCAGGAGTACGTCATCCACATATCTACCAAACCATACCAAAGATGAAATGAAAGGATTGTTAGTAGAAAAAATATATATTTCCTCCCACCAAGCCATGAAGAGAATAGCTAATGAAGGTGAGAATTTCGAACCCATTGGGGCTCCCAACTTCTGAAGAAAAATTTTGACTGAAACATAAAAAAAATTATGCTGAAGTAAATAATCAAGTAACAATAAAAGGAACTGCTTGAGAGGTAATGAATAAGCACTATAATTGTCCAAATGATATTTCACGGCTACCATGGCTGTGGTGTGAGGAATAGAAGAATACAAGATTATTACATCACATGTTGCAAAGGAATAATCTGAATGGCAAGCAAAACTGTCAAAAACCTTCAAAACTGCGGAGGTATCTTTCAAATAACCCGGAGTCCTGGCTATAAGGGGCTGGAGATAGCTATCAATCCATTCACTGAGATTTTCATTTAGTGACCCTATGCCCGATATTATGGGTCTTAAAGGGGGTGGAAAATCCCCTTCATGAATCTTGGGCAAACCATGAAAAATAGGAATAATAGGAAATTCAGGGATTAGCCATTTAAATAATTTAGGATTAAGAATACCAAGCCTGATGCCCTCATTTAAACACTCAGACAATGCAGATTTAAAGGCAATTGTGGGATCACACTTTAACCTCAAATAAGTGTCAGTATCATTTAGAATAGAAAAAAATATTGTACAATATAGGTCCGAATCCAGCACAACACATCCTCCCTTGTCAGACTGGCGTATGGTCAGGTGTGGATTGTGTTGTAGATCTTTAACAGAATCTGACTGGGATTTATCAAAATTACTATTAAAGTGGATTTCATGAGTATCAGCATATAACTTCGTAAGATCCCTTTCAACCAAAGATTGAAAAAGGTCCAAGGAGGGAACTCTCGATTGTAAAGGATAATACGATGGATTAGACAAAGTGACACAAATATCCTCATCTGCTGGTTTATCCGAAAGCTGGTTAGTGTCCTGTAATGAAGATAAGGTTAATAGGGCAATTTGTTCCGAAACTGAAAGAGATGCATCAAGAGTTTGTTCATGAACAGTAACAGTCTCATCAGTAGGTGAAAAATAATGTTGCTCATTGAAAAAATGTCTCTTGACCGTAAGTAGACGTGTAAAACGATTAACATCCCTGATGGTTTGTAATAAATTGAAATTTTGTGACAGAACAAAGTTTAATCCTTTAGCTAGGACATCAATTTGTGCAGATGACAACACAAACGGAGTCAAAACAATAACGCTCTGGAGATTTTTATCTAGCGATGATGTCGGTGTTTTCTGACTCTCATGGGGTAGCGTCTCCAATCTTCTGTTCCTAGCTCTCCTGCCTCCCCTCCTCCTGCAACGTTTTTTGGAAACTGTTGGCCACGTTCCTGTCTGATACTTGTGCCGGATGCAGAGGTATCAGAACCACTGTCACATGAGTTAAAGTCCGATGATGTCCATTTCTTTCTCCTTCTATTTGGCTCCTGGTGTGAATAGTGACAAGAGCGATTTTTCAAAATAGACCTGAATGGCCTTTTGGAGGGGTCTCTGTTCCATATATAGATCTTATCATTATTGTAATCTGATATATCTCTATTGAACTTGGATTGTTTTATTTTGATGATAATCTCAATGCCTTGGAGGACAACATCAGACATCTTTTTCTTTAATTGACGATAGTCTGAGGTTTCTGAAATTTTGTTGAGCTCAACATTAATTAAATCAATGTCCATTTTTAGAGTTTGCAACCTAGTTTCTTCATATGAGGTGATTAGACCCATCAATTTTAGAGAACATTCAGAAAGTATCAAATTCCATTCAGTCAGGAATTGATCTGAAAAAATATATGTGGGTGATTTTTTGATATGTAATCCCCTGGGGATCATCTTTTTTTCAATATATTTTCTGATGGTATTATGATCCCACCATATCCGTAGTTCTTGCTTAGATAATTTTTCCAATTTATTAAAGAGATCTTTAATCTCTGAATGTGGGCCACAAGAACTGTCCATGCCATCAAACATTGCAGCCAGTTTGGCCATACGTAAATCCACCGCCATGCTGGTATAATGTGTAAGCTTGCACAAAATATCTGATAGCACCACACTTAGATGCAACAACTGCACATAGATTCAAACCAGCATATGGTAATGGACACCAGCATATCTTCCAGAAAATGTCACAAAATAAATGTCAAGCAGTATAACTTGATATATATCAACGGAGCTTCCTTGGATCACATAGAATGGCGTAGAAGGGAGGAGGGGAGAGGAATTGTAGAAAGCTTACCACGTTGTCGATTTCAAAATCATATGTCAGGCGGAATCCATCCTGAGGGTGCGGCACCCATTGGTGATCGCAAGCAAATGAAAAAGAAAAAAGGGAAATCCACCGGCACTTCCAACAGGAAATAATTAAAAATTGTTCTTTATTGAAGAAAAAACTAAAACATGCTAAAATGAAACCTCAGAAACCTGACGTGTTTCTGGTGTATACAACACCCTTATTGTACAATGTTTTTTTCTATTCTAAATGATACTGACACTTATTTGATGTTAAAGTCTGATCCCACAATTGCCTTTAAATCTGCATTGTCTGAGTGTTTAAATAAGGGCATCAGGCTTGGTATTCTTAATCCTAAACTATTTAAATGGCTAATCCCTGAATTTCCTATTATTCCTATTTTTCATGGTTTGCCCAAGATTCATAAAGGGGTATTTCCACCCCCTTTAAGACCCATAATATCGGGCATAGGGTCACTAAATGAAAATCTCAGTGAATGGATTGATAGCTATCTCCAGCCCCTTATAGTCAGGACTCCGGGTTATTTGAAAGATACCTCCGCAGTTTTGAAGGTTTTTGAAAATTTTGCTTGCCATTCAGATTATTCCTTTGCAACATGTGATGTAATAATCTTGTATTCTTCTATTCCTCACACCACAGCCATGGTAGCCGTGAAATATCATTTGGACAATTATAGTGCTTATTCATTACCTCTCAAGCAGTTCATTTTATTGTCACTTGATTATTTACTTCAGCATAATTTTTTTATGTTTCAGTCAAAATTTTTCTTCAGAAGTTGGGAGCCCCAATGGGTTCGAAATTCTCACCTTCATTAGCTATTCTCTTCATGGCTTGGTGGGAGGAAACACTAAATTACTTACCGGTAATGTGTTTTTCCTGAACCCATGACAGCACCTACAACGAGAGGGGGGATCCGCCCTTCCAGGACAGGAAACCTACAGAATAAAAGGACGGCGCCTCTCCACCACCTCAGTTGTTTACAGAGCATGAGAGGACACTACTTAATAGTTATATATCCCATGATTTTTCCTTCTACACACCACGTGAATCAAACACCATGAAGGAAAAGAAGTGATCAACTTCTACCAGTGATGGGAGGGAATATAAGGGTGCTGTCATGGGTTCAGGAAAAACACATTACCGCTAAGTAATTTAGTGTTATCCTATCACCCATGACAGCACCTACAACGAGAGATTTACAGAGAAAAAATTCTAAAGTTAGGGTGGGACCACAGCCTGTAGAACAGTTTTCCTAAAGGAAAGGACAGCAGAAGATCCCAGATCATGCCTATAGTGTCTATAGAAGGTGCAAGGTGAAGACTGAATCGCAACCTTACATAATGCTTGATGGGGACATCCACTTTCTTATTGTTCTGCCATGGATTCCCCGGATTAGCACCGAAAGTAGGGTGCATAATTTCCTGACTTTTATGGAAATTGGAAGCTATCTTTGGAAGATAAAGTAGCTCCCGAACCGACCTATCTTCTAGGCTCTGTATAAACAAAGGATTAACCAAAAAAGCTTGAATGTCACTAACTTACCATGCTGAAGTCAGGGCCATCGGGATAATAGTCTTTAATGTGAAGACCCTGAATCCATGGGTTCAAGCGAAGGCTTGTTACAGCCGTAAGCACTGGATTCACATCCCAGGGTGCCATCTTTGAACTGAAAATGGGCCTAGATCCAAAGCTCACTTTCACAATCCTTGCTTATTCAATGAAGGTTGGACACTGTTCTAGTAGTCTACGGCTAAAAAGGTCCACTTGCAATTCTCTTCCTCTTTATATGAGGTGCTGTTAAAGATAAAAGGTGAGACTTCGCCATCTGAACTGATTAGACATAAGTGTCATTAGGGATCTTGGCAGAGTTCCTCCATAATGGATTATGTAAGATAAAGCTACTCTGTTGTATGACAAGACCTTTACATGGTGACCATGTATAGATGAATGGAGCTTTCTTATATACTGCCTAAAGCTCCTTTAGGTTAGAGGAACCCGGTCTTTAGAGGCAGCCCCCGGGTGTGTACCCGTGACCATGCTACTACTGTAATGTAGGAGATTAGAGTTATTAACAGCAATTGCCTTGTTCAGAGTTGTGGCCAGACTTATTAATTTTGACATATAGCAGGACTCCTTATTCTACCTTGGGAGACCACAACGCTTACTCACTGCCCAGTGAGTTCTGCAGCACTCGATGGATCTGCCCATAATCCCGAAATAGTTGAGGTAAACTATTGTCAATGCCTTTTCCTTCGATATGAGACTTGTCCTAACTACTATAATTCTCCATAAAGCATTAAGGCCCATTAACATCTGAATGGAAGGAGACAAACTGAAAGCCTAAATCCTCATTTTATGCCAAGAACTATTCTCAGGAAATTTGACGTTTCATGTGAATTGGAACCCGATTGTATACCTCCTTAAATGCCTATACTACTATATCGCAATCTGGAACTGCAGATTTACTAGCAGGTCTTCTAGAGTCCATTCCCAATGCTCTAACTCAGGAATCTCTACAGCCCCTTCGGGTTGTAGCAAACCCAGGAAGGACTGGGTTAAAAAATATCTTTACAGGTCTTGATTAGGGCCCGTGGAGAGCTAAGCACTAGAGCAGGCTAGGCATTCACCTTAGTCAGACTGCTGGAGAGCAGAGCAGATGGTATGTGTCTTGGAGCTAATCAGAAACACAGGCCAGACTCCACAAGTATCAGTGGTTACCCTTGATAAATATTGTTTTGTTTGATCAAGCTGGGTTAGCTGAGCTGTATATGAGTAGTCAGGGTCTGTCCTATTTAGTCAGAGCTTGGACAAGACCAGAAATATTAATGTTTACGACTTCTGTGCAACCTGTAAAAAGCAATAAAACTGCGCTCGATTGGACCAAACCCACAATGGCTGTATGAGCACTACATGATGCCTCCTACCTTTAAGAGTGAAACCCTACAAGGTTTATTATTAACCTGCAAAACTAAGGAAGCGCTCTTATTGTCACCTGCCTCCAATCGGCATTCCACCGAGCACCAGCCAGGAATACTGCTACCCTCTGTCTCAAAATAGAGGCTAGGATATTTTTCCGCCTGAATTCGGTAAGCTTGCCATGCACAGTTTACAGTCGCTGAACTTGGTTTTGTCAGACATACACTTAGTTGTGGAACCAGTACCTTTACAAAGAGGGACTATGAGGCACAGACACCCTATAAAAGCACTACAAGGCACAGGGGCACCCTGAAGCACTGAGAGACACTATGATGCCCCATTAGGTACTAAAAGGCACTATACGGCACTACGAATGCACCATAAGGCACTATGATATGCTATGAGTCTCTATGATATGTTATGCTATGAAGAGCCATAAAGCGCTATGAAGAGCTATGAGGCACTATGCCATGAGGCACTATAAAGCACTATGAGACGCTATACGGCACTATGATGTGCTTTTAAACACTAACATACGCTATACGACACTATGATGTGCTTTTAGACACTAACATGCGCTATGAGGCACTGTGAGGCGCTGTGTGCCACAAGGCACTATTAAGTGACATTAAGAGCTGTGCCATGAGGCACCATGCTATAATGTGCCATGAGGCACCATGCTATAATGTGCCATGAGGCACCATGCTATGATGTACCAAGATGTGCTATGAAGCGCTATGCTATGACGCAATATGATGTGCCATGAGGCACTATGATGTGCCCTGAGGCGAGGCACTATGATGTGCTATGAAGCGCTATGCTATGATGCACTATGATGTGCTATAAAGCGCTATGCTATGAGGCACTATGATGTGCCATGAGGCACTATGATGTGCTATAAAGCGCTATGCCATGACGCACTATGATGTGCCATGAGGCGAGGCACTATGAAGCGCTAAGCTATGATGCACTATGATGTGCCATGAGGTGCTGTGAGGCACTATGATGTGCTATGAAGCGCTATGCTATGAGGCGCGTCATGCCACATCTTAGTGCTATGATGTGATATAAAGAGCTATGATGTGCTCTTTGTGAAGCGCAAAGAGGCTTTATAAGGCACTGCGCTCAGATTTTTATTTAAAACAGTAATCCATCTGAATGAAGGATAAAACTTTCCTTTGGGTGGTAAATCTCAGTTGTCAGACTAGCCCCACCCGAAGAAGCCAACTGATGAGACGCAGCTGGACAGCAGACCTTCACAAAGACCATGTGCTGTATTAACACCATGTGCCATCCTATGGATGGAGTAAACAGACTGGAGGACAACAGTAAAAACCTCAGTGTTAGTTTAACATTTACTGAGCAGATAGAGGCTCATTTTTTGTGGTAAATTCTGAAGGCCAATCATGAGGCTCTGTGCGGCCCAGACATGTGGCTAACTTTAGCCTAGAGGTCTAAGGTCCAGCTTCCGTCCTGAAGCCAATTTTAAAGCACGATGCCCTTGGCCCAGATGGGGTCTTACAGAGTGCACACACACCCATTTTTGAGTTTTGCGCTAACATCCTTCAGCCTTTCCTAGTAACCATAACAAGGAAAGGGCCCCATAAACAACGTAAACATTCACGTAGATCACTCACCACCAGCTGTACGGATTTGGAGGTTGGAACGAGTCACAGGCCTGTTTCTCTCTGTCCATGCCTGAGCAATACTGGGGTGGTCAATCCCAGGCAGGGGCGCCTCCAATAGTGCGCTGATCAAAGCTGGAGCTGCTGCCCCTAGGCAGGGGCACAGCTCAACAGGTGCTCCCATTGATGTGCAGAGCTGAGCTGCTGACCCCATACAGGGGCGCAGTTCCACAGCAGCTTCTCCACTGAAGCACAGAGCTGGATCTGTCGACCCCAGACAGGGGCGCAGTTCCACAGCAACTCCTCCACTGATGCACAGAACTGGAGCTGCCGACCCCAGACAGGGGCGCAGGTCCACAGCTGCTCTCTCACTGACGTGCAGAGCTGGATCTGTCGACCCCAGATAGGGGGCGCAGTTCCACAGCAGCTTCTCCACTGATGCACGGAGCTGGAGACCCCAGACAGGGGTGTAGGTCCACAGCTGCGCTCTCACTGACGTGCAGAGCTGGATCTGTCTACCCCAGATAGGGGCGCAGTTCCACAGAAGCTTTTCCACTGATGCAAGGAGCTGGAGCTGCATACCCTAGGCAGGGCGCCGCTCAGTCATATCCGGATCTTCAACAGGTAAGCCTGTCTAAGGTTCTCCTATTGGGAATAATCTTCTCTTCTTTCTTCTGCCGCCATATTAACAAGGTTCCCCCTCAACGACAGGAAACCAACTGAGGTGGTGGAAAGGCGCCACCCTTTTATTCTGTAGGTTTCCTGTCCTGGAAGGGCGGATCCCCTCTCTCGTTGTAGGTGCTGTCATGGGTGATAGGATAATATATATTTTTTCTACAAACAATCCTTTCATTTCATCTTTGGTATGGTTTGGTAGATATGTGGATGACGTACTCCTGGTTTGGAAGGGGAGCGAGTCCACCTATTCTGATTTTGTTCTATATTTGAACAACTGTAATGTTCGGTTCACATGTAGTTATCTAACTGCTAATACGCCTTTTTTGGATATTATGTTACATGGTAACCTTACCACCAATAGAGTTGATTCATCTGTATATAGGAAAGACACTGCTGGAAATACCATTCTTTTAGCCTCCAGGTCACACCCTAGGCATGTTACGAATGCTATCCCTAAGGGGGAATTTATTAAGAGCTAGAAGGATTTGTTCTAGCGAAGAGGTTTTTGTTAAGGAAAGTAAAACTATCAAGAACAGGCTGAAAGATAGGGGATACAATAGGTCCAGAGTGAATCAAGCATTTGAAAAAGTGCACAATATTTCATGTGATAATTTTTTATATGGTACAGGGAAAACACCAAAATCGGCTTCTCCCCGTACCATTGTTTTTTTCCACTGCCTTCAGCAATCAGTTTCATACTATTAAGGGCATTATCCAGAAATATTTACCAGTGGTAAATCAAGACAACTGCCTTCGTACAATTCTAGATGGTGGTTGTCAGGTGGTATTGAAAAGAGGCAGATCACTTGGTGACATGCTATCTCCCAGCCTGACACGCAATGTAAAACCCCCCTCATCTTGGCTTTCAGCTACAGGTTTTTACAAATGTGCATTGAGCAGATGCAATGTATGTAAGTATGCGGATAATAAGAAACACACTTTCAGTTCTTCTGAGGGTGCGTCATATTCTATCAAAACATTCATTAATTGTGAAACCAGTCATGTAATCTACTGCATACATTGCAAAATCTGCAATTTACAATATGCAGGTTACACCACACGTAAACTCAAAAAAAGGATAGCTGAGCATATTGGTAACATCAGCAGTGGTAACTCTGGTTATTCTGGGGCAGCTAAACATTTTAGCACATTGCATAGAGGAGACCTTTCCTGTTTGTCTTTTTTGGGGATTGAAAAAGTTGATCATTCCATTCGGGGGGGCAGCCGGCAGAAACAATTAGCTATAAGAGAAGCCTACTGGATATTCACCTTGGACACTAAATATCCCCGGTGCATGAATTACAAAAATGACTTATTTTTTATTTATTAGTGATTGTGATTATTATTTTTTTTCTGATACTGCTTGTTTAATAGTGATGTTGAGACACTGACTGCTAGGCTGTGTAATACCGTTTGTGTTACTGGCTGCCTGGCTGCATATCTGATTTCATCCTGTGTGACACTGACTGCCGAACTGCGGCTTCCATTAGTTGCCATTATGTGAATTGTTATTGCAATTATATTTGTCCATTCAGAATATTATTGCCATGTTGGGTATGCTTTATGAATTATTTATTATTCATTGCACTACATTTATTATTTTATGCTCTTCACCTGTATTGTTTGCAACTTCCCCTGCAGCACTGATTTGAGCTCCACCTATTGTTTTTGTTCATTTATTGCAAGTTTGGTATAAAGTCTGGTCTGTTACATGTTGCCTCAGTCGTCCTATCAATAAGGGTGTTGTATACACCAGAAACGCGTCAGGTTTCTGAGGTTTCATTTTAGCATGTTTTAGTTTTTTCTTCAATAAAGAACAATTTTTAATTATTTCCTGTTGGATGTGCCGGTGGATTTCCCTTTTCTTTTTCATTTGCTTGTGATCACCAATGGGTGCGGCACCCTCAGGATGGATTACGGCTGACATATGTTTTTGAAATCGACAACGTTGTAAGCTTTCTACATTTCCCCTCCCCTCCTCCCTTCTACGCTAAACCTGTGGGAGACCTAAATAGCCAACATAAAACTTCATTTCATTAAATCTTGATATGTCGCTGTTAGGGATGAGCGAATCCCTGTGTATTTGACTGTGCACCTTCTCCTTCGCCATTGGCAACCTATGCTAATGACTGAGGGAGGGGCTACAGCTGCAAAGTTTGTTGAGTGGCTGCCCTGCACTCAGCCTTTCAACAAACTTTATTGTCCGGGACAGTGAATGGAGCATGCTACTGCGCATGCTCGCCCTCTGCTCCATTCACTTACAGTGCGGTCTGGACAGTGGCTGAATGCGGCCGAAGCCGAATACACAGATTTGCTCATACCTAGTTGCTGCAAATCACTCTAATATCGCTCATCAACACTTGCAAATTACTATTATACATTCAAGTAAGTGAATTTCAGGCAAAAATTTAATTAGACAGTAAAAGACACAATGAGAGTGGTGGAGGCTGCTGCGTAAATATTTAGAGATTAGACTAAAGGCCCCGTCACACATAACGAGATTGCTAGCGAGATCATTAGTGCGTCACGGTTTTGGGATCGCTGGAGAGTCGTTTCGTGATCGCTGGGGAGCTGTCAAACATGCAGAACTTCCCAACGATTTCGGCCGCCCCAGCGATCTAACTAACGATCTCGGCGGTCATTGGGACACTTTCACACAGCAGCTATTTCAACGATCCACACCTTGATAGGGACTGTACTGTGTCACAAAGGCGTGCATAAAATCACTTTTCCGCGCCCCCTCATCTCCGATTGGTGGACGCTACTGCATTCTGATTGGGCAGCCTTGGTTTAACATCGCTACTGCGTCTCCGGTCAGATGGGATCGCTACTGCGTCTCCGGTCAGACGGGAACACTGGTGTGTGCATTGTTCCTGTACAGATGTATGGATGTCCATATATATAGAGAGATGTAAATGGCCATTTATGTGTATGCATATCTGTATGTTTGAGTGTATGTATGTGTATATATAGTTATCTGTATACGTATGTGTATATGAGTGTGTATATATTTATGTACTTAAAAATATGTATGAGTACATGGATGAATCTGTTTACATACGAGTACACGAATGTATATGTGTGTATGTATGTATGTATGTATCTGTATACGCATGTGTATACACATATATATATATATATATATATATATAGACTGCTTACTGCGGTGACTACTGCTACTACTGAAAGAATGAGAAACAAAGCTTTTGCATAGTAGAACACACAGTTTATTAGACACATCAGTACAGCAATGTCAGTAGTGTAAAAACATGAGTAGTTGCCCATTATAGGTTCTGATGCTGCCAAGGAACAGCACCAGGACCATTAAAATACTGGCAGTAGTTGTCGCGGCAGGTCTTCGCATCATGGGTGTTTCTGCCATGTCCCACTGGTTGAAGGCCTGCAATTGCAGGATTGTTTGTACGCCATTCACCGAGCTCCACTTCCCCATTGGCTAGGTCCACAGAGTCCACGAAGCCAGGCGGACAGTACGTAATTGCATCACGTCGACGAAGAAAGTTGTGAAGCGTGCAACAGGCCAAAACAACTGAGTCTATTGATTTGAGCTTCATGTTAATTGGCGTGTGAAAAACTCTGAAGCGGTTGGCCAGGACAGCGTGTCAGAAAACGTGCTGTGTGGGTGTGTGTGCACGAGACCCCTAAAATATCTGCCCATGCAAAAGCATATATATATATATATATATATATATATATATATATATATATACACATATATATATATATATATATATATATATATATATATATAGAAACCAAGCCCTCCCTCCCTGAAGAGCAATGATAGCAGATAATTGGTAGATGTCCTATAAATGAATTAAAAATGGAAACTCATTTGAGACCCCAAACAATACCTACCTCGTTAAAGATGCCTGATTTCTTCAAAGTGGAGTCACAGCTGGAGAACGCTGGTGGGATCCGAAAACAAGGACGCAGTAGCGACCACCAATCGGGGACGAGGGGCGCGGAAAAGTCCAATTTATGCATGCCTACGTGTCTCAGTTCTGAATCGCTAACGAGGTCGTTGATAAGGTGTCAAATACAGCGATGCACAATGCCCAGCGGGAGCGCAGCGACCCAGGAATGGTCCAGGAAGCTTTGTAACGATCAGCGATCTCACAGCAGGGGCCTGTTGCTACCTGTCAGACATAACGAGATCACTAGCGAGGTCGCTATTGCGTCACGAAAACCGTGACGTATCAAGGATCTCGTTAGCGATCTCGTTATGTGTGACGGGGCCTTTACCTAAAATAGGGAATAATACTGAATGTTGCCTGCAATCTGGCAAGTTTACTCTGAAACAGGAAATATAAACTAATATTAAATATTCTCACAAATTACAAATAAGTAAATTGGAAAGAGAGCCCTTTTTGCTCCTTTATACTAAAACTACCCAAATCCTATTTTAATGGCTATTAAGTGATCAATGGCGGACATTGAGCCACCTTTTAAACACAACCAAAAAAACAAATTTTTAAAAGGATATTACAGATCAATATGTATAATAATTATAGGGGGTGAAAATTAGAATAAAACTATTTTTTTTTTCTATAGAACGCATTGTCTCCCTATCGTACGCCTTACTTTAGAGGACACAGCCTTTTCATAGGGTTTATTAAATTCAACCAGATGCAATTCTGCCTGACAAATGGACCCAAGAAAATTGTAACGACTAATGGAACAGTGCCTACCAATGGATGATCCAAATAAAAGAAGGACTGGAGAGACACAAAACGCAAAAATGGGTCTTATCTGGGTAACAATGTTAAGAGAATAGCAGAATAGTGCTCACCTGGTCGGGTTGGGTGCACACAACCACTGGTAACGCTTAGGCTGCTGCAAACCCATGAGGGGATGAAAGTGCAGGTAAAGGAGAAACTTATTCCACGTGGTTGTTCTGAGGAAGAAGTTCGTATACTTCGAAACGCGCTGCCTAATTAACCACTTATACTCGGATTGGCATCCCTCATCCTTCCTATACAGCAGCACAGAATTAACCCATTTGTTTTTCCATTACCTGTGCCAATGGTTGGTGTCATCTAAATGTACAACTCAAACAGTCTTGCAAAAATCAAGATTTCATTGGCTATTGTTCTTGGAATTAGGCAAAAGAAAAATGAAAAAACGACCAGTACTTAAGGTATTAAAATAAAAGCCAACAAATTTTGTGAAGGATTGAGAGATTAGAAATGTCTAGAACATTAATTGAAAATAACCCAACAAAGAACTAAAACCCTAAATCAGAACGTATTAAATGATAATGATTACAAAAAAAAAATTAGGAGAAAAATAAACTAATTATGATGTTCGTAGCTAATTGTAATAAACAGGACACACACACAAAACAAAGTGAAGTATAACATTAAAATGTTAATTACTTTATTAGCTTTAGGATTTGATAATTACAATGTGTTGGCCATACAACAAATGCACAAAATGTCTGCACTGAAGATCAGATAAAGACTAAAACTATTATGATGTTTAACTGATGTCAATGATTTCATTCCAGATCATTAAAAAAGGCACCAAAAAAAAAAAAAAAAGGGATCGTAAATTTGGGTGGAAGAGCATAAATGTGAGATTGGCTATAAGAAAGAAAAGCGCCACAACCCCTTTCACTTATGGTTATGTATACACTAGTTATGTAGGAGTTATTTGATGTCTAAGAAGTGATTCCTCTGATGTTAATTCAGATCTGATTTTTGAGAACAAGATTTCCCACATTCAGAACAAGTATATGACTTCCCTCTGATCTGTAGCAACATGTAATTTTTGGGTAAAATATTTTCTACTTTCTGAGCACGAAAATGTTTTCTACCCTTGGTGTCTTTAATGTTTTCAAGATTTACCACATTGTGAACATCAATATAGTTTCTTTCTTGTGTGAATTCTCCTATGTCTTGAAAGAACTGATTGCTGGATAAAACATTTCCCACATTCTGAACATGAAAAAGGCTTCTCCCCTGTGTGACTTCTCTGATGAGCAGTAAGATTTGATTTTTCTGCAAAACATTTTCCACATTCTGAACACGAAAAAGGCTTCTTCCCTGTGTGAGTTCTTTGATGTATAATAAGACTCCATTTCTGCTTAAAATATTTTCCACATTCTGAACATGAATACGGCTTCTCCCCTGTGTGAGTTCTCTGGTGTGCAACAAAATTTGATTTCTGTGTAAAACATTTCCCACATTCTGAACATGAATAAGGCTTCTCCCCTGTGTGAATTTTTTGATGTTCAACAAGATTTTTTTTCAACTTATAACATTTACCACATTCTGAGCATGAATATTGCCTCTCTCCTGTGTGACTTTTCTGATGCCTAACCAAACCAGATTTCTGGCCAAAAAATTTTCCACATTCAGAACATGAATACGGTTTCTCTCCTGTGTGAACTCTCTGGTGTATACCAAGACTTGATTTCTGGGTAAAATATTTCCCACATTCTGAGCATGAAAATGGCTTCTCCCCTGTGTGACTTTTTTGATGTGTCACTAAACCTACCTTCTCTTTAAAAGATTTACCACATTGCGAACATGAAAATGGTTTCTCACCTGTGTGATGTCTGTGATGTCTATTCAGATCGGATTTCTGCCTAAAACATTTCCCGCATTCGGAGCATGAATAAGGCTTCTCCCCTGTGTGAATTCTTTGATGATTAACAACATTTTTTTTCTGCCTAAAACATTTCCCACATTCTGAACATGAATATGGCTTCTCCCCTGTGTGGGTTTGCTGATGTATCACAAGTTTGTATTTATGGTTGAAGCATTTCCCACATTCTGAACATGAATATGGCTTAATTCCTGTATGAACTCTTTGATGATTTTGCTTCACAATCTGCACTGAAGGTAGGACCAACAGAAAAGGACTGGAAGATAAATCTTTGCTGTGAAGTGCTGAGTTTTCACATGGGATAATGGTGTGCTCTTCATATGCATCATGTGTGATTCCTTGATCACTTGCTTTAAAATTTGAAAATATTTGATGTCCTTCTTGGCTCCAAGCACAGTCATCTGCTAAGGATAATTTTTTTATTATGTTTAAATTACATTACTTTGAAATTATATTGATTTTTAAACAGTTTCTATATAAAAGGTTTTCATAAGACATGTAGTCAGGTGTCTATTTATTAACTAATGAAGGCATCTGTGACAGATCACAATTTAACCGACAAAAGTTTTTGACTTCTGAAATTTATGCAGCATCCTAAAAAAATTAAATCTGCCTATCAATACCCCCTTTTTAGTAAGTTACTCAGTAGAAAATCACAATCACCTATAGGTCAGTGTTATTACATTGTGTGTGTCTGTTTCACACCCTCCCAGACTGCCGCACTTTAGCACAGAGCAGGGAAGTGTAGTATGGTCAGGTACAAAGAAGCCACGGCTTTAAAGGGAATCTGTTAACAGGTTTTTGCTATGTAATTTGCCAGCAGCATCAGCATGAGGTAAGGACAGAGGCCCTAACTCCAGTGTTTATTAGCTGCAGTCAGTTTTCTCTACCTGCTGATTTACGAGAGCTTAGTTGTTGAGCTGTGTATAACCCCACCCAGACAAGTGTACAATTTATAGTGAGAGTAAGCTGCTAACCAGTTGCGGCTGGGTTGGACTACCAGGCACGAGGTCAGTTGTCCTGTAGTGATGATGTCTTGTGACAAAAAGAAACAGGCCGCAACCATGTCATGAGACATTGGGCAGTCATAACATGAGGCAGCAGTTCAGAACCTTATCAAGAAATAGTAGTTCATACTAAGCCACGAGGCAGCAGGCTAATCCAAATCAAGCCACATGGCCAAAGATTAAATCATGCCATCAAGCTAAAAGCTAACTCAAGCTAAGAAGCCAAAAGCTGACCCAAGGCCCCAATAAAAATGCTAAACTAAGCAAAACTAAAAGATCAAAGACTAAACCAAGCCAAGTAACAATGCTAAAGGCTAAACCAAGTCAAGTCATGAGGCAAAAAAGCTACACCAAGCCATGCCATGAGGCAGAGTCAGCAGGCCGAACACCAACCAAACATAAGGCAGTAAGTTGAACACCTACACAAATATAACAGAAATACATATTCAATAATGTTTAATATGTATTTTGGCTGAAGGAGAGAAAATATACAGTAAAAAAAGAACTGACAGACCACAAAACGAATGAGAAGAATCTGTTACTTCTCTGCATTTATTGGTTACTACTCACCTGGGCGGTTATCTGTAGGAATTTCCTCTTTACACCGCTCATCACCCCTCACATCTGTCTCTGTAGTATTAATATGGATCAGATCTTCTCCCTGAAACAAATATTGTCAAAGTCACAGACAGATGGAGAAGTCCCATCTATGATCAGCTCTAATCCTGCCATCTCCACCGTTCTCATTACACAAGTATAAACCATATAATACTGGTGGATAAAACAAGACCAAACACAAGACCTTCACAGCCGTCTACACATCATAGGGGAGATCTCATCACACCTTCTCTCCATCTACCTGATGATCCTGAGGAACATTGGAATCTTCTTTTTTACAGTCCTGAGGAAGAAGAGGACAGGGACATCTCTCTGGTGTTGTCCTCTTACTGGATAGAACTGGAGGAAACACATACAGGGACTGAATTCATTCTTTACATACAGATAATTATAGGCCGTGTGTATTTAGTCCTGTCTATTACCTGGTGATGTGAGGGGCTGGGGAATCTCCATCATGACATCCTTGTACAGATCTTTGTGCCCTTCTAAATACTCCCACTCCTCCATGGAGAAATAGACGGCAACATCCTGACACCTTATAGGAACCTGACACATACAATGATATTGTCATCCCCCGATCCCTTCATAGCGTTACTTGTATAATGTCCGAGCATTCCCAGCAGTTTCACCTCTCCAGTCAGCAGCTCATTCATCTTGTAGGCGAGTTCTAGGATCTTCTGGTCATTGATGTCCTCATGTATCAGGGGGTGAGGTGGAGGCCTCGTGATTGGGCTCATGGGTCTTCCCCATCCCTCAGACACAGGGTCCTGACAGCGCTCACTAGAGGTCTTCTTCACTACTGTGTAATCCTGGTTATGGAGAGAAACATTAATAAATCTCACTACAGACATTTCCAGAGTCCTCACCTCTCCAGTTCTGTCCATCTGTTATTCCCATAGATAAGAATGATGTAATGTGACGTCATCAGAATCTCTCACCTCTCCAGTAAGCCGGAAGAGGATCTCTAGGGTGAGGTGTAATATCCTCTTCCCCATATTGTCTCTGTCCATATTCATCCTTGAGAGGTCAGGAAAATTTTCCAAACCTAAATGGAAAGAAAATGTGAAAAATTAGTTGGTGTAAAACACATATCACATAAAATGTACAATTTCTTCAGCTGCGTTATCGGTATAAAGTATTAATGAGGTTGAGCTTTTCATACATCTCTAGTTTACACAGAGAATATCCACATCTTCTCACTTGGGATTATATTTGAGTTATAAATAAATTCAGCTGCTACAACATAAAAAGCTTAATGTAGAAAATGAAAAAAATGGCCTCTCACTAAAAAAAAAAAAAAAAAAAAGAAAAAAAAAAAAAAAGGATAGTAAATAAAGTTCACTGCTCTCCCAAAAGAGCAAAAATTGAAAGACAGGTTTTAAAAAAATAAAAAAAATTAGCTTCATCATTAACTCCCTCATGACTGTAAAGAGAAGAGCCCCACCTCCCCCCCAAAAAATTATATAAAGATATATATTGTATATAAAATCTACCCAACATGTTTCCCCCACATCTATAATTGTCACTCTGTTGTCAGCAGATGTCTGTTGACTTGGTTAATTACCATGTCAGGAGATGGCCACAGGCTGCTAGACCAAGGGACCAAGGAGATCCTTTGTTCTGCCAGCAGCCTGCGGGGGTCTGAACGTTCACAGGGATGAACGTAATGGAAGGATGACACCTAGCAAGAAGGCCACCGAACAAGTGAGTATGAACTTTTCCACATCTGTCTAAAAATAACACGTTTAACCCTGCTGTTCTGTTCGGGTCTACTATACACTTATAATGTTCCGGTTATTTTTGACCGAACCTATTAAAGTCTTGATTTTTAGCTAATTAAAGAGTTTCATTTGAATACCTGTTGCATTATTATACTGTATGTGAACATGGTTGTTCATAAATAAATGAAAAATGAAATAAAAAACTTAATTTTTTTTTGTATCACAAAATGTTACATGGCTTTATTGCAATATTCATGCATATTGCACATTTGCACTTAAAAAAATATTCTTTATATAACTGTAAACTATAACTAATAACAAACAGTATGTAAATATTTTTTTTCAGAAAAATAAAAAAAATTAAAAAGTTCAGTTTTTTTCTATATAAAATGGTAAATAAGGTTCATGGTGCTAAATTTACTGGTTGCATTCATCACAAGTATAATTTCCATGTCTTTTGCATAAGTGCTTTGCACAACTGCAACATATCACATTTGTTTTGTGATTACTTGATGTTGGACAGAAGGCGGCATCGTTTCCGTTTTAGGATGGTTGCGTTGCTGGTGGAGGTCGTGGGTATCATAGTAGTGCCGGTGGAAGCCGTTGGTTCACTTTCTTTAGCATGCTGTTGGATCCTGTGGACAATGGCTGCCGCTCCATCATCTCTGGGTGTTACTTTTCTTTCTTCGATATATGGGCTAACCAGTGATTTTCCCAACTCCTCTATGATAATTCTTCTTTTATATAGTTTATTTTTGTTCCAATTTGGGTGTATTTCACGCCATAACACAAATGCATTGTATGCCGACAAGAATGTTGTAAAAAACAACCACTGACCATCGATTTGTTTTGCGTTTACAGGTGTAAGTGCCTATGAGTTGATCTAGAGTATCAACTGCCCCTTTTGTGGCATTGTAATGTAAAATCATGTCCGGCTTTTTGTCGTCTCGATTACTGATTGCACTATCATGGTACATTGTGCTCATCAGAATGACCTGTTTGTGTTTTTTGGGAACGTAAGAAACTACTGTTTTATCCTTAGTAAAATAAAACATAGAACTAAAAACGCCTCTCTTATCTCTTACTGAGGATACCTTGCGGCAGTTCTGGCTTATTTTTTCTAACAGTACCCAGCATGGTCATTTTTCTTTCCAGCAACATCTGCCCCAGTTGGTATGATGTGAAAAAATTGTCGCATGTAACATTTTGTCCTTTGAATCCAAAACTACTCGCATGCCTTGATTATTTTCAGCTCTTTCTTCAGTGTTTTTTCGTATGTATATGTGGCACCCCAGGGGTCTGGTTTTCCACAGTAATGTAATGTTATGTCTGAGAGCAGGTGGGAGGTCCTTTGGTCAGGGATCCTGTGCATGCCACACCTCCTGCCCAGTCTTGGGAGGGGAAGAACTTCCCCTGTATAAACCCGGGGCTGAGGCAGGGTGAGTCAGACAAGGAGAGTGGAGACAAGAAGCAGCATAGGAAACAGGAGAGTTCCAAGGAGTCAGGGGCTGGCAGCTGCAGCGCTCGCCCTGACTAAGAAGATTCTTTACCGGACCCGGAGTCCGAGGCTGTGGGGACTAACTTCTACCCAGCAGCAGAATCCGTCAGGCAGGGGATTTCAGGTCCTCTGGCCCAGAAGCCCGAAGGCACGGTCACACGCGTGGGACCAGCACCGCCATCGTGGAGCGGAAGCCATTAGAAGGCCCCGAGTCACCGGCCATACGGGTGAGCACCACACGGTACACTCAGGGACGTGGGCTACTTACATCAGCTTCTAGCAAGGTAGCCAGAAGAGTACAGTCAGTTTGTGAGGCCTACAACTACGCCTGGCCAGGGGAGATCCCATCTGCTCAAAGACTGACCAGGCCCCGTTTGCTAGCAAGTACTCCGGGAGGGTCTATCGTTGTTACCAGTAAAGACCCTGAACTACACCGTACCGTCTCTGAGTGGTTCCTGCTACCCCCATCATCCACGTCGGCTGCCCTGAGGCCATACCCCTCCCGTTGGGGGTTATACTATCACGCTGCACAATCCTACCACCGGCCTCAGCGGTCTGCCCTGCAGCAGCAGCTCCCTGGCTGCACTCAACGGGTGGCGTAGTCATCAACTATTTACTACTAATAGACTGCCGTCTAGTTTGACTCCCTGGGCACGGACCGGGTCACCGCCACGAGACTACAACCCTCCACTGATCCGGCTCCGGGTAGGCTCCCGCATGCGCAACGCAGCGCGACACAGGCCCAGGGGCGCGTCAACTTTGGCGTAGTCGGCAGGATTTCGTGCCCGCAACCACCGGGTACTGCGTGCCTGAAAAGCAAAGACTGTTCAAGCTTACCAGTGGTGAAGATTCCCGCCATCCGCGAAGTTTTCCCGCCATCCGGCGCCATCTTCGACCTTCTTCCCGCCATCCGTGGAGTTTTCCCGCCATTGGACGCCATCTTGAGGACGCCGCGCGGGAAGAAGAGGGGCGTGGACTCCGAAAGCGCGCGAGAACTGAAGCCCCGCCTCACGTCCGGACGTTGCGTAAGGTCCTGGAAGGAGCCCAGCAGACGCCGACGTCACAGGAGCGCGACGGAAGGTCCTCAACCCTGACGATCCACTGCGGAGCCGCGGCCTACGGAAGAGGATCATCGCAAGGTAGGCCACGGTCCACTAGGGGGGAGGAAGATGTCGGATACGGAGGAGAGCTTCACTGCCCCAACCCCCGCCAGCGCTACCGCTGCTGCAGTTATGCCCTTCACCATGCCCTATATCCCGGGAGCAGCTTGGCTACCCCAGTACTCAGGGGAGTCACATACCCTGCATGACTTTAGAGAAAAGCTGGATAGCCTCTTCCAGGTGTACCCCCTCACAGAAGAGCAAAAAGTGAGCATCCTGGTGGCCCAACTAACCGGGGCAGCCAAAAGGGAAGTAAAATCCTGGCCACCTGGGAGGAAGACTGTCGCAGGGATACTAACCCGGCTGAAGGACACCTTTGATACCCGCACCTCAGCCGAGATTAAGCTTAGATTCTACGGGTGCAAGCAGCGAGCGCATGAGAGTATAAGGGACTATGCACTAAACCTACAAGAGGCCCTGAGGGCCATAAAGCAGACCGACCCTGATGGGGTGGGAAACGAGGACAGGCTGTTGACTGAACAATTTATAGAGGGTTTATATTGCAATGCCCACCGAACCCAGTTGCGGGCAATGGCCTTACAGGATCCCCATCTGGACTTTGCACAGTTCAAGGACAGAGCCATCCGGGTGCTCCGAGAACCGGCACCAGGTGGCGTTGTGACCCACAGACGCCCCACTACCACTTACTACCAGGAGGCGGCGCCCTTGTCAGCAGGGCCTGTGGGAGCTGATGCGCAGGCTTTGGACAATGACCCGGCTCCAGACCTACACCATCAGGTCCAAGAGCTAGCTAAGAGCGTTGCTGCGCTAACCCGAACTGTGCAGTCTTTACAGGTTTCCACCCCAGGGAAGATCCAGCTGGCATCCGGACCGGAGGACATCCCGTGGCGTCGACCAAGGAGGACCCCACCGGCCAGAGGAAGACCCAGTGACCGATACAGCGAGGACGGACGACCCATCTGCCGCCGCTGCAATCAACCCGGACATATGGAAAGGTACTGTTCTTTAAACGGGCACAACCTGGGGTAGAGGGCCAACCCCCAGGAAAAAGATCACCAGGCCCATCGAACTGGCGCGACAGATATGTGGGAGGACGTCCAGTCTTGCCTGTGGTACTGGATGGCATTCCAATGAGTGCCCTACTGGATACCGGGTCACAGGTCACCACCATCCCGTACGTGCTCTTCAAGCAGTACTGGAATGACTCGGATATTACCCACTACCCTGACGACGACTTGAGTATCATCGCCAGCAATGGCCAGCCCGTGCCACAGATCGGATTTAAGGAGATGGCCCTCAAAATCGGTAGAGTCGAACTGGCCGCACAGGGACTGATCATTGTAGATATTGATAAACATGAGAGTCACCCAAAAATAACTCTAGGAACTAACGTAATTGAAAATTGTCTTGCAGAGGTGATTTTCCTTTTACAGCAGGTTGCCAAGAACGCCAGCTCCGGCGAGCAGCGGGTGCTCCAGAAAGAGATCCGGGCACTGATGCAACGGCAACAAGTGGAACTCTCCGGCGGTGAGATTGGTAGCGTAAGAATGTGTGACCCTTTTCCTATTGCCATGCCCCCAAAAAGTGAAATGATGATTTGGTGCCGGGCAGCTATTGGTCTGAGAGGAAGAGATTACCAGGCAATGGTAGAACCAGTTTACTCAGACAGTAGGCCCACCATTTTGACAGCACGGGGGGTGGTCAATGTACGCCATGGGAGGGTGCCCATTCGCATAATAAATATCGGGGAGAGGGAAGTGTACCTGCCCCGGTATGCCACGCTAGCCAAATTATATACCACTAATCAAAATTCTATACAATCTGTGGAACCCTTGCCTCCATCTCACCCGGAGGAAGGTAACGGCTCTAAGAAAGACATGGAGGACTGGTGTCAGCAACTACATTTGGGTACTGATTCCACTCCCTCACATCAGAAACAAGGAGTCTATCGGGTGGTTCAAGAGTATGAGAGAGTGTTTAGTAAACACCCGTTAGACTTCGGGCGAGTCAAGGGGGTAGAACACCGCATCCCCACGGGAGATCATCCTCCCATAAAAGAGAGGTATCGACCCGTACCCCCTGCACATTACCAACACGCCAAGGGGATGCTTAGAGACATGAAGGAGGCTGGGGTAATCCGGGATAGCTGTAGCCCCTGGGCAGCCCCACTAGTTTTAGTCAAAAAGAAAGACAACACCATGAGGATGTGTGTAGATTACCGGAAAATCAACCGTATCACACACAAGGATGCGTACCCCTTACCAAGGATAGAGGAGTCATTGGCTGCTTTAAGATCTGCTAACTTCTTCTCTACCTTGGATCTCACTAGCGGGTACTGGCAGGTTCCTGTAGCAGAGGCGGACCGGGAGAAGACCGCATTCACCACCCCGATGGGACTTAGTGAGTTCACCTGCATGCCGTTCGGACTCTGCAACGCCCCAGGAACCTTCCAACGATTAATGGAGTGCTGTCTGGGCCACAGAAACTTCGAGACGGTCCTGTTGTACCTGGACGATGTCATTGTATACTCCAAAACTTATGAGGACCACCTGAAACACCTGGCGGAGGTGTTCGAAGCTCTGGCGAGTTACGGCCTAAAGGTGAAACCCTCCAAGTGTCACCTCCTGAAACCAAAGGTGCAATACCTGGGACACGTGGTGAGCGCTGACGGAGTGGCTCCCGACCCCGATAAGATCACCGCAATTAAGGGATGGCCAAGCCCCTCCAGCGTAAAAGAAGTGCGGCAGTTCCTAGGGTTGGTAGGCTACTACCGAAGGTTTATTCCCGGTTTCACCAAAAAGGCAGCGCCTATGCAGGACCTCCTGATAGGCCAGTCCCGGAAGGCCAAGAACCAGAAGCCGCCCTTCAAATGGGAAGAGCTAGAAGAAGAGTCCTTCCGCCAGCTGAAGATGGCCCTCACGGGGGATGAAATCTTGGCGTACCCAGACTATAGCCAGCCCTTCATCCTCTACACCGACGCCAGTAACATCGGGCTAGGAGCCGTACTATCCCAGATTCAGCAGGGGAGAGAACGAGTGATCTCCTATGCCAGCCGAAAACTGCGACCCACCGAAAGGAACCCCGCGAATTACAGCTCATTTAAGCTAGAGTTCCTGGCCGTGGTATGGGCAGTCACTGAGCGCTTTAGGCATTACCTCGCTTCTTCCCGGTTCACCGTATACACGGATAACAACCCGTTGATACACCTGGACACGGCAAGACTCGGTGCCCTGGAGCAGAGGTGGATGGCCCGTCTGTCCAACTACGAGTTCACAATCAAATACCGGGCAGGACGCTCCAATACTAACGCGGATGCCCTGTCCAGGATGCCCAACCTGCCGGACGAAGGAGAAGATCCGGAGGGACTGGAAGAAGTTGAACTCCCTGCGTTCCACCGTCATGGGACTATCCAGTATTCCCACCGGGTAAGGGGTAAACAGGCTGCTACGTTGAACCCCTTACCCCACTACAACTGGGCGGAAACGCAAGACAGCGACCCTGCCGTCCGACTGGTGAAGGAGATGCTGACTCGGCCGGAGGCTCGACTTGAACCAGACGCTCCGGAGGAAGCCAAACAACTATGGGCGGAGAAGAGTCGACTATTCCTTTACAAGGGGAAGTTGTGCCGCAGAATGGTCAACTCCCGGACGCATTAACTACTCTGGCAAGTAGTGGTGCCACGAAGAGACGCAGCCATGGTGATGGAGGCATACCACGACGGAGCTGGACACTTCGGGTGGAAAAAGCTGGAGTTCCTGCTGCGCGAGCGGTTCCACTGGGTAGGCATGAGGGGAACCATCGAGAAGTGGTGCAGAGACTGTGGCCCGTGCAATCTGAGAAGGAAGGACCGGGCCAGCCAGAAGACTCCCCTGCAGTCCATCGTCACCCGGCAACCGTTGGAACTGGTAGCCTTGGATCATGTAAAACTGACCCCAAGCAGAAGTGGCTACGTCTACGCGTTAACCATCGTGGATCATTACTCCCGGTTCTTGGTTGTCGTCCCCGTCAAGGACTTAACGGCTCAAACAGCAGCTAGAGCCTTCCAGCAGCACTTCTGCCGTCCACACGGGTACCCGGACCAAGTGCTGACGGACCAGGGACCTGCCTTTGAAGCGGAGGTCTTCCAGGAATTCTGCAATCTGTATGGCTGCCGGAAGATAAGGACGACACCCTACCATCCGCAAACTAATGGACTTTGTGAAAAAATGAACCAGGTGGTAATGGATCTGCTAAAAACATTGCCCCTGGAAGAACGCAGTCTGTGGCCTGAGAAGTTGCCCGATCTGGTGGACCTATACAACCACATCCCGGTAGGTTCCACCAACTGTACCCCGGCTTACCTAATGAGGGCGAGACCTGGTAAGTTACCTGTTGACCTGGAAATGGGAGTCCTGACACCTGAGGACACTTCACCAGAAACAGACTGGGACACAGAGAGGCAGCAGCAGTACCGGAGAGTACAAGAGAGCGTGGAGCGAAGTCTCTGTCAGGCTAGGGAAAGACAAGAGAAGACTTACAACCAGTATGCTCCCGCTGTTCCCCTGGTACCCGGAGAGCAGGTCTTGAAGAGGAAAAGACGGCTCCACAAGTTGGATGACCAGTGGGAGGAGGACCCGTACACCGTACTGCCCTCAAGCCACGAGAACCCGAAGGTCTGTACCATCAGTAAAGACGGAGGGGAAACCACAGCCATTGTATCCCGGGACCACCTGAAGAAGTGTCCCGAACAACTGAGGAACCCTGAAGAGGAACAAGAAGACCATCGACCCGTGGAAGAAAGGGAAGATATGGTTAGTACCGTGCTCGGGGACTTCCCTCAGTCTTGGACTCAAGTCAATGGTGCAGTTGTGGTACCCGTACTCACCTTCCTCCAACCATCATCCCAAGAACCTACGGAGCAACGGGTAGAGCTGGAAGAACAGCCGGTCCAGGAGGCAGAAGACTCCACACAAGCAGAACAGGAGAATCAACCCTCTGCTTATAGTGAGCCTGCCGTACCCCTAGTGAGACAAAGAGCCGGTAGACAGCTGCCCAGTTTACCCTTGACAGCTCCTACACCCTGTAGTTCAGGGCCAGACAGTCAGCTCCGTAGGTCCACTCGGGCCACTAGAGGCCAGTTACCCGCACGCTGGAGAATTTAAAGTGTATAAATTGTTTTATTTATGTTTTTCTGTGTATTGTTGCTTGTGAATAATTTTGTGTTTCCAGTTGTTTTTAGGAAACCTTGGTGGATTTACCGGGAATCCTTGTATATAGTTGGAGCGTAACCCAGGATGGACTAGAGACTGTTAAGGACTCGGGGTAGGACAGACCCCTACCTGGTTACGTCTCCCTGTGTTGGTGAAATGGACACCTTTGCTTTTCTTCAAAGACTGCACCCGGTTGCGGACACGCCGCAACCATCTTATGTGTTTTTCTTATAGTATTGTTATTGTTATACTTTGTTATGTTTTTCTAAATGTGTTTAGTCCCGGAGTACTAAATTTCACTAGGGGGGAATGTGGCACCCCAGGGGTCTGGTTTTCCACAGTAATGTAATGTTATGTCTGAGAGCAGGTGGGAGGTCCTTTGGTCAGGGATCCTGTGCATGCCACACCTCCTGCCCAGTCTTGGGAGGGGAAGAACTTCCCCTGTATAAACCCGGGGCTGAGGCAGGGTGAGTCAGACAAGGAGAGTGGAGACAAGAAGCAGCATAGGAAACAGGAGAGTTCCAAGGAGTCAGGGGCTGGCAGCTGCAGCGCTCGCCCTGACTAAGAAGATTCTTTACCGGACCCGGAGTCCGAGGCTGTGGGGACTAACTTCTACCCAGCAGCAGAATCCGTCAGGCAGGGGATTTCAGGTCCTCTGGCCCAGAAGCCCGAAGGCACGGTCACACGCGTGGGACCAGCACCGCCATCGTGGAGCGGAAGCCATTAGAAGGCCCCGAGTCACCGGCCATACGGGTGAGCACCACACGGTACACTCAGGGACGTGGGCTACTTACATCAGCTTCTAGCAAGGTAGCCAGAAGAGTACAGTCAGTTTGTGAGGCCTACAACTACGCCTGGCCAGGGGAGATCCCATCTGCTCAAAGACTGACCAGGCCCCGTTTGCTAGCAAGTACTCCGGGAGGGTCTATCGTTGTTACCAGTAAAGACCCTGAACTACACCGTACCGTCTCTGAGTGGTTCCTGCTACCCCCATCATCCACGTCGGCTGCCCTGAGGCCATACCCCTCCCGTTGGGGGTTATACTATCACGCTGCACAATCCTACCACCGGCCTCAGCGGTCTGCCCTGCAGCAGCAGCTCCCTGGCTGCACTCAACGGGTGGCGTAGTCATCAACTATTTACTACTAATAGACTGCCGTCTAGTTTGACTCCCTGGGCACGGACCGGGTCACCGCCACGAGACTACAACCCTCCACTGATCCGGCTCCGGGTAGGCTCCCGCATGCGCAACGCAGCGCGACACAGGCCCAGGGGCGCGTCATATACCTGAGAGTTTATAGCGTATGCACTTGAGATTATAACTCCTTTATTTTACTCAAAAAATGGCTGGAGATTAGTATAAAAGGCTATTGGTCATTTTTGACCAAACAGTACAAGTGTAAAAAAAAAACGTGGAGCAAAAAGTAAACAAAAAAAAAACAACTACCCATAGTAAGAACCCCTCAAATGAGGAAAAGGCAACCACAAGTTTCAGAACCACATAATGAATATTTTAAAAAATATCAAATTTCAAATTCGGTCATTTTTGACCGAACAGAACAGCAGGGTTAACCCCATACTTCCCAACACATACAAATCCACAGAGATACTCTGGTCCACTTTGCTGTATCAGGCATACGCACATGACAAATTGTGCATCAGTAGAAGCATTTTCGATAAAGCAAACTCCTCCAAATGTGGCCATGTTGGTGTATACCTTTGAGAGTAGCATTTGCAGACCAGAACACGTATAAACACTTGCTAGCACAAGAAGGGCATAGGAAGTTTCCACGCTTGATAACTTCCACTGCCATTGTTGTGTGGAAAACATCAGACAAGTACACACACTTGAAACACAGTTGCAAGAAAGGGCCCAGTGTACAGCCGAGAGGGGCAGGGAAATTCTGTGTGTGTGTTTTGGAATCTAGACTTTCGGAGAAAGAGACCTATTATTCTGACATGGACACAGAGCTCCTCCGACTAGACACTGAGATCAATCAGTTTAAGAACAGAGCCACATCCACGGATGCGCTGGTTACAACACTCAGGGAGGATCTGGCTACAAAGACGCAAACCACTGCGGATTTGCAACAGGTTATCTCTAATCTGTCACCGCCTGGTATGAATAGCATGTTACCTTTGCCCACAAAACAGGTTTGTGTCGGTACAGGAGACGGCAGCAACAGCGTCCACGTCTCCCATGAATCATAGATCCGGAGCTTCAGATACCAGGGAACAGTTGCTACAGTTCACTCCAACACTGTTGTAGTACAGACGTAGAAGTCACTTTCAGGGTCAGGACAACAATTGGGGATATAGAAGTGGGTGGGAAATGGATCACACCACTTCCAATCTGCCAAATTGTACGGAAAGGCCAGAGAAATGTTATCCTAAACATAGTATGGAAAGGATAAATTTCCTGTTACGGATCTGCAAGGAGATCCTGAAATACGATCCCAATGTAGATCAGTTTACTTCATGCGATATCTTTGAGGGTCATTGCAATAAATATTCTGTGGCCCCTGTATATCGTATGGAAATATTCAAAGTGTGGTTGCCTACACACCTTGTGCAGAGGTATGAGGCGCCGGGGAGAAAGCAAGCCAGGAATGAACTGTTGGTTTGAAGCCATATAGAGGAAAGTTACAAAAGATCAAGGTATTGGTATTCTGCAAGGCATGATCCACGTGATTGTGAAAAAATTCCCATACCTTGACACTGCAATTCGGCTAAGTGCAGCAAGGGAACCATCGCTTACTGATGCGGCCATGATTATTCAGGCGTGTAGACAAAATATACTGCACATTAAGAAGTTTGTTAAAGTAAGGGAGCATGTGCACGTACATTTTAGATAGCAAGATGAATGTGTACACCATAGTAAAACTGAATCAACTGTTCGCCCCACGGCTCTGCAATTGGAAAGGACAGAGAGCATTCAATGCTTTCAGTGTTTGCAATACGGACATATGAAGAGAAATTGTCCTCAATGGAAACGGAACCGTAATGACCCTGAAAAATCTGGCAATAATAATGGTTTCAAGATTAAATCTAATTATGCCAGAACAGGAGGGGGAAAACAGGTAGATAGAAATCAGGGACATTTACAAGGGCAGGCACCAAAACATGTGGCCATTGTAAATGCCCCAGCTCATGGAATAGTAGGTGTGGAATCTAAAGATTCCACAAAACACTATGGTTGAGAACCCACAAGTGACAGCATGTACCTCGTACAGGTACTTACTGAGAGTCTTGTCGAGATCGATTGACGAGTAGGGATCCCTAAAGATCTGGCGTCAGCATGTCACGTTGTCAGAATTCCTATTGTCCTTCTGCAGTTTGACCACTAGTCTGCTATTGTTCACCTTAATTGTGCTGCAATCCCACTCCTTACCACTGGAGACTGCTGTTGTGTTCTGCAAATGCCCTTTACTAAAATGGCAGATTCTGAACCTGTGGGATCCATCCTTTTGCTAACTCCAATAACTTCTACTACCACTTGCTGTTCCTGCTCGTGCTCCTTCGGCCACTGGTTTCCAGCAGTACTACGTCAGTATCGTAAAACACGTAATATTGGATGGTTCTGAGAGACCCCACATTAAGGCCAGAATCAAAGAGCAGGACATGCAAATCATGCTGGATACTGGTATGAAAATATCCGTTACTAAAGTCAGACATGATTTACATCCCAACAGCCCTCGATCGAATTTGATCACCATCATTGGGGAAGTGATCGTCCAGATTGCCAAATACATAATCATTAGGATACCAATGCGGTATTACCCCGGTTCTGACAACATCATCGGAACTGATGTAATGACCCAAAATGGATGGATCCTAGATTTCACAAACTGCATTGTATGGAAATGACCCGGAAAATCTAAGATGTGTGTCATGCAACACCAGTGTCTGGGACAACCCTTGCCAGCAATGAAAAGCTCAGCAGATGCACTGGAACACAAATGGCCAGAGGTCTCACACAACATAGACCTCAAACCCCCTGTGTACAAACATCCTGATCTGTGAGCTCAGAATAGAAACAACTGTGAAAGATTGATTGGTGTTCAGGTGCAGCCAGACCCATCCCTCAATGCCAATACCGCTTCCCATTAGAAGCGACCCAGTTGAATCACAACACTGTTCTGTAATTGGAGACAAGGGGTGTGGTCATAGAGGGAAATTCAAAGTGCAACAACTCTCTATGGCCGGTGAAGAAGGAGGACACCAATGCGTGGTGTCTCACTATAGACCTATGTGTGCTTAACAAGTATACCCCGATGCGTGACCCTGTGGTGGCACAAACTCCCGACATAATGGCAAAGATAAGTGGCAAAGGTCATATCATATATTCTCGACCATCGATGTCGCAAACGGGTTCTTTTCCATCAAACTCACTGAGAAATGTAGGTACAAATTTGCCTTTACAGTGGGAATAAACAGTACATGTTTGGTGAACTTAACCAGGGGTTCCACAGCAGTCCTACGTATTTTCACCAGGCACTGGCGGCCATACTGAGCGCTGCCAAAGCAAAACACCTCTATGAACTCCTCAAAGGAGAAGAAACACTAAGCATATTGTAGGCTCCCGATCCCTCACTTTGCAGCCTCCACATTCCCCTTTGGTCTTCTTGCTTCAAGATACACTCCTCAGTCTCCCAACAGAGATTTTGGAGGTGTATTATGGACCTCAGTGCCTGGAATCAGAAAGTGGACCATGGAATCTGAAAGTGGACAGAAGTATGTTCTGTCCCAGTTGATGAAAATGACAGGGACTAAACATGACTGTGGACAACCACCACAGATCACTCCATCACAAATGTTCAGCACAACCATGCGGAAGACATAGTCATCCGTGTTGATGGCTCTCTATTCTGTCTAGATGGCATCTATGTGACAGGATTTGCATGCTGGATGACACCACAGGTACCCAGAGTCTTGTCAGGTCACATGTCAGCACAACAGGTTGAACTGGAGACTGTCAATGAGGCTCTACTCCTTCAACCTCCTGGGAATCAAACTATACAATAGCAATAGTTCATACAGTTAGGTCCATATATATTTGGACAGAGACAACATTTTTCTAATTTTGGTTCTAGACATTACCACAATGAATTTTAAACAAAACATTTCAGATGCAGTTGAAGTTCAGACTTTCAGCTTTCATTTGAGGGTATCCACATTAAAATTGGATGAAGGGTTTAGGAGTTTCAGCTCCTTAACATGTGCCACCCTGTTTTTAAAGGGACCAAAAGTAATTGGACAATTGACTCCAAGGCTATTTCATGGACAGGTGTGGGCAATCCCTTCGTTATGTCATTCTCAATTAAGCAGAGGCCTGGAGTTGATTTGAGGTGTGGTCCTTGCATTTGGAAGGTTTTGCTGTGAAGTAAACATGCGGTCAAAGGAGCTCTCCATGCAGGTGAAGCAAGCCATCCTTAAGCTGCAAAAACAGAAAAAACCCATCCGAGAAATTGCTACAATATTAGGAGTGGCAAAATCTACAGTTTGGTACATCCTGAGAAAGAAAGAAAGCACTGGTGAACTCATCAATGCAAAAAGACCTGGGCACCCGCAGAAGACAACAGTAGTGGATGATCGCAGAATAATCTCCATGGTGAAGAGAAACCCGTTCACAACAGCCAACCAAGTGAACAACACTCTCCAGGAGGTAGGCGTATCAATATCCAAATCTACCATAAAGAGAAGACTGCATGAAAGTAAATACAGAGGGTTCACTGCACGGTGCAAGCCACTCATAAGCATCAAGAATAAAAAGGCTAGACTGGACTTTGCTAAAAAACATCTAAAAAAGCCAGCACAGCTCTGGAAGAACATTCTTTGGACAGATGAAACCAAGATCAACCTCTACCAGAATGATGGAAAGAGAAAAGTATGGCGAAGGCGAGGTACAGCTTATGATCCAAAGCATACCACATCATCTGTAAAACACGGCGGAGGCAGTGTGATGGCTTAGGCATACATGGCTGCCAGTGGCACTGGGTCACTAGTGTTTATTGATGATGTGGCACAGGACAGAAGCAGCCAAATGAATTCTGATGTATTCAGAGCCATACTGTGTGCTCAGATCCAGCCAAATGCAGCCAAACTGATTGGTCGTCGTTTCATACTACAGATGGACAATGACCCAAAACATAAAGCCAAAGCAACCCATGAGTTTATTAACTGGTTCAGGACCGCCCACTGTACATAAAAGTCGGCGCAGCCCGGGCTCTGAGCAGCGCCGACGTTTAAAAACGGTGGGTGATCCCGCAGCGCTCAGGACCCCCAGGGTCCTGCAAGCGCTACGGTTCTGGTGCAGAGCGATAGCTCTGACAGGGGACATCATCGGGACCTGATTGGATCAGGTCCCAATGATGTTAACCCTTCGCTATCTTCTATATGCCGCGATCTATAGTGATCGCGGCATATAGAAGATAGTGAGAGGAGAGGGGGTCGTCAACTTATCTCTCCGACGGCCCCCTGATGTCTTCCAGGACCTGTCGTTGTTATGGCAGCCGGAAGTCACATGACCGCCTCCGGATCAGCCTGCAGCTGAACTCTAGCAGGAGACACTGACTGTGAAACAGTCAGCAAAGATCTCATCCAATGCAATACATGTCTATTGCATTGCATGAGATCAGTGATTAGAAAAATAAAAATTAATGTCCCATACAGGGAATAAGTAAAAATGTAAAAAAAAAAAAAAAAAGTCAAAAAATGTTTTCAAACTGTTAAAAAAAAAATAACAAAATAAATAAATAAAATATTAAACCAATAAATCCGTACATTTAGGCAAAAACAAAAATAGTACACATATTTGGTATCGCCGCGTCCGAAACAACCCGATCTATAAAACTGTCACACTAATTAACTCCTTCTGTGCACACCATAATAAAAATAAATAAAAAACGGAGCAAAAAACTATGCTTTTTCATCATATCGCCAAACAAAAAGTGGAAAAAATGCAATCAAAATGGAAATAAAAATGGTACCGCTGAAAACGTCATCTTGTTCCGCAAAAAAAAAAGCCGCCATACAGCTCCATCAGCCGAAAAATAAAAGTTATAGCTCTCAGAATAAAGCGATGCAAAAAAAAATATTTTTCTATAAAATTGTTTTATTGTGTAAAAGCGCCAAAACATAAAAAAAATATACAGTAAGTGTAGTATCGCTGTAAACGTACTGACCCGAAGAATAATGCGGCCTTATCACTTTTACCACACGCAGAACGGCATAAAAAAAACCTCAAAAGACAATTCCTGAATTGTTGGTTTTTGTTAATTTTACCTCCCAAAAAACGGAATAGAAAGCGATCAAAAAATGTCACGTACCCAAAAATGGTACCAATAAAAATGTCAACTTGTCCCGCAAAAAACAAGCTGTCACGTGACTCTGTCGGCCGAAATATGGAAAAATTATAGCTCTCAAAATATGGCGATGCAAAAACTAGATTTTGCAAAAAAAAGCGTCTTAGTGTGTGACAGCTGTCAGTCATAAAAACCCAATATAAATCTGGTATCTCTGTAATCGCACCGACCCGAAGAATAAAGTAATCTCATCACTTATACCGCACGAGGAACGGCGTAAAAAATAAATAAAACCAATTCTTCATCTGCTACTGATTTGTTTATTAGGTCTCCCAAAGATCGCAGTATGGCTCGGCACACATTTCTCCTGCGCTCTGCGCTGAGCACTTACACCAGAGTTTCCGTGTAAATCTCTGAAATATGTGATTCAGACGGAACCCATGACGGAAGATTCCCTGTAATGAGGCAGATATAGGCCACTGTGGATGCCATCTGACCTGTGATCCCACGGTGTCAGTTTTTTTAGGCGTGCATAAAAGTGCGGTTGGCCACAGTTTTGTGCACTTCTGAAAAAAAGGACACCACTAAACAGAGGCCAGACGGAGTCCAGAGTAACTCTGCTGCCTCATTACAGTGAATGGATCCCACAGGGGTTTCATCTGGAAACCCCGATGTAAGTGCTCAGCCTCGAGCGCCAGATAAATGTTATGTAAAATGTTCCCAATAAAAGCTTCAACTCAGTCCTCAAAAACCGCTAGTCCCCACTCAGGTCCGTCATCTGTTAAAAATATTCCAAGTTACTGGTAGCAGAAAGGCTCTGGAAAAGCGAAATGGCCCTTGCCCCCCAAAAGAAATTCAGAAAATTTTGTGCTCCCAAATCCAAATGCCTATTCTACAATAATTTGTTCTCCAATTGTCAAATAGCGCTCCGTTCCTCCCAGATCTCGCCGTATGGCTAAGTGGTATGATACAGCCACATATGGGGTATTGCCACTTTTAGAAGAAATTGTGTGACACATTTCGGCACCATTTTTACCCATTGCCCTGTGTGAAAATGTAAAATATTTTTTTGTGGTAAAAATATAATTATGTTTTTTTCACTGCCCAATGGTATAAATTTAAAAATTAAAAAATACTCACTACTTCCCTAGATGAATTCCTTGAGAGGTGTAGTTTACAAAATGGGGGTCACTTGTGGGGGTTTCTGCAGTTTCGGCATGTCAGTGACTCTTCAAATGTGACATGGTGTCTGCAACCTATCCCAGCCAACATAGCGCTCCTTTCTCTTCCGAACCCTGCCGTACACCAAAGCAGTGGTTTTCCACCACATATGGGGTATCGGCGTACTCAGGAGAAATTGCACAACAAATTTCATGGTGCAATTTCTCCTGTTATCCTTATGATAATACAAAATTAGGGAATGAAAAACATTTTTTGTGTGAAAAATGTGAAAATTTTATTTTTACGGCTCAATATTATAAACTTCTGTGAAGCACCTGGGGGTGCAAGGTGCTCACCACACATCTAGATAAGTTCCCTAAGGGGTCTAGTTTTCAAAATGGTGTCACTTGTGGGGGGTTTCCACTTTTTAGGCACATCAGGAGCTCTCCAAACGCAACATGGCGTCTGCTAATTATTCAAACAAATTTTACGTTCAAAAAGTCTAATGACGCTCCTTCCTTTCCGAACCCTGCAGTGCGCCCAAACAGTGGTTTTCCCTCACATATGGAGGATCAGCGCGCTCATGAGAAATTGCACTACAAATTGTGTATTCCATTTTTTCCTGTTACCCTTGTGAAAATAAAAAAATTGGGTCTAAAGTAACATTTTTGTGAAAAAAAGTTAAATGTTCATTGTTTTCTTCCTCATTCCAAAAATTCCCGTGAAACACCTGAAGGGTTAATAAACTTCTTGAATGTGGTTTTGAGCACCTTGAGGGGTGCAGTTTTTAGAATGGTGTCACTTTTGGGCATTTTCTGTCATAAAGGCCCCTCAAAGTCACTTCAAATAAGATGTCGTCCCTAAAAAAAATGAGAAATCGCTGGTCAACTTTTAACCCTTATAGCTTCCTAACAAAAAAAAATTTTGGTTCCAAAATTGTGCTGATGTAAAGTAGACATGTGGGAAATGTTATTTATTAACTATTTTGTGTGACATATCTCTCTGATTTAAGGGCATGAAAATTTAAAGTTTGAAAATTGCAAAATTTTCAAAGTATTTGCCAAATTTCCGATTTTTTCACAAATAAATGCTAGCGATATCGAAGCAATTTTACCACTATCATGATGTACAATATGTCAGGAAAAAACATTCTCAGAATCAGGGGAATAAGTTGAAGCGTTCCAGAGTAATTACTTCATAAAGTGACAGTGGTCAGAATTGAAAAAATTGGCCCGGTCACGAAGGCAAAAACAGGCTCTGGCGCGAAGTGGTTAAAGCAAAGAAGTGGAATATTCTTGAATGGCCAAGTCAGTCACCTGATCTCAACCCAATTGAGCATGCATTTCACTTGTTAAAGACTAAACTTCAGGCAGAAAGGCCCACAAACAAACAGCAACTGAAAACCACCGCAGTGAAGGCCTGGCAGAGCATCAAAAAGGAGGAAACACAGCATCTGGTGATGTCCATGAGTTCAAGACTTCAGGCAGTCATTGCCAACAAAGGGTTTTCAACCAAGTACTAGAAATGAACATTTTATTTACAATTATTTCATCTGTCCAATTACTTTTGGTCCCTTTAAAAACAGGGTGGCACATGTTAAGGAGCTGAAACTCCTAAACCCTTCATCCAATTTTAATGTGGATACCCTCAAATGAAAGCTGAAAGTCTGAACTTCAACTGCATCTGAATTGTTTTGTTTAAAATTCATTGTGGTAATGTCTAGAACCAAAATTAGAAAAATGTTGTCTCTGTCCAAATATATATGGACCTAACTGTATGTAGTTCAATCCCACACCCTGCACCTGGACACATAGAAGAGACAAGGATTCGTGGACAGCCAGAATAAACCTCTGGCCCATGTGATGGTCCTGAAGGAAATGTGGGAATGTCCCAGCATACCAGAGAGGAGAACAGCCTTTGATCTTGGGAAACAACAAGACTGACGAATTGGCCAAGACTGCCACAGTATCTGGGGTCTTTTGGGAACCAGGTACTGAACAGGTTCCTGCATTCCAGATTACAGTAAGACAGATCAAGCTCAAAGATGGCCCTGTGTCATGTGAGGAGGAACAGACAAAACATCCTCTTCTAATGATACACATCAGAGTCCCACAGCATCCCTTGACAATATGTTAGGGGATCCTGTCTTATGAAACCGGTATACAGCAACTTACTCTACCAGTAGTCCCGCAGCATCTGCAGGTAGAGCTGACGACACTAAACCATAAACCACCAATTGTTTGGGCACCTTGGCCGGGATAAGCTACTGTCCCTCCTGAAGGACAGACTATACTGGTCTGGAATGTCCTAAATAGTAGAGGAAGTCCCCCAACAATGCCTGGTACCTGCTCAGGTTAACCCAAGGGCATCGGCCCTGAAGCCAGTGCTGCAGTGAGTTCTGCCGGCAGAGAATCCATGGTCTGCAATCCAGATGGATTACATCGGACCATTACCAACAAGATGTCGCAACTGCCATTATGCAGTGGTGGTGGTCTTCTCCAAATGCGTATAAGCCATCCCCATGGTCAATGATTTGGCTACCACTACTGGTCAGGTTCTCTGGGAACAGGTTCTTTCACGATGTGGTATCCCCAGAGTGATAGAATCAGACAGAGGGACACATTTCACGGGTAAGGTCATGAAATTGCTGTGTGGACTCCTGGACATGAACCTCTGCTTTATATCCTCTATCACCCTCAGTCAGTGGTCATTGATGGGTATCTGAGCGACAAAGGCGACCAGTACCGGTGTCACTCCATTCGAGCTGATGACGGTCGTTAAATGCCCCTGTGTATACCCAATGTACCCCAGTATCTGAGCCCATGAAGAATGCCATTGCCAGAGACTCGTTCCTCCAACAGATTAAACAGAACCTGAAGGAGTTGCTGCCTTATGCTTCTTTACAGTTGCACAAACCGTGCCTACAAGGGGAAACACCTATGCCCCCTGTAGGGGAAAAGGTAATGGTGAAAATATTCCGCCAATCTGGACCATGGGACAAAAACTGGGAAGGTCCTTAAGGTAATGGGTGACAAAATGCTAAAGGTCCAGAGACCGAAGATGCCAAAGAAAAAAATCTCGTAGACGACAGGAAACCTTTTGGATCCACATTGACCAAGCAAAAGCCACCCGAACCTCCCAAAATCAATAATAGCTTAACAAAGAGAGTTGGGAGAGGGGGGTTGGTATGTCGAAGGTGGATCCCTAAGTTCACCATTCAACATACACACATATAATACCATAAGTATGATGATGCAGGCTCAGCTTCTTCGGGGAAGGATCGGGAACCTACTGATGGTAAGGGTAGTATGTCACTTAAAGGACCAGGTTTCTTAAAGGTAAAAGTGCTTAGAAAATAAAATCCTAGAACCATACAGCAATTTTACCTTCACACCTGGACAGTGGTATTTGTATGGGTTCTAGAGAGAAGGTTTTGCCAATAGTGTGACACAGCATTACACCCCCTTAGAGAATGTGTCTGCCATACAACATGACTTACACACCCTCTGTCTCAAGGAATCCCGACATGTTTAAGACTCAGTCTCAACACCTATCAAGTCTTTAATATTGGCGTCTAGGGACCCCCACTTGCACCCCTACAAGCAACCAGAAGCCAACACCACCTCAGTGTTGTGTATGGAAGAAGTTCTGACTCCTGAAGATGTCACTGGGGCAGAGTACAGCGGTTGGTATATCCTTCGCTAGGAAGAGTAGTCAAAGTGGTTTGAGGGTGAGGATGTACTTTGATTGACCCATACCTGTAAAAGGAACCCTAAAGGCATATGGTATGTTGAGAGATTCCCAGATGATTATCACCAGGGAATCAAAGTATGTCCATGGAGTTAAACTCTGGTCAGGCCACATGGAATGATCAGAGTGGTTCGGTGAAACCGGAGGGCTTGTACCGAGCAACAGTTTTAAAAGGTACGGACCGATGTCAAGGATCTGAGGTATACTTGGGTAAGAGGGGTCCCCATCCATACGGTCGGTCTTTCATGATCACGATCATGAGAGACAACGGTGTACCGAAGGTGATGGGATACTATTTCATTACCTATTCCCACTGGAAACCGGACACACAGATGGTGACGTTAGATACTAATCCCTGGAGGTGGGACCTAGTATGCAATGGGGTGGACACCACAACCATGAATGTATGGATGGATGGTAATCCTATGATTGAGGAATACTGGAGCAGATACATGTCTTCCGATTGGAAAGATTCCAGAAAAATGGACATTAACTTTGGCATCAATATAGATGGTCCGTTTTAGTGGCCTTTTTGTGAGGTGGTGGAAGAAGTGTGCTGGTCGTTTACACAGTGGGTCTATCTGTCCAAATCCAAACCTATTGGAACCTAGCCATACAGGCTGGAGATAGTGACCTGTAGTACCAATTCAGGGGTAGAGGTCAAGTATGTGTGACGGTGGTAGGGGTACCGTATGAAGCAGACTGTCTTCAACCAATCAAAATGCACCTGGACTTTTGCAATATTTCTATCCATCAATTGGCAGATCCCATAGCTCGTCAATTGTCACCTCAATGGAAGATCATCACGGAAATCAAATTCGTCCTATACACCTTGGTAATTTCTGTAGATGACTTCAGAGTAGACCACTGGGATCACAGATGTCAGTTTGGTTCCTCACAAACAACTCACATGATGAGAGCATGGGTAGTGGCAGGGCAAGAGGTGAGAAAAGATAATTCCCTACACAGGAAATACAGGGGGAGGAGAGAATCGCCATGTGATTAAGAGTAGGTGCTTTGTGATTGGGTGCCCTGAACACTATGGATATGGAAGTCCGGAGAAGTAAACTTGGGGACATTGCGTGACATGCTGGGGAAGGGTTCAGAAATCAGCTTAATGTAAACCACATTTTAAAAAGGTGTATATCAAGCCACATGGCAAAAGGCTAAATCATGCCATCAGGCTAAAAGCTAACTCAAGCTAAGAAGCTGAAAACTGACCCAAAGCCCAAAGAAAAAGGCTAAACTAAGCAAAGCCAAAACATCAAAGACTAAACCAAGCCATGAGGCAACAAAACTAAATCAAGCCAAGTCACAATCCCAAAGGCTAAACCAAGTCAGGTCATGGGTCAAAAAAAGCTATATTAAGCCATGCCATGAGGCAGAGTCAGCAGGTTAAACACAAACCAAGAATAAGGCAGCAAGTGTGAAGTACTGTATACAAGATATCTAGACTGTTCCAAGTTAATGTTAGTACCCCAGGGCCCAACTGGGCAAATATTCTCAGTGCAATCCCTACTAGGGGCTAATTTAGAACATCTCTAAGGGTGTTCCATTATTCATTAATGTACAGAGACCTCAGCAGATGGTGAAGAAATAACATTTTTATACGTGAAAGAAGTTTATGTCCATATTCCAGCTGTATTTACGTGTGTTACCACCTGTGGAGACATCAGGGTCTCCTGTGGGCAAAAATACTACTCAGACAACAAAGGGTGAGGGTAATACAGAGTGACAATACTTTATTGAACCACCAAACAGGCAACAAACATATAGAACAGTCCGAGCAAATACCCAAGACGGTGCAAAATTACACAGTCTCACCCTTCCACTGGCCCGTCGGGAATAGAGCAGGTGTGACTTTGGGACTTCCGGGGCAAAGTTAACTACCTCAACCAATGGCATCCCACTTTTGGGGGACACCCACAGAGAGGAGGTAGTGGCAAGCTTAGGAAGCTGACAGTCCATTGAGGTATGGGGCCAGGAGTTCTAAGGGTCCAAACCTGGCATTCTCCGAGCGTATCGATGGGTTCCAGGTGACCGGTGGGTCCCAACCTGGCTACTGCAAACATCTCCATGGGACCAGGTGACCTGATTGTCCCAACCTGGTTTTCCCCAAATATATCCATGGGTTCTGTGATAGTCAATGGAGCAGATCTGTATCCCTCCATCAAGGGCAGAGGTCCCTTAGGCTGGCCTGCTGTAGAATCCAAATCTGTGTCCGTCTGTATGGAGCCATGTGTTCTAGCTGCTGTTCTCAAGAGTTACTCTAAATCTAAGAGTCTCTCTTGGCTGTGATCTTGTAAAGGTGTTTCTCATCATTCACAGGGCAGGAAGGGGGGATGGCAGGGGCTCATGTCGCATTGTTTGAGCATTTAGTCAATTTGCATAGTTTGTCTTCCATTGCTCTGCAGATCAACTAACTAGCTGGCTTGGTTCAATATGTAATTAGCATATTGGCAAACATCATTGTTCCATGACCCCAAGTCCCTGTCACCAGAGATAACAGACAATAAGTTGCACTAAGTATCAACTCAAGTGTCAACATCCAGGCTTATACATATAATAGTCTGTCCTTCTTGACCAACCAAAGAAAAACACATAAATGCAAAACTAAACATAATAGTGTATTTCTCCTGGCCTACTGAATTTAGACATCTGGATAATTAAGATTAAATGCTGTGTCGGCACACCACCTATAACAGAATTACATATTCAATCATATTCAGAATATAATTTGGTTGGAAAAGAAAATATACAATGCAAAGAACTGACAGACAATAAAGCGAATGAGAAGAATCTGTGACTTCTCTGCATTTAGTGGTTACTACTCACTTGGGCGGTTATATACAGTAATCTCCTCTTTACAATGCTCATCACCCCTCACATAAGTCTTTGTAGTATTAATATGGGTCAGATCTTCACCCTGAAACAAATATTGTATAAGTCACAGACAGGTGGAGAAGTCACTATGATCAGCTCTAATCCTGCCATCTCCACCGTTCTCATTACACAAGTATAAAACATAATCCTGGTGGATAAAACAAGACTGAGCACAAGACCTTCACAGCCGTCTACACATCATAGGGGAGATCTATTGACATCTTCTCTCCATCTACCTGATGATCCTGAGGAACATTGGGATTTTCTTGTTTACATTTCTGTGGAAGAAGAGGACGGGGACATCTCTCTGGTGTTGTCCTCTTACTGGATAGAACTGGGGGAAACACATACAGGGACTGAATTCACTCTTTACATACAGATAATTATAGGCCATGTGTATTTAGTCCTGTCTATTACCTGGTGATGTGAGGGGCTGGGGAACCTCCATCATGATGTCCTTGTACAAATCTTTGTGCCCTTCTGAATACTCCCACTCCTCCATGGAGAAATAGACAGCGACATCCTGACACCTTATAGGAACCTGACACATACAGTGATACTGTCATTACCCCGATCCCTTCATAGAGTTACTGTATAATGTCCCAACATTCCCAGCAGTGTCACCTCTCCAGTCAGCAACTCAATCAACTTGTATGTGAGTTCTAGGATTTTCTGGTCACTGATGTCCTCATGTACCAGGGGTAGAGGTGAAGGTCCTGTGATTGGGCTCAGGGATCTTCCCCATCCCTCAAACACAGGGTCCTGACAGTTCTCACTAGAGGTCTTCTTCACTACTGTGTAATCCTGGTTATGGAGAGAAACATTAATAAATCTCACTACAGACATTTCCAGAGTCCTCACCTCTCCAGTTCTGTCCATCTGTTATTCCCATAGATAAGAATGATGTAATGTGACGTCATCAGAATCTCTCACCTCTCCAGTAAGCCGGAAGAGGATCTCTAGGGTGAAGTGTAATATCCTCTCCACCATCTTGTCCCTGTTTCTATCTATCATTGTCAGAAAAATTTTCCAAACCTAAATGGAAAGAAAGATTGAAAAATGAGTCAGCGTAAAACACATATCACATAAAATGTATAATTACTTCAGCTGTGAAATCGGTATAAAGCAATAATGAGGTTGAGCTATTCATATATCTAGAGCAGGGATGTCAAACTCAAACAGACAAGAGAGTCAAAATGAAAAACTTGGACAAAGTCGAGGGCCAATCATTATACAGTATATTGGGCTCCACATAGCTTTCCATACATTATAATGGGCCCCACATAGTCCTCCGTACAGTATAATGGGCCCCACAAAGCCCTCCTTATAGTATTAAGGGACCCTCTTTGCCTTTTATACAGTACAATGAGCTCCACAAAGTCCTCCCTACAGAATAATGGCCCCACATAGGGGTGGTGGTTCTGGTGTCCCTGGCCAAATATAATCACCCTGCAGGCCAGATTTTGCCCAAGGGCCAGTTTGACATGATGTAGAGTTTACACAGAGAATATCCACGTCCTCTCATTTGGGATTTCATGTGAGTTATAAATAAATTCAGATCATTTTTCAGCTGTTACAATATAAAGATCTCAATATAGAAATGAAAAAAAATCCTCGCTTAAAAAATACAAAAGTAATCAAAAAGTTCATTGCTTTCCTAAAATAACAAAAATAAAAAAATAAAAATTTGCTTCATCATTAACATAGTTTTTAAGGTTGAAGGAAGTCCATCTAGTTCAACCCATAGCCTAACTTGTTGATCCAGAGGAAGGCAAAAAAAAAACATGTGGCAACACTAAGCTCCACATTGGGGAAAAAATTCCTTCCCGACTCCATACGACAATCAGACTAGTTCCCTGGATCAACGCCCTATCAAGGAATCTAGTATTTATAACCTGTAATATTATACTTTTCAAGAAAGCCATCCATGCCCTTCTTAAATTTTAACAGTGAATCACTCATTACAACATCATGCGGCAGAGAGTTCCATAGTCTCACTGCTCTTACAGTAAAGAATCCCCATCTGTGATTATGATTAAACCTTCTTTCCTCCAGACGTAGAAGATGCCCCCTTGTCCCAGTCTCAGGCCTCAGAGTAAAAAGATCAGTAGAAAGGTCTTTGTACTGTCCCCTCATATACTTGTACATAGTAATATAGGAAATACTACAGATTGTATCAGTGATTGTAGTGCCCCCAAGAGGAGAAAAGAACAATGTAATTATATAATGGAAGAGTGTGAATAACAGGGATCTCCACATACCTCCACCTGCAGAGCCGCCACCACATATATGGCTGTTCTGTGCGCACAGGACCTGTGATGAGGTCACAGGAGGGGAGGAGTCAGGGGTCACATGATCAGGGGCCTCAGTGGATGCAGGACTCTGCTGTGCTGGTTGTCATGGTGCTGGATGAGGGGAAGTTTATGTGTGGGGTCAGGAGGGGTTTACAGTGTGGATGTAGCAGATCCGCGTGTGTACAAGGCGTACGGAGCAGAGCCGTGTGTGTATGAGGTGTATGGAGCGGAGCCGCGTGTGTACGAGGTGTACGGAGCGGAGCCGCATGTGTACGAGGCGTACGGAGCGGAGCCGCGCGTGTACGAGGCGTACGGAGCGGAGCCGCGTGTGCACGAGGCGTACTGAGCGCAGCCGCGCGTGTACGAGGTGTACGGAGCGGAGCCGCGCGTGTACGAGGTGTACGGAGCGGATCCGCGTATGTACGAGGTGTACGGAGCAGATCCGCGTGTGTACGAGGCGTACGGAGCGGAGCCGCTTTTACGAGGCATACGGAGCAGAGCCGTGCGTGTACGAGGCCTACGGAGCAGAGCCGTGCATGTACGAGGCCTACGGAGCAGAGCCGCACGTGTACGAGGTGTACGGAGCGGAGCCGCGTGTGTACGAGGTGTACGGAGCGGAGCCACGCGTGTACGAGGCGTGCGGAGCGGAGCCGCGTGTGTACGAGGCGTACGGAGCGGAGCCGCGTGTGTACGAGGCGTACGGAGCGTAGCCGCGTGTGTACGAGGTGTACGGAGCGGAGCCGCGCGTGTACGAGGTGTACGGAGCGGAGCCGCGCGTGTACGAGGTGTACGGAGCGGATCCGCGCGTGTACGAGGCGTACGGAGCAGATCCGCGTGTGTACGAGGCGTACGGAGCCGAGCCGCGTGTGTACGAGGCGTACGGAGCGGAGCCGCGTGTGTACGAGGCGTACGGAGCGGAGCCGCGTGTGTACGAGGCGTACGGAGCGGAGCCGCGTATGTACGAGGTGTGCGGAGCGGAGCCGCGTGTGTACGAGGTGTACGGAGCGGAGCCGCGTGTGTACGAGGTGTACGGAGCGGAGCCGCGTGTGTACGAGGTGTACGGAGCGGAGCCGCGTGTGTACGAGGCGTGCGGAGCGGAGCCGCGTGTGTACGAGGCGTACGGAGCGGAGCCACGTGTGTACGAGGCGTACGGAGCGGAGCCGCGTGTGTACGAGGCGTACGGAGCGGAGCCGCGTGTGTACGAGGCGTACGGAGCGGAGCCGCGTATGTACGAGGCGTACGGAGCGGAGCCGCGTGTGTACGAGGTGTACGGAGCGGAGCCGCATGTGTACGAGGTGTACGGAGCGGAGCCGCATGTGTACGAGGTGTACGGAGCGGAGCCGCGTGTGTACGAGGTGTACGGAGCGGAGCCGCGCGTGTACGAGGCGTGCGGAGCGGAGCCGCGCGTGTACGAGGCGTACGGAGCGGAGCCGCGCGTGTACGAGGCGTACGGAGCGGAGCCGCGCGTGTACGAGGTGTACGGAGCGGAGCCGCGCGTGTACGAGGTGTACGGAGCGGATCCGCGCGTGTACGAGGCGTACGGAGCAGATCCGCGTGTGTACGAGGCGTACGGAGCGGAGCCGCATGTACGAGGCATACGGAGCGGAGCCGTGCGTGTACGAGGCGTACGGAGCGGAGCCGCGCGTGTACGAGGCGTACGGAGCGGAGCCGCGCGTGTACGAGGCGTACGGAGCGGAGCCGCGCGTGTACGAGGCGTACGGAGCGGAGCCGCGTGTGTACGAGGCGTACGGAGCGGAGCCGCGTATGTACGAGGTGTGCGGAGCGGAGCCGCGTGTGTACAAGGTGTACGGAGCGGAGCCGCGTGTGTACGAGGTGTACGGAGCGGAGCCGCGTGTGTACGAGGTGTACGGAGCGGAGCCGCGTGTGTACGAGGCGTGCGGAGCGGAGCCGCGTGTGTACGAGGCGTACGGAGCGGAGCCACGTGTGTACGAGGCGTACGGAGCGGAGCCGCGTGTGTACGAGGCGTACGGAGCGGAGCCGCGTGTGTACGAGGCGTACGGAGCGGAGCCGCGTATGTACGAGGCGTACGGAGCGGAGCTGCGTGTGTACGAGGTGTACGGAGCGGAGCCGCGTGTGTACGAGGTGTACGGAGCGGAGCCGCGTGTGTACGAGGTGTACGGAGCGGAGCCGCGCGTGTACGAGGCGTGCGGAGCGGAGCCGCGCGTGTACGAGGCGTACGGAGCGGAGCCGCGTGTGTACGAGGCGTACGGAGCGGAGCCGCGCGTGTACGAGGTGTACGGAGCGGAGCCGCGCGTGTACGAGGTGTACGGAGCGGATCCGCGTGTGTACGAGGCGTACGGAGCAGATCCGCGTGTGTACGAGGCGTACGGAGTGGAGCCGCATGTACGAGGCATACGGAGCGGAGCCGTGCGTGTACGAGGCGTACGGAGCGGAGCCGCGCGTGTACGAGGCGTACGGAGCGGAGCCGCGCGTGTACGAGGCGTACGGAGCGGAGCCGCGCGTGTACGAGGCGTACGGAGCGGAGCCGCGCGTATACGAGGTGTACGGAGCAGAGCCGCGCGTGTACGAGGTGTACGGAGCAGAGCCGCGCGTGTACGAGGTGTACGGAGCAGAGCCGCGCGTGTACGAGGTGTACGGAGCAGAGCCGCGTGTGTACGAGGTGTACGGAGCAGAGCCGCGTGTGTACGAGGTGTACGGAGCGGAGCCGCGTGTGTGCGAGGTGTACGGAGCGGAGCCGTGAGTGTGTGTACGGAGCGGAGCCGCGTGTGTACGAGGTGTACGGAGCGGAACCGCGTCTAGACGAGGTGTACGTAGCGGAGCCGTGTGTGTACGAGGTGTACGGAGCGGAGCCCTTTGTGTACGAGGTGTACGACATGTACAAACTTCCTTTTAGTTCGCCCGGAATACCCAAATGTTTTTCTTGGAACTCCCATTCATCTAGAATCAAACTCTGGATATTGTCATGAACCAGGAACACCATCTTCTTTTTTTATTTCAATTTGTTAAATATTTCATCTTGGACTGTTCGGGTTGTCTCTTCTTCCTTGACTTCTCTTGTATTTGTTAATGCTGTTAAGAGTTCCTCCATGTCCTCAGTAGATAAATAATATTTTCTGGCCCCTTGGTCAAAGCTTTCAGAGTCGGGTTTAATTTTTCTTCCTCCAGCCAATCTTCAGGGATAGATGCATGGTCTTCTTCTGAGTCTGAACTTTCCTCTAAACTAATCTTCCTCTTTTTGGTCACCGGAGGTTCTAGAGAAGGTGGCTAGGAAAGTCTGAACTTCTTGACGCACCATCCTCCTTAACTCATCTATGAGAGACAGTTTTTCATCCCTCACAACCTTTTCGGTGCCTTCCTAACATAACTGCTTTTTATGTGAGGATGGGAGCTTCATATTACAAATGGCACATCTACTACCCATAGATTTAGCTCTCGTTTTTTGGTGTAGGATCCATGTCTCCCTGAAAAAAGGAAAGAAGGTGGTAATAACCATATCCTACTCCCAAAATGAGTCACCCACCCCAGGATTACTTACTGGGCCTGGGTTCGCTCTGGGCTCAGCAGATGTAGAGCGAAGAGAAAACGCACCCTCCATGGAAATAAGGGATCGGTCCTACCTTAGAGTGTTTTCTTCTCAGGGTCACTTATAGCGAAGTGACTGTGACCCAGCATGGTGGGCATCTGTGACGAAAAAGCTTCTAATCTTAATTAGCCAAACGTCTAGATTTGTTAAGCCATGAGAAATACACTATTGTGTTTGTGTTGACTTTTGAATGCATGTGTTTCTTTGGCTGGTCAAGAAGGACAGTGACTCAGGGTGGAACAATGAATGTTTGCTAAATATGTTGATTAACCATTGTGTGGACCCTGTGGCTTGTTGACTCACAAAACAGGAGGACAAACTACGCATTAAATGCTCAAATAATGAGACCTGAGTGCTGCTCCTTTCCCCCCGACCTGTGACTGACGACCTTAGCCACATATGTAAATATAAAAAGGGTTTTTCTATCCTGCTGCAAAGAGAATCAAAGATTCAGACAGACTCTTCAGGACAGCAGATTGGTAGCATGGCTCCAGCTAGAAAGACACAGAATTAAATTCTACAGGATTCCAGCCTAAGGGTACATGGCCCTGACTGTAAGGATACAGATCTGCTCCATTGACCATCAGAGAACTCATGGATACATTTGGGGAAACCAGGTTGGGATGAGGTCCACTGGTCCCATGGATATGTTGTTTGGGGTTGCCAGGTGGGAGCCTCCGGTCGCCTGGAAACCATGGAGACGGTCGGAGAAGCCAGATTGGGACCAGCCGGTCGTCTGGCCCCATGGAAACTCAGAGGCCAGGGTGGGACCCTCGGGTCTCCTGGCCTTGTACCTCAATGGACTGTCAGCTTCCTAAGCTTGCCGCTATCTCCTCTCTGTGGGGCCCTGCCAAAAGCGGGGGCCAATGGTTGAGGTAGTTGGCCCTGGAAGTCCCAGCTGCTCTATTCTCGGCGGGCCAGTGGAAGGGTGAGACTGTGTAATTTTGCACCATCTTGGATATTGGCTGGGACTGTTCTGTTTATTGTTTGTTTGGTGGTTCAATAAAATATTGCCACACTGTTTTACACTCACCCTGTGTTGTCTGACTAGTGTTCTGCCCACGGAAGACCCCATGTCTTCACAGCATCCCTCGGATGCAACTCCTCTTCCTGGAGAACCCTCCTGTGATTCCAATCTAGAGGAAGACTCCCAGAAGGCCATTAGTGTCCTCATTCCATCAGTTCAATGTTTTCCCACCAGGAGGGCTGAAAAGCGCTGGGAGTTTCACAGTGGAACGCAACCGGAAGCAACGTCAATTGAATGGGACCTGTGTCCTGCTTCATTTCCGGCGCATGCTCACTGCACACTGGTATGGAAGGGAGGGAGAAAGGCTGGGGATCTATGGGGAGGACCCAAGCCCACGTCTGATCAGCATTGCCCGGAGATGCAGAAGAAAAGAAGGGTCCGAATCCTAGGGACACAGGAGCAGATGTAGAGGAGGAAGGCAGTGCAATAGATTTCACTGCTTGGCAGGTATTCTTACAGTCCCAGCGTCTGCTGCAGAACACCAGGATGACCTCTTCATGCCCCTAGGAACAGGAAAAACACTGAGGATTGGAGGTGGGGAGGGGCTATTTAACCTCTTTGTGATTCCTGTCACTATTAGAGGAGGGGCAACCTCCTGCTGTGCTGTCGTGGAGGGTGAGGGGAAAAAAATAAATTTAATTCGCCATGTCTGCAGAAAGATAAAAAATATATGGTTCTTGGAAGAAGGCGAGAGAAAAGCGAAAATGCAAAAATAAAAAAAATACTAGTCCTTAAGAGGTTAAAGTAAAAACCAACAAACTGTGCGAAGGACAGAGATTGGAAATATTCAGAACATTCATTGAATAGAACCCTACAAAGAGCTAAAACTCTAAATCAGGAAGCTTTGTTAAATGTTATCAATTACTAAAAAAATTAAGAGAAAAATAAACCAATTATGATGTTTGTAGCTTCTGGTAATAAACAGGACACAGACACTTAAAATAAATAGAGAAGTACAAATTTAAAATGTTAATTACTTTATTAGCTTTAGAATGGGATGCGAATCCGAAAAAGGCTTAAACAATAGGGACATTTTTGTCACCAATTTCTTTGTGGAATACGATAATCAAAAAGAAACCTTGGTTGGCTCACATTTGGTAATTACAATGTGTTGGCCATACAACCAATCCACATAATGTCAGCACTAGAGGTCATATAACGGCATTAAAAAAGCCGCAAAAACATTAAAAAAAAAAAAAAAAAACGGAATTTTAAGATTAAGAGATTGGCCAAAATAAAGGCAACATAACACCTTTAAGATATAATTATTGTATATATAATAACCATATCCGAGTTCTTGTCACTTCTTCACCAGGACCTGCTCCTGCAAAATCTGCTTCTGTCGCCAGGCGCCACTGTATTCATTCTGCAGGAAGCGCCGGTGATTGAAGATACGTTGGAACCAGTAGCTCTGGATGACACAGGCTCTGTCCAGCTACTTAGAGTTGGGTGGCTGGGACCTGTAGTGCCGTCCGGTCTGGGTGTCTGTGCTGGCCAGTAATCACATGGAAAATAGGAAAGCGCTACATAATGTATGTATGAAATATTGGAAAAATGTAACTAATATTAATATGAAAAATTACAGTAAAAAAAGGTACTTACTGCATAGATTGGCCAATATATGTGAGCTCAACAGCCAATGTCAAGACGTCCTTCATTGTTGAGTCCCTGTCCTGATATGTAACCTCTCCTGTGCAAAAAGCCTTCAATTTATGGGGCAGAAATGAACCAGCTAACTACTTAAAATCACCTGAGGCTGATGGGAGTGCACATGTTAAAAAAGGATTTGATACAAATAGCACAAAATGACCAGCACATCCAAGCTAGTGTGAACAGGAGCCAACTAAAAAAATGTAACTATAGAAAACAATTAAGTTGCACTTTTTTTGACATGTGCACTCCCACTACCATCAGCCTCAGTTGATTTTAAGTAGTTAGTCGGTTCATTCCTGCCTCAGAAATTGTAGGCTTTTCGCCCAGGAGAGGTGACATATTAGGACAGGGACCCAACAATGAAGGACGCCTTGACGTTGGCTGATGGGCACACATAATATATTGGCCAATCTATGCGCCAAGTACCTTCTTTATTACTGTAATTTTTCATATTATTAGTTTAATTTTTCCAATATTTCATATATACATTATGTAGCGCTTTACTATTTTCTATGGCAGTAATGCAGTTTCAATGCTCTAGAGTAATCATTCTTAGCAATTCAAGGTGCAACTTAATTGTTTTCTATAGTTAATTTTTTTTAGTTGGCTCCTTCACGCTAGTTTGGATGTGCTGGTCATTTTCTGCTATCAGTAATCACATGGAGTTATCAGCTCATTGCTCCAAACAATTGGTGAGCACCACACCCTACTTTATTTTCCAGCTTACTGCTGGAAGCTGCCAGATACAGTCTTGTGCGTCTCTGGTTCAGCCCTGTCTGTTAATTCCTTGTTGTTTCATTTATCCTTGTTTTTACCTAGGCTTATGTTTTCTGACTATACGTACAGATCCTGATTTTGTTCTTTACGTAACTACTCGGTTTTGACCCTGCTTGGCGACCATTCCTGCCTCTGCTTCGCACCACTGGAAGGAAGCCTTTACGTAGGTAACAATCCACTGGACCCCTTTGTAAGTCCAGATCCCTATACAGGGGTTAATGGATGTTGGAGTTGCTCTGGAATGTGCTAGTCGGAGTGGTTTGTGTTAAGTCTGTCCGAAGTAGCCTTTTTGAACTTTGAGCCTGTGGCCTCAGACAGACGATACAGTTCTTTGATATCTAAGTAAAATATTTCTCACATTCTCCACATGACTGTCTTGTATTCTGTGAGATTCTTAATGTACAATTATATCAGAGTTGTAGTTGAAGCACTTTCCACATGTGCTACATAAAGAAAGGCTTCTTCCCTCTGTTACTCCTCTGATATTTATTAAAATCTGATTTATGAGAACAAGATTTCCCACATTCAGAACATGAATATGGCTTGTGATTTATTGGCAACATTTTTTAAACATTCTGAGCATAAAAATGGCTTCTATTCTGTGTGAATTCTTTGATGTGCAACTAAATTTCCCTTCCGTTTAAAAGATTTACCACATTCTGAACATGAAAATAGTTTTCCTGTGTGAATTCTCTGATGTCGTAAAAGAAGTGATTTCTGGCTAAAACATTTCCCACATTCTGAGCATGAAAAAGGCTTCTCCCCGGTGTGAGTTCTTTGATGTTCAACAAGATTTGACTTCCACTTAAAACATTTCCCACATTCTGAACATGAATATGGTCTCTCTCCTGTGTGACTTTTCTTATGTGTAACCAAAGAGGATTTCTGGCCAAAAAATTTCCCACATTCAGAACAAGAAAATGGTTTCTCTCCTGTGTGGACTCTCTGATGTATAGCAACATGCGATTTCTGGGTAAAACATTTCCCACATTCTGAGCATGAAAATGGCTTCTCCCCTATGTGACTTCTTTGATGTGCCACTAAAACTGCCTTTTGTTTAAAAGATTTACCACATTCTGAACATAAAAATGGTTTCTCACCTGTGTGAAGTCTGTGATGTCTAATAAGAACTGATCTCTGGCTAAAACATTTCCCACATACTGAACATGAAAAAGGCTTCTCCCCTGTGTGAGTTCTTTGATGCTCAACAAAACTTGATTTCCACTTAAAATATTTCCCACATTCTGAACATGAAAATGGCTTTTCCGCTGTGTGAATTTGTCGATGTGTCACAAGATCGGATTTATGGTTGAAGCATTTCCCACATTCTGAACATGAATATGGCCTAATTCCTGTATGAACTCTTGGATTTTGCTTCACAATCTGAGATGAAGATAGGATCAACTGAAAAGCACCAGATGACAGATCTTTGGTGTGAAGTGCTGAGTTTTCATACGGGATAATGGTGTGCTCTTCATATGCATCATGTGTGATTCCTTGATCACTTGCTTTAAGATCTGAAGATATTTGATGTCCTTGTTGGCTCCCAGCATAGTCATCTGCTAAGAATAAACTAAATTTCACTATTTTTTAAATAAATCGCTTTGAAATTATATTGATTTTTTTTACACAATTTCTATATAAAAATGTTAACAAGAATTGCAAGTCATGTAGTCAGGTGTCTACTTATTAACATTAACTGATGAAGACAGATGTGACAGATCACAATTTAATAGGCATAGAAGTTATTGACTTTTGTATTTAATTCATCCTAAAATGTTTCAAATCTCCCACCTGAGCTGTCGATTGCTGCAGCTCCTCGTGAGAGTGACCAAGGGTTTTTTGGCTGCTTCTCTAATTAGTGCTCTCCTTTCTTGGGGTGTCCGTTTAGGTGGACAGCCATGTCTTGGTAGGTTAGCAGTTGTGCCATACTCCTTATATTTTTGGATGATGGATTGAACAGTGCTCCATGAGATCTTGAGAACTTGAGCAGTGTTTTTTTTTTTTTTATAACCTTGTTTACTCTTCTCCAAAACTTTATCCCTGACTTGTCTGTTGTGTTCATTGGTTCTCATGATGCCGTTTGATCCTTAGTGTTCTCAAACAAATCAGAGGCCTTCATAGAACAGTTGTAGTTATACTGAGAAAAAATTACACACAGGTGGATTTACTAATTATGTGACTTCTGGAGAAAATTGGTCACTCCGGATTTTATTTAAAGGCATCAGACTACAGGGGGCTGAATACAACTGCACTCACAATTTTCAGATTGATATTTTTTAAATATTTTGAAATCCATGTATCATTACAGGATATGAAAACTTTTTCAAGGCACTGTATATGTAATGTAGTGCAAGTGCGGTAATATGCTCACCGATCGCTGTTCAGCGCCGCTCCAGTCCACTTCTGGTTCACATAACTTCTATTCTGACTAGTGGGATCACTCTGGGAAGTTGCTTTTAGGCCCCCTTCACACCTCAGTGTTTCCTGTACATGTGTCATTTTTCACACGTACCGTAGAGACTAACACAGGCACGCCCTTTATAATCTATGGGGCTGCGCACATGTCCATGTGACGTACACGTGGACATGTCTATTTTTTTCTGGCAACACGGAAGACAATAGTTCCGCACATGTGCACCCGGATGACAAAAAGTGTGACATCCGTGTGTCATCTGTGTTACACGTAACGGAATAGAATGCAGAATATAAAATGTTTAGGTGTTAGATGTGCAAAGATATAGACAGATAGATATCTGTGAGATATATAATTAGTGCCGTGGGTGTGTAGTTTACTGTAGATGGATTATCCTTATAGATAAATGAAAAAAAACTATGTTGGGTATACCTAATTGAAAGAAAACAACCCAAGCAGGGTTTTTTTTTTTTTTTTAGAGAGATTTTACGCTAACTTAATTTCCTGACCGATAACCAAACTTAAATGGCCAAAAATCTATCAATATAAAAAGCTCTTCACTCTTCTGTTGTCTTGGTATCTGCTTCTCTATCTGGTGTGTCCCATATGGGTACAATTTTCTTGGTCGTCACAGAAAACAAAAATTAAATGGTGCTTTACAGCCTAAAACCACTGTAGTTAATGAATTGTATTCCACAAAGCGAATAAGAAGAATCTGACTTCTCTGTATTTAGTGGTTATTACTCACCTGGGCGGTTATCTGTAGTAATCTCCTCTTTACATCGCTCATCACCCCTCACATATGTCTCTGTAGTATTAATATGGGTCAGATCTTCACCCTGAAACAAATATTGTACAAGTCACCGACAGATGGAGAAGTCACATCTATGATCAGCTCTAATCCTGCCATCTCCACCGTTCTCATTACACAAGTATAAAACATATAATACTAGTGGATAAAACAAGACCAAACACAAGACCTTCACAGCTGTCTACACATCAGAGGGCAGATATCATGTCACCTTCTCTCCATCTACCTGATGATCCTGAGGAACATTGTGATCTTCTTGTTTACAGTCCTGCGGAAGAAGAGGACGGGGACATCTCTCTGGTGTTGTCCTGTTACTGGCTAGAACTGGTGGAAACACATACAGGGACTGAATTCATTCTTTACATACAGATAATTATAGGCAGTGTGTATTTTGTCCTGTCTATTACCTGGTGATGTGAGGGGCTGGGGAACCTCCATCATGACGTCCTTGTACAGATCTTTGTGTCCTTCTAAATACTCCCACTCCTCCATGGAGAAATAGACGGCGACATCCTGACACCTTATAGGAACCTGACACATACAATGATACAGTCATCCTCCGATCCCTTCATAGCGTTACTGTATAATCTCCCAGCAGTGTCACCTCTCCAGTCAGCAGCTCAATCATCTTGTAGGTGAGTTCTAGGATCTTCTGCTCATTGATGTCCTCCTGTATCAGGGGGAGAAGTGGAGGTCCCGTGATTGGGCTCAGGGGTCTTCCCCATCCCTCAAACACAGGGGTCTGACAGCGCTCACTAGAGGTCTTCTTCACTACTGTGTAATCCTGGTTATGGAGAGACACATTAATAAATCTCACTACAGACATTTCCAGAGTCCTCACCTCTCTAGTTCTGTCCAGCTGTTACTCCCATAGATAAGAATGATGTAATGTGACGTCATCAGAATCTCTCACCTCTCCAGTAAGACGGAAGAGGATCTCTAGGGTGAGGTGTAATATCCTCCCCTCCATCTTGTCCCTGTCTCTATCCATCCTTGACGGGTCAGGAAAATTATAGAAACCTAAAACACAAACTACATAAAATATACAATCACTAGAGCTGTGACTCTGGTATAAAGCAATAATGTGGTTGAGCACTTCATGGATCAAGAGGTCAGACAGATAATATCTACGTCCTCTCATTTGGAATTATATTTGGGTTATAAATAAATTCATGGAACTTTTCATCTGTTACAATGTAAAGATCTTAATGTAGAAAATGAGAAAAAATATTCTCTCACTAGAAAAAAAAAAAGATAAAGTGATTAAAAAATTCCACTGCTCTCCCAAAATAGCATAAATTCAAAAACTACTATGTACAGTGGGGAAAAATAAGTATTTGATACACCGCTGATTTTGCAAGTTTTCCCACCTACAAAGAATGGAGAGGTCTGTAATTTTTATCGCTGGTACACTTTAACTAAGAGAGACAGAATCCAAAAATAAAAAACAGAAAATCACATTGTGTGATTTTTACATAATTAATGTGCATTTTATTACATGAAATAAGTATTTGAAACAATAGAAAAACAGAACTTAATATTTGATACAGAAACCTTTGTTTGCAATTACAGAGGTCAGACGTTTCCAGTGGTTCTTGACCATGCTACAGCAGGGATTTTGGCCCACTCCTCCATACAAATCTTTCATATTTCAAGGTTGTTGCTGGGCAACATGGAGTTTCAGCTTCTTCCTAAGATTTTCTATTGGGTTCAGGCCTGGAGACTGGCTAGGCCGCTCCAGGACCTTGAAATTCTTCTTATGGAGCCACTCCTTAGTTGCCCTGGCTGTGTGTTGAAACACTGTCACACTGGAAGACCCAGCCACAACCCATCTTCAATGCTCTTACTGAAGAAAGAAAGTTGTTGGCCAAAATCATGTGATACATGACCCCATCCATCCTCCCTTTAATACGGTGCATTCGTCCTGTCCCCTTTGCAGAAAAGCACCCCCAAAACGTATGATGTTTCCCCCCCCATGCTTCAAGGTTGGGACTGTGTTCTTGGAGGTTGTACTCATCCTTCTTCCTCCAAACAGTGGAGCAGCGAGTGGAGATTATACCAAAAAGTTCTATTTTGGTCTCATCTGACCACATGACCTTCTCCCATGCCTCCTCGGGATCTTCCAGATGGTCATTGGTGAACTTCCAACGAGCCTGGACATGTGCTGCTGGCATGAGCAGGGGGACCTTGAATGCCGGCAGGATTTTAATTATGACAGCGTAATGTGTTACTAATGGTAATGTTTGAGACTGTGTCCCCAGCTCTCTTCAGGCCATTGACCAGGTCCTCCCATGTAGTTTTGGGCTGATTCATGACCTTTTTCACTATCATCCTTACCCCACGAGGCGAGATCTTGCATGGAGTCCCAGACCGGGAAGATTGACAATCATCTTGTGTTCTTCTATTTTCTAATAATTGTGTCAAAAATAGTTGCCTTCTCAACAAGCTGCTTGTCTATTGTCCTGTAGCCCATCCCAGCCTTGTGCAGGTCTATGATTTTGCCCCTGGTGTCCTTAGACAGCTCTTTGGTCTTGGCCGTGGTGGAGAGGTTGGAGTGTGATTGATTGTGTGTGTACAGGTGTCTTTTATACAGGTAACAAGTTCAAACAGGTGAAATTATTACAGGTAATGAGTGCAGAGTAGGAGGGCTTCTTAAAGAAAAACTAACAGGTCTGTGAGAGCCAGAATTCTTGCTGGTTGGTAGGTGATCAAATACTTATTTCATGCAATAAAATGCAAATTAATTATTTAAAGATCATACAATGTGATTTTCTGTTTTTTATTTTTAGATTCTGTCTCTCACAGTTGAAGTGTAACTACGATAAAAATTACATACATCTCTATACTTTGCAGGTGGGAAAACGTGCAAAATCGTCAGTGTATCAAATACTTATTTTCCTCACTGTATATTTGTGTGTGTATAATAATATTATATATATTGGTCCAAAAGTAGGTGGACAGAAAGTGTAATAAGGTTATGAAGGGGGAGATTTATCAAACACTAAATTGCAGCCGCCTGTCTGGATCATCCTCCAATAAACCATGAATTAGACGTGGACGATAAGCTTTCCACCCAATAGATTTCAGGATCTGCATGGTAGAAGATCGTGAAATTCCCAATTCCAAAGAGGCTCTTCTGGTGGACTTTTTTGGACTCTGAACAAATGTTTCAGCAACAAGTTGTTTATTATCTTCTGTACAGACTGTTTTGGGTCGACCAGTTTTTGGAGCATTAAGGATTGAGCCAGTGGCATTGAATTTGTCACGAATGCGGTAAATGGTTTGTCTCTTTGGGGCTTGAGTACCAAATGTTTCAACCTAATTTGCTCTAACGGTTTCAGCATTTTGAGATTTTCAATACTCTGTTAAAATCCATTTTCTTTGATCTGTATTTAAATTACTTTCCATTATGTGTTATCTGAATTATCTGAAAAGAAAACAGATTTGGGGGAGATATATCTGTGAAAACTAGATCTGTGAAACTGGCTCAGTTGCCCTTAGCAACCAATCAGATTCCACCTTTCATTTTCCAAAGAGTCTGTGAGGAATGAAAAGTGGAATCTGATTGGTTGCTAAGGGCAACTGAGCAAGTTTCACTTTACACCATGTTTGATAAATCTCTCCCTTCATAACCTTATTACACTTTCTGTCCACCTACTTTTGGACCACCCTGTATATATACACACACATATATATTATAAAAAAAAGTCTTCATCGTTAAGGCCCAATATAGGTCACTAAATCATTAAAATTAATCTCGTAAGATTTTCAAAGAAACGAGATGAAGTGTCTTTTCAGCCAGGATCCCCCCAGCATCTGCTTTATGAAATTCTTTTCTCTGCAGTACGACCATTTTATTCCTATGAAAACTAAGTGCTGAACAAATCTGCGTTCTTAACTATACCTCCCAATTATTGAAAAACAGAAAGAGGGATAAATCATGCGGTGCTGATAGTGAGTCTTGGCAAATTTTGGCTGCGCCCCTTGCCACACCCCAAGTCATGCCCATTTACTATTTCTTTCTACTCTAGCAGGAGGAGGGGTGGTGGCAGTGATGGACATTCAGTAAATGCCCGTGACTGCAGGGAATACACCCAAATCAGAGACTGTCTGCTGTATCTGGGACGGTTGGGATTAGAGATGAGCTGATCGATTCACGGGACTCTGGTCCAGGTCAGTTCTACCTGGCGATTGGATGGAAGGCTGTGAATCTCTTGCCTTCTGGCATCCCCGCTGCAGCTTTTGATAATCCAGGACTGAGGAGACATCATCTGTGTGTCCTGCTCATCTCAAGTTTTGTTTCTTCACTCACAGCCGGAGCAGCTAGAACTTTCTCACTTTTATGTAAGGTTCACTAAGCGGGATATGACTTTTTTGTGTCTGTAAGGCCGTGTTCACATGTTGCATAAATCCTGTTTTCTGCAGTTGTGCGCACCAAACTACACAATAACAATCTTATCTGAATATTGCTGCATATTTTATGCCATTCCCCATTATTTGATGCGTTTTTGGTGCAAATGTGAACCTGAAGTTTTTTTTACAGGACAGAAAAGTTTTGATTGTGCACTTAAAGAAGTAACTGCAGTTTTTTTCCATACTTTGTTTCAGGCTCCACATAGAAACTTCCAGAGAAGAAAAAAAAAGCACCAAAACCGCACAGTTCAGCAGTGTCTTTAGACCACAGTGGCGCAGTTTTCATGAAATTAAGTCCTATTTGCTTGGACAGAAAGAAAAACAGCATTTATACTACATGTAAACACAGCCGAAATGTCCAAGCAAAGTGGATGTAAGTTAATGACAACTCCGCCCTTGGTATGTCTAAAGACGCTGCTGAACTCTGCGATTTTGGTGCTTTTTTCACAATAACGTTCCATGTGAAACTTGAAAAAAACGCATGTAAAAAACCCCTGTTGTCGAGTTTTAAAGAGCAGAATCAAAGCTTTTCTGTGCTATTAATAAAAACATTAAAAATTCAGCTTCACATCTGCATCAAAACAGCATCAAATAAGGTGATAAGGTTTTCACACATAAAAGACCCAGCAAATACGCAATAATCAGAGAAGATTGTTTTTGCGTCATGTGGTGCGGACATATGCAGGAAGAAAAGCGTAAAAAAAAAGTAGCATTTATGCTACGGAACATGGTCTCAGCATTACATTTTTATTACATTTTTTAATGGATTTAGTAGAGAACAAAAAAAAATCAATGAAATCATTTTTTACGCCATTTACAGATCACCATAAATAATCTGATCACTGCGTTATGCGGGTCTTTATGATTACAGGGACCACAAACTGTTATTTGCAGATTTGTGATGTTTATTATTTTATTTAAAAAAAAGTGCAGTAAAAATGACAATATTGTAATAGTTTTTCATTATTTTTTACTAATTTTATAGGAAGAAAAAAAATATTTTTTCTTTTCCTTCTAGAATACAGGGACATATAAATACACAGCTATGTACAGATATATCTCTACATACCAGTATAATGTGCCCATGGGTTCATAGCCTGCATTGCAGCTTCAAGTATACAAAATTCTCCCATATATGTCCACCCTTTTCATACCCCATGCTTGGCCCTGATAAAATAAAAAAGCTTATACTCACCTCCCGTGCTGGTTCAGTTCCCGCAGCGCTCGCGGTCCCGGGGCTCTCGTACGGCTATTGTGACATGTGAGCCACGCGCCCAATCAGCACCGGCGCCACAGTCCCTGCTTACTGTCAAATTGAACATGAAGACAAAATCCGGGCTGCGGCTGCTCTAGGACTTCCTTTTCATGTTTAATTCGTACGTAGGCGGGAACAGTGATGCCGGCGCTGATTGTCCGCCAGGGTCACAACAACAGCATGGGAGCCCTGGGGAGAGCAAGTGTCGACACCTTGGGAACAGCGCAGACATGGGAGGGGAGTATAAGATTTTTTTATTTTATTGGGGCCAAGAGTGGGGTATAAGAAGGCGTTGTCCTACTAGTAGACAACCCCTCCAAGCTGTGGCTCAATGTTTTAGCTACTGTTTGCAACAATGGAGGTAGAGAGTTTGATTTCCAGGGACAGCAGATCTCATGAAGAAAAAAAAATGATATTTTTGTTACTGCTTTTTATTATTTTTTAGGAACAGAAAAAATCTGACTTTTTTTTTTCATCTCTGGAATACAGGTACTGTACATAGAAATACACTGCTATATACAGATCTATCTCTATGTATCAGTATAATCTGCCTGTTAGTCACGGCCTGTAATGCTGCTTCAGGAGAACAGAATTCTCCCACGTTTGTTAGGGTAGATTGTGGTCGATAGCTTTAGCTCCTGTCTGCAATGATAGAGGTTGTGAGTTTGAGTCCCGGGAAGACCAAATCATGAGAAGAAAATTGCTCATTTAATTATTTTAAGTGCGTGCAGAGAGATGCGAGCCTCGCCGCCTGAGGATGAGGAGCTACAGAGCAATTAAGATGCTGTACAGAAGACATCGCGCAGAGAGCGAGTGAGTGAGTGAGTGAGTGAGTGAGTGGAGGTCGGGACAAAGCTCTGACCTGCCGGGACAGCGGGATTGACCCCTCAAACTGGGACAGTCCCGCTGTATCGGGGCAGCTGGGAGCTATACAGAAACACTTGATTCTTGCACTTTGAGTTCTCGATATCGTTCCATAACAATTCAGTCACATAGGCTTTTATTGTCTAATTAAAGCCGTGACCTCCCGATGGTCGGCAAAAAATAACCAGAGCTACGTTCTACCTTGATAACTTCTGAGGATCAAACTCGCCAATTCAAGTCGAAAGCCCCATGAAAAGAAAAACGGGAGGCGTCTGCCTGCGCTTCGTGTTTCACTGGTTAATGGGAAGCAGAAGAGAAGAAAAGTGGATGCAAAAAAAAAAGAAAAATAATTAAAAACTGACAAAAAACACAAATCATTTATCAATCACATAAGAGAAAATAACCAATGACGTGAAAACGGCCAAGTGTGACTGCGGACAACGGACAGAACAGTAAGAAAGGACCGGGGAGACAACGACAGAACGACTGGACTGTGTCCAAGAGGAATCATCACTGAGCAACAGCAGCCATCATAGGAAATACTACAGATTGTATCAGTGACTGCAGCGCCCCCAAGAGGAGAAGAGAACAATGGAATTAAATAATGGGGGATCTCCACATACCTCCACCTGCAGAGCCGCCACCACATATATGGCTGTTCTGTGCGCACAGGACCTGTGATGAGGTCACAGGAGGGGAGGAGTCAGGGGTCACATGATCAGGGGCCTCAGTGGATGCAGGACTCTGCTGTGCTGGTTGTCATGGTGCTGGATGAGGGGAAGGAAACGTGTGGGGTCAGGAGGGGTTTACAGTGTGGATGTAGGAGAGCCGCGTGTGTACGAGGTGTACGGAGCAGAGCCGCGTGTGTACGAGGTGTACGGAGCAGAGCCGTGTGTGTACGAGGTGTACGGAGCGGAGCCGTGTGTGTACGAGGTGTACGGAGCAGAGCCGCGTGTGTACGAGGTGTACGGAGCAGAGCCGCGTGTGTACGAGGTGTACGGAGCAGAGCCGCGTGTGTACGAGGTGTACGGAGCGGAGCCGTGTGTGTACGAGGTGTACGGAGCGGAGCCGTGTGTGTACGGAGCAAAGCTGCGTGTGTACGAGCCGTACAGAGCGGAGCCGTGCGTGTACGAGGCACACAAATTGATATTTTTGCACACAAAAAGGCTTGTATAGGCAGCTGTTCACACTAGGGTAGTGCACAGTATCCGGCTTGCAGCCTATTAGATACGCCCATACTATTAGACTAGGCGGGCTGCCCGGTGCTATCCAAGTGCACCCCATGGGAACAGACACCCCAGATTACAATGCCCGCACTGAGGGGCCTGGCTGCAACCTGGAATAAAAAAGTGCAAAAATACAAACAGGTGCATCTCACAAAATTAGAATATCATCAAAAAGTTAATTTATTTCAGTTCTTCAATACAGAAAGTGAAACTCATATATTATATAGAGTCATTACAAACAGAGTGATCTATTTCAAGTGTTTATTTCTGTTAATGTTGATGATTATGGCTTACAGCCAATGAAAACACAAAAGTCATCATCCCAGTAAATTAGAATACTTTATAACAGCTTGACAAATGTTTTTAAAATCCGAAATGTTGGCCTACTGAAATGTATGTTCAGTAAATGCACTCAATACTTGGTCGTGGCTCCTTTTGCATCAATTACTGCATCAATGTGGCATGGAGGAGATCACCCTGTGGACCTGCTGAGGTGTTATGGAAGCCCAGGTTGCTTTGATAGTAGCCTTCAGCTCATCTGCATTGTTGGGTCTGGTGTCTCATCTTCCTCTTGACAATACCTCATAGATTCTCTATGGGGTTAAGGTCAGGCAAGTTTGCTGGCCAATCAAGCACAGTGATACTGTTATGTGTAAACCAGGTATTGGTACTTTTGGCAGTGTGGACAGGTGGAGAATGAAATTTCCATCTCCTAAAAGCTTGTCGGCAGAAGGAAGCATGCAGTGCTCTAAAATTTCCTAGTAGATGGCTGTGCTGACTTTGGTCTTGATAAAACACAGTGGACCTACACCAGCAGATGACATGGCTCCGCAAACCATCACTGATTGTGGAAACTTCACACTAGACCTCAAGCAGCTTGGATTGTGTGCCTCTCCACTCTTCCTCCAGACTCTGGGACCTTGATTTCCAAATGAAATGCAAAATTTGCTTTGCATTTACTTAGTGTCAATGACTGCCTTCTGGACATCTGTCAAGTCAGCAGTCTTTCCCATGATTGTGGAACCTAGTGAAACAGACTAAGGGACTTTTTGTGAGATGCACCTGTATATATACACTGCTCAAAAAAATAAAGGGAACACTCAAATAACACATCCTAGATCTGAATGAATGAAATATTCTCATTGAATACTTTGTTCTGTACAAAGTTGAATGTGCTGACAACAAAATCAGACAAAAATCATCAATGGAAATCAAATTTATTAACCAATGGAGGCCTGGATTTGAAGTAACCCCCACAATTAAAGTGGAAAAACACACTACAGGCTGATCCAATTTTGATGTAATGTCCTTAAAACAAGTCAAAATGAGGCTCAGTATTGTGTGTGGCCTCCACGTGCCTGTATGACCTCCCTACAACACCTGGGCATGCTCCTGATGAGGTTGCGGATGGTCTCCTGTTGGATCTCCTCCCTGACCTGGACTAAAGCATCCTCCAACTCCTAGACGGTCTGTGGTCCAACGTTGGTGGACGGAGCGAGACATGATGTCCCAGATGTGCTCAATCGGATTTAGGTATGGGGAATGGGCGGGCCAGTCCATAGCTTCTATGCCTTCATCTTGCAGGAACTGCTGACACACTCCAGCCACATGAGGGCTGGCATTGTCCTGCATTAGGAGGAACCCAGGGCCAACCGCACCAGCATATGGTCTCACAAGGGGTCTGAGGATCTCATCTCAGTACCTAATGGCAGTCAGGCTACCTCTGGCGAGCACATGGAGGGCTGTGCTGCCCTCCAAAGAAATGCCGCCCCACACCATTACTGACCCACTCTGTCACGTCTGTCACATGTGTTCAGTGTGAACCTGCTTTCATCTGTGAAGAGCACAGGGTGCCAGTGGCGACTTTGCCAATCCTGGTGTTCTGTGGCAAATGCCAAGCATCCTGCATGGTGTGGGGCTGTGAGCACAACACCCATTAAACAACTGAATGAACATCCTCCGAGCCCGGTGATTCCATAATTTTTGCCAGGGGTTGTACAACTTGGCATCCTGGTGCTCCACAGGTCCCGGGCTCTGGGGCCACATCATGTTGGTAACTATCATCATCCTCCACCAAGGCACAAATCTTCATCTCTTTGATCTTGTCGGACCCATCGAGATCTCGCTCCTCACACAAACAGATCATAACAGCTTTCTCATGCTTCTTTTAAGTAGCTGCCATCTTAATAGTCACTCGCCAAATAAAGGTTAGGACAGAAAAACAAGAGAGGGGACAGGAATATAATTGCTACATGTACAGTATTGTCCCAGGTGTAATAAATAAACACTAAGTTCAATATTCAAAACTCTGCACAGAATCATTGCAGTGACCGTGATAATTTTAGTGACAGGAATGATTACTCAATCCGAATCAGTAATGCTTTGTAATCCCACTGCTTGCCACCAATTTTCAAAGATACTCAACTCCGCTGCATCCAATTGTCAGGACATTTCCACATTTGAGTGATGACTGATGGGTGAGGCCGCGGCTGCTTCCAGTACCTGGCCGTTTATTGGGGAATGCACAGTGAGCGTATGGTATATACTCCTCTGATTTCAATGCATGGAATATATACCCCAGTACGGTCACTGCGAACTTCACAATAAAAAAAAAAAAAGGAACCTTTACTAGCTGCCACCACCAATAGTTTAAAATGGCCGATTGCACACCCGGTACAGGTAGCGTATGGCTTCAGGAGTGCGATTTACAGAGCAAGAGAAACAGAGCTATTAAATTTTATATGTTTAATCCAGAAAAGTAGGCAGTGTTTATAAAAAATATACAAAGATGTTACAAAATGGTAACAAAACAATATGATAAATAGAATTACAGAAAATATAAAGGAATAACAAAAGAGAATTACTAAACCTGATGTCATGGAAATGGCTCAGAGCTTAGCGGCGGGAGGTACTCCTTTTGGAGAACTGACAGAACCCACAGCATGCTGTGGTGTTTGTGTCTTCTTCCCAGCAAATCTCCCTGTTGTAATTACCTGGCCACTGCAGGAGACCCCTACTTCAACGTGGAAGGAAGTGTCAGCTCTCTCTCTACTTGCCCTGTTTTAATCAGTCCCATATGTTCAATGTGGAGTCCTACTTTAATGGAGGTTGAAGTGTTAGTAATTAATCCTATATGTTCAATGTGTGGGTGATATTTCCTCTCTGCAGAGATGTTGTTATGATCTGCAACATGAACTAAGGAAAGATAGGGGATACATCAGCCTTTTTCAACAAGGAAATATGAAACACAGGATTAATCTTCCAGGAAGTAGGGACATCCATCCTAACAGCAGACGGGAGCACTTTAAATGGACCCACAAACTAAGGACCCAGTTTTTTGGAGGGAATCCTCAACCACAGGTTCTTCGAGGACAACTGTCACGGTCTCCACACTTTCCTTGTCTGCTATGTTACTATTGTGTGGAGGCTGTCAGTCGATTTTGGTTTTGCTGGGTTGTTTCTGCAATCATCTGTGTTCACTTCCCTTGATTAGTCTTCTACTTAAGCATGCTAGCTCCTTCACCAAGTGTCAATTGTACACTTGCTGTTGCCTGTGTAGGACTGATCTCTCTGTGCTCTGTGCCTGACCCAGCCTGACTTCTTTCCCTTACCTGGATTTTGACCATTTGCCTGTTATCTGACTACTCTTTTGTCTGCTCCCTTTGTACTGTGCCATTTTCCTGGACTTGACTTTGGATTGTTTGACCTCCCTCTATTTATCCAGTAATTAGGACTTATATAATATTTCTTTCAGTAATATTAGTCTCTTCTCTCCTCTTCTGAGACTGTTATTTCTGTAGTGACTCGCGTCAAATTACAATTGACCGTTAATTTTTTCTTTTTCCCACCTATGGATCCGTTACATACTTTGTATGATCAGGTGGCGAATCAGTTAGTTCAGGATCTGGCCTTGGAACAACACAAACTGACATCCTCACAGGGTCAGTTACAAGACCAGATTTCTGATACGTTTACTGTCCCTCAGAATCTTTCCTCTCCGACCACTGTCATGACTTCTGAACCATCTGACGTATCTTTGAGCCCCCCTGAACCGGCTATAGCACTCCCTGACAAATTTTCGGGGGAGAAAGATCAGTTCAGAACTTTCAAAGAAAGTTGTAAATTATTGTTTACCTTGCATCCTCGGTCATCAGGGAATGAGTCACAGCGGGTGGGAATTATAATGTCACTTCTGCAGGGGGTCCCCAGACTTGGGCATTTTCTCTACCCCCTTTTGCTCCTGAACGTCTTTCTGTGGACGCTTTCTTTGACGCTTTAGGACAGATCTATGACGAACCTGACAGGGTCAAGGTGGCAGAGACAAGGATCATGAACCTGACACAGGGGAACCACACAGCGGAAGACTACTGTTCTGAGTTTCGTCAGTGGTCTACTGAGGTTCTCTGGAATGACGCGGCTCTCAGGTGCCAATTCCTCAGGGGTCTTTCGGAGTCTCTAAAGGACGCTCTGACTCTGCATCCGCATGGATCGGAGGATGCGGGAGAGACGCAAGGTTCAACAGGAGGTTCCATTTTGTCCACCAGTCCTGGGTCGTTTACCAGAGGTAGAACCTATGGAGGTTGGAGCTGCCAGCTCAAGGGTTAAGGAGAGGAGAAGCCATCTGGAACTTGGAGTTTGTCTGTATTGTGGCCAAACTGGACATCTCTTAAAGGATTGCCTGGCTCGACCTGCAACGAATAAGCCGTCGGGAAACGCCTAGGTCTGGGTGATTGTCGAGGAGGTCACCCAGACTTACAGGTACCCTTTTACTCCTCCGATAAAGTGTTGTTGAATGCTGAACTTCTGTTTCACAAACAGTGTCTATCAACATTTGCCTTTATTGACTGTGGAGCCGCGGCTAATTTCATTGATTCGGGACTTGTTCAGAAGTTAGGATTAGGGACAGTTAAGCTTGAAGACTCTATTCAAATTGTGGCTATTGATAGAACACCGTTGCTAAAAAATCTGGTTCAGTTAGTTACGGTGGAGTTCACACTCAAGGTGGGGTCACTTCATACAGAATTAATCTCCTGTTATGTCTTGGACAATTTACCTGCTGGGATTGTGTTGGGTGTTCCTTGGCTGCGCATGCATAATCCGATCATTGACTGGTATCAGAAAGATATTGCCAAATGGGACCCTCATTGTATTGAAAAATGTCTTAAATCTGTGCATGCTTGCTCCGTTAGTCTGGAGGGTCTTCCAGAATACCTGAAGGACTTCGGAGATGTTTTTTCGGAAGTAGAGTCTGAGATCTTACCTCCTCACCTTCCCTATGACTGTGCTATTAATCTCATTCCTAACGCCAAATTACCCAAAGCTCGGTTGTATAACTTGTCTGGCCCTGAGCTTGCATCCATGAAGGCTTATATTAACGAAAGTTTACGGAAAGGTCATATTCGTCCTTCCTCATCACTGGTTGCCGCCGGATTCTTTTTTGTTAAAAAAAAAGATGGAGGTCTCCGTCCCTGCCTCGAGAATTAAACAAGATAACTGTTAAAAATACTTATCCACTTCCACTTATCCCCGATCTATATAATCAGCTTTCGGGGGCCAAATGGTTTTCCAAACTGGATCTCAGAGGGGCATATAATCTGATACGTATTCGAGAGGGTGATGAGTGGAAGACAGCGTTTTTAACTTCTGAAGGTCTTTTTGAAAACCTCGTCATGCCTTTTGGGCTAACAAATGCACCCGCGGGCTTTCAGAATTTTATGAATGATATTCTCTCTGATTATATTGGGAGATTTATTGTGGTTTATTTAGATGATATTCTAATTTTTTCACCTGATCTGGATATTCATTATAAACATTTCCGTTTGGTTCTGCAAAGGTTAAGAGATAATTGTTTGTTTGCCAAGATAGAAAAATGTACCTTTTCTGTTCAAGAAATATCATTCTTGGGCTTCATTGTGTCAGCCTCCGGGTTTAAGATGGATCCTGGGAAGGTTCAGGCCATCATTGATTGGGTTCAACCCAGCGACCTTAAGGCTTTGCAGTGCTTTTTAGGGTTCGCAAATTATTACAGAAAATTTATTAAAGGTTTTTCTCAGATCGTCAAGGCTCTTATGGACCTCACTCGCAAAGGGGCGGAGCTAAAGGTTTGGTCGTCAGAAGCAGTCAGGGCTTTTGAAAACTTGAAGAAATGTTTTATGTCTGCTCCTGTATTTGTTCAACCAGACCTCCAGAGGCTGTTCATTGTGGAGGTGGATGCTTCTGAGGTTGGGGTGAGGGCTGTATTGTCTCAAGGTCCTAAGACTTTAACTAATCTGCGACCATGTGCCTTTTTCTCTAAGAAATTTTCTCCTGCTGAAAGAAACTATGATGTGGGTAATCGAGAGTTACTTGCTGTCAAATTGGCTTTTGAAGAATGGAGGCATTTTTTGGAAGGAGCCATTCATCTGGTCACCGTGGTGACAGATCACAAGAATCTAGCGTATATCGAATCTGCTAAGCGGTTGACACCTAGACAGGTCAGATGGTCTTTATTTTTTTCAAGATTTAATTTTTCTATTACGTTCAGACCTGGGTCTAAGAACGTGAGGGCGGATGCCCTGTCTCGTAGCCTTGATTCTGTGTCTCCTCCGGAGCCTCCTTCCTCCATTCTTCCTCAAGGTATAGTTGTGGCCATGGTTTCCTCTGAGCTGGATGTGGAAATCCATACTGCTCAATCCTTGGCTCCTTCCAATATTCCTGAATGCAAGTTGTCTGTCCCTGTGTATCTCAGATTACGCCTTTTGCAAGAATTCCATGATTCTGTGTTGAGTGGTCATCCTGGAGTTACTGCCACCCAGAAGGCAGTTGCTAGACTCTTTTGGTGGTCTGCTATGCGTAGGGATATTAAAGATTTTGTGTCGGCTTGTGAAACTTGTGCACGCGCAAAAGTGCAACATTGCCGGCCGGCTGGGGAATTGGCTCCTTTGCCCATTCCAGAGAGACCATGAACTCATTTGTCCATGGATTTCATTTCCAATTTACCTCTGTCTGGGGGGATGACGGCTATTTGGGTAGTAGTCGATCGATTCAGCAAACAGGCTCACTTCGTTCTATTATGTGGGTTACCCAATTCAGAGACTCTCTCCAAACTGTTTATTACTCATGTGGTACGATTGCATGGGATTCCTCTTAATATTGTATCTGATAGGGGAGTACAATTCGTCTCTAGATTTTGGAGGGCTTTCTGCAGAAGGTTGGGGATTGATTTGTCCTTTTCCTCTGCTTATCATCCTGAAACTAACGGTCAGACCGAAAGGACAAATCAGTCTTTGGAACAAATTTTAAAATGTTTTGTCGCCGATCAGCAGGAGAATTGGTCAACCTTTCTTCCTCTGGCTGAGTTCGCCTTTAACAGTCAGGTTAATCAGTCCACAGGAACCTCGCCGTTTTTCTGTAATTATGGGTTTCATCCTCATTTTGGTGAGTTTTCCAGGATAAGTTCTGGGTGTCCTGGGGTAGATGTAACCATTCAAGAGTTGGGGGATATCTAGAGGGAGGTTAAAAAGAATATTGGGGTGGTTCAGCATCGGCAGAAACAAAAGGCCGATAGGAAACGCTCGTCAGGTGCCGCCTTCAAGGTGGGGGATAAGGTATGGCTATCCTCTATGAATATTAGATTGAAGATACCCTTGCTGAAGTTGGGTCCTAGATTCATTGGTCCATATGAGATTCCGGAGGTGGTCAATCCGGTTTCCTTCCGATTACAACTTCCTCAGTCTTTCCGTATTCCTAATGTGTTCCACAAGTCTTTGTTGAAGGAATTTATTCCCCCTGTTCTGTCTCCCTCGCCCCCGCCTCCTCCGGTGTCTATTGAGGGAAGCTTAGAATATGAGGTACAAAAGATCATTGATTCCCGTATGGTCCAGAATTCCCTTCAATATCTTGTACATTGGAAGGGGTATGGACCCGAAGAACGGTCCTGGGTTCCGGCTCATTCTGTGAGGGCTGATCGGTTGGTCCGGGCCTTTCATCGGCGGTTTCCTTGGAGACCTGGGGGTCCGGTGGCCCCCCCTTGAAGAGGGGGTACTGTCATAGTCTCCACACTTTCCTTGTATGCTATATTACTATTGTTAAATTTACTGCCGCCATACAAAGGGTTAATTAGGGAAAACTCCTATTGAGACCTTGCAAATACTGACATAGAAAGCTGGAGCTAAACATCCCACAGTATAAAGAAACATTGTCAGAGTGAGTCAATTAAAAAATATCCATTTTATTAGTACATAACATTAAAAATCTTCATCAAAAATATAAAAAATGTGTATATATATATATATATATATATATATATATATATATATATATATAGTACATCTAGGAAAGGTTTCACGGTAAAGACACAAGAAAAAACGCATGACAGTTGCAGAAAAATCACATAGATCAGAATACTACAAGTAGTAAAGAGTAAATAGTGAGAAAAAAATGATGAGCAGCAAGTCATGAAATAGTTAACACTGCTAGGAAAACATACTCCTTCAAAGTGATTATAGAGAAGGTCCTGCCTATTGTGAGCTCTGTTCCAGAGTTTCAGATATAAAGTAAACTAAGTGTGTTACTATCTGAAAAAGTGGCAAGTGCATATATCTATGTGTATGAGAATCGGCTGTAAAAATAATGATAACAAGCCGAGCATGGAGCAGAAATAGCAGGACCAGAACTATAGTTTAGACATGCTTACCCTCAGAGTAATAAATCTGTCCTGACTGTCACGCAGCCCCCATGCGCATTTCGCATATCTTGCTTCCTCAAGGGACTTGGACCTTGAAGAGGGGGTACTGTCATGGTCTCCACACTTTCCTTGTATGCTATGTTACTATTGTGTGGAGGCTGTCAGTCTGTTTTGGTTTTGCTGGGTTGTTTCTGCAATCATCTGTGTTCACTTCCCTTGATTAGTCTTCTACTTAAGCATGCTAGCTCCTTCACCCAGTGTCAATTGTACACTTGCTGTTGCCTGTGTATGACTGATCTCTCTGTGCTCTGTGCCTGACTCAGCCTGACTTCTTTTCCTTACCTGGATTTTGACCATTTGCCTGTTATCTGACTACTCTTTTGTCTGCTCCCTTTGTAATGCGCCATTTTCTTGGACTTGACTTTGGATTGTTTGACCTCCCTCTATTTATCCAGTAATTAGCACTTATATAATATTTCTTTCAGTAATATTAGTCTCTTCTCTCCTCTTCTGAGACTGTTATTTGTGTAGTGACTCGCGTCACAACAACCAAACCATGTCACCCACAGTAAACAAAACCTCCTTACGTTTCCTGTCAAAATGCTTCTTGGACTTCTTGTTAGCCTCTTGACGGTTACAATATACATTAGTCCAAACTCTCTCCAAATCACCGGAAAAATTCTCCTCCTCCGGCACCGCCGACCCCAATTTGGAGAATGAACCAAAAGGCGGATGTCTCTCAGTGCAACAAAAAAAAGGAGAACACCCAGCAGAGGAGGATGTATGATTGTTAAGAGCAAATTCTGCGAGAGGCAGAAACTCAGATCACACCTCTTGATTGTCCGCCACAAAACAACGCAAAAACATCCTGGTTCTTTCTATCAGTCTGTCCATTAAACTCAGGATGATAACCAGACGAAAATGACAAATGGACTCCCAACCTGTCACAAAAAGCATGCCAAAAGCGAGCCACAAACTGAGGTCCTCTATCAGAAACAATATCCGTGGGAACGCCATGGAGCTTGACAATCTCCTTAACAAACGCCTTAGCTAGTGTCTTGGCGCAGGGCAACTTAATGAATGGAACCAAATGACACATCTTACTAAAACGGTCCATGACCACCCAGATGACAGTAAAACCCTCGGACACAGGAAGATCAGTAATAAAATCTATTGTGAGATGCGTCCAAGGTGCACTAGGAACCTCCAGGGGGCAAAGCAACCCCGCAGCAGGAGTATATGAAGCCTTTGACCTAGCACACACAGTACATTGACGCACCCACTTGATGACTTCCCTCTGCCATCCAGGCCACCAAAAACTGCGACTGATAAGTCTCTTAGTCTTCGAAATTCCTGGATGACCTGGCAACCGACACTCATGACACTCCACAAACAAATCTCTCCTAAAGGCTCTAGGCACGAACAACCTCCCATGGGGAGTGTTAGATGGAGCATCATCTTGAGCTTTCAGAATCCCATTCTCCAACACGGAGTTCAATGCCGCCTCCACAACTCCTTTCTGTAAAATGCTCTCCTCCTCCTCGGCACCGACCGTAGAAGAGAAGCTGCGAGATAAAGCATTGGCTTTAACATTCTTAGTACCAGGGATATAGGTAACAGAAAAATGAAACCGAGAAAAAAAAAGTGCCCACCTAGCTTGACGGGCATTCAAGCGCTTGGCAGCATCCAGATATATCAAATTCTTATGATCTGTGAAAACTGAATAGGAAATCTAGCGCCTTCCAAAAAATGACGCCAATGTTCAAATGCGAATTTAATAGCCAGCAACTCCCAATTTCCAACCTCATAATTCAGTTTGGTTTCTGAAATTTTTTTCAAAAAGAAGGCACAAGGATGTACTCCACCCTTGTTCTCCTGAGACAAAACTGCTCCGACCCCTACCGATGAAGCATCGACCTCGACCAAAAAAGGCTTGGTCTCATCAGGCTGCATAAGGGTAGGGGCAGAACTGAACCTCTCTTTGAGATACTCAAACGCTTCAATGGCCTCAGTAGTCCATTGGGCCGTAATCGCACCTTTCCTGGTGAGATCGGTTAGAGGTTTAACAATTACAGAAAAATTCTTAATGAATTTCCTGTAATAATTGGCAAAACCCAAAAATCTCTGTATAGATTTCAAACCAATAGGCCTAGCCATTCCTGCACAGCCTAAACCTTCACAGGGTCCATCTCAAAGCCCTCGCTGGAGACAATGTAGCCCAAAAAACTAATTTTCTGCACAGCGAACTCACATTTCTCCAGGTTAGCAAAGAGTGAATTATCACTCAATAACTGCAAAACTTCACGTACACTCTGCCAATGGGACTCTAGATCTGGTGAATAAATCAAAATGTCATCCAAATACACAACCACATTCTTACCAATCAAAGGTCTCAGGATGTCATTAATAAGGTTCTGAAAAAATGCAGGTGCAATGGTAAGACCAAAAGGCATCACCAGATTCTCAAAATGACCTACCGGAGTGTTAAAAGCAGTTTTCCATTCATCACCCTCCTTCATTCGTAACAAATTGTATGCCCCCCGGAGATCAATTTTAGAGAACCACTTGGCCCCCACTAACTGGTTAAACAAGTCAGGAATTAACGGCAATGGGTAGGAGTTGCGTACGGTAATCTTATTAATTTCACGAAAATCCAGACATGGACGTAAACCCCCGTCCTTTTTCTTAGCAAAGAAAAATCCAACTGCCACAGGCGACTTAGAAGGTCTAATGTGACCAGCAGCCAGGCCAGTCTGTATGTATTCTTCCAAGGCCTTTCTTTCAGGGATAGTCAGATTAAACAAGCAACTCTTGGGAAGAGTAGCTCCCGGAACAAACTCAATGGCGCAATCATAATCCCTATGAAGAGGTAAAACTTTGTACTCCTCCTCCGAAAAAAAACTCCAAAAATCTTGAATAGGTACAGATAATTCCCCTTTTTCCACAGCCGCAATGCGCTCATTACAACATTTATCATAGCACTTCGGACTCCAAGACTTAGTCACATTAGTAGACCAGTCCAGCAAAGGATTGTGCACTTTTACCCAAGGCAATCCTATAACAACCAGAGAGGGTAAATTATCTAAAACAACCAAGTCCAAAATTTCTTGGTGAACTCCATTGATAGTGAGGGGAAATGCAGCAACCTTGTGAGTAATACATTTCAAGGGAGTGTTATCAATTGCAATCACAGAAATAGGTGATGACAAAGGTTTGGATTTTAATTTAAGGTTTTCCAAAAACCCTTTATCAATCACATTAAGTGTTGAACCACAATCCACAAATACCTGAAATTCAATCAAATCTCCCTGCAAAGTAGTACTCCCAGAAAGAAATACTCCTGCAGAGCGTAAACAAGCTATACGGGTGTAACTGACCTTTTTTTTTTCTTTACTTAAACGACGCTCACAATACTTAATCAAATGGTCAGCTTTACCACAATAAAGACACAATCCCTTGGCGAACCTCCGGTCTCTTTCCTGAGAGCGGAGTGACATCGCCCCAACCTCCATTGGCTCTCCCCCGTCAGAGCAGATTTTCTGGGGACTAGGAACTGACATTACAGAAGTCTTTACCTCATTCATCCTGGACCTCAGTCTCCTGTCCACACGAACAGCTAATTGCATGGCATCCTGCAACATCTCAGGTGCAGGGAATGCAATTAGCAGATCCTTAACCCTTTCACTCAGACCAGCAAGAAATAAACATTTCAGCGCAGGATCATTCCATTTAACTTCTGAGGCCCATCTTCTGAAGTGTGTGCAATAATTTTCAACATCACCTGACCCCTGATTCAAACGCCTGAGTTCTGCCTCAGCAGATGAGATTCGATCAGGATCGTCATATAATAGCCCCATAGAAGAAAAAAATTCTTCAACAGACCTTAAACACGGATCATTAGGTTGGAGAGAAAAGGCCCACCCCTGTGGTTCATTGCGCAAAAGTGACATAATAAAACCAATGCGCTGTGATTCATTCCCAGAGGACCTTGGTCTCAAACGAAAATATAACAAACAAGCATTTTTAAAGGATAAAAAATCTTGCTGGTTACCATAAAAAACATCAGGCAGTCCTACCTTGGAATCGACAAAATGCGCTTCAGAACAGCTACTCACGTGTTGCTGAAGCTCGGCCACCTCCAGAGACAATCCATGCAAGCGTTGAGCCAAATCCTGGACGGAAACTATACTGATCCCCGAATTTCTTTCCTTTTAGTTTTTTGGGCTGGACTTACTGTTATGATCTGCAACATGAACTAAGGAAAGATAGGGGAAAGCTGTCCCTACAGTAATACTAAGCTGAATCCCTACGATGTAGCGGGCTACCTGTTCCTAGCGAACAGACCCGCCTTAGTCCTCGGCTAGTCTGAACGAAGACCTATAGCATAAGGGGAGGGGTCCCTAAAAGAACTAAGGACTGGGACAAAAATGGGACACCTCCTAAACAGAAAAGTAGTTGCAGGACACAAAAAAAAAAACTGACAAAAAAGTACTAGAGGTCCCAGAAGGACCAAGCGAACTGACAGAGAAAGGCACAGAAGCACCTGGCTAGAGAAACAGTCAAACACTGAAGTCCAGCACAGCCAAAAGGGCGGAGCTGGAATATAAAGGCAGATGGTCACGTGACGACAAAACACAAGATGGAAAAAACAAACAGGAGGGTTCTAACAGATGTCTTATGGATTTTCATTTTTCTCTATGGCAGTGGCCCCTTTTTTTCAAGAGAAATGGTAAAACTTAAACTCTCCACCCACCATTCCTATGACGAACAGAGCATCTGAAACCTCATCTTGCTTTTGAAGTCAATGTCCTGTTGCAGGTGGTGGAGTTGCAGTGATGTCCTCTTGACGCCTGCTTACATGCATCGTCCCTCATTCCTGTAAGCTGAAGGTCTAAGGCAGCCTTTGGTCTATGGCTTCCTGGTTATCCATATATTTCTGTAGTAAGTGGAGCTTTCTCTTTAATCTGGACCAAATGTCCGGGGCATTTGTCCAGATGTCTAGAAAGTATTGCAATAGCAGAGGGCACCATAGGGCCCCAAAGTAATTGCGAGAATGCACTCCCACCCAAACCCAAATATGCAATACTCTTATTGTCACAATAGTGTCAGTGACAGTTGAGTTCTTGCTATCAATGCGTTACCCTTATATATGCAGCCATGTCGCCCCATTGGTTTCTTTTTGTTTTTCCAGTAGTAGAATAAAAACAAACTCTCAGAACATGGTGATGCAAAAGCAAATCAAATTTTGTAAAATATTGCTTTTAGTGTGAAAAAATAGCAAAGCATAATAAAATCAATATAAATCGCTGTAATCGTATTGACCTGAAGAATAAATTGGTCTTATCACTTTTACCGCACGGTGAACTGTGCAAAAATAAAAAATAGAAACAATAATTAAATTGCTGTTTTTGTTAAATCTACATCTAAAAAATCTTAATAAAAAACTAACAAAAACTGTTATGTGCCCCAAAATGGCGCCAAAAAAATCTCCAACTCGTCATGGAAAAAATAAGCTCTCATACAGCTCGGTTTGCCAAAAAATATATATATATTTTTTTTATATAAAAAACATTTTTACTGTTTGATAGTAGCAAGATATAAAAAAAAACAGATATAAATCTGTTAACACTGTAATCGCAAAAAAACAGAAGAAATAACCGACTCACCCTGCTACGGCTTCAATCAGACCCGGGATCAGCGCTACTGCAAGCGCTTCAGCATGTGCTGAAGAAGGAGAAAATGATCCAGCTCTCAGGACGGTAAAAAAGAATGTTTTCTTTATTTCAATTTCATATTAAAAAAGCAGTAAAGGTACTTTTACATATTTACATGTATGTGGAACTATAGTCCATACTAGAAAAAGCGGGGGAAGAATAAAGCTGTCTTATCACATATACCGCACAATGAACACGCAAAGATAAAAAATAATAACTATTCTTGTACTGCTGTTTATTTGCTCATTCTGCCTCCCATAAATTGGAATAAGGTTCGGCTTGTCACATATAAAGAGTGTAAAGGGTGTACACAATAAAGGTTACACAGGAAAATATTTTTGATAATAGTAGTGATATATACTGTAGATATAAAAAAAACGCCTGACAGTCCAGCTTCTATAGATTACAGAGGGTCTGATCTAATCGTCCTCTCCAGCTATGTAGCATCATTGATAGTAAATCTACTGTCAGTGTTTAGAATTGCTTCACTTCAAGAAAAATGGCTGCTTATCTTTTTCTTTTTATGCCTTGACTTTTTGCCTCATATCGTGGTTCATCAAGAGACCCAGGTAGTTAGATGAAAAAAAAAAACAGATAAAGTTTCCAACATGGTGTGTCTGATTGAGGTTGTAATTTGCTTTAAATTCCCCACTCCGTCTCAAGTAAGAGGCTAATTCACACCTCCTTATGATTAAAGCCTTATTGAGCCAATAATCCCCTCTGTCCCCATCTGCCTCAGGGCACATGCATTAACCATAGTCATACCCTAGAGACACTTGTGGCCGTTTCTTAGATAATTAGACAGCCGCATCATGTTTGGTCCCTGGGTTTGCGTATGTTCTTCACGCTGGGACTCATGCTCCTCACGCTGGGACTCATCCAGGAGCTGGTTCTGGAGCCCAGGATCTATTGCACCTGCGTACTTCACTCTGGGACACACAAGTGATATTAATGCATTCCATGCAGGAAGGATTCGCTTAGGGGTTATGCGTTCCATGCTGCATCTATGCGCTTGAATATTATAACCTCCGATGTAAATATCTAAAATCAGGAATAACCTTTTATAACAGAGTAATAATATTCCAAAACATGTCCATATTTGTAGGTATATGAGTAAGGCTGTATGAATGTCGATATATATAAATAAATATGAATGCATATATGCAAATGGGAGCAGTGGGATATAAGTTGTCATAGAAAATATAAAAAATCTCTGAAATCTCTCACCCTCCCTCCTTTTTCCTCTCAAACCAATTTCCAGTAAGTAATTAAAATGAATAATTAAGAATTATTCTTTTTAATTATTCATTTTAATTATTTAATTATTTAATCTCTAGTTTATGAATACAGCAGTTCAGCGCAAATTCAATATATTATATTTTATTCATTTACCTTACCTTTTGGGCAAACAGTGGTATTGCCTCTGAATTCGCAGCAGTCCTGCTGTCAAGATCCTTTAGCGCCACTGTCATACATCCCCCAATTTCCAGTAAGGAAACAAGGGCTAGAAATCTTCTAGACTTGGACAATAGTGAAACAGCTTAATTAACATGCAAGAACAGACAGTCTAGTCTCTTAGATGTAGGATTACACGATGTGTAGATTGGAGACGAAGAGAAGTGAACCATCCTAATTAACATGCATGCAGCCCCTTTGTGAAGTGAAGGACCCCGGCAGTGCCCAGGTGACTGAACAAGGATGTATATTGTGCATGAACAAAGAGTTACAGATTGGACAAATAATTGAGACAGGAGAAGTCTTTTCAAAGGGTTGGGCAACAATAGGGACATGTGTTTACACATAGACAAAGAAGTGGGAGAACCCCTTTTTCCCCAAGAAATACACTGTCACTTCAAAGGAAATGTTCTACATTTAAACTAGACGCTTTTTGTCCCTGTAATGGAAATATTGCACCTTTGTCAGACCTGTGTCTCTGAAAGAAAATATGGAATATAGAAGTTTGTGTGGATCCGATAGTAATGGGACATACATTTTCGGCCTCAGGGCTAATAGGGGAAGAATATGCATGTTTTTTCATAACTGTAGCTCCTTCATAAAAGCACCAAATCCATAGTGCCCAGATAACTGACAACAGCCATGTTATGTTTGATCTCTGGGGAAAGGTAAAATTCCTATAAAAAATATGGCGGCGATCTCAAACTGTTAGTTTCCTGATAACTGGCCAATTAGTGGAGACAGCCTGCGGCCTCCGCTGTTAATCATTTGTTATCTTCCAATTTTGTTATCAAATCTGATGTGTTTCATAAATAGAATGGCAGCGCCGTAACAAATGGTCTGAAAATGGTGAGCAGAGTATGATAACCTAATTCAACAGGTGAAATGATACATAAAGAAAAAGTGGGAAAAGTCTCCAATAAAAATTAATTCTCACTTCATTTGTACAAAATATTAAAATATATAATGGTCCATGAAAGCGGAGATGCAATATCAACGAGTTCCTGGCTTACGCCCCTAGGCGTAACTGACTAAGGGCGTAAGCCAGAAACGCGTCGAGATTGCATCTCCGCTATCATGGACCTTTATATATTTTAATATTTTGCACAAATAAAGTGAGAATTAATTTTTATTGGAGACTTTTCCCACTTTTTGGTTCAACTTTGGACATGACTATATGTGAATAGATGTTGATTTTTTTTTGTTCAAGAATAAATATAAATAGATTGTTGTTCGTGAAAAAATAAGACACCCCCTGAAAATAAGCCCTAATATATCTTTTGAAGCAAAAATTAATAAAAGTCCCTGTCTTATTTTTTAGGGAAACACAGAAGTTACATGATTCTATGACTCTGATAAATGACACCTGTATCATCATGGACACTGAAGAAAATTTAGCAAATAAAAAAGCGCCATATAGGATGATTATGTCTTTTACAATCCAAAAAAATAGAAAATTAGAGAAAGTCACCATAGGCCGTGGATAATATGCAGTGATGATGGGGTGTAAATACCACAAGTGTCGGGCGGATGGAGAGCAGCCAAAGCCTCTACGATCCCCAGGGTACTGATACCGTATAGGAGATAGGATGGACCAAAATTTGTAGAAAGGCAAAATCTGAAGGATTTAGATTAGGTAAAATATGAGGGACGATCTCAAGGGCCCAACTTTCCATCAGCCGAATATTATGGAAAAATGTGTTTATTTGTAAAGAAAAATATGAGACATCGGACAATGGTAATATTATAAAATGTAATAATGAGACTTCAGATGAGCAACGAGTTTGGGGAACAGGGATCTCCCATTTCACGCTACTTCTGTTAAGAATTGTAATGGATAATGAGGGATAATTATGTTATAAAGATGCAAAGCTTTACCCCTCTCTGGTCACAAAGCCGACATTAACACAACGTGATAGCAGATTTATTTATTATTTTGATTCTTGTGTTATAACATTTTATTATTGGAGCAGAATGAAATCCGTCACATATGAGACTTTTCTATCTCAAATACTTCTCAGGTTACAGAATATAAGATTATTAGTAATTAGTTGTAATATCAGTGCTATAAAGATACAACAAATACATGTAAAGTAATATTCCCCGGGCACAGGACACATTCTACCAATTACACACATCTCAGTGTTGGAGCCGGGGGTCGCCCATCCTGCGATTGATTTATAAATGTCTGAGATTTTATTACCTCGGTAAGAAACACAACTTTATTGAGAATGTTAGATCCCTATAAAGATTACACAAAAAGACAATTCTGGATTTTCAATGTTAATTATTCTTACGGCTTTTACATTATGGGTCAATTAATTGTTTATTTCATTATTTACAGACACAATGATAACAAATATGTTATTTTATTTTTTTTACATAACTTTGAATTTACTGGGGGAAAAGTGCGGGTGATTCAAAGTTTTATGTGTTTTTTTTTTTCTTATATTTTTAAAAACAATACAAACAATCCTCTGTTTTTTAGTCCCTTTTGGACCTTGAACCTGTGATCGTCTGATCGTTTCTTCTTTATCTGGCAATGTCGCCTGTGGCTTCTTAGAGAATAGTGATGAGCAAGCGTGCTCGTTTAACCCTTTTGAACCCTGACAAATAGGCAATCCCTGCATGTGTCACAGCTGTGTATCAACAGCGACGCATGCAGCCACTGAAACTGAGATGCCGAGCACGCCGAAATTACTCGGCGAGTACCCTAGCGTGCTAGTTTAAAGCGCACCTGACAGCAGGATTGTGCATAGTAAACCACATACACTGTCAGGTGGGCGCCGTTACACTGAGTAAAATGATACCTTTGTTGATGAAATCCGTCCAGTGGCTCTTCTGTAATCTTTATTTTCTGTTCTGCCATAATGATATGCATATGCTCTGGTGCTCTCATTATATAGTCATGTATTCCTATCTCTGCCTTGAGTCACTGTGCTTTCAGTGACCTACCTACTATTTTACATACTGACTTTCTAATTTCTGTGTCACATTGAAATTTACATTCCCAAAATGGCCGCCGCCAGCGCATGCGCAGTAGCATCTCTCATTTGCCAAGAGATGCTACTGCGCACGTGTGGGCGCCATTTTGCTTTTGGAAAAAGAATTTGGGTGCAGCAATATGGCGTAGCACATGCGCAGTAAACTCTCAACCAAGAAATGTTACTGCGCAAGCGCGAGCAGAGGCAGCCATATTGCTGCAGGTAAATTTCTTTTTCCTCCAGCATCATGGAGCCGCTAGCGGCGCTTAGCTACTGCGCATGCGTGGACGCCATTTTGCTAGAGGAAAAAGAAATTTGCCTGCAGCAATATGGACGCCGCCGCCCGCGCTTGCGCAGTAGCATTTCTCAATCGCCGAGAGATGCTACTGCACATGCGCGGTGCCATATTGCTGCACCCAAATTCTTTTTCCTGAAGCAAAATGGCTCCCGCACGTGCGCAGTTGCATCTCGGCAACCAAAAGATACTACTGCGCATGCGCGGGCCACGGCAGCCATGTTGGAGGATGTAAATTTTCACTTTTGAACAGAAATTACACAGGCAATATTTAAAACAGTAGCCAGGTCACTGAAAGCTCAGTGACATGTCAAAAGGCACAGATAGGAATACATGAATACATAATGAGAGCACCAGAGCACATGCATCTCATTATGGCAGAACTGAAATTAAAGATTATAAAAGAATCACTGGATGGATTTCATCATCAAAGGTATCATTTTACTCAGTGTAATGGCGCCCACCAATCCTGCTGACAGGTGTGCTTTAAAGGGTTAAACGAGCGCGCTCACTCATCACTAACAGAGAACCATCAAAGTAGGCAATGGGGGCCTTCAAGAGGCACACGGCTGCCATAAAAATCTATCTGTACCCCACAATATGTCCAATGTTGGAAAAGGGGTTAAAGTCCGATTTATAAATATATAAAATGTTAAAATGAAAAAAGAAATACAAAACGGCAGCATTCCAGTTTTTTGGTTACCCATAAATAAAAAGTGATGAAAACGTCATATCTGCCCCAAAATGCAGAAATAAAGTCCTGTTACCGGGAAAAAATTAACAAGTTCTGTTTTTTCTTGAGAAACCAGAACACAATCCAACATTTTCTTACACCAAGTTCAGAATAGTTTTAAGCCACAAAACAGTAAAATAACTACACGTATTAATAATAGAAAATAAGCGAAAGATCCGGCGCTCAGCTAGCGGTGCTGAAAAGTCCTTTATTTAGAAAAACTTCAATTCCATCAGAGAGTAACACGGTCACTGCTGATATCCCCCGGGAATCGCACTATATAAATAATAGAAGGTTTTCACAAGAGTTTGGTGAGGGTTGTATTCTCCTCTTATTTTCTATTTTTAATATGTGCTTATATTATATACTGAGCACCAGCTTTACTGATAATTATACAGAAGACAGAGAGAGGACTCTGCTGACCTTAAGAGCTTACACTCTACAGAAGATAGAGAGAACCATGATGACCATAAGAGCTTACACTCTACAGGAAATATAGAGAGGACCCCACTGACCATAAGAGCTTACACTCTACAGGAGAGAGAGATGACCCCGCTGACCATAAGAGCTTACACTCTACAGGACAGAGAGAGGACCCTGCTGACCTTAAGAGCTTACACTCTACAGGAGAGAGAGAGGACTCTGCTGACCATAAGAGCTTACAATCTACAGGAGAGAGAGAGGACCCCACTGATCATAAGAGCTTACACTGTACAGGAGAGAGAGTGAGAGGACACCGCTCACCATAAGAGCTTACACTCTACAGGAGATAGAGAGAGATGACCCCACTGACCATAAGAGCTTACACTCTACAGGAGAGAGAAGACCCCGCTGACCTTAAGAGCTTACAATCTACAGTAGAGAGAGAGGACCCCACTGACCATAAGAGCTTACACTCTACAGGAGAGATAGAGAGGACCCCGCTGACCATAAGAACTTACACTCTACAGGAGAGGACCCCCACTGACCATAAGAGCTTACACTCTACAGGAGAGAGAGAGGACCCCACTGACCATAAGAGCTTACAATCTACAGGAGAGAGAGAGGACCCCACTGACCATAAGAGCTTACAATCTACAGGAGAGAGAGAGGACCCCACTGACCATAAGAGCTTACACTCCACAGGAGAGAGAGATGAACTCGCTGACCATAAGACCTTACACTCTACAGGAGAGAGCACTCTGCTGACCATAAGACCTTACACTCAACAGGAGACAGAGAGGACCCCACTGATCATAAGAGCTTACAATCTACAGGAGAGATAGAGAGGACACTGCTGACCATAAGAGCTTACACTCTACAGGAGAGATAGAGAGGACCCCGCTGACCATAAGAGCTTACACTCTACAGGAGACAGAGAGGACCCCACTGACCATAAGAGCTTACACTCTACAGGAGAGAGAGAGGACCCCGCTGACCATAAGAGCTTACACTCTACAGGAGAGGACCCCCACTGACCATAAGAGCTTACACTCTACAGGAGAGGACCCCACTGACCATAAGAGCTTACACTGTACAGGAGAGAGAGAGGACCCCGCTGACCATAAGAGCTTACACTCTACAGAAGAGGACCCCACTGACCATAAGAGCTTACACTGTACAGGAGAGAGAGAACACCACTGACCATAAGAGCTTACACTCTACAGGAGAGATAGAGAGGACCCCGCTGACCATAAGAGCTTACACTCTACAGGAGACAGAGAGGACCCCACTATCCATAGGAGCTTACACTCTACAGGAGAGAGAGGACCCCGCTGACCATAAGAGCTTACACTCTACAGGAGAGGACCCCACTGATCATAAGAGCTTACACTCTACAGGAGAGGACCCCACTGACCATAAGAGCTTACACTGTACAGGAGAGAGAGAGGACCCCGCTGACCATAAGAGCTTACACTCTACAGGAGAGGACCCCACTGACCATAAGAGCTTACACTGTACAGGAGAGAGAGAACACCGCTGACCATAAGAGCTTACACTCTACAGGAGAGATAGAGAGGACCCCGCTGACCATAAGAGCTTACACTGTACAGGAGAAAGAGAGGACCCCACTGACCATAAGAGCTTACACTCTACAGGAGAGAGAGAGGACCACGCTGACCATAAGAGCTTACACTGTACAGGAGAAAGAGGACCCCACTGACCATAAGAGCTTACACTCTACAGGAGAGAGAGGATCCCCACAGGATCCCCACTGACCATAAGAGCTTACACTCTACAGGAGAGGACCCCCACTGACCATAAGAGCTTACACTCTACAGGAGAGATAGAGAGGACCACGCTGACCATAAGAACTTACACTGTACAGGAGAGGACCCCACTGACCATAAGAGCTTACACTCTACAGGAGAGATAGAGAGGGCCACGCTGACCATAAGAACTTACACTGTACAGGAGAGGACCCCACTGACCATAAGAGCTTACACTCTATAGGAGATAGAGGACCCTTCTCACCATAAGAGCTTACAGTCCACAGGAGAGAGAGAGAGAGAGAGAGAGGACCCCGCTGACCATAAGAGCTTACAATCCATAAGAGAGAGAGAGAGGACCCCACTGGTCATAAGAGTTTACACTCTACAGGAGAGAGAACCCCGCTGACCTTAAGAGCTTACAATCTACAGTAGCGAGAGGGGACCCCACTGACCATAAGAGCTTACACTCTACAGGAGAGATAGAGAGGACCCCGCTGACCATAAGAACTTACACTCTACAGGAGAGGACCCCCACTGACCATAACAGCTTACACTCTACAGAAGAGAGTGAGGACCCCACTGACCATAAGAGCTTACAATCTACAGGAGAGAGAGAGGACCCCACTAACAATAAGAGCTTACAATCTACAGGAGAGAGAGAGGACCCCACTGACCATAAGAGCTTACACTCCACAGGAGAGAGAGATGAACTCGTTGACCATAAGACCTTACACTCTACAGGAGAGAGCACTCTGCTGACCATAAGACCTTACACTCAACAGGAGACAGAGGACACCACTGACCATAAGAGCTTACACTCTACAGGAGAGATAGAGAGGACCCCGCTGATCATAAGAGCTTACAATCTACAGGAGAGATAGAGAGGACACTGCTGACCATAAGAGCTTACACTCTACAGGAGAGATAGAGAGGACCCCGCTGATCATAAGAGCTTACAATCTACAGGAGAGATAGAGAGGACACTGCTGACCATAAGAGCTTACACTCTACAGGGGAGAGAGAGGACCCCGCTGATCATAACAGCTTACACTATACAGGACTCACACTCGATCCTCCGCAGATCGATCCGCTCATCTCTAATATATATACACATGACTGAAATGAACTGCAGAAACTACTGGGTCACTATAATTAATATGGAAGAATTGCTAATTGTATTTTCACCATTTGACTTCCCTTATTTAATTATTTGTTCACCCATTTTTCAGCACATAATGTGGTAAAATGAAGGGGGACTTTCATAGCTAAATTTTATCCTGCAATAAAAAAAAAATCATTCCCTCATTAGATTGTATTGATGGGAAAATAACATTTTATGGTTCTTGAAATGAGAGAAAAAAGGAAACCAAGTGAAAAAAATGAAAAATGTCCCAGTCTCCAAGGGGTTAAGAGGTGTCACATACAGGAGATACCAGGAATATACATTACACATCAGCAGTGCGAGTGTTTCCTGTATCTTCTCTGCTCAGGTCATTAGGATGGTCACCTAAGGCTCTTTCTAGCCTGGAGGGGATGGATCTGAGGAAACCTTGTTGGAAATCCGTTGCCATAAACACATAAATGATTGGATTCAAGCAACTGTTAAGACAAGCCAGGCTGATAGTGATAGAGCGCACAATATGGAATGTAAAGATTATGTAATGTCCATCATACCAGTGTATTAGTGGCCAGATGTAATATGGAAACCAGCAGATGAAGAAACAGAATATAACAGCGGTGATGATCCTGGAGGATCTCTGAGATCTCCGGGATCTCTTACTTTTTCTAAGTTTGTAGAAAATGGTGACATAAGAGGTGACGATGATGAGAAATGGGATCACACACATTATAACCAATCTGATCAGCTGAATGGTCAGCTGGAACTCTGGGTTATAAGGACATATGGAAGAATAAAATAGACACCATTCACCTAGAGAACGTACCTGATATCTATATACGTAATATAGTGAACCGGCCACAATTACGCTCAGCCCCCAGATGATCGCTGCAGTGATTCTCACCAGGTTACAAGATCTATGAACTTTGGCCCAGAATGGCCACATGACGGACACCCAGCGGTCAATGCTCATGGCCGTCAGGAGAAGAACACTGGCGCTCATGTTCAGATTAAACAGAAAAAAGTTCACTATGCAAAGTGCAGGATGTGGGTGGTCTGAGAAAAGTGCAGCCCAATCAGCAATTCTCAGAGGGAGAGATGAGCAGCACAGGAAGTCCGCGATGGCCAGGTGGAGGAACCACAAGGCACTGACTGTGTTCTTCATCCTGAATCCGGCAATCCAGATGACTAATCCATTACCGATAATCCCGAGAGCAAAAACAATGCTGAATAATGTAATGGACGTCTTCTGTACAATGTTATTGTAATAATAATAATTAGAAAATATCTTATACTCGTCAGATGACCTGGAAGACAGGATAGTTTAGACATTAGGGAAATGAGGAATTTATAGTTTCATCAATTTCTACCATGTACATGAAGGACTGTGGCTGACATCAAAGTGCGATCACACGGTGGAGCTAGAGGTCACTCCACCATATCCCCCCCCTTGTATAACAGGAACTAACAGGTCTCCTTGGTTCCTTCTGACTTTATTCCCCACTAATCTTGAACTCTCTACCCCCACACATCAGACTCTCGTCTACCGTAGAAATCTTCAAAAGGAACCTGTAGACCTTCATCTTCCGACAAGCCTACAACCTGCAGTAACCACAGCTCCACCAACAGCACTGCACGACCAGCTCTACCCTCACCTACTGTATCCTCACCCATCCCTTGTAGACTGTGAGCCCTCGCGAGCAGGGTTCTCGCTCCTCTTGTACCAGTCGGTAATTTGTATTGTTTAAGATTATTGTACTTGTTTTTATTATGTATACCGCTTTCACATGTAAAGCGCCATGGAATGGATGGCGCTATAAATAATAATAATATTAGCCTAGTAAACACCAGCGTCAATATTAGCATTACACTTTATAGCATAGATGTTATGCTGTGATATACCTATTTATGTCCTTGGTCCTGTAAAAAGGAGCTCTGCAGAGGTTTTTGGTCATTATTGTGGGCATAGCTCTATATTTATACATTACTATTAAAAGTTATATTTTAACAATAGAATCGCTTATTGCTATTTCATGACTTTATCCTGAGAGGCTTACATCCAGTGCTATGGTTTGGGTGTTTATTGCTGTAACTAATAAATGATCGCAGTGAGGTTGTCTATGTCCGGCTCTGGTCACATCTATGTTATTATACAGGCGCCACAATGCAGATCCGAATCCTCTGCACCATAGACGCCACTGACTCCTGATGGAGGACACTGAGGGCAGAGGGGCTTGATGGGTTATCCAGAGTTTCCATCATTATGGTAGGAATAATGGCGCTGCAGGTAGAGCTGATTTATCCCCATGAATATGGATGTAATCGGGGCGGAGGCTCGGATATAGATGAGAATGGAGTCTGCACTGATATCTCAGGAGAAATAAGGAATTAGGAATATAAACTTACCGGTTGTAGTAGTACAGAGTTGTAGATATGGTCAGATTATCATCATAATAATAATAATATTCGTCCATTCTGAGGATTCACCTACAAGAAAAATAATAATAATAATAATACAACAGACTATTATATGATTATTGTTTCTGTGCACTAGAAGTTTTGTTTAGTGATGAGTGAGCACTAAAATGCTCAATTGCTCGTCTCGACTAACGAGTAGAGATGAACGACCCTTTCAAGGTTCACTTCGGTTCTGATCAGCAAACGTCCCAATGTTCGCCGAACAGTTTGACGAACATATGCAAACCCCATTGAATTCAATGGGAGGCAAAAACAAACGCATAGACAGCACCTTCAGGGGAGCCCAAAAGCTGCAAAAACAGCTTAAATGATAAATATTATAATAAGACTCTGACACCCCTTCCATTACAGGCAACTCACCAGATGGAGACCAAACTTGGAGTCTCCACAATTCAAAAAATTATTGCTACACATCACTAAAGTGGCATCAATGTCCCTAGAGTATAAATATTATAATGAGGCTCTGACACCCCTTTCCACTACAGACAACCCACCAGATTGAGACCCAACTTGGAGTCTCCACATTTCAAAAGATTATTGATAACAACAGCAGCAGTAGCAACAGCGTCAAAGAAGCCACAACAAAGGTGTCACAGACTACAATAACACAAGATCAATGCAGTACACTAAAAACTTCGCCATTGCTTAGTCTGCACAGTATGCGACTGGGGTGAAAAAGTCATTGGAGATCCACTATTTGTTCATCTTTCAGGGGGCAGTCTGATGCGCTTATCCATCAGGACACCACCAGCAGCGCGGAAAACATGTTCTGAGAGAACACTGGCACGGCAAACCTCTAAGGCGTAACAGGCAAGCTCAGACAACTCTTCCATTTTTGAAGACCAAAATGCAAAATGGTCCAAACCCCTCCTGATGGCATTGATTTTGAGCTCTAGATAATCCTGCACTATCCTCTCCAGTCGTTCACTACGTGTCAGACTTGTACTCTGTTTTGCAGGTTCACTGGCTGGTCTAAAAAATGTGTGAAATGACTCACAGAAATTGCTTCTGCCACTTAAACTGCTGCTTCTGGTGCTGCTAATGTATTTGCATTGAAGACTCGAAGGTCCTGGTGTTGGAAGTCTACAACTGAGATGTACATTGTGTGCCTCACAGCTGTCTTGGGGAAAACCACTCTCAAGGTCGTCTACAAACGTGTTTCAATTTTCCAGCTTGTCCGTGCTCCTTTCCAGAGGGGAAGCATCTGGGAAAATTTACTCTTTCACTGTGGACATAACAGAGTGGCAACCCAGTAGCCATCACTATTTCAAATCCTAACAATACGGGCATCATGTTGTAGATAGTGCAGCAAGAAGGCGCTCATGTGTCACGCTCTTCCATGAGGTCCAACCCAATGGTGTGTTGGTGGTGGGGTAATACTGAAGTTTGCTTCCTCCGTCCCCTTCCGCCAACCATGAACAACATCCTCTTCATTTCCTGACTGTTGCGCGCCCATCACCTCTTCCTCCTCGTCCTCCTCAATTTGTTCCTCAGCTCCTGCACCTTCACTAACAGTTTGTCTGATACCATGTGCCCCCCTCGATCGCTGTAATACACCTTCCTTTGTCACCTGCCTGTGCAACGACAGTCTGGAATTTAGAGATATTGTTATCCCTTCCACATCCTTCTCTGCTTCCTCCTATTCCTCTGGGACCACCACATCCTCCCACAGACTATTCAAAGTGGGCTCCAGCATGTAGAATAGTGATGCTGATGATGGCATCATCAAAGATAAACATCTTAGTAGCCATTTCGAAACAGTGCATAGGGTATTAATCTAAGCCCACTCCGCAAACATGATTTGCACCACGTCCATACTGCGTTGGCCCAGGCTATGCAAAATGAGATACTGCGCCAGGGCTCATCGCTGCTGTCACAGTTGCTGCAACATGTGCAGAGTGGAATTCCACCGTGTCGGCACATCGCATATCACCCAGTTAAACGTTAGGCCCAAAGACCTCTGTAGCAATGCAAGTCGATGACCCGTGGGGTGCAAACGGTGAAAGTGAACACACAGCGACCGTGCTTTCTGCATCAGTGCATCAAGGCCGGGATAGTGGCAGAGAAATTGCTGTACCACCAGGTTGAGGACATGAGCCATGCAAGGCACAAGTGTGAGGTTCCTCCAGCGTAGGGCTGCCACCTGGTTCACACTATTATTGCACACAGCCTTCCCTGGCTCCCTCGGCCTGGATAGCAGTCCACAACTCTTGAGCTGTGCGACTGCTATCTTCAAGGCATATTCATTTTTAAATTGCCTGGCTGCGCAGTATGAAGGTGGGGGGAATTCCCTCTGCACTGTTGGAACTCATGTCTCAGTAAGGCAGAGGTTGAGAGCCAAGTGGAGGCCCTAGAGAAGGTGGAGGAGGCATAAGCAGTGGATGAAGTGTTCAATACAGAGGTTTGTCCCGCAAGGTTTGGGGATTCCAAGACTTGTGAAGCAGCCCCTTCCTCACCTGCCCCCACAACCGCCAGTCACCCAGTGCCCAGTCAGTGACATTTAATGCCCCTGGCCATGCTTGCTCGTACAGGTGTCTGTAGTGAAATGCACCCTGGCAGACATAGATTTAGTCAAGGAACAGGTGATGTTGTCTGCCACATGCTGGTGTAGCGCAGGTTCAGCTTTCTTAGAGAAGTAATGGCGACTGGGCAACTGGTACTGGGGGACTGCGCTGGCCATCAGCTTTCAGAAACCATCTGTATCCACCAGGCAGAAAGGCAGCATTTCCGTGGCCAATAGATTGGAGACAGTGAAGTTCAAGCTCTTAGCTTTGGCATGTGTTGGAGTAAACAATCTTTTACGTGTCCACAGCTGCGGAACTGAGGTCTAGCTGGTGTGCTGAGAGAGGGTTGAGTAGGGTGAACACAACAAACTGCTGGACTGTGAGTGTGGTGCAGGCAGAAATGTTATGGTGGATTGAGAAAAATGTGGTGTGCTCGGTGTCTGAGATCCATCCAAAACAGCAGGCATGTCCACTTCCGTAACAGCTGACGGGCTTTCACTCACCCCGACTGTAGTGGGTAAACAAGTGGAGGTTCTGCGGCCAAAGACCTGTATGAGAACAGTTGCCACGCTGACGGAGGAGGAAGTAGCAGCAGATGCAGTTGATGGGTCAGCCGGTGGTTGGTGAGGCCCATTAGTCCGCATTTTAGCGCAGTGAGATTCCCAGATTAACGCATGTTGATCGCGCATGTGCCGGTTCATGAATATAGTAGTCAAATTATTATAATCTTTGCCTCTACTGAGTTGTTTTTTGCAAAGTTGGCAGCTAAAGTGAGTTGGGTCATCCTTTGCGCTGTCAAAAAAGGCCCTGTCTAGGCAACCGTTGCTGCCCCTGAGAACTGCAGATCCGAGACCGCTGCTGGCCACAGCCAGAGTGGTGCATGAGGATGCTGTGCTTGTCGAGGTTGCATCACTCCGTGTCTGTGCGGGAGGCCGCAATGTAACCTCCTTGTCTTCCTCCTCCTCCACCTCGTCTACTGAGCTACTCAGCTGCTTACCTCTGGGTTCACACCAAGTGGGATCTACAACCTCATCGTCATCCTCAGTGTTCTGCCACTCCTCGCCCTGATAGTTACCTTCCTCCTCTTCCTGCCCTGACAGCACAGTACATGCCGCGTGCACCTCAGGTATGTGTCTCATCAAGATCACCTCCACCCTCGGGAGTTAACGTCTGGTGACGAGGGTCTAGATTCTGTTCGGACCCTACTTTGTCCAGCCCCGGATCCAACTAAAAAAAAATTTGTCCATTGGTGCAGATGCTTTCCTCTTCTTCAGTCTGTAAATTTTTGGAGCAGACCTTTGATGCACATGGAATAGAATGTGTGAATAGCTCTGTAGACTCACCCATCTGTGATTACCCAGTTAGTTGGGTGGCTGGAGAGTTGTGACACAGGGGGAAACAATGGTAATTGGGGTGTCACATCTGAGGACTGTACTGTGTGTGATGTTGAGGTGGAGGAAGAGGAGGAGAGGCCACTTGATGCAGCGCTTGCCATCCACTGGAGCACATGCTCTTTCTGGACCTCATCTACAAGGTGTTCCTCTGTGTGGCTGCCGAAGAAAGGGAGTGGAGTAGCCCTTTCAGTAACAGAAGTTGTAAGTTGTCTTTGGATAGGATGAGATGGTGTTTATTCAGTAGAGCTTTCAGTAACATTACCACCTACCCCATGCACACCTTGAACACCAAGCTTATTCCTCATTCCACCATGACCTCGCTTTTTTCCACTCATCTTGGATGTACCCTTTCCATCTTTTAACCAGCTGTTTCACAACCCTAGGCCCAGTCCTGTCAGTCATTAAATTAACAATCAGTATTTATTTGCTAAGATAATGTGGCTGGTGCATGCTATTAGCACAAAGAATTTAGATTCAAAAATGTGGACTCCCGGCTGAAGCAAAATTAGTTGCACCAAATATTTATATGGAGAAATGTGGCTTACTTTCTGGAGCATGCTATTGGCACAAAGAATTTAGATACAGAGATTTGGACTACCGGCTGAAGCAAAACTAGTAGCACAAAATATTTATATACTGAAATGTGGCCTGCTTTCTGTAGCACGCTATTAGCACAAAGAATTTAGAATTTGAAATGTGGACTCCCAGCTGAAGCAAAACTAGTAGCACCAAATATTTATATGCTGGAATGTGGCCTGCTTTCTGCAGCACACTATTGGCACAAAGAATTTAGATTTTCAAATGTGGACTCCTGCCTGGTCAAAAATATTACTAGCAGAAAATATTTATATGCAGAAATGTGGCCTTGTTTTAGGACCATGCTATTAGCACAAATAATTTAGATTCAGAAATGTAGACTCCTGGCTGAAGCAAAACTAGTAGCACCAAATATTTATATGGAGAAATGTGGCCTACTTTCTGGAGTAAACTATTAGTACAAGGAATTTAGTTTTTCAAATGTGGACTCGTGGCTGGAGCAAAAATATTACCAGCGCAAAATATTTATATGTAGAAATGTGGCCGGCTTTCTGGAGCACGCTATTAGCACAAATAATTTAGATTCAGAAATGTGAACTCCCAGCTGAAGCAAAACTAGTAGCACCAAATATTTATATACTGAAATGTGGCCTGCTTTCTGGACATGCTATTGGCACAAAAAATGTAGATTCAGAAATGTGGACTCCTGGCTGAAGCAAAACTAGTAGCACCAAAAATTGATATAATGAAAAGTAGCCTACTTTTTGGAGCACGCTATTGGAACAAACAATTTACTGTAGATTCAGAAATGTGGACTCCCGACTGAAGAAAAACTAGTAGCACAAAATATTTATATGCACAGATGTGGTCTGCTTTCTGAAGCACCCTATTAGCACAAATAATTTAGATTTTCAAATGTGGATTCCTGCCTGGCCAAAAATATTACCAGCAAAAAATATTTATATCCTGAAATGTGGCCTATTTTCTGGAGCACGCTACTAGCACAAAGACTTTAGATTTGTCTTAAAATTTGTTTTACTCTGTTCCAGCCCGCGAACGTGCTGTGTTTAACGAGGGGGGTATGTGGCGCCCCTGTGGGTTCAGTTACCACAGAGGTACTGCATCTCACCCAGAGGTGTGGTACCCCACTCTCAAGTAAGAAGGGAGTACTACCCGGGACCCACTCACCTGCATCCAACACTACACCATTCCAGACCAGCAGAAGGAGCAAGATGCATGAATCCACTGCTGGGCCCTGTCCCTGGTTGGAAGGGGGGGGGCCAAGAGAGGAGGAACCATGTAGTGGGTGTGGGTTGAGGAAGTAGATCAGGGGAGCACAAACAGGAAGAGTATAAGAAGAAAGGGGAACCATCTAGAAGTGGGTCAGTACAGAGGAGAAACAGTGGGGAGTGGGAGCTCAGAAGGAGCTCCGCTCTGGAGAGCGGGCCTAGTCTGAGAGGCCCAGGAGAGAGAGTGAGAGAGGACGGGAGCAGAGGGAAGGCTCCACAGACAGAGGGGATTCCACGGGCACGGTGAGTGCAGGAAGCCACCCGTGTGCCCGAATCTACACGGACGTGGAGGGATCAGGCCGCAGAGGGGACCGGCCCCTAAACTAGTGGAGAATAATCAGGCTCAGCTAGATAACTAGAGGCTACTGTACTTGCAAGGTGCAGCTGCTAACCACCACAATTACATCGCCGAAAAGATGGCCGCATAGGGTCCAGGGGATAGCAAGTCGCCCGACAAGACCCGGGGCTACCGGCTTGGGACACTGATTGTGAGGCGCAGGGCAGGAGGGCGAGAGCCAGCGCAGGTAAGATGACCGAGAAAGGAACATAGAACGGGGTCCCGTTTAAGTGCTCCTGAAATACTTGAGAGCTGCTGAACCCCTTTCTTGGTGAACACAGGACGACGTGGGCGGTTATAATCTGGAAAGTGTAACCTGAGGAACTTAACAACTGTGAGTAAAACCTGAAGACTGCACCCCACTGTGTCCTTGAATAATTGCTGTGCCATCACTGGCCCTGCACTACACAGCACCAACAACATCTACCTCATAACATCACTATATCCTGCCCTGTAGCTAAGCTCTGCCTGTGGAGAGCTGAACCAACTCTGCTGCGTCACCATCAGCTCCAGAGGATCTGCACCGCAGCGGTGGCCCCATATAGCCGCGTACCACAGGTGGCGTCACAAACTTTATTATCCTAAAAACTTTATTCCCTTTTACTTTCCCTTTAATTGACCGCCCTGGGTCACGGCCCGGGTCACTGCCACTGTGACATCCCCCAGAATCGACCGGTCTGGCTACCAAGTACCCCACGGCCCAGGGGGCGCGTAACTGTGCACTACCCAGGTGTGAACAGCGCCCTATACAAGCCACTTTGTGTGCAATTCTAATACTAAGCAATCACCCCCTCCATGAAATGGTAGGTTGTGAGTGATTGTCTCATCAGTATTTTGCACCTGAATGGCCGCCATTTTTGTTAAATGAGTTTGCTGCATCCTGGTAGTGCATTAGGTCTGAAGAACTGAGCAGGTAAATACAAATGTGGACTCCCGGCTGAAGCAAAACTAGTAGCACCAAATATTTATATGGAGAAATGTGGCCTACTTTCTGGAATACGCTATTAGCACAAAGAATTTAGTTTTTCAAATGTGGACTCCTGCCTGGCCCTAAGTATTAACAGCAGAAAATATTTATATGTAGAAATGTAGCCTTGTTTCAGGACCATGCCATTGGCACAAAGAATTACGATTCAGAAATGTGGAATCTTTGCTGAAGCAAAATTAGTAGCACCAAATATTTATATACTGAAATGTGGCCTGCTTTCTGGAACACGCTATTAGCGCAAAGAAATAAAAAATGTGGACTCCTGGCTGAAGCAAAACTAGTAGCACCAAATATTTACATGCAGAAATGTGGCCTGCACGCTTTTAGTAGTGATGAGCGAGCACTAAAATGCTCGGTTGCTCGGGTCGACCAAATCGTAATGCTCAGGTCCTCGACCCAAGCAACGAGCCCAATGTAAGTCAATGGGAAACTCAACATTTTTCTGGCGGCCCATATTTGGTGTGTATGAGTTTATAGAAATCTCATGCCCACTGTGTTTTTTACGTGGCGGAAACTGACCTATGGTGCGACTTTGGAATCTGCAACATGTCAATTTATCTTGCAGTAAATATGCCGATTTTATTCATTGACTTGAATGAAATAAGAAAAATCCCCAAATAAAAAAGTATATACATTTTTAGTGCATTTGGAAATACAATAAAAGTGCATGTAAACTACATATTACTTTATTAATGAATAAGGATTAGTAATGAGCGAACGTGCTATACACTGCTCGGTACTCGCCTGAGCATCGCAGTGCTCGACGAGCTTGGCGCTGGGCGAGTATTTCCTGGTTGCTTGGGTGGGAACTCGGGTCCCCTTCCTGCATGTTTGGCGCTCTTTAGAGAGCTCATGAACATGCAGGGATTGCCTGCCACGCACTGTAGTGCCATAGCCATGTTGGTTGTGGCATTACAGTGATTGGCTGGCCGCACAGCTTCATCAGGTCTATATAAGACCTGGCGCCGCCATGCTCGTCACAGTCACTCCGGAGTCAGACAGTGTAGGGAGAGCTGCTGCTGAGTCAGGGAGAGATTTGCTTGTTTCTAGTTAGTGTAGGTATTCCACAACATATATATATATATACTAGATGGTGGCCCGATTCTAATGCATCGGGTATTCTAGAATATGTATGCGGCTGACCGGGCACAATCAGCAGAGCGGTGTTTAAATTTGGCGCCAAAATCGCTGATTGGTCGAGGCCGGCAACCGTGACCAATCAGCAAAGCGGTGTTAAAATTTGGTGGCTATATCGCAGATTGGTCAAGGCCTGCGGTCGCGACTAATCAGCAGAGCGGGGTTTAAATTTGCCACCAATAATGCTGATTAGTTGCGGCCGGCGGTCGCGACCAATCAGTAAAGCGGTGTTTAAATTTGGCGCCAACAATGCTGAATAGTCACGGCCGGCAACCGCGACCAATCAGCAGAGCGGTGTTTAAATTTGGCGCCAATATCGTTGCTTGGTTGCGGCCAGCCACCGCCACCAATCAGCGAAGCGATGTTTAAATTTGGCGCCAATATCGCTGATTGGTCGCAACCACTGGCCGTGACCAATCAGCAGAGCGGTGTTAAAATTTGGCGCCAATATTGCTGATTGGTCGCGCACGGCGGTCGCGACCAATCAGCAGCGCGGGGTTTAAATTTGGCGCCAATACTGCTGATTGGTCGCGGCCGGCAACCGCGACCAATCAGCAGAGTGTTGTTTAAATTTGGCACCAAAATCGCTGATTGACCGCGGCCGGCGACCGCGACCAATCAGCAGAGCGGGGCTTAAATTTGCCGCCCATATCGCTGATTGGTCGTGGCCGGCGGCCGCAACCAATCAACGTCGTATTAGTGAGGACCGGGGAGCGACGCTGCCTGTGCAGGTACTTCCGCTGCGAGCAGCTGGGAGATGAGCGGCTGCTCGCAGCAGAAGCATCCCGACCGGCGGCGCCGCTCCTCCGTTCACACTTGCCGTCGGGAGATCAGAGCATTGTTTAAATTTTGCGCCAATCTCGCTGATTGGTCGCGGTCGGCTGGCATCCGCGACCAATCAGCAGAGCGTTGTTTAAATTTGGCGCCAATCTCGCTGATTGGTCGCGGCTGTAGTCCGCGACCAATCAGCAGAGCGTTGTTTAAATTTGGCGCCAATCTCGCTGATTGGTCGCGGTCGGCTGGCGGCCGCAACCAATCAGCAGAGCGTTGTTTAAATTTGGCGCCAATCTCGCTGATTGGTCGCAGCTGGCGGCCGCGACCAATCAACAGAGCATTGTTTAAATTTTGCGCCAAAATCGCTGATTGGTCGCAGCTGGCATCCGCGCCCAATCAGCACAGCAGTGTTTAAATGTGTCGGCAAGATCGCTGATTGGTCGCAGGCAGCGTCCGCGACCAATCAGCACAGCAGTGTTTAAATGTGGAGCCAAAATCGCTCATTGGTCGCGGGCAGCGTCCGCGACCAATCAGCACATCAGTGTTTAAATGTGGCTCCAAGATCACTGATTGGTCGCAGGCAGCGTCTGCGACCAATCAGCACAGCGATGTTTAAATGTGGCGCCAAAATCGGTGATCTTGGCGCAAAAGTTAAACACCGCTGTGCTGATTGGTCGCGGCCGCTGCCCGCGACCAATCATCGATTTGGGCGCCACATTTAAATAGCGGCCGCGACCAATCAGCACAGCGGTGTTTAACTTTTGCGCCAAGATCACCGAATGGTCGCGAGCGGAGACCGCGACCAATCAGCGAATCGTATTGGTGAGGACCGGGGAGCGCCGCTGCCTGTGCGGCTACTTCCGGTGCGAGAAGCCGGGAGATGAGCGACTGCTCGCAGCAGAGGTATCCCGACCCGCAGCGCCGCTCCCCGGTCCTCCGTTGACACCCTAGCTGCATGGATGTCAGCGCCGCTGCCTGTACGGCTACTTCCGCTGCGAGAAGCCGGGAGATGAGCGGTCGCTCGCAGCAGAAGTATCCCGACATGCAGCGCCGCTCCCCGGTCCTTCCTTGACACCCTAGCCGCATGGAGGTCAGCGGCGCCGGCGGTCGGGGTCCTTCTGCTGCTACCGGCCGGGAGAAGAGCGCCTTGCGCCGGTCATCTCCCGGCTGCATCTCCGTCCCGCAGATGAGCCGCTAACGGCCGCCATCTTTTTTCAGAAATCCCGCAGCGCTTATTGGCCGCTGCCGGACCAATGAGCGACGCGGGATTTCCAGGACAGACAGACAGACAGACAGGATAAGACGATTATATATATAGATATCCAACTGCTATTTAAAACCGTGTTTCTCTGTCAGACATATCACCTATAAGACTGTTTCAAAATCAGACATTTCTTCCATTTCCATTCTGTTGCAGTGTATCGGTCAAGCAATTCACACTAGGTCTCTGTGTAGAATAATATTTGTAAACTACAGGCCTGCTATTTAAAATTGTGGTTCTCTGTCAGACGTACAGTGGGTATGGAAAGTATTCAGACCCCTTTAAATTTTTCACTCTTTGTTTCATTGCAGCCATTTGGTAAATTCTAAAAAGTTCATTTTTTTCTCATTAAAGTGCACTCTGCACCCCATATGGACTGAAAGAAAACAGAAATGTAGATTTTTTTGCAAATTTATTAAAAAATAAAAACTAAAATATCACATGGTCATAAGTATTCAGACCCTTTGCTCAGACACTCATATTTAAGTCACATGCTGTCCATTTCCTTGTGATCCTCCTTGAGATGGTTTTACTCCTTCGTTGGAGTCCAGCTGTGTTTAATTAAACTGATAGGACTTGATTTGGAAAGGCACACACCTGTCTATATAAGACCTCACAGCTCACAGTGCATGTCAGACCAAATGAGAATCATGAGCTCAAAGGAACTGCCCAAGGAGCTCAGAGACAGAATTGTGGCAAGGCACAGATCTGGCCAAGGTTACAAAAGAATTTCTGCATTACTCAAGGTTACTAAGAGCACAGTGGCCTCCATAATCCTTAAATGGAAGAACCAGGGGAGAAGTCCTGAGGAGATAATTTGCATATTCCCACTGCATTTTGGGATAAATGAAGAGTCTCCACGAGCTCAAAGAACACTGGAATTTGGCCGTAGGAGCTGAAAGGAGGACATTTGGAGCGTTTTTCACTGTTTTCATAACATATTAACAGTAAGAACATGGAAGAGTCCAGGAGCCATTTGGTGAGCTGCATATCCTGCTACATGTTCACAGACTTGCCAGTGGAAAAGACAAACTTCACATGCCAGAAATGCAAGCTTGTGTCCCTGTTAGAGGAGAAGTTGAGAAATCTAGAAGAGAGGTTAACTACCTTGAAAATAATTAAGGAAGGTAAAGAGTTCTTAGACAGAGCAGAATTATCTCTTCATGATACAGAAAGAGAAGAAATTCGAACTGCACCTGACGAAACAGAGGAATGGAAGCATGTGACCCAGAGAAGCAGAGAGAGGCAGTCAGCACCCATACTGCCCAGGAACCAGTACCAGGATCTCACACAGGAGAACCACGAAGAAATACAGCAAGATAAGACTTTGCCCACAATGAATAACCTTGTAAGCCCTCAGAATCCACCTGGATGGAGAAAGAAAAATGTTGTGACGAAAAAACGGAGAGTGTTGGTCATGGGGGATTCCCTGTTGAGAGGAACAGAGGCCGCTATCAGCAGACCAGACATAACCTCAAGAGAAATGTGCTGTCTTCCAGGTGCAAAAATTAAAGATGTGTCTTACAGGATATCAAGACTCTTCAGACCTACAGATCACTACCCATTCCTGCTAATACATGTGGGGACAAATGACACCGCAAGAAAGGACCTGGAAACCATCTGCAGTAACTTTGAAGACTTAGGCAAGAAAGTGAAAGAATTGGGAGCACAGGCGGTCTTCTCATCCATCCTCCCATGGATGGCCTTGGAACAATGAGGTGGAATAAGATTCTACAGGTGAACAACTGGCTACGTCGATGGTGCAGTCAACAAGGATTTGGATTTCTGGATCACGGAATGAATTACCTATATGATGGACTACTTGCTAGAGATGGGGTGCACCTTACGAAGACTGGAAAACGTGTGTTTGGAAGTCACCTTGCTACACTCATCAGGAGAGCTTTAAACTAGAACAATGTGAGAAGGGAAGCAAAAGGCCAGAAAAAGATATACAGCTGACAAATACTATTGAGATCTCTGCTACTGGAAGTGGAAAGGAAGAACAATGACAAAACAATTTAAATAATAAAAATATGGGAGGAAGAGAAACCAATCACAAACTAAAATGTTTTTATACAAATGCACAAAGCATGGGCAACAAACAAGGAGAATTGGAACTACTAACGCAGGAAGAGGAATATGATGGCATTGGAATCACTGAAACTTGGTGGGACGATACACATGATTGGAATAAAAGGCTAAAATGATACAACTTATTTGCAAGAAACAGACTTGATAAACGAGGAGGAGGTGTCGCACTGTATGTTAGAAAAGCGTATATCTGCACAGAGATTGAAGCAGAGACTGGGAGTTCTGTGGAAACTGGGTAAGAATACAAGGAGAGAACAACGGAAAGGACACCATTGTAGGCATTTACTACAGGCCACCTGGGCAAGCTGAAGATATGGATGAACTCTTTATGCATCAAATGACCAAGTTCTCCAAAAAATATGACGTAGTGGTCATGGGAGATTTCAACTATCCAGACATTTGTTGGGAATCTCTCTCAAGTAAAACTAACAGGTAAAGCAAATTCTTATCCTCTCTTGCTGACAACTTTATCTTCCAAAAGGTAGGGGAGAAAACAAGGGGATCTGCTACTTTGGATCTAATCCTTATAAACAGGGAGGAAATGGTTGAGGAGGTAAAGGTGGCTGGGACCCTAGGAGGCAGCGATCATGCTATTATAGAATTTTGGATAACTAGAGGAGGAAGACATGTGAAGACTCAAACTTCAAGGTTAGATTTCAGAAAGGCAGATTTTAAGATACTCAGAAAGAGAATAGGAGGGATCCAATGGTTGGATGTCCTTAAGGACAAAAATGTCCAGGAAGGATGGGAAATTTTTAAAAATGAGACTCTCAAAGCACAATCGTTAACAATCCCAAAAAGTAGGAAGAATGGGAAGCATTTAAGGAAACCAGGATGGATGAACACAGAACTTAAACACATGCTAAAAAGAAAGAAAGAAATGTTTATCAAATGGAAAGAAGGAGGTATATCTAAAGAAGATTATAATGCAGTCTGCAGAACCTGTAGGGCATGTATCAGGTTAGCTAAAGCTGACAATGAATTAAGGCTTGCAAGAGATGTCAAAAGCAATAAAAAGGATTTTGGGGGTATGTCAAAAGTAAAAGAAAAGTCAAAGATGCTATAGGATTTTTACAGGATGAAAATGGTGAAATGGTAAGAAAGGATGTTGAGAAGGTCGAACTTTTTAATTCCTATTTTGCATCAGTTTTCTCTCAGAAAGAAAATGTAACATCAACTGATCTTCACTGTCCTATTAATGGAATAGAAGAATCCAGGTTATCTGTAAACAGAAAGATTGTGAGGGAATATTTAGCTAACATAAATTAGTTCAAGTCTCCAGGTCCAGGTGAATTACACCCCAGAGTACTGAAGGAGATCGTAGAAGAAATTTTAGAACCACTCTCCATAATCTTTGAAAATTCTTGGAGAACAGGAGAAGTCCCAGAAGACTGGAGAAGAGCAAATGTTGTTCCTATCTTCAAAAAGGGGAAGAAGGTGGACCCAGGGAACTATAGGCTGGTGAGTCTGACTTCTATACCAGGAAAGATCTTTGAACAAATTATTAAACAACATGTATGTAAGTACCTGGATAAGAATGAAGTGATTAACCAGAGTCAGCATGGGTTTGTAACTAACAAGTCATGTCAGACTAACTTAATTTCCTTCTATGACAGAATCACTGACTGGGTGGATCAGGGAAATGCTGTAGATATAGTATATCTTAACTTCAGCAAAGCATTTGACAAAGTATCTCACACCATCCTTATTGAAAAAATGACCAAGTATGGAATGGACAAGGCAACTGTTAGGTGGATTCATAACTGGCTTAGTGATCGGACTCAAAGAGTGGTCGTAAATGGATCACATCCAGTTGGATGAATGTCTCAAGTGGGGTACCACAGGGCTCTGTACTGGGACCTGTATTGTCCAACATCTTTATCAATGATTTAGATGAAGGAATTGAGGGTAAACTGATTAAATTTGCTGATGACACAAAGCTAGGAGGGATAGCTAACACTAGAGAAGAGAGAGAGAGAGGATTCAAAAAGACCTAAATAAACTGGAGCAGTGGGCAGCCACTAACAGAATGGTTTATAACAGGGAAAAATGCAAAGTACTACATCTGGGCAATAAAAATGAAAAAAGCATATACAAAATGGGAGGAATAGAGCTAAGCAACAGTACATGTGAAAAAGACTTCGGTATACTAATAGATCATAGACTGAACATGAGTCAACAGTGTGATGCAGCAGCAAAAAAGGTAAATACAATTCTGGGATGTGTTAACAGAAGCATACAGTCTAGATCACGTGAAGTCATTATCGCACTTTACTCCTCTTTGGTCAGACCTCAGCTGGAATACTGTGTCCAGTTTTGGGCACCACATTTTAAAAAAGACTTTGACAAACTGGAGCGAGTTCAGAGAAGAGCAACCAGAATGGTGACCGGTCTGCAAACCATGTCCTATGAGGAACGGTTACAGGATTTGGGAATGTTTAGCTTGCAAAAAAGAAGACAGAGAGGAGACTTAATAGCTGTCTACAAATATCTCAAGGGCTGTCACATTGGAGAAAGATCAGCTTTATTCTCATTTGCACAAGGAAAGACTAGAAGCAATGGGATGAAACTGAATGGGAGGAGACACAGATTAGATATTAGAAAAAACTTTTTGACAGTTAGGGTGATCAATGAGTGGAACAGTCTGCCACGAGAGGTGGTGAGTGTTATGATCTGCAACATGAACTAAGGAAAGATAGGGGAAAGCTGTCCCTACAGTAAGACTAAGCTGAATCCCTACGATGTAGCGGGCTGCCTGTTCCTTGTGAACAGACCCGCCTTAGTCCTCAGCTAGTCTGAACGAAGACCTATAGAGTTAAGGGAGGGGTCCCTAAAAGAACTAAGGACTGGGACAAAAATGGGACAACTCCTAAACAGGAGTAGATGCAGAGCACAAAAGACAAACAGACAAAACGTACTAGAGGTCCCAGAGGACCTATCGAACTAGACAGAGATAGGCACTGAAGCACCTGGCTAGAGAGACAGTCAAACAACACTGAAGTCCAGCAAAGCCAGAAGGGCGGAGCTGGAATAAATAGGCAGATGGTCACGTGACCGCAAAACACAAGATAGCAAAAACTAACAGGAGGGTTCTAACAGTACCCCCTCTTCTATGAGGATCCTCCGGATCCTCCAGGCCCAGGCCTATCAGGAAACCTCCTGTGGAAAGCTTTATCAAGCCTAGGAGCAGAGACATCACCCGTCCTTACCCAGGAGTTGTCTTCGGGACCGAAACCCTTCCAGGAGACAAGATACTGTAATTTCCCTCTATGCCATCTAGAATTCAAAATACGAGAAATTTCATATTCGCCGTCTTCCACCACAGGGGGAACTGTGACAGTGACGTTCCTATCAGATACGTCAGCCTTTTTCAACAAGGAAACATGAAACACAGGATTAATCTTCCAGGAAGTAGGGACATCCAACCTAACAGCAGACTGGTTAACAACCTGAAGCACTTTAAATGGACCCACAAACTTAGCACCCAGTTTTTTAGAGGGAATCCTCTACCGCAGGTTCTTCGAGGACAACCAAACCATGTCACCCACAGTAAACAAAACCTCTTTACGTTTCCTGTCAAAATACTTCTTGGACTTCTTGTTAGCCTCCTGCAGGTTACAACGTACATTAGTCCAAACTCTCTCCAAATCACCGGAAAAATTCTCCTCCTCCGGCACCGCCGACCCCAATTTGGAGAGCGAACCAAAAGACGGATGTCTCCAAGTACAGCAAAAAAAAGTCGAACACCCAGCAGAGGAGGATGTATGATTGTTAAGAGCAAATTCTGCGAGAGGCAGAAACTCAGACCACACTTCTTGATTGTCCGCCACAAAACAACGTAAAAACTGATCTACATCCTGGTTCTTTCTTTCAGTCTGTCCATTAGACTCAGGATGATAACCAGACGAAAATGACAAATGGACTCCCAACCTGTCACAAAAAGCACGCCAAAAGCGAGCCACAAACTGGGGTCCTCTATCAGAAACAATATCCGTGGGAACGCCATGGAGCTTGACAATCTCCTTAACAAACGCCTTAGCGAGTGTCTTGGCGCAAGGCAACTTAATGAATGGAACCAAATGACACATCTTACTAAAACGGTCCACGACCACCCAGATGACAGTAAAACCCTCGGACACAGGAAGATCAGTAATAAAATCCATAGTGAGATGCGTCCAAGGCGCACTAGGAACCTCCAGAGGGCAAAGCAACCCTGCAGCAGGAGTATGTGAAGCCTTTGACCTAGCACACACAGTACACTGACGCACCCACTTGATGACTTCCTTCTGCCATCCAGGCCACCAAAAACTGCGACTGATAAGTCTCTTAGTCTCCGAAACTCCTGGATGACCTGCCAACCGAGACTCATGACACTCCACAAACAAATCTCTCCTAAAGGCTCTAGGCACGAACAACCTCCTATGGGGAGTGTTAGATGGAACATCATCTTGAGCATTCAGAATCCCCAGAAAGCCGCCACCACAACTCCTTTCTGCAAAATGCTCTCCTCCTCCTCGGCACCGACCGTAGGAGAGAAGCTGCGAGATAAAGCATCGGCTTTAACATTTTTAGTACCAGGGATATAGGTAACAGAAAAATGAAACTGAGGAAAAAAAAGTGCCCACCTAGCTTGACGGGTATTCAAGCGCTTGGCAGCATCCAGATAGATCAAATTCTTATGATCTGTGAAAACCTGAACAGGAAATCTAGCGCCTTCCAAAAAATGACGCCAATGTTCAGATGCGAGTTTAATAGCCAGCAACTCCCGATTTCCAACATCATAATTCAGTTCGGTTTCCGAAAAATTTTTCGAAAAGAAGGCAGAAGGATGTACTCCACCCTTGTTCTCCTGAGACAATACTGCTCCGACCCCACCGATGAAGCATCGACCTCGACCAAAAAAGGCTTGGTCTCATCAGGGTGCATAAGGATAGGGGCAGAACTGAACCTCTCTTTGAGATACTCAAACGCTTCAATGGCCTCAGTAGTCCACTGAGCCGTATTCGCACCTGTCCTGGTGAGATCGGTTAGAGGTTTAACAATTACAGAAAAATTCTTAATGAATTTCCTGTAATAATTGGCAAAACCCAAAAATCTCTGTATAGATTTCAAACCAATAGGCCTAGGCCATTCCTGCACAGCCTGAACCTTTACAGGGTCCATCTCAAAGCCCTCGCTGGAGACAATGTCACCCAAAAAATGAATTTTCTGCACAGTGAACTCACATTTCTCCAGCTTAGCAAAGAGTGAATTATCACTCAATAACTGCAAAACTTCACGTACACTCTGCCAATGGGACTTGAGATATGGTGAATAAATCAAAATGTCATCCAAATACACAACCACATTCTTACCAATCAAAGGTCTCAGGATGTCATTAATAAGGTTCTGGAAAAATGCAGGTGCATTGGTAAGACCAAAAGGCATCACCAGACTCTCAAAGTGACCTACCGGAGTGTTAAAAGCAGTTTTCCATTCATCACCCTCCTTCACACGTAACAAATTGTATGCCCCACAGAGATCAATTTTGGAGAACCACTTGGCCCCTACTAACTGGTTAAACAAGTCAGGAATTAACGGCAATGGGTAGGAATTGCGTACGGTAATCTTATTAATTTCACGAAAATCCAGACATGGACGTAAACCGCCGTCCTTTTTTTTAACAAAGAACAATCCAACTGCCACAGGTGACTTTGAAGGTCTAATGTGACCAGCTGCCAGGCGAGTCTGTATGTACTCTTCCAAGGCCTTTCTTTCAGGGATAGTCAGATTAAACAAGCGATTTTTGGGAAGAGTAGAACCCGGAACAAACTCAATGGCGCAATCATAATCCCTATGAGGAGGTAAAACTTGCGACTCCTCCTCCGAAAAAACCCTCCAAAAATCTTGAATAGGTACAGGTAATTCCCTCTTTTCCACAGCCGCAATGCGACCATTGCAACATTTATCATAGCACTTCGGACTCCAAGACTTAATCATATTAGTAGACCAGTCCAATAAAGGATTGTGCAGTCTTAACCAAGGCAATCCTAGAACAACTGGAGAGGGCAAATTATCCAAAACAACCAAGTCCAAAATTTCTTGGTGATCTCCATTGATAGTGAGAGGAAATGCAGCAGTCTTGTGAGTAATACATTTCAAAAGAGTGTTATCAATTGCAACCACAGAAATAGGTGATGACAAAGGTTTGGATTTCAATTTAAGGTTTTCCAAAAACCCTTTATCAATCACATTAAGTGTTGAACCACAATCCACAAATACCTGAAATTCAATCAAATCTCCCTGCAAAGTAGTACTCCCAGAAAGAAACACTCCTGCAGAGCGTAAACAAGCTATATGGGCGTAACTGACCTTTTTTTTTTCTTTACTTAAACGACGCTCACAATACTTAATCAAATGATCATCTTTACCACAATAAAGACACAAACCCTCGGCGAATCTCCGATCTCTCTCCTGAGAGCGGTGTGACATCACCCCAACCTCCATTGGTTCTCTGCTGTCAGAGTAGATTTTCTGGGAACTAGGACCTGAAGTTACAGGAGTTTTTACATCATTAACCCTGGACCTCAGTCTCCTGTCCACACAAACAACTAACTGCATAGCTTCCTGCAGAGTCTCAGGTGCAGGGAATGCAATTAGCAAATCCTTAACCCTTTCACTCAGACCAGCAAGAAATAAACATCTTAGCGCAGAATCATTCCATTTAACTTCTGAAGCCCATCTCCTGAAGTGTGTGCAATAATTTTCAACATTTCTGACCCCTGATTCAAACGTCTAAGTTCTGATTCAGCAGATGAGATTCGATCAGGATCGTCATATAATAGCCCCATAGCAGAAAAAAATTCTTCAACAGAACTTAAACACGGATCATTAGGCTGGAGAGAAAAGGCCCAACCCTGTGTTTCTTTGCGCAAAAGTGACATAATAAAACCAATGCGCTGTGATTCATTCCCAGAGGATCTTGGTCTCAAAGGAAAATATAACAAACAAGCATTTTTAAAGGAAAAAAAATCTTGCTGTTTACCATAAAAAAAATCAGGCAGTCCTACCTTGGCTTCAACAAAATGCACTCCAGGACAGCTACTCACGTGTTGCTGAAGCTCGGCCACCTCCAGAGACAATCCCTGCAGGCGTTGAGCCAACTCCTGGACGGAAACCATACTGATCCGCGAATTTCTTTCCTTTTAGTTTTTTTTGGGCTGGACTTACTGTTATGATCTGCAACATGAACTAAGGAAAGATAGGGGAAAGCTGTCCCTACAGTAAGACGAAGCTGAATCCCTACGATGTTGTGAACAGACCCGCCTTAGTCCTCGGCTAATCTGAACGAAGACCTATAGAGTTAAGGGAGGGGTCCCTAAAAGAACTAAGGACTGGGACAAAAATGGGACACCTCCTAAACAGAAGTAGATGCAGATTACAAAAGACAAACAGACAAAACGTACTAGAGGTCCCAGAGTACCAGCGAACTAGACAGAGATAGGCACCGAAGCACCTGGCTAGAGAGACAGTCAAACAACACTGAAGTCCAGCAAAGCCAGAAGGGCGGAGCTGGAATAAATAGGCAGATGGTCACGTGACCGCAAAACACAAGATAGCAAAAACTAACAGGAGGGTTCTAACAGTGAGTTCCCCTTCAATGGACATCTTCAAACAGAGGCTGTGCAGACATCTGTTTGAGATGATTTAGTGAATCCTGCTTTGAGCAGGGAGTTGGACCAGATGACACAGGAGGTCCCTTCCAACTCTATCATTCTATGATTCTATGATTCTAAGTTTGGGACCACCAGAAGTCTTCCTAGACCTGGCCATCCAGCCAAACTGAGCAATCGTGGGAGAAGAGCCTTGATGAGAGAGGTATAGAAGAACCCCAAGATCACTGTGGCAGAGCTCCAGAGATGCAGTAGGGAGATGGCAGAAAGTTCCATAAAGTCAACTATCACTGCAGCTCTCCACCAGTCGGTGCCTGGCAGAGTGGCCCAACGGAAACCTCTCCTCATTGCAAGATATATGAAAGCCTGCATAGAGTTTGCTCAAAAAACACATGAAGGACTCCCAGACTATGAGAAATAAGATTCTCTGGTCTGATAAGACAAAGATAGAATTTTTTGGTGATAATTCTAAGTGGCATGTGTGGAGAAAACCAAGCACTGTTCATCACCTGCCCAATACAATCCCAACAGTGAAACATGGTGGTGGCAGCATCATTCTATGGGGGTGTTTTTCAGTTGCAGGGACAGGACAACTGGTTGAAATTGAAGGAAACATGAATGCGGCAAAGTACAGAGATATCCTGGATGAAAACCTCTTCCAGAGTGCTCTGGACCTCAGACTTGGCCGAAGGTTCACCTTCCAACAAGACAATGACCCTAAGCACACAGCTAAAATAACAAAGGAGTGGCTTCAGAACAACTCTGTGACCATTCTTGACTGGCCCAGCCAGAGCCCTGACCTAAACCCAATTGAGCATCTCTGGAGAGACCTAAAAATGGCTGTCCACCAACGTTCACCATCCAACCTGACGGAACTGGAGAGGATCTGCAGGGAAGAATGGCAGAGGATCCCCAAATCCAGGTGTGAAAATCTTATTGCATCATTCCCAAGAAGACTCATGGCTGTACTAGCTCAAAAGGGTGCTTCTACTCAATACTGAGCAAAGGGTCTGAATACTTGTGACCATGATGATATTTCAGTTTTTCTTTTTTAATAACTTTGCAAAAATGTATACATTTCAGTTTTTTTCAGTCAAGATGGGGTGCAGAGTGTACTTTAAAGAGAAAAAAAATTAACTTTTTAGAATTTACCAAATGGCTGCAATAAAACATAGAGGGAAAAATTTTAAGGGGTCTGAATACTTTCCGTAGCGACTGTTTCACATATAACTGCATTCCAAAATCAGCCATTTCTCGTGAACTTTGAAAATATTGTTTTAAATAAATTTTAAATAATTTTATTGCGCAAAAAACTAGACAAACACACAAAAGCTAAAAACAATTAAAAAAGCACAACGCTTGAACATAGTCATCAGCCACAACATAATATTGTGTTGGCCAAACCTCTACAAAAAGTCAACAATGGGTATAACTTATACAGCCCTATATGATACAACCTGGCATATCCTATAAATATTCATAATCAGATAGTACCCACAGTGAGGAAATTGTTAATGCTGTGGGCACAATCTACCAACATAGTTATGCAGGTATCCAAATAAGGTTGTGTCCAGGGTAGGTGGCTGTAACGCTAGTACGATCAAAGAATTTCACATAGTAGCAAGGTCAACCATTGTTGACAATGTATGCACAAATACATGAAAGAGGCACGGAAAAGGAACCCCAAGGGACACGTGGACAAGTGCTTGTGGGCAGGGATGGTACATCTCGCTGACAGCACACTGGGTTAATACATTGGAAGCTGGGACCCAGTCAGACCTTGGGACGGAACACGTCCTTGCGACGCCCAGGATTGCGGGCCCTGGGTCAATCAGGGTTGCCCCCACATTCTACAGCTCCTGCACCTCCTCCTCTTCAGCCTCCATCAGTCGCAAGCTGGAAGCACTGCTGCACTGCCTCGGCCAAGCTGCAACAGGCTGTGCTGAAGCTAATATGCTTAGGTGACAAAACGCACAAAGCTTAAGAGTTGTGGACAGCTCTGAAAGAGCAGGCAGATCTGTGGCTGACACCGCTGACCCTACAGCAAGGCATGGTCATGTGTGACAATGGCCGGAACCTGGTGGTGGCTCTGAGGCAAGGCGAGCTCACACATGTACCTTGCATGGCCCATGTGCTTAAACTCGTGGTTCAGCGGTTTCTCAAAACCTACCCAGGCCTGCCAGATCTGCTTGTCAAAGTACACCGCCTGTGTGCCCATTTTAGAAAGTCAGCTACAGTTTCCGCTGCCCTTGCCGTGCTTCAGCAGCGTTTGCAGCCTCCAGCTCACCCACTGACCTGCGATGTCCCCACACATTGGAACTCTACATTGCTGATGTTGGGAAGGATTTGTGAGCAGAAGAGGGCATTTGTTGACTACCAGCATCAACAAGGCCATCGGTATTCAGTTCAGACCGCACACCTCAGGAGTGGACATGGATGTTAGACATATGTACCATCCTCCAATTCTTTGAGGACTCCACCAAGATGGTGAGCTGCGATGACGCCATAATTAACATCACCATCCCGCTTCTCTGTTTTCTGAAACGCTCTCTGCTCACAATTAAAGAGGAGGCATTGCAGGCGGAGCACGTTGGGATGGAGCAAGGAACCATACAGGGTGATTCCACACAGCCCAGCCTCATCTCATCCCAACATGGATTGGGTGACAATGAGGAAGAGGAGGAGGAGGAAGAACAGGAACTAGTTTCTGGCGCTATAGACAGTACTACCTGCACAGCTGTCATACAGTCTATTCAGCGTGGATGGCCCGAGGACAGGGAGGAGGAGGAAGAGGATGAGGAGGGGAGCATGGTCAGTCAATCTCTTGGTAAGGACATGGAAGTCTTGCCTCTTTGCAGTCTGGCACACATGGCTGAGTTTATATTTTGCTGCCTTTCCTGTGACCCTCGTGTTCTCCCAACTTTGGATGACAGTCATTACTGGTTTGTGACACTTCTAGACCCACTCTACAAAGAAAACTTTCTGTCTCATTCCCATGCTGGACAGGCCTAACAAAATGGGGCAGTACCAATTCCCTTGTTGCGGAATTATTTTAAAAAATTCCATTCTGAAAATGCTGGCGGCAGAGGTCACAGTTCGTTGGACAACGAAGAAGTACAGGCGAGAGAGACATAAATGCAATCCAGCAGAGGCAGGGGAACACTGTCAAAGTTCTGAGACAGTTTTCTCAGACCCTCTCATCGCACAGGCCCTGAGGCGCGGGGTACTCTCCCAAGGAGGGAAAGGTTTGGGAAGATGGTGAGGGAGTACTTTGCCGACCGTACCAACGTCCTCCGTGATTCCTCTGTATCTTATAATTATTGGGTATCCAAGTTGGACACGTGGCATGAACTGGCTCTCTACGCCTTGAGGTCCTTGCTTGGCCTGCCGCTAGCATTTTGTCAGAGCAGGTTTTAGTGCCGCTGTTGGAATTATAACCAATAGGTGCATCCGTCTGTCAACTGAAAATGCTGACAGGCAGAGTCTTATAAAAATGAACAAGGGCTGGATTGGGGCAGACTTCTCAACACCACCAAATGATAGCAGCGCAACATAAACTCAAATACAGTGTCTTTTTTTGGTAGCTCTAACTCTATTCCCATGCACCTCTGTCTTCACACCTAGACATGGGTATACGCTTCCTGATTTTGTCTATTTGCTCTTGTCCTCCTCCTTCTCCGTATCCTCATCCTCCACCACAATATCACAACCATATGTACCATATCAACATATCTACGTCTCTTGGGACATTGGAGTTGTTCCAAATTTTTGGCAGCCGTTGCTTCACAAACAGTATGGGAGACCCACTTCCTAATAATGGGAACATTGTTTTCAGGAGGCCCACCGACCTCTAGGTCTCTTGCAAGGGGCATTGGAGTTTGTCCAAATTTTTGGCAGCGTTGCTTCACTGCATAGGCAAACAGTATGGGAGACCCACTTCCTAATAATTGGAACATTGGTTTTAGGAGGCCCTCTGACCTCTATGTCTTTTGCAAGGAGCATTGGAGTTCCTCCAAATTTTTGGCAGCGTTGCTTCACTGCATAGGCAAACAGTATGGGAGACCCACTTCCTAACAATTGGAACATTGTTTTCAGGAGGCCCTCTGACCTCTACGTCTCTTGCAAGGTGCTTTGCAGTTCCTCCAAATTTTTGGCAGCCATTGCTTCACTGCATAGGCAAACAATATAGGAGACCTACTTCCTAATAATTGGAACATTGTTTTGAGGAGGCCCTCCGACCTCTACGTCTCTTGCAAGGGGAATTGGAGTTCCTCCAAATTTTTGGCAGCCGTTGTTTTACTGCATAGGCAAAAAGTATGGGAGACCCACTTCCTAATAATGGGAACATTGTTTTCAGGAGTCCCTCCGACCTTTACATCTCTTGCAAGGGGCATTGGAGTTCCTCCAAAGTTTTGGCAGCCGTTGTTTTACTGCATAGGCAAACAGTATGGGAGACCCACTTCCTAATATTGGGAACATTGTTTTCAGGAGGCCCTCCGACCTTTACAAGTCTTGCAAGGGGCATTGGAGTTCCTTCAAATTTTTGGCAGCCGCTGCTTCACTGCATAAGCAAACAGTATGGGAGACCCACTTCTTAATAATGGGAACATTGTTTTCAGGAGGCCCTCTGACCTCTATGTCTTTTGCAAGAAGCATTGCAGTTGCTCCAAATTTTTGGCAGCATTTGCTTCACTGCATAGGCAATCAGTATAGGAGACCCACTTCCTAATAATGGGAACATTGTTTGCCATTGGACTCACTGCATACCCTATAACTAAATAGCAGACCCTCTCCTTTCTAATGGGAACATGTCATACTCGTTACTGTGGCCCAGCTCTATGTGTCTTTAAATTGTTAGTGGGGTTTTTCCCAAATTTTGGCAGCGGTTGGACTCACTGCATACCCTATAACTGAATAGCAGACCCTCACCTTTCTAATGGGAACATGTCATTACTGTGGCCCAGCTCTATGTGTCTTTAAATTGTTAGTAGGGTTTTTCCTAAATTTTGGCAGCCGTTGCATTCACTGCATACCCTACAATTGAATAGCAGACCCTCTCCTTTCTAATGGGAACATGTTGTACTCATTACTGTGGCCCAGCTCTATGTGGCTTTAAATTGTTAGTGGGGTTTTTCCCAAATTTTGGCAGCCGTTGGACTCACTGCATACCCTATAACTGAATAGCAGACCCTCACCTTTCTAATGGGAACATGTCCTTACTGTGGCCCAGCTCTATGTGGCTTTAAATTGTTAGAGGGGTTTTTCCTAAATTTTGGCAGCCGTTGGACTCACTGCATACCCTATAACTGATTAGCAGACCCTCACCTTTCTAATGGGAAAATGTCATTACTGTGGCCCAGTTCTATGTGTCTTTAAATTGTTAGTAGGGTTTTTCCTAAATTTTGGCAGCCGTTGGACTCACTGCATACCCTACAATTGAATAGCAGACCCTCTCCTTTCTAAGGGGAACATGTTGTACTCGTTACTGTGGCCCAGCTCTATGTGGCTTTAAATTGTTAGTGGGGTTTTTCCTAAATTTTGGCAGCCATTGGACTTACTGCATACGCAATAACTGAATAGCAGACCCTCTCCTTTCTAATGGGAACATGTCGTTACTGTGGCCCAGCTCTATGTGTCCTTAAATTGTTAGTAGGGTTTTTCCTAAATTTTGGCAGCCGTTGCACTCACTGCATACCCTACAATTGAATAGCAGACCCTCTCCTTTCTAATGGGAACGTGTTGTACTCGTTACTGTGGCCCAGCTTTATGTGGCTTTAAATTGTTAGTGGGGTTTTTCCTAAATTTTGGCAGCCATTGGACTCACTGCATGCGCAATAACTGAATAGCAGACCCTCTCCTTTCTAATGGTAACATGTCGTTACTGTGACCCAGCTCTATGTGTCTTTAAATTGTTCATAGGGTTTTTCCCCAATTTTGGCAGCCGTTGCACTCACTGCATACCCTATAACTGAATAGCAGACCCTCTCCTTTCTAATGAGAACATGTCATTACTGTGGCCCAGCTCTACGTGTCTTTAAATTGTTAGTGGGGTTTTTCCTAAATTTTGTCAGCCATTAAACTCACTACATACCCTATAACTGTATAGCAGACCCTCTCCTTTGTAATGGGAACGTGGTTACTGTGGCCCAGCTCTATGTGTCTTTAAATTGTTAGTAGGGTTTTTCCTAAATTTTGGCAGCCGTTGCACTCACTGCATACTCTATAACTGAATAGCAGACCCTCTCCTTTCTATGGGGAACATGTCGTACTCGTTACTGTGGCCCAGCTCTATGTGTCTTTAAATTGTTAGTGGGGTTTTTCCCAAATTTTGGCAGCCGTTGGGCTCACTGCATAGCCTATAACTGAATAGCAGACCCTCTCCTTTCTAATGGTAACATGTCGTACTCGTTACTGTGGCCCAGCTCTATGTGTCTTTAAATTGTTAATGGGGTTTTTCCCAAATTTTGGCAGCCATTGGACTCACTGCATTCCCTATAACTATATAGCAGACCCTCTCCTTTCTAATGGGAACATGTCGTTACTGTGGCCCAGCTCTATGTGTCTTTAAATTGTTAATAGGGTTTTTCCCCAATTTTGGCAGCCGTTGCACTCTCTGCATACCTTATAACTGAATAGCAGAACCTCTCCTTTCTAATGGGAACATGCTGTTACTGTGGCCCAGCTCTATGTGTCTTTAAATTGTTATTGGGGTTTTCCCAAATTTTGGCAGCCCTTGCAGTCAAACTGCATGGACATTATCACTATAGGAGAACCGCTCCTTTATGATGGGAACATTTTTTTTTACTGAGACCTTCCTCTATGTCTCTTCAAAGGGGTATTGGGTTGCATCCAAATTTTTGGAAGCCCTTGCCTGTTACGGCATATGCAATAACAGTATAGGAGACCCACTCTTTAATAATGGGAACAACAAAGCATAGCCGACTGATGGCTCTCTAACAATAGCGAGGGTCGACTGCTGGCCCTTTAAGAATAGTAAGGGCCACCTGATGGCCTTTTAAAAATAGGGTTTGTGACTTTCAGAGTCCCTCCACTCAGACACAGGATGTGTCTGATGAAGTGTCACACACCACATGGCCAGATAAGGTAAATTGTTAAAATGATATTTCCTGGTGAATGCATTTGTCTTGGTTGAAAGCAATGCAAAAGTGCAAAAACGCATCAAAAACTCTACGTGTGAACATAGCCCAAGGTATGGAGGAGCTTTTTTGTTTTTGGTTATTTATTTTGCCTTATATACAAGTCATTACCCTGGAAAGGATATTCCTTAACATATTTCCCAGGAAAATCCATTTTGGTTTTGTTTTTGTATGTTTTATTGTGAGTCTGTAAAAGTGGCGTAATACCTCTGACAACATTGTTGACAGCATTGACCTGGGAGTCAGAAATGCTTCCTGGGGTCTTCCCCATGCTGTTCCAATGTCATTTGAGCACTGTTCCCATCGATTTGGGCATTTTTTAGTCCCTCTGCAGACCACCGGGGGGAGCTGCTGGAAAAATGCTTGAGTTTCCCATAGACTTACATTGGGCTCGTTGCTCGAATCGAACAATGAGTACACATCACTAATAAGGATGAATGAACATGCTCGGTGATAGTCGGATATCACTCGAGTATCTGGTTGCTCGGATATGTTTGGCACTTGGTGAGCATTAACTGGTGCTTGGATTTGAAGCTCAAATCCCTGCCCCGCATGTTTGGCGCCTGTTACACAGCCAATAAACATGCGAGGATTGCCTGCAAGTCACTGTAACATCATAACCATCTTTGTAGTGGCAGTACTGTGATTGGTTGGCTGTATTACATCATCAGTGGTTATTAGTGATGAGCGAGCTCTAAAATGCTCTGGTATTCGTTGCTCAGGTCGAGCAAATCGTAATGCTCGTGTGCTCGACCCGAGCAACAAGCCCAATTTTAATTCAAAGGAAAACTCGAGCATTTTTCCAGTGCCGCCCCAGAAGGTCTGCAGGGGGCCTAAAAATTGTCCAAATCGATGGGAACAGTGCTGAAATTACATGGGTACAGCATGGGGAAGACCCCTGGAAGCATCTCTGACTCCCAGGTCACTGCTGTGAACAATGTTGTCAGAGTATTACGCCACTTTTACGGACTCACAATAAAACATACAAAAACAAAACCAAAATGGATTTTCCTGGAAAAAATGTTAAGGGACATTCTTTCCAGGGTAATGACTTGAATGTAAGGCAAAATAATTAACCCCACCAAAAAATGCTCTTCCACACCTTGGGCTATGTTCACACTTAGCATTTTTGCATTGCTTTCAATGGTGAAAAATACATTCACCAGTAAATGTAATTTTTACATCTTACTACCTTATCTGCCCATGTGGTGTGTCAGACATGATCAGACACATCCTGTTTAATTTATATAGGAGGGACTCTGAAAGTCACAAAGTTTATTTTTACAGGGCCCTTACTATTGTTAAAGGGCCAGGATTCAGCCCTCACTATTGTTAGAGGTCCATCAGCCGGCTATGTTTTGTTGTTCCCATTATTAAGGAGCGGGTCTCCTATACTGTTACTGCATATGCAGTGACTGCAAGGGCTGCCCAAAATTTGGAAAAACAACATTACCCCTTTGAATAGACATAGAGGAGGGTCTCAATTATAAAATGTTCCCATTATAAAGGAGAGGGTCTGCTATACTGTTATTGCGTATACAGTGACTGCAAGGGCTATCCAAAATTTGGAAAAAAAAACAATACTCCTAGAGACATAGAGAAGGGCCTCAGTTTATAAAATGTTTCCTTTATAAAGGAGTGGGTCTGCTATAGTTTTATTGTGTATGCAGTGACTGTAAGGGCTGCCCAAAATTTGGACAAACACCAATACCCCTTTGAAGAGACATAGAGGAGGGCCTCAGTTAAAAAAATGTTTACATTATAAAGGAGCAGGTCTGCTATACTGTTATTGCTTATGCAGCATCTGCAAGGGCTGCCCAAAATTTGGAAAAACCCCAATACCTCTTTGAAGAGACATAGAGGAGGGCCTCGGTTAAAAAAATGTTTCCATTATAAAGGAGCAGGTCTGCTATACTGTTATTGCTTATGCAGCATCTGCAAGGGCTGCCCAAAATTTGGAAAAACCCCAATACCTCTTTGAAGAGACATAGAGGAGGGCCTCGGTTAAAAAAAAATTTCCATTATAAAGGAGCAGGTCTGCTATACTCTTATTGCTTATGCAGCATCTGCAAGGGCTGCCCAAAATTTGGAAAAGCCCCAATACCTCTTTGAAGAGACATAGAGGAGGGCCTCAGTTAAAAAAAATGTTCCCATTATAAAGGAGCAGGTCTGCCATACTGTTATTGCGTATGCAGTGACTTCAAGGGCTGCCCAAAATGTAGAAAAACTGCCATACTCCTTTGAAGAGACATAGAGGAGAGTCTCAGTTAAAAAAATGCTCCCATTATAAAGGAGCGGTCTGCTATACTTTTATTGTGCATTCAGTGACTGTAAGGGCTTCCCAAAATTTGGAAAAAAAAACAATACACCTTTGAAGAGACATAGAGGAGGGTCTCAGTAAAAAAAGGTTCCCATTATAAAGGAGCGGGTCTCCTATAGTGACTGCAAGGGCTGCCCAAACATTGGACGCACTCAAATATCCCTTTGAAGAGACGTAGACGAGGTCCTCAATAAAAAAAAATTGTTACCATTGTTAAGGAGTGGTTCTCCTATACTGGTAATGCCCATGCACTAAGTATAGGGGCTGAAAAACATTTACCCCTGGGGGCTATACATGAACATACTGTATAACATACAGAATGTTGGAGGTAGGCCTCTAAAAAAATTTGCTACGGGCATCATAAACACCTTTGAAAAAATTTAATTATGTGGGTGTTGCATCACGGTCACCCTGGTGATATGGTGGTGGAGAGGGAGGAGAACAACAGAACATAGACAAAATCAGGAGGTGTATACCCATGTCTGGGTGTGAAGAGGTGCATAGGAGTAGACCCCGCAAAAAAAGCCACTGGATTTGACTTTATGTTCCGCTGCTGTCATCCAATGGTGAGGAGAAGTCTGGGCCAATCCAGCCCTTGTTCATTTTTATAAGAGTCAGCCTGTCAGCATTTTCAGTTTACAGGCGCATGCGCCTATCAGTTATAATGCCCCAGGCAGCATTAAAAACCCACTCTGACAAAACGCTAGAGGCAGGGCAGGCCAGGATCTCTAAGGCATAGAGAGCCTGTTCATGCCACGTAGAAAGGAAGTAATTCCCTGCACTCACATGTTCAGTGAATAATTGCTCTTTTATTTCATTGTCAATTCCAATTGAAGTTTCAGCCTGTCCCAGGCTTTTTTCAACAATGTAGTCAACATACAATCCCTAATTTATAAAGGGTTACACCTCGGAAGTGACATCATATGCAATACACAAAAAAACGCCTACCCTATATAATTCTTTATTCATAAATCTCATAAAACAATTCAAAAAACAAGAAAAAATTATATTATTCACAATTACATAGACATCATTTTGTTAGATATAATTATTCAGAACTACATTGATGAATCACATATTATTAGTGATGAGCGAGCACTAAAATGCTCGGGCACTCGTTGTTCGAGTCGAGCAAATTGGAATACGAGTGCTCGATCCTAGCAGCGAGCCCAATGTAAGTCTATGGGAAACTCAAGCATATTTCCGGCGCCCCCCCTGGAGATCTGAAGGGGGCCTAAAAATTGCCGAAATCGATGGGAACAGTGCTGAAATGACATGGGAACAGCATGGGGAAGACTCATGGAAGCATTTCTGACTCCCAGGTCACTGCTGTCAACAATGTTGTCAGAATATTACACCACTTTTACGAACTCACAATAAAATATACAAAAACGAAACCAAAATAGGCAAAATAAATAACCAAAAACAAAAATACTCCTCCACACCTTGGGCTATGTTCACACTTAGCGTTTTTGCACTTTTGCAATGCTTTCAACGGTGAAAAAAAACATTCACTAGTAAATATCATTTTAACATTTTACTACCTTATCTGGCCATGTTGTGTGTGAGACATGATCAGACACATCCTGTTTCATTTATGAAGGAGGGACTCTGAAAGTCACAGAGCCTATTTTTATAGGGCCATCAGACTGCCCTTACTATTGTTAAAGGACCAGAAGTTGGCCCTCGCTATTGTTAGAGAGCCATCAGCCGGCTATGCTTTGTTGTTCCCATTATTAACGAGTGGGTCTCCAATACTATTATTGTGCATGCAGTGACTGCAAGGGCTGCCCAAAATTTGGATGCACCTCAATACCCCTTTGAAGAGACATAGAGGAGGGCCTCAGTAAAAAAATGTTCCCATTATAAAGGAGTGGGTCTCCTATAGTGGTAGTGCCCATGCAGTGACTGCAAGGGCTGCCTAAATTTGGGAAATACCCCAATACCAATTTAAAGACACATAGAGGTGTGCCTCAGTAATGACATATTTCCATTAGAAAGGAGTGGTTCTGCTATACAGTTATTGCATATGCAGTGAGTACAATGGCTGCCAAAATTTTGGAAAAACCGCAATACCAATTTAAAGACACATAGAGGTGGCCCTCAGTAATGACATGTTCCCATTAGAAAGGAGTGGTTCTGCTATACAGTTATAGGGTATGAAGTGAGTATCACGGCTGCCAAAATTTGGGAAAAACCCCAATACCAGTTTAAAGACACATAGAGATGGCCCTCAGTAACGACGTGTTCTTATTACAAAGGAGTGGTTCTGCTATACAGTTATAGGGTATGCAATGAGTACAATGGCTGCCAAAATTTAGGAAAAACCCCAATACCAATTTAAAGACACATAGAGGTGGGCCTCAGTACCGTCATGTTCCCATTAGAAAGGAGCGGTTCTGCTATTCAGTTATAGGGTATGCAGTGAGTACAACGGCTGCCAAAATTTGGGAAAAACCCCAATACCAGTTTAAAGACACATAGAGATGGCCCTCAGTAACGACGTGTTCCCATTAGAAAGGAGTGGTTCTGCTATACAGTTATAGGGTATGCAATGAGTACAATGGCTGCCAAAATTTGGGAAAAACTCCAATACCAATTTAAAGACACATTGAAATGGCCCTCAGTAACGACGTGTTCACATTAGAAAGGAGAGGGTCTGCTGCAGAGTTATAGGGTATGCAGTGAGTACAACGCCTGACAGAATTTGGGAAAAACCCCAATACCAATTTAAAGACACATAGAGGTGGGCCTCAGTAACGTCATGTTCCCATTAGAAAGGAGCGGTTCTGCTATGCAGTTATAGGGTATACAGTGAGTACAATGGCTGCTAAAATTTGGGAAAAACCCCAATACCAATTTAAAGACACATAGAGGAGGCCCTCAGTACCGTCATGTTACCATTAGAAAGGAGCGGTTCTGCTATACAGTTATAGGGTATGCAGTGAGTACAACGGCTGCCAAAATTTGGGAAAAACCCCAATACCAGTTGAAAGACACATAGAGTTGGCCCTCAGTAATGACAAGTTCCCATTAGAAAAGAGCAGTTCTCCTATACAGTTATAGGGTACGCAGTGAGTACAACGGCTGCCAAATTTGGGAAAAACCCCAATTTAAAGACACAAAGAGATGGCCCTCAGTAACGAGATGTTCACATTAGAAAGGAGTGGTTGTGCTGCACAGTTATAGGGTATGCAGTGAGTACAACGCCTGCCAAAATTTGGGAAAAACCCCAATACCAATTTAAAGACACAATAAGGTGGCCCTCAGTAACGACATGTTCCCATTAGAAATGAGTGGTTCTGCGCAACAGTTATAGGGTATGCAGTGAGTACAACGGCTGCCTAAATGTGGGAAAAACCCAATACCAATTTAAAGACACATAGAGGAGGCCCTCAGTAATGACATGTTCCCATTAGAAAGGAACGATTCTGCCATACAGATATATGGTATGCAGTGAGTACAACGCCTGACAAAATTTGGGAAAAACCCCAATACCAATTGAAAGACACATAGAGGTGGCCCTCACTAACGACATGCTACTATTAGAAAGGAGTGGTTCTGCTATACAGTTATAGGGTATGCAGTGAGTACAACGGCTGCCAAAATTTTGGAAAAACCCAATACCAATTTAAAGACACATAGATGTGGGCCTCAGTAATGACATGTTCCCATTAGAAAGGAGAGGATCTCCCATACTGTTCTTGCATATGCAGTGACTGCAAGGGCTGCCAAAAATTTGGAGGCACTCCAATGCCCCTTGCAAGAGACGTAGAAGAGGACCTCATGGAAAAAATGTTCCCATTATTAGGAAGTGGGTCTCCCATACTATTATTGCCTATGCAGTGAATGCAAGGGCTGACAAAAATTTGGAGGCTCTCCAATGCCCTTTGCAACAGAAGTAGAGGATGGCCTCATGAAAAAATGTTCCCATTATTTGGAAGTGGATCTCCCATACTGTTATTGCCTATGCAGTGAATGCAAGGGCTGCCAAAAATTTGGAGGTACTCCAAGGCCCCTTGCAAGAGATGTAGAGGAGGGCCTCAAGAAAAAATGTTCCCATTATTTGGAAGTGGATCTCCCATACTGTTATTGCCTATGCAGTGAATGCAAGGGCTGCCAATAATTTGGAGGCACTCCAATGCCCCTTGCATGAGATGTAGATATGGTGATATGGTGGTGGAGGATGAGGATGAGGAGAAGGAGGAGGACAAGAGCAAATAGACAAAATCAGGAAGCATATACCCATGTCTGGGTGTGAAGACAGAGGTGCATGGGAATAGAGTTAGACCTTCCAAAAAAAGACACTGGATTTGAGTTTATGTTACGCTGCTATCATTCAGTGGTGTTGAGAAGTCTGGCCCAATCCAGCCCTTGTTCATTTTTATAAGAGTCAGCCTGTCAGCATTTTCAGTTGAAAGGCGGATGCGCCTATCAGTTATAATTCCCCCGGCGGCACTAAAATACGGCTTTGACAAAACGCTAATGGCAGGGCACGCCAGGACCTCCAAGGCGTAGAGAGCCAGATCATGCCAAGTGTCTAGCTTGGATACCTAATAATTGTAAGGCACCGAGGAATCACGGAGGACATTGGTACGGTCGGAAACGTACTCCTTCAGCATCTTCTGAAAAGTTTCCCTCCTTGTGAGAGTACCCCACGCATCAGGGCTTGTGCGATGGTAGGGTCTGGGAAAACTGTACCAGAACGTTGACAGTGTTCCCGTGCCTCTGATGGATTGGATTTGTGTCTCTCTTGCCTGTACTCCTTGGTTGTCCAACGAACTGTGACCTCTGCCGCCAGCGTTTTCAGATGGGAATTTTTTCACTAATTCCGCAACAAGGGCCTTCTGGTACTGCCCCATTTTATTAGGCCTGTCCTGTAAGGGAATAAGAGACAGAAAGTTCTCCTTGTAGTGTTGGTCTAGAAGTGTCACCAACCAGTAATTACTGTCTCACAAAATATGGACAACGCGAGGGTCACGGAAAGGCAGCGTAACATAAACTCAGCCATGTGTGTCGGACTGCTAACAGGCAAGACTTCCGTGTCCACACCAAGAGGACGACTTACCATGCTCTACTCCTCATCCTCTTCATCCTCCCTTTCCTCAGTCCATCCACACTGAACAGACGGTATGACAGTTGTGCCGGTAGTACTGTGGTACCCCAGTGGTCCGGTTGCCACAGTGGCATTGCCTCCCTCACAAGGGGTGATGCCATGCCTGGAAGCAAGCAGGGGTCCCCTAATCAGGTATACTAGCATGCAACACTTTCCTGGCTCCAGACCAGCAAGGGGAGCTCCTCCCCTTGACAACTAGGATCTGGAGGCGGGGTTAGTTAGAGTTAGTGAAAGGAGTTGAAGACAGGAGAGCAAAGAGGAAAGACCTGGGGAGTGGAGCTGCATGGCAGTTCACCCCAGAGAGGAGCACAGAAGAACCGGACACAGGAGTCCGAGTTTGTGGGGCACTGAAGGCCCAGCAGCAGAAACCAGAGGGGAGGTGACTGCAGGTCTCCTGGCCCCATCAGACGCCCGGAGGCTCAGCAGCACCATAGGGCCCAGCACCGCCACATGGGAGCGACACTCCAGGAAGGCCCGAGCTGCCTGCCATACGGGTGAGCACAAAGATGTTTTACTCAGGGACGAGGGCCGCAGCACAGCTATAAGCAGCAGGTCCAAAGAGATTAGCGCAAAGGGAAGGCCTACAACTTCACCTGGCAAGGTGGATTCCCAACTTGCTTCCAGACCGCCCGGACCTCTACTACCAGCCAGTACCCGTGCCCCGGTCTGCCTAACCACCGCAAGTAAAGATAAGAGGAAACCACCATTAAGTTGTAGACTGGTCATTATCTGCGCTTTCACCTGCATTACACTGCACCAACCACATCCACCTTATAGTATCACTACATCCTGCCCTGGAGCTAAGCTCTACCTGTGGAGAGCTGAACCAACTCTGCTGCGTCACCATCAGCTCTAGAGGATCTGCACCGCAGTGGCGGCCCCATATAGCCGCATACCACAGGTGGCGTCACGAACATTATATATAAAAACTTTATTCCCTTTTCTTTATTCCCCTTTTATTGACCGCCCTGGGTCAAGGACCGGGTCACCGCCACTGTGACACCCCCAGCACCGACTGGCCCGGCTACCGAGTACCCCACGGCCCAGGGGGCGCGTCAGTACCATCTATAGTGCAGGAAACTAGCTCCTGTTCTTCCTCCTCCTCCTCTTCCTCATTGTCACCCAATCCATGTTGGGATGAGATGAGGCTAGGCTATATGGAATCACCCTGTATGGTTCCTTGCTCAATCCCATCGTGCACCGCCTGCAATGCCTCCTCTTTAATTGTGAGCAGCGAGCATTTCAGAAGACAGAGAAGTGGGATGGTGACACTAATTATGGCTTCATCACCTCTCACCATCTTGGTGGAGTCCTCAAAGTTTTGGAGGATGGCACAGATGTCTGATATCCATACCCACTCCTGAAGTCGTATGAGTGGAGGCTGACCTGAATACTGTGTTGATGCTGGTAGTCAACAACTCCCCTCTGCTGCTCACAAATCCTTCCCAACATCTGCAATGTTGAGTTCCAACACGTGGGGACATTGCACACCAGTCGGTGAGCTGGAAGCTGCAAATACTGCTGAAGCACGGCAAGGGCAGCTGAAGCTGTAGCTGAATTTCTAAAATGGGCACACACGCGGCGTACTTTGATAAGCAGATCCGGATAGGTTTTGGGAAACTGCTGAACCACAAGGTTAAGCACATGGGTCAGGCATGGTACGTGTGGAAGCTCGCCTCGCCTCAGAGCCGCCACCAGGTTCCGGCCATTGTCACACATTACCATGCCTCGCTGTAGGTTCAGCGGTGTCAGCAACAGATCTGCCTGCTCTTTCAAAGCTGTCCACAATGTTTCAATGGTGTGTGGTTTGTCACCTAAGCATATTAGCTTCAGCACAGCCTGTTGCGCTTGGCAGAGGCAGTGCTGCAGTGCTTCCAGCTTGTGACTGATGTGGTCATTTCGGAGATGAAGGCTGAAGAGGAGGAGGAGGAGGTACAGGAGTGGAGAATGTGGGGGCAACCCTGATTGACCCAGGGCCCGTAATCCTTGGTGTTGGGAGGACGTGTTCCATCCCAAGGTCCGACTGGGTCCCGGCTTCCACTATATTAACCCAGTGTGCCATCACAAGCACAAGCACTTGTCCATGTGTCCATGGTTAGGTGGACTTTCCCAGCAACTGCGTTGTTGAGGACACGTCTAATGTTGTGGGACACGTGCTCTAGTAATGCGGGGACAGCACAGCGGAGAAATAGTGGCGGCTGGGGACTGAGCACCGAGGGACGGCCGCCGCCATCAGACTGCGGAAAGCTTCCGTCTCCACGAGCCTAAAAGGCACAAGGACGTGGACGTGATTGCTGATGGTTCTATTTGAGAGTGTGCAACGACAGGTGCAGGGCATCTTCACATGCGCCATGGACAGGGGATTGGCATGCACGCACAACAGCGGAACAAGCAGTTGTGTGACCCGCAGACACTGTTTCTGGACCCTGGCATTCGGCCCACTTAGTCAGGTGTTTTGCTTTCATGTGCCTGATCATGCTGGTGGCGGTCAGGCTGCTAGTTTTGCTACCCCTGCTGATGCTGGCCTGGCAGGTGGTGCAAATGGCGTTGTTGTGGTTATCTGCAGAGTCTTTAAAAAACAACCAAACTCGGGAAGACCTAACAATTGTACTGGCAACTTCCATCATGTTGGAGTTCCGGGGAGCAGTTGCCCGCCTTGTGTCTGTTGCCACCACACTGCTTGTTCCTGACTGTTGTGGTGCTACGCCTCCCTCCCCCTGTGTGCTGCTGTCCTCGCTCTGCATGTCCCCCTGCCAGGTTGGGTCATCACCATCATGTCCTCTTCCCTGTCCCTTGCTACGCGCCTTACCCATTTCAAATGGAAGATAATATTTTCCACGTTCACTACAAATGCCTGAATTTGGACCGCAGTTATATGTGATACGTCTTACGGACACCCTAGGTTTTAAATAGCGGGCCTGTAGTTTACTATGCTTCGCAGCGACCACGTGTGAATAGCTTCACTGACACACTGCTACAAACTGTAAATGAAGGACAGAAATGGCTGAATTTGGACCGCAGTTATAATAATATATAATATAATGCCAGCTGACATTAAGCCCAGGTTAGTAATGGAGAGGCGTCTATAAGCCACTCCCATTACTAACCCCATACTGTAAGTAAAATGTAAAATAAAAACACCCACACCGTGTATAAAATATTTTATTTGAAATAAATACAGTATTCCTTTAACATTATAAATTAAACCATACTTACCATCACACCCAACGTCCCCTGTAATAAAAATAAAATAATAAACCAACCTCATCCTTACCTTTCTGCAGTCCAAATAACGAGTGTCCCATGAACAGAGCAGCCACATTGTATGTGACTTCTCTGTTCATTTGCTGGCAATACACTGACTCAGTGTATTGCCTGCAAAAAAGGTCACCGCATGGGCAGTCAGTATTTTCCCACATATGCAATGAGTTGAACTGAGTTCTAGTGATGAGCGAGCGTGCTCGCCACTGCTCGGTACTCGCCCAAGCATCTCACTGCTCGAGATACTCAGCGCTCTGCGAGTATTTCCGGGGTGCTTGGTAGGAGCTCGGGTCCCCTCCTGCATGTTTGGCGCTCTTTACAGAGCCAATGAACATGCAGGGATTGCCTGCCACTCACTGTAATGCCGTTGCTATATTGGTTGTGGGTATTACAGTGATTGGCTGGCCACACAGCGTCATCAGGTCTATATAAGACCTGGCGCTGCCATGCTCGTCACAGTCTACCCCGGTATCAGACAGAGTAGGGAGAGGTGCTGCTGAGTCAGGGAGAGATTTGCTTGTTTAGAGTTAGTATAGGTATTCCACAACATATATCTATAATATCCATCTGAACTAACAGTCCTTCTGAGGACTAATCCAGCTGCATATAATCAGTGGTGATAGCAGGAATTAGGCAGGCAGGCAGTGTATGTGGCAGACTGCAGTGCAAATAGCAAGAGGGTCCATTGAACGTCCTGTTATTCTAGGTATTCCACTATATATATATATATATATATATATATATATATATATATATATATATACAGTATATATACTGTGTGTATATATATATATGTATATATATATATATATATATATATATATATATATATATATATACACTGCTCAAAAAAATAAAGGGAACACTCAAATAACACATCCTAGATCTGAATGAATGAAATATTCTCATTGAATACTTTGTTCTGTACAAAGTTTAATGTGCTGACAACAAAATCACACAAAAATCATCAATGGAAATCAAATTTATTAACCAATGGAGGCCTGGATTTGGAGTCACCCCCAAAATTAAAGTGGAAAAACACACTACAGGCTGATCCAACTTTGATGTAATGTCCTTAAAACAAGTCAAAATGAGGCTCAGTATTGTGTGTGGCCTCCATGTGCCTGTATGACCTACCTATAATGCCGGGGCATGCGCCTGTTAAGGTTGTGGATGGTCTCCTGTGGGATCTACTCCCAGACCTGGACTAAAGCATACGCCAACTCCTGGACAGTCTGTGGTGCAACATGACGTTGGTGGATGGAGCGAGTCATGATGTCCCAGATGTGCTCAATCGGATTCAGGTCCGGGGAACTGGTGGGCCAGTCCATAGCTTCAATGCCTTCATCTTGCAAGAACTGCTGACACACTCCAGCCACATGAGGTCTGGCATTGTCCTGCATTAGGAGGAACCCAGGGCCAACCGCACCAGCATATGGTCTCACAAGGGGTCTGATGATCTCATCTCGGTACCTAACGGCAGTCAGGCTACCTCTGGCGAGCACATGGAGAGCTGTGCGGCCCTCCAAAGAAATGCCACCCCACACCATTACTGACTCACTGCCAAACCGGTCATGCTGAAGGATGTTGCAGGCAGCAGATCGCTCTCCACAGTGTCTCTAGACTCTGTCATGTCTGTCACATGTGCTCAGTGTGAACCTGCTTTCATCTGTGAAGAGCACAGGGCGCCAGTGGCGACTTTGCCAATCCCGGTGTTCTGTGGCAAATGCCAAGCATCCTGCACGGTGTAGGGCTGTGAGCACAACCCCCATCTGTGGACATCAGGCCCTCATACCACTCTCATGGAGTCGGTTTCTAACCATTTGTACAGACACATGCACATTTGTGGCTTGCTGGAGGTCATTTTGCAGGGCTCTGGCAGTGCTCCTCCTGTTCCTCCTTGCACAAAGGCGGAGGTAGCGGTCCTACTGCTGGGTTATTGCCCTCCTAGGGCCCCCTCCATGTCTCGTGGTGTACTGGCCTGTCTCCTGGTAGTGCCTCCAGCCTCTGGACACTACGCTGACAGACACAGCAAACCTTCTTGCCACAGTTCGCATTGAGGTGCCATCCTGGATGAGCTGCACTACCTGAGCAACTTCTGTGGGTTGTAGAGTCCGTCTCATGCTACCACAAGTGTGAAAGCACAACCAACATTCAAAAGCGACCAAAACATCAGCCAGAAAGCATTGGTACTGAGATGTGGTCTGTGGTCCCTACCTGCAGAACCACTCCTTTATTGAGGGTGTCTTGATAATTGCCAATAATTTCCATCTATTGTCTATTCCATTTGCACAACATGTGAAATTGATTGTTAATCAGTGTTGCTCCCTAAGTGGACAGTTTGATTTCACAGAAGTTTGATTTACTTGGAGTTATATTCTGTTGTTTAAGTGTTCCCTTTATTTTTTGAGCAGTATATATATATATATATATATATATATATATATATATATATATATATATACACACACACAGTACAGACCAAAAGTTTGGAGACACCTTCTCATCTAAAGATTTTTCTGTATTTTCATGACTTTGAAAATTGTACATTCACACTGAAGGCATCAAAACTATGAATTAACACATGTGGAATTATATACTTAACAAAAAAGTGTGAAACAACTGAAAATATGTCTTATATTCTAGGTTCTTCAAAGTAGCCACCTTTTGCTTTGATGACTGCTTTGCACACTCTTGGCATTCTCTTGATGAGCTTCAAGAGGTAGTCACCGGAAATGGTCTTCCAACAATCTTGAAGGAGTTCCCAGAGATGTTTAGCACTTGTTGGCCCTTTTGCCTTCACTCTGCGGTCCAGCTCACCCCAAACCATCTCAATTGGGTTCAGGTCTGGTGACTGTGGAGGCCAGGTCATCTGGCGTAGCACCCCATCACTCTCCCTCTTGGTCAAATAGCCCTTACACAGCCTGGAGGTGTGTTTGGGGTCATTGTCCTGTTGAAAAATAAATGATGGTCCGACTAAACGCAAATCGGATGGAATAGCATGCCGCTACAAGATGCTGTGGTTCCGGTGACTACCTCTTGAAGCTCATCAAGAGAATGACAAGAGTGTGCAAAGCAGTCACCAAAGCAAAAGGTGGCTACTTTGAAGAACCTAGAATATAAGACATATTTTCAGTTGTTTCACACTTTTTTGTTAAGTATATAATTCCACATGTGTTAATTCATAGTTTTGATGCCTTCAGTGTGAATGTACAATTTTCAAAGTCATGAAAATACAGAAAAATCTTTAAATGAGAAGGTGTGTCCAAACTTTTGGTCTGTACTGTGTATATATATATATATATATATATATATATATATATATACCTATGCTAGGCAGGCAGGCAGTGTATGTGGCAGACTGCAGTGTATAATACAGCACAAGAGGCTCCATTCCGGTTCTGTCTGCTGCTGCGAATATTTCTACAAATAGCCCCGGGTATCAGGGGCCAGGGATAATTATTTTTTTTATCTTAATCCTGATTATTTGGTTAAAAAGCAATCCAGAGAACACCGTTTTTCTGCTCCATTTGCTTGATGCCACAGCAGAATACAGCTAGATTCTTTCCATATTACAACTGTGGTTTTCCGTCAGACGTATCACATACAAGTTCTCTCCAAATTCAGCCATTTCTGGCCTCCATGTATATTTTGTTGCAGTGTGTCAGTGAAGTTATTGACACCAGGTCGCTGTGAAAAATAGTAACCTACAGGCCAGCTACTTAAAACTTCCTGCGCTATAGACAGTACTACCTGCACAACTGTCATACCATCTGTTCAGTGTGGCCTGAGGACAGGGAGGAGGAGGAGGATGAGGAGGAGAGCATGATCAATCGTCCTCTTGGTGAGGACACGGAAGTCTTGCCTCTTTGCAGTCTGGCACACATGGCTGAGTTTATGTTACGCTGCCTTTCCCGTGACCCTCGTGTTGTCCAAATTTTGGATGACAGTCATTATTGGTTGGTGACGCTTCTAGACCCACGCTACAGGGAGAACTTTCTGCCTCTTATTCCCACGCAGGACAGGCCTAATAAAATGGGTTCGTACCAGAAGGCCCTTGTTGTGGAATTAGTGAAAAAATTCCCATCTGAAAATGCTGGCGGCAGAGGTCACAGTTCGTTGGACAACCAAGGAGTACAGGCGAGAGAGACACAAATGCAATCCAGCAGAGGCAGGGGAACACTGTCAAAGTTCTGGGACAGTTTTTTTAGACCCTCCCATCGCACAGGCCCTGAGGCGGGGGGATACTCCCACAAGGAGTGCAAAGTTTCGGAAGATGGTGAGGGAATACCTAGCTGACCGTACTAACGTCCTCCGTGATTCCTCTGTGCTTTATAATTATTGGATATCCAAGCTGGACACGTGGCATGAACTGGATCTCTACGCCTTGGAGGTCCTGGTCTGCCCTGCCGCTAGCATTTTGTCAGAGCGGGTTTTTAGTGCCTCTGGTGGAATTATAACTGATAAGCGCATCCGCCTGTCAACTGAAAATGCTGACAGGCTGACTCTTATAAAAATGAACAAGAGCTGGATTGGGCCAGACTTCTCAACACCACTGAATGATAGCAGCGTAACATAAACTCAAATCCAGTGATTTCCTACATATAAAAGTCCAGCGCGCCAAGCCTGAGGCAGGATTGGCGCCAAGCTTCAGAGAGGAGCAGACGCGCTCCTGATGTGCTGAGAATCCCAGCGTGGGAGGCCTGAGCTAGATGCCTGCCACACAGAACAGCCAGACGCTGGTGGATGAACTCTGGATTTCCCACAGAGGTGCCTCTAGTGCTACGCCTGCTGAATAGTTGGGACCTGTTTGTGGTGCTGAGTGAGTTTGCAGGACCCGACGTCGCCCGCCAACAGACAAGGTCTGGATCCCCCTACCCACGGCTTGAGAGACTGCCTACAACGGCCAAGCAAAGAGGAGCTGGGAGAAGGCTGCACCAAGAGAGTCACGCCAGCGGAAGCAGAGGAGCTGTACAAGTGAACAGGGCAGTCACTTTCACTGTTCACCTACGGTACCAGGGGCAGCTGGGTTTAGGGTCTCAGGTTGGGAGGGGACCGGTTGGGGCGGGAAAAGCTAAACTTGATTTGATTGACTTTGTCCGGAAATGACTTGCCGGGCATACACCGAGTCAGTGTATTGCCGGCAAATTAACAGAGCAGTCACATTCAGTGTGGCCGCTCTGTTCATGAAATCTTCGTTGGACACTCGTTAATTGGACTGCATCGGAAAGGTAAGGATGAGGTTAGTTTATTATTTTACTTTTATTACAGGTGATTGTGGGCTTCGGGGATTAGGTGTATGGTGTTTTTGCATTTTTTATTTTTTGAAGGGGCGGCGAACATTGGGGACAAGGTGTAGGTGAGTATAATGTGTTTTATTTTTATTTTAATATTTTTTATTAATTTTAACTTTTTTTTGACATTCAGCATAGCACAGGCGCCGGCGGATGGGAGACAACTGCTCCCATCGGGCGTTGCCTATGTTCGCTGTTTCCAATGGCAGGAGGCATCGGCTGATGGTGGTAGTAGTACCATCAGCTGGCGCCTATGACTCATGGTCACTGTCACAATTACCACCGATCAGAGCCTGTGTTTCCTGCGCTGTCACGCAAATAAATTCGGGTCCCCCATTCAAATTAATGGGGTCCGTGTTTGGGTTCGCGGTTCGGGTACTGATCTGTTACCCGAATCCGAACTTTTAAAAAACTGTTCTCTGTTCAGCTATTGTTACACGCATGCCGCTATGTTTAGATAGGGGCGAAACAGGTTACATGAGGGTCAATGAGGATCACATGAGGGTCAATACCCCTGTGAATACACAGGAGTATTGACCCTCAGGCACAGACCTGTAGGTTGTTTCACTTGCTGACCAGACACACATGACAAAAGTCCTCATAAACAGTAGAACAGTAGCATTTAATAAGAAGCCGCACAGCCAATGCAAGTTAAGTGTTATGAGCAACAGGCTTCGGTGACAAACAGTACAGTTTCCTTAGCAGTACAGCAGTTCACAGTCTTCCCAGTAGTACAGGACAGCACAGTTCTAATGCAAAGGCACATTAATGAACACAGCATCCTTTACAGCACAGTAAGATGGAGGAGGGGGGGGGATTTGCTGAGAGAGATGATCCCTGTGACACCATTTCTTACAGTCCTAATCTTTCTGCTTGACAATACTCTGCACTGCTAGTTCAGGAACTCTACCTGACCTGTGCTTAGCTTCACTCCTGACTTGAATCCTTTTCACTTGCAGGGGCGCTTCTGTCAGATGCAGAACACACACACCACCTTTCTCTTTGGCTCCAGACAGACAGTAAACAACTTCTCCACAATCCCCCTGGGGCTCTGCTAAAACACTCCCCTTCTCCTGTGACTGTGTTAACCCCTCTTGTTGCTGGATTTTTCTGGAGCACAACACTTACTGTTTCATGTGCTTGTGTTACTTCTAATAGTTGCTGAATGCTTTTAAAGCAACAGCACTACTTCTGCATGTCACATTCTTCCCTCCTTTTTGAATGTTGTCTTCGACATTCGTCTTAATTGGTCAATCTGACCAATTCTGAGACAGTGGTGAAAGTTGGATAGCTTTATATACAAATTGGCATTCACAAATTGGTATAACGTTCATAAACATTGGTAACAACCTATTCTTACGACCTTTTTCTTGTAGGATGCCTGTAAGAAATGAACAATTAACACAATTAAAACAGTCAGCATCTCTTCAGCTGGAGCTTTTCATACGTCGTCAACAAGCTCTCTCTATCAATGCTTTAACAGTTCTTTGTTTCTACAAAGTCTTTTAAGAAAAATCAAAGCATGAAAACAAGTCAAGTCTTTCTAGCAGGCAACATCTTCCATACTGCCTCTTGGTGGTGAATACCACTCAAGTGGGCTTACCTGGTCCGCAGGCAGTGATAACTGTTTCCAGTGAAACAGTCCTTGGCACTTGACTCGGTTCACCAAGTGTCTCATACGTCAGCATCACGGGCCTCCTCACTTCTCGGGTCGACATCCTCCTGGTAGTCTGCTGTCCAGAGAATGGGCTGTTGGGGCTAAACGGTATTGCTTCTTTTAAGCCCGGTCCTACTCGCGTTCTTCTTTTTCTCAGTGGGTGTTGTTGTCTCTGTCGTACCCCCCAAGATGAGGTATAGTGGGGCGGCAATCCTGGAGAAGTTCTGAATGTAAGTTTAATAGTAGGCGACGAATCCTAATATCTGCCTCCATTCCCCAACGGTAGAGGGCTGCTTGTCTTTTAAGGCCAGTATCGGAGCAATTTCTGATGGGTCCATGGTATATCCTTCTCCGGACACAATTTTCCCTAGAAATCAGACTTGCCTTTTGAACAGTTCACACTTCTTTGGAGTCAACTTAACTCCGTGTTGTTGATACCGTTGTAATACGCTCCTCACGTGTTCAACATGCTCCCGGAAGGTTTTGATATGTACCACATTGTCATCCAAGTACGGCTGGCAGATGTCATCCCTCAATCTTTCTAAACATGTCTCCATGCTCCTCTGGAATTCTGCTGGAGCAGAACTGAGACCAAATGGTATTCGGATCCACTCATGTAATCCCCACAGTGTGATGAATGCTGTCAAGAGTCTACTGGACTCTTCGACAAACTCTTGGTGGTATGCCTTACCCTGATCGAGAACAGAGAACCAGGTACTTCCTGATAGGCTATCCAGCATATCTTGAATCTTTGGTGTCGATCAGGTACTGACTTTCGGTTTAGTTCCCAGTAATCACAGCAGAGTCTCAACGTACCGTCCTTCTTCCTAACACAAACAATAGGAGAGGAATAAGACGACTTCAACTTTTGGACCCAACCTCTGTTGATTAGGTCTTGTAAATACTCTTTCACTTCACGGTGTAATGGTTTCATCACAGACATGTAACTTCTGGTTACTGGGGTCGTGTCTTTCAAATTGATTTTCAACTGCAACTATGGGATACAGCCTATATCAGAGTCATCTTTGGAGAATGCATGACACTCTTCTCTCAGCATCTGTTTTGCCACCGCTCGATCTTCAGCACACAAGTGTTCCAGGGGTACTGGGGGAACCCAGGACTCCGAGGTGGGTTGCGCAATTTCTTCCCCTGGGCAACTCCTGTTCCTTGGTGGGGAGACTGAATTCACTGTAGACCCCTGGTCGGGTCACACACTGGCTGGATATACCGTTTTAAATGTTTCAATGTGACCTAAAACGGTCTTTGGAGTACAGTCTAATTTCGTGTTTCGTAGTGTTCATCACCGGTACTGTCACTCGAACAAACCCACCAGTAGGAATCGTGAGCACAGTCTCACCTTGAACTAGGCCTTCCGGAAGTTCTGAGGAGTCTTTTTTACACGAACAGTCTTTTCTGGACTTTTCTTCTCGGTTCTACCCGGACTCCACACCTCACCCCCACCATTTGGTTTGCAGGGATGATGGCTGGGCACCAGCCTTCCTTGATTTCTTTTAGGTCCATTGTATTTTGTGCTTTCTTTACTTTATGAATCACATTTTCCGCCACGGTGTTGGGTATGGCAAGTAATGTGGCAATTGCAACCACCACCAGCATCCCTGACTTGTGTTTCATGATGACCTCACTGATTACATTATAACGCAGGGTAGGATCCTCTGCCATGTTCTGATCACTGTTCACGAGAAAAGGTACCAAAAGCTCAATGGTGTTGCTGTTCTTCGTGGCCCTCAGTTGGAGAGTTACTTCCACCCAGCCTATGAAAGGGATTTCGGTCTGGTTAACAGCTTTGCCATGGAGTTCCACTGGTCCTAAAAGTTCTTTTAGCGACTGAAGGCAGGTAAGTGGCAGGTAGGGCCTTCTCCATTCTTCATTTAAAAGGCTCGCTTGGGCTCCTGTGTTCCATAGTGCTTTTACCAGGAGTCAATCTAGCTAGCACTGTATAAAGCACCTTTCACCGATTAGGCTGATGAGGCTATCTTTACTAACCAAGGAATCCTCCCCCCAGGAGTACATTGTTTGACCTCCGTACTGGGCTTTAAGTAACTAATGCCCCTGTCTCTCTTGCAGCTGTTGTAGATGGGAACACACTTGAGGATAGTGCTGACGCAGCCGTTTTACCTCATGCGCCGTTCTGGGGTTTAGTGAGATTTGGATTTGCTTCTGGGGCCTCCGTGTCAAGGTTGCCAATCGCCCCGCACTGGCAACCTCCTGTCTTTTAACCCAAACAACCGTGACCATTGGCATTCCTTGGCATAATGTCCTTGACTCGCCCCCAGGGCCATGGGGTGCTCGGCAGCCGGGCCTCTAGATGCCGGTGGGAGATATCACGGTAGCTGGCCCGGTCCGTGGCCCAGGGCGGTCACCAAAAAAGGGGAATCATAGAATCATAGAATGGTAGAGTTGGAAGGGACCTCCTGGGTCATCTGGTCCAACCCCCTGCTCAAAGCAGGATTCACTAGATCATCTCAGACAGATGTCTGTCCAGCCTCTGTTTAAAGACGTCCATTGAAGGGGAACTCACCACCTCTCGTGGCAGCCTGTTCCACTCATTAATCACCCTAACTGTCAAAAAGTTTTTTCTAATATCTAATCTGTGTCTCCTCCCATTTAATTTCATCCCATTGCTTCTAGTCTTTCCTTGTGCAAATGAGAATAAAGATGATCCTTCTACAATGTGACAGCCCTTGACATATTTGTAGACAGCTATTAAGTCTCCTCTCAGTCTTCTTTTTTGCAAGCTAAACATTCCCAAATCCTGCAACCGTTCCTCATAGGACATGGTTTGCAGACCAGTCACCATTCTGGTCGCTCTTCTCTGAACTTGCTCCAGTTTGTCTATGTCTTTTTTAAAATGTGGTGCCCAAAACTGTACACAGTATTCCAGATGAGGTCTGACCAAAGAGGAGTAAAGTGCGATAATGACTTCACGTGATCTAGACTGTATGCTTCTGTTAACACATCCCAGAATTGTATTTACCTTTTTTGCTGCTGCATCACACTGTTGACTCATGTTCAGTCTATGATCTATTAGTATACCTAAGTCTTTTTCACATGTACTGTTGCTTAGCTCTATTCCTCCCATTCTGTATATGCTTTTTTCATTTTTATTGCCCAGATGTAGTACTTTGAATTTTTCCCTGTTAAAAAACATTCTGTTGGTTGCTGCCCACTGCTCCAGTTTATTTAGGTCTTTTTGAATCCTCTCTCTCTCTTCTCTAGTATTAGCTATCCCTCCTAGCTTTGTGTCATCAGCAAATTTAATCAGCTTACCCTCAATTCCTTCATCTAAATCATTGATAAAGATGTTGAACAATACAGGTCCCAGGACGGAGCCCTGTGGTACCCCACTTGAGACATTCATCCAGCTGGATGTGAAGCCATTTACAACCACCCTTTGAGTCCGATCACTAAGCCAGTTATGAATCCACCTAACAGTTGCCTGGTCCATTGCATACTTGGTCATTTTTTCAATAAGGATGGTGTGACATACTTTGTCAAATGCTTTGCTGAAGTCAAGATATACTATATCTACAGCATTTCCCTGATCCACCCAGTCAGTGATTCTGTCATAGAAGGAAATTAAGTTAGTCTGACATGACTTGTTAGTTACAAACCCATGCTGACTCTGGTTAATCACTTCATTCTTATCCAGGTACTTACATACATGTTGTTTAATAATTTGTTCAAAGATCTTTCCTGGTATAGAAGTCAGACTCACCGGCCTATAGTTCCCTGGGTCCACCTTCTTCCCCTTTTTGAAGATAGGAACAACATTTGCTCTTCTCCAGTCTTCTGGGACTTCTCCTGTTCTCCAAGAATTTTCAAAGATTATGGAGAGTGGTTCTAAAATTTCTTCTACGATCTCCTTCAGTACTCTGGGGTGTAATTCATCTGGACCTGGAGACTTGAACTCATTTATGTTAGCTAAATATTCCCTCACAATCTTTCTGTTTACAGATAACTTGGATTCCTCTATTCCTTTAAAAGGACAGTGAAGATCAGTTGATGTTACATTTTCTTTCTGAGAGAAAACAGATGCAAAATAGGAATTAAAAAGTTTGGCCTTCTCAACATCCTCTCTTACCATTTCTCCATTTTCATCCTGTAAAAATCCTATAGCATCTTTGACTTTTCTTTTACTTTTGACATACCCCCAAAATCCTTTTTTATTGCTTTTGACATCTCTTGCAAGCCTTAATTCATTGTCAGCTTTAGCTAACCTGATACGTGCCCTGCAGGATCTGCAGACTGCATTATAATCTTCTTTAGATATGCCTCCCTCTTTCCATTTAATAAACATTTCTTTCTTTCTTTTTAGCATGTGTTTAAGTTCTGTGTTCATCCATCCTGGTTTCCTTAAAAGCTTCCCATTCTTCCTACTTTTCGGGATTGTTAACGATTGTGCTTTGAGAATCTCATTTTTAAAAATTTCCCATCCTTCCTGGACATTTTTGTCCTATAGGGGGTTTAAGGTGTTTGTAATAAGTTTGTGACGCCACCTGTGGTTTCTGGTAAGGATTTACCAGCGCTGCGACAGTCCTCTGAGGCAGGTGTTTGGGCAGCTTGGTTAGAACGGCTCCCCACAGGTGGAGCAGGCCTCAGGGCAGTGTAGGGGTAGATGGTGGATGCTGGTGAGAGCAGGGCAGGACGGTCCCGGAGGAAAGAAGGACATTCATACAGGGGTAAGCTTCAGTACCTTTACTGGTGATGATGCAGGCATGGTCCAGGGTACTCCGGACGAAGGGCGCACTTTTGGACTCTCCCCAGTGAGCGGGTATGGGGCCTCCTGATCTGTGGCTTTACTCACTAAGCTTCTGACCTGCCTGGAGCTAGGCCTAGCTTGGTTACTGTCTCTCTCTCCCTTGCACCTTCTGACCTGGTGGTAGGGCCTTCTCTTGGAGATCACTCTCCCTGGTCGCTGGGGCCTCTGTGACTCCTAGCCCTGGTACTGTAGTCAGCATTTGGTAAATCTGGGACCTGTAGTCCTCCAGGGGTTCCGGTGGTCCCTACTGGGTATAAAGGGACCCTGTAGGCGCGGACCCATTGTCCGGTACATATCTTGGGGTGAGCCTGGTATGCTCCTCTGCCCCCTCGCTACTTCTTCCTTCTCCTCTCGCCTTCGGCCACACTCAGGGCCCTCATTAGGCCTTCACTCGTGCTGTAGGCCTTGGCTCGCCTAAGCACAGCAGCCAGCGTGCTGCCTCTTAGCTGCTCTCTGAGCGTCAGCACGCTCTCTGCTCAACTCTCAGCTCTGTCCCTCTCTGTGTCTGAGTAGGAACTCTCTGCCTAACTCCACCCTCCAGTGTCTATATGTCCCCGACGGGCTCCCTCTGCTGGTCTGAGGTGATAGGATGGAGGTGTGTGAATGTGTGAAGGCCTCTTGTGGAGAAGTCCATCCATGCACCCTTCTGGGTTCTGTGGCACCAGTGCGCGGCAGGGCGCCACATCCTTCCTCACCACATCTTATACAGTGGACACACCGTACTCTGATTTGATGAACGGCACGCTTCACACGCCGGGTATCTTCTGTTTTGAAACCCACTCCTGGGTCTGAGGGATACAAGTTCTGGCCTTGAACGAATCAACTTTTCACCTCAATCAACTCGACTCACAGTTCTCCTATTACTTCCTCCCAGTCAGCGCTGGCGGTTCTCTCTTTTGTTAGTGATTTAAGGTTCCCTCTTGGAGGCGGCACTGGAGGGTCTCCATGATGATCTTCGGACTGGCCACTGGGGGTCTCCAACTTCAGCTGACTCATTTTGGTAATTTTAGGAGCAGAGCCTTTCATTAACTTCTGTTCGCTCTCTGACTCCAAACTAGCTGCCACATTCATTTTTTCAATTAGGACTTCGTCCAGAATGTCAGGATCTTCTAGGCACTGTTTCAGCTGCAACTTGATGTCTTTACTGATTAATCCCTTTCCCAATGATCTCAAGAACTTCTTCTGGACTAGTCCAACATCAAGTTTCTCTTCCACTTCTACATCTCTGGATGCAAACAACAGTCTATCCTTCAGTTCAATTGCTCTGAACAAGAAGGTGATTCATTATTTTTCTGCGAGAGGTTAATGAGTCAGTGGAACAATTCTGAAGTACTCTCTTCTTTATAGTGCCCTTTTAAAATCATCTTCACCTGTTGCAAGGTCAATTGACTTTTCATATCTAGCATACTACGGAGATTCAGTCCTGGGCTGATAGCTTTCACCGCCCCCTCAACGATCTCATCTGGCTGATAGCCTTTCTGTAAGCCTGCATCGATCTGGTGCAACAAGTTTCTATAAGACAGTCTCTCTTTCTGTTCATACTCTCTAATCTGTCCCAGGATCTTGAATTCTTTCCTTATGGTGATTTGTGTTGTTAGAGAGGACTGTCTCCCTGATTTATCTAACCCGAGCAGGTTAAAGGTTCTGTCTGAGTCTGTCACCCGTTCAGAGGTTTTGGTCGATTCCTGCAGGGCTGTTGTTAGGGCTTTGAATTGTTCTTTCAATTCCTGTAGTTAAATCTGTGGACGTAGATTCCCGCTTTTGGTAATTGGTGCCGCCCCTCCATCCTCCAACTTCAACCAGGTTAAAAACTGTGTTAGTTCCTGAAGGAATGTCTCCATGACGTCTTCAGCTCCTTTCTCCCCCAGCTCATCCATTTTTGCATTAATGGCAGCTAACAGTTGCCTGCCGTTGTGCACTTTAGAAATCTTTTCTTCTGACATCTTTATATGTTCTGCTACTGTTCTCAATTCTTCACAGGTTAACTGAAGAAGCAGCACACTAATTCTGTCCATTTGTATTTCCACAGCCATTGCTGCTAGTGAGTTTTCTTTAGGGCTGGTCCCCTTTAACTGGTGTAGCAGAGTTGAGTTGAAGTGCAGTGCTGCTGTATTTTTCTAGACACTTTTCCTCTTCTCCCTCTACACACTAATTCCCACTCAAGATTCCCCGTACGGGTCATAAATGTTATATGCACTCCACTAGGTTCAGATAGGGGCAAGACTGGTTACATGAATTCTTTGGAATCCTGGGGGAACCGTTACTCAGGGCGACCATAGACCATGTGCTTCAGCTTCTCTCAGGCACACAGGGGTATTGACCCTCAGGCACAGACACGTAGGTTGTTTCACTTGCTGACCAGACACACTTGACAAGAGTCCTCATAAACAGTAGAACAGTAGCATTTAATAAGAAGCCGCACAGTCAGTGCAAGTTAAGTGTTATGAGCAACAGGCTCCAGTGACAAACAGTACAGTTTCCTTAGCATCACAGCAGTTCACAGTCTTCCCAGTAGTACAGGACAGCACAGTTCTAATGCAAAGGCACATTAATGAACACAGCATTATTTACAGCACAGTGAGATGGAGGAGAGTGGGAGGATTTGCTGAGAGAGATGATCCCTGTGACACCATTTCTTACAGTCCTTATCTTTCTGCTTGACAATACTATGCACTGCTAGTTCAGGAACTCTACCTGACCTGTGCTTAGCTTCACTCCTGACTTGAATCCTTTTCACTTGCAGGGGCGCTTCTGTCAGATGCAGAACAAACACACCACCTTTCTCTTCGGCTCCAGCCAGACAGTATACAACTTCCCCACAATCCCCCTGGGGCTCTGCTAAAACACTCCCCTTCTCCTGTGACTGTGTTAACCCCTATAGTTGCTGCATGCTTCTGGAGCACAACACTTTCTGTCTCATGTGCTTGTGTTACTTCTAATAGTTGTTGAATGCTTTTAAAGCAACAGCACTACATCTGCATGTCACACTATATTAGCAGCCCTGGCTAAGAAAAGTCTGTGTGAAGGTTCCTGGACACTCAATGGCTGCTTTTTTACTGAGGGGGTAACCGACGCAAACACGGGGAGAACATACTAAATCCTTGCAGATGTTGTCCTTGCTGGGATTTGAACCCAGGGTCCCAGCGCTGCAAGACTTCAGTGCTAACCACTGAGCTACTGTGCTGCCATTCTCCCTCTGATATATAACATGCTGGAGAAACGTGCACCTACTGCCAGTCTGTATCTTCAGCTCCTTTGTGAGAAACTAATGTATTTGGGCAGCCACTCAATCGCCAAATAAACTTCCTGAGAAGGAAATTGTGGATGGCTTCACTACTTTTACTGGGGGCACTGCTAATACCATGGCATCGTGCCATAGGTCACTGGAAATATTCCAGGCTGGTAGGAGCCAATCAGATTCCCACAGAAAAGTACCAGCAATAATGTTCTGGGACCAGTGCATGTAGAAGGTGGGGGCGACACCAGGAAAAATTGTGGTGGCTGAGGACCGAGTATGTAGAACCGGCCGCCTCTGCCATGAGGTTGTGAAAAGCTTCTGCCTCCAAGAGCCTAAAAGGCAACATTTCAAGTGCAAGCAACTGTCCAGAAATGTGTCAGTTTAGGATTGGCATACTTGCGGCTGGCTGCATACTTGCGCTTTCATTCCAAGTAAAAGAAAACTAAGGAGGTGGATGGCCTCATCATCATCACAACCTGCAAGGTTTGCACTATGAACTCTCCTGATGGAGAAGCCAGGACCCACTGGAAGATTCTCCGGTTCTCTGGCGGGAGCGTCCAATCCTGCCGAGAAGCAGCACTGGCTAAGAAAAGTCTGTGTGAAGGTTCTCAGACACTCTATGGCTGCTTTTTTACTGGCTCCAGAAATCCATAAGATTGCAATCTATAAAATCCCTTCACTGGCTCACAATTGGCCAGCTTATCCAGTTCAAACTACTAACGCTGACGTACAAAGCCATCCATAACCTTTCTTCTCTGTACATCTCTGAACTAATCTCCCGATATATTCCTTTCCCATACATAATCTCCGGTCCTCCCAAGACCTCCTTGCTCTCCACACTTATTTGTTCCTCACCCAATCACCTCCAGTACTTCTACCAAATATTCCCCATCCTCTGAAATTCTGTGCCTCAACACGTCCAATTAGCCACCACATTCGGATCCTTCAGACACAACCTGAAAACCCATCTCTTGAAGACAGCATACAGCCGGCCATTGCCTCGCTGCCACCTCAACACCACCAGAGCTAATGCAACTCCACAATCTACTGTCTCCTTCCCCACCATCCTGTAGAATGTAAGGCCGCAAGTGCAGGGTCTATAAGACTTAAGATGCAATATGGCACCTTGGCAAAGCCCAGTTATGTTCTCCTTCCAATATCTAACAATAACAAACAGGTCATGCTGGAGAAACTTGCACCTACTGCCACTCAGTGTCTTCAGCTCCTTTGTGAGAAACTATTGTTTGCTCAGCCAGTCTACCAAATAAAATTCCTGAGGTACGGAAATTGTGGATGACGTTGTGCTATTACCAAATTGTGGCATGTCCATTCACTGGATATTCCTGGCTGGTTGGAGAAAAGCTCATTCCCACAGAAAAGTACCAGCAAGATAAGGAGATGGTGGCCTCTATCATCATGAAGGAGTTTGCTCGTTGTTTAGCAGTCTGTTTTTATACTAAAGATCCTGCACATTTTTATAGTTTTAAGTGAGTACGCAAAGACCGTGGATTCTGCCGCAGTGTATCCAGGATAGTGGCGGAGAAATTGATATATCATCAGGTTGAGGATGCCAGCAATGCAAAGCATGTGTGTGAGTTTGCCCTGGCGTAGGGCTGCCACCGGGTTTGCACCATTACTGCACACGGCCTTTCCTTGCGCCAGATTCAGTGGAGACAGCCATTGCTCAAACTCGGCCTGGAGAGCTGTCCACCACTCTTCAACTGTATGACTGCGATCTGCTAGGCATATTAATTTTAACACTGCCTGATTGCGGTGAGACCTGGCTGCGCACTACGGAGATGGGGGGGGATTCTCTCTGCTCTCTGTTGGGACATGTGTCTCATTAAAGCAGAGGTTGAGGGCGCAGGTGGAGGCCCTAGAAGAGGTGAAGGATTCAGAAGCACTGGAGGAAGTGTTAGATACAGAGGTTTGTCCTGCAAGCCTTGGGGAATCCAACACTTGCTGTCTAGTGACACCTTAGTGTCTAGTGATTTAGTTCTCCATCCCTTGGTGTGTAGTGGTTTAGTTCTCCAACCCTATCTGTTTAGTAGGTTAGTTTTCCAACCCCTGTTGTCTTTTTAATTTAGTTCTCCAACCCCTGTTGTTTTCTATTAGTTTAGTTCTCCATGTTCTGGTGTGTATTTGTTTCATTCTCCAACCTTAACTGTTTAGTAGTTTAGTTCTCCGACCCTGTTGTCTTATTAGTATAGTTCCCCAACTCCTGTTTTCTATTAGTTTAGTTCTCCATGTTCTGGTGTGTATTCGTTTCATTCTCCAACCTTAGCTGTTTAGTAGTTTAATTCTCCAAGCCCTGTTGTATATTAGTTTAGTTCTCCATGTTCTGGTGTGTATTTATTTCTTTCTCCAACCCATCCATGCCCACCCACAGGGGTTAATGTCTGGTGAGAAGGATTTGGATTCTTCTCGGACCCTAATTCATCTGGGCTCGGATCAACTGAAAAAAATTTGGACATCGCTACACATGCTTTCCCCCTCTTGAGTCTGTGAAGCTTTGGATCAGACCTCTGATGCCCCGGATTAAAATGTGTAAACAGCTCTGTAGACTCGCCCATCTGTGTTTCCCACAGTTAGTTGGCCGGTTGGAGAGTTGTGACGTGGGTGAAAACAAGGGTAATTTCGGGTGTCACCTCTGAAGACTGTAGTGTGTGTGATGTTAAAGTGGAGGAAGAGGAGCAGAGGCCACTTGATGCAGCGCTTGTCATCTACTGGAGCACATATTCTTCCTGCCCCACATCTACAAGGTGTACCGCTGTGCGACTGCCAAAGAAAGGGAGTGGTGTCCAATAACAGAAGTTTTCAAATGCTGCACAATTGCTCACTGCAGCAAAACAAACCTACTTCTCATCTCTCATATCATGCGTGTCTCACAACCCTAAACAGATATTCAGTACTTTCAAGTCCCTCCTCTGTACACCAGCTCCCCCTCTTTTTCCTCTCCTCTCATCTCAGCTGAAGACTTAGTCTCATTCTTCAAGCAGAAGATTGACAATAAAGGGCAAAGCTTTTGCTTAAAGTTCCAACAGCCCCTTCTCATAATGACTCAACTTTCCTCCTCCAAAACAAGCTTCTCCGCCATCACGAAAAATCATCTTTACTCTCCAAATCACATCTAACCCCCTATGTGTCGGTATCCCCCAAGGTTCAGTTCTAGGACCCAGGCTCGTCTCCATCTACACCTTCAGCCTGGGACAGCTCATAGTCTCACGGCTTTCAGTATCACCTCTATGCTGATGACACACAGATCTACCTTTCTGGACCTGATATCACCTCCTTACTAACCAGAATCCCACAATGTCTGTCCGCTATTTCATCTTTCTTCTCTTCTAGATTTGTAAAACTTGACATGGATAAAACCGAATTCCTCTTCTTTCCACCATCTCATTCATCCCTTCCAAGTGATCTATCCATCAAAGTGAATGGCTGCCCACTCTCTCCAGTCCCGCAAGATTGACTCTGATCTGTCCTTCAAATGTCAGATCCAAGCCCTTTCCACTTGCTGCTGACTCCAACTCCAAAGTATCTCGGGGATCCGCACATTCCTCAAACATGAATCTAGAAAAACGCCAGTGCACGTCCTCATCATCTCCTGCCTCGACTACTACAAGCTTCTGCTCTGTGGCCTCCCTTCTACCACTCCCGCACCCCTCCAATCTATGTGTATAATTGGGTGTCATCAGCATAGAGATGGTACTGAAAACTGAATCTACTGATTATTTGCCCAATAGGGGCAGTGTACAAGGAGAAAAGGAGGGGGCCTAGGACTGATCCTTGAGGACCCTGACAGTAAAAGGGAGGTGAGAGGAGGACGAGCCAGTAAAATACACAGTGAAGGAGCAGTCAGAGAGGTAGGAGGTAAACCAAGAGAGAACAGTGTCTTTGAGACTGATAGAGCAAAGCATAGTGAGGAAGAGCTGGTGATCCACAGTGTCAAATGCTTCAAAGAAATCCAAGAGAATCAGCACAAAGTAGTGACCATTAGATTTAGCTGTTAGTAGGTTAGGTCATTAGAGACTTTAGTGAGTGCAGTTTCAGTAGAATGTAAAGAGCGGATACCAGATTGTAAAGGGTCAAGAAGAGAGTTGTCTGAAAGATAGCGGATTAGATGGGAGTGGACAAAGCATTTCAGGAGTTTAGAGATAAAGGGAAGTGTGACGAAACAGCTTCATATCTTAATAAGCCAGACTTCTAGATTTGTTAAGCTAAGAGAAATGCACTATTGTGTTCGTGTTGACTTTAGAACTTGAGTGTGTTTCTCTAGTGGGTCAAAAAAGACAGACCAGTATTTGTATATCCCTGAATGTTGTCTTCTCTTGTTTCTGAAGCAATGATGTGTGTTACTATGCTAATTGCATATTGTACTAAAGCCAGCTAGATGTTTATTTACAAGAGCCCCCTGCTATACCAACTATGTAAATTGATTTAATGCTCAAACAATAAGACCTGAGCCCTGTAGAATAATACCTTACCTAACCCTTGCCCTGTGGATGTGTACTTGAAAGAACAAATGTGAACTATTTAAGAAACATATGCCCCTGTAGCAGGGAGATTTGAAACAGAGAATTGAAAGAGACTTTACAAGGAGAATCAAATATCAGACTCTCTCAGACCATCAGCTTGGCAGTATGGCTTTATCCAAAGAGACACAGATTTGGATTCTACATGATTCCAGCCTAAGGGTATATGGCCCTGACTGGAAAGATACAGATCTGCTCCATTGACCATCAGAGAGCCCATGGATACATTTCGGGAGATCATGGGTACATTTGGGGAGCAGCTTTATATGTGAATTTTTCTCCCTTAGGAGCTATCCATGATTAAGGCATTAAACTGAAACTAGTTGGCCTTTTTCTTCTATGTCTATTGGATCTCATTTGGTGACCTGCTACTACAGTTTTTAATGTGATCAATAAACTTCACACTTTTTATATTTTTGGCTACCGCTGGAGGATTTTCTTGCTTTTCTGCGATGAAGTCACCTGGCCCCATGGATATGTTGTTTGGGGTTGCCAGATGGGACTCTCCGGTTGCCTGGAACCCATGGAGACATTCGGAGAAGCCAGATTGGGACCAGCCAGTCATCTGGCCCCATGGAAACTCTGGGAGAGGCCAGGGTGGGACCCTCGGGTCTCCTGGCCTTGGACCTTGGTAGACTGTCAACTTCGTAAGCTTGCCGCTACCTCCTCTTGGTTGTGGTCTGCCAAAAGCGGGGGGCCACTGGTTTAGGTAGTTGACCCTGGAAGTCCCAAAGTCGCAGCTGTTCTATCCCAGGTGGGCCAGCGGAAGGATGAGACTGTGTAATGTTGTACCATCTTGGGTATTAGCTGGGACTATTCTGTTTATTGCCTGTTTTGAGGTTCAATAAAGTATTGCCACACTGTTTAACCATCACCCTGTGTTGTCTGAGTAGTATTATGCCCACGGGAGACCTCGGGTTTTCACAGGAAGATTGGAGACAGGTCTGTAGTTAGCAGAACAGTTCTGGTCGAGGGATTTTTTTAAAGTAATGAATGTATGCTGGCATGTTTAAAAGAGGAGGGGAAAATACCAGATGAGAGGGAGAGATTAAATATTTTAGATAGGTGAGTGGTGATGGCAGGGGAAAGAAACTGAAGAAGATGTGAGGGAATAGGGTCACTGGTGCAGGTAGTTGGGCAAGAAGATGCAAGGAGCCTGGTCACTTCTTCTTGCGTGACTGGTTCGAATTCAGAAAGTGAGCAATATGCAATATAGGAGGGAGGATAATGCATAACATTAGGGGATTGGGAGAAAATTTTCTGTCGAATATGGTCATTTTTTTCTTTTAAATAATTGGCCAGATCATCAGCGCTGAGGTGAGTGATCGGGGCCTGTACAGTTTGATTAAGTGAGTGAAAAGTATCAAAGAGTCATTTAGGATTATTGGATAGTGACGTGATGAGGTTGTTAAAGTAGGTTTGTTTTGAGAGGTAAATGGCAGAGCTGTATGTTTTAAGCATAAAAATCGCAGGGAGCAGGACTGGTAGAGTCTGACACTGTGGACCTCAAAAGAAGGGAAGATAAGGGAGGGTACTGAGGTATAACCTGAAAAGTACATTTTGTTGAAAGGAGCAGGCTAACACCTCCACCTGATCTGTTGTCACGTCTCAGGGAATGAGAAAAGTGTAGGCTACCATATGAGAGAGCAGTGGTGATAGTGGTGTCCGACTGCTGGATCCAGGTTTCAGTGAGAGCCAGAAGGTTAAGGGAATTTGAAAGGAAAGAGTCATGGATGTAGGAGAGTTTGTTACACGCTGATCATGTGTTCCAAAGGGCAAAATTAAAAGAGACATAAGGCATGCAAGGAATATTAATGAGATTAGCAGGGTTTCTGAGTGTAGCAGGGAAGGAGTTAGTCTTACTATTACAAGAAGGTCCTGGATTAGGAGAGGTATTATCTGCTACTAAGAGAAGGAAAATACAGAAAGGGAGCTGATGGTTGAGTGATTTGTGAGTGTGTCTCTTGTGTTGTATGGTGGGAATGAATGGATCTGTGTGGTTGATAAAAAAGAGGGGTTGATATGGATGGAGTATGGTAAGTTTGTGAAAGGACACTGGATGTGAGTGATTGTAGCAGCCAGAACATAAATGGCACAAATACAAATGGTGAATACTCTTCGCAAATCAGATGACCTGAAAGCAAGTTTATTTAATTGTCTTGCATGTCTTACCTGTCTCCTGTTCTGTTCAACTGCCATGTCTAACTGCTCTGGCACTTTGAAAAATATGGCAGTTGAAATAAATCTGCATAAATGCTATGTCTCAATATATAGGGAAGTATGTGCTTAGATCTAACACAAATTTAACTCATTAGCAATGAATTATCTAGCATAAGAAAGCAGGCAGGAGACAATAAACTGCAGAGACAAAAAAGAGACTGGCAGATCAACATGGATCATAAACTGTTAAAGTAAGTGTGATGACCTTAAAGCATCATGGATTAAACACTGTAGATGAATGAAATATATATACTAATGAATAGCAGAGTTTTACAGACATGGAAGTGTAATGCAGATTTCAGAAGGGTTAATACACAGCAGATGAATGAAATATATATATCAATGAATAGCAGAGCTTTAAAGAGATGGATAAAGGGGATAAAGTTTCCTGGTATGTGAGTTTTCCTCCATAGGCGTTCGGCACTCTTAGAGCATCGCTGGAAAAATCGAGTTTGCGGTGTGAGCTGGGGCTGTTTTACTCTGTGTTTGGAGGTTCTGAGGGTGAGGGGCACTACTTGGTCCAGGATGCTTCTGAGAGTGTCGTTGTAGTGATATACAACCAGATCATGACAGGAAAAAGAGAAGATTGGGGACAGTGATGAGTGTAGGGAGTCTGTAAGTGTATGGGGGTTAATGGCTTGTACATTTCTGAATGTGTAATAAGTAGAAGTGTGCTGGGGTGGGTGAGGATTTGTGAGCGTGAAGGAAAGAATGTTGTGATCAGAGAGGGAGAGAGGTGAGTTATCTAGGTAGGAGATTGAACAGAGCTGGACAAAGACCAGATCAAGGGTGTTACTGTCTTTGTGTGTCTCAGAGGTTGAAAGTTATGAGAGGCCAAGAGAAGTGGTTAGAGATAGAAGCTGGGATGCAGATGGGGAGGTGGGGCTGTTTATGGGGACGTTGAAGTCTCCCAGGATAAGAGTTGGTAATTCTAAGGACATGAAGTGTGCAGCCAGGTAGAAAAATGGTCAAGGAACTGGGTGGGTGAGCCTGGGGGATGGTATACGACCGCTACTCTGAGTGAGAGGGGATGGAAGAGCCTGATGGTGTGGACCTCAAAAGAAGGGAATAAGAGTAATGGAATTGGAGGGATGACCTGGAAAGTGCATTGTAGGGAGCATGGGAGCTGTACATGGGAGACTGCAGGAGAGAGGGGCTGATGTAGATGTAGAGTGGTGAGGGAGGGGGGATGACTACAAGGAAATTTTGCATAAGAGGACACATGCAATCACCCCACACACGTGCACCCGATAGATAGATAGATAGATAGATAGATAGATAGATAGATAGGAAATACAGGTGCATCTCACTAAATTAGAATATCATCAAAAAGTTGATTCATTTCAGTTCTTCAATACAAGAAGTGACACTCATATACTATATATAGTCATTACAAACAGAGTGATCTATTTCAAGTGTTTATTTCTGTTAATGTTGATGATTATGTCTTACAGCCAGTGGAAACACAAAAGTCATTATCTCAGTAAATTAAAATAATTAACAAAAAACACCTGCAAAGGCTTCCTAAGCATTTAAAAAGGTCCCTTAGTCTATTTCAGTAGACTCCACAATCATGGGGAAGACTGCTGACTTGACACATGTCCAGAAGGCAGTCATTAACACTAAGTAAATGAAAAGTAAATTTTGCATTTCATTTGGAAATCAAGGTCCCAGAGTCTGGAGGAAGAGTGGAGAGGCACACAATCCAAGCTGCTGGAGGTCTAGTGTGAAGGTTCCATAATCAGCGATGGTTTGGGGAGCCATGTCATCTGCTGGTGTATGTCCACTGTGTTTTATCAAGACCAAAGTCAGCGCAGCCGTCTACCAGGAAATTTTAGAGCACTTCATGCTTCCCTCTGCCGACAAGCTTTTTGGAGATGGAAATGTCATTCTCCAGCAGGACTTGGCACCTGTCCACACTGCCAAAAGTACCAATACCTGGTTTAAAAACAACAGTATCACTGTGCTTGATAGGCCAGCAAACTCACCTGACCTTAACCCCATAGAGAATCTATGGGGTACTGTCAAGAGGAAGATGAGAGACACGAGACCCAACAATGCAGACGAGCTGAAGGCTGCTATCAAAGCAACCTGGGCTTCCATAACACCTCAGCAGTGCCACAGGCTGATCGCCTCCATGCCACGCAGCATTGATGCAGTAATTGATGCAAAAGGAGCCCTGACCAAGTATTGAGTGCATTTACTGAACATACATTTCAGTAGGCCAACATTTTGGATTTTAAAAACATTTTTCAAGCTGTTGTTATAAAGTATTCTAATTTACTGAGATAATGAATTTTGTGTTTTCATTGGCTGTAAGCCATAATCATCAACATTAACAGAAATAAACACTTGAAATAGATCTCTGTCTGTAATGACTCTATAGAATATATGAGTTTCACTTTTTGTATTGAAGAACTGAAATAAATTAACTATTTGTTGGTATTCTAATTTAGCGAGATGCACCTGTAGATAGATAAATAGATAAGTGATAGACAGATAATAGATAGATAAATAGATAAGTGATAGACAGATAATAGATAGATAAATAGATAAGTGATAGACAGATAATAGATAGATAAATAGATAAGTGATAGACAGATAATAAGTAGAGGATAGATAGACAGATAGATACAAACAAACAATACAAACGGTGCTGCACAAGCAAGCTTTAAGAGAGATGGTGGGTGCTGAGCCTGAAAGGCATAACCAAACCTCAGATATGTTCAATGAAGATAAAGGCAGCACTCTAATCGTTCAGTAGAAGTTCTGTGGTTTATTGACACATAGTCATAGTGGCGACGTTTCATTGAAAAAGTTCATTGAAAAGTTCCACACTTGGAACAAAACGTCGCCACTTTGACTATGTGTCAATAAACCACAGAACTTCTACTGAACAATTAGAGTGCTGCCTTTATATAGATAGACAGATAGATGTCATTACCTTCCTTTCTTCTCCACTAGGATCTCTTCTCTCTGGTCAGTGAGTGCAGTGGGTCCTCTGCCTATAACCAGCATTGCTGCTGTATATATATATATATATATATATATATATATATATATATATATATATGTACTCGTTTCCACCCCAATCCATCAGACATTTCTGCTAAGTGCAAACAATTAGAAAGCGAAGATATTGTATTTATTTAGCTATTACTAATTATTATATCCGGATATATTAATTTATGAATATTTAATACATATAATTATAATGCTTTTTCTTCACTCTTATACAATTATCTGCACTTTGAGTCCATTATGAGAAAAAAATATTGGAACAATTCAGGTGATCACTGTAAAATATTTTTATGGATATTACATGAAATATATTAAGATATTACAATAGCACGCCATACCTACGATCCAGAACAGGTACAATTTAGAAGATCCAGGGAATTTTTTATATTTACAAGTTTTGTCAACTTCTCAAATAATTAAACTGAAAAGTGTTTAGATTAACATACAAAAAAACAAAACACTTTACAATTGACCTCTTCTTAAAATTCTTCTCCATCCTCAGGAATGGAGAGTTTCTTAATTCTATAGTTTTCTCAGTACTCAGGTTACCGGCCACCTCTGCAGTCTATGAGAGGTGGCTGGTTTCCTACACAAGGAGCCACTTGCAAGCTGTTTGATATTATTTATTTATTAAATTATTTTACTCATTTTATAGCACCAACGTACTCCACAATGCTTTACAGACACAATCATCACTGTCCCCATTGGGGTTCTCACAATCTATATTCCCTATCAGTATACAGCTGCCATCACTGCTGTAAAGCTGCCAGGATTGCTGGATCTGATCATCTTCAGGGCCCCTGTGCTCCTCCAATTCTCTAGAGGTAAAGCTGCTTCTGCTGGTCCATCAAAGAGCCGAGACTGTGCTGCTGGTCTGAGCTGTCCATCTTCAGGAGTGCACCACCCCCGTCTACCCAGAAGCCAGATGCAGGCAGGGGAGCGATGTGCTCCTGAAGAAAGAAGATTTGGAAACATTTTTAATGGATATGTGGCACAAATATTATCTTTTCACCCAAAAAATATAACTAAACTTTCCTGTATAAAAACCCCATTCTCATAAACCTTAAGCAAACTGAGATTACTCGCCAATGTAACCTCAATGTAATCACATTGTTCAGCTCCTGCACCTCCTCCTCCAGTTCGGCCTCCATCTCCGAAATGACCACATCAGTCACAAGCTGAAAGCACTGCAGCACTGCCTTGGCCAAGCGGCAACAGGCTGTGCTGAAGATAACATGCTTAATGCTTAGGTGACAAACCGCCCACCGCTGCAGAGTTGTTGAAAGCTGTAACACAGCAGCTTGATCTGTGGCTCTCACTGCTGAACATACAGCCAGGCATGGTCGTGTGTGACAATGGGCGGAACCTGGTGACAGAGAAATGACAGCCGGAGTAGATACGGTTTCCCTCTATGCCAGTCCTTTCGCCGAGCTAAAGAATATGGCTGTGGTGAAATACAACTCCCACCGAGAAGCAGTTTCAGACTGAAAAACGTTGAGCCCACCAAAGGATTTGATTCTGAGGGCTCACCTTTCTCCTCTGCTCAAGAGCCCCATAGCAGCTGCAAAGTTTGCGCTATCATGAACTCTCCTGATGGAGAAGCCAGGGCCCACCAGAGCCAGTCCCGGCTAAGAAAAGTGTGTGGGAAGGTTCCCGGACACTCTATGGCTGCTTTTTTACTGCGGTGGTAACCCACGCAAACACGGGGAGAACATACAAAATGTTTTGCTTCTTTTTGCTAGTGTGAACATGCTCCTATTTCTTGCATGTCTACCATCTTAGACCTCAGTTCACATTGCTTGGTTTTTTGTCTTGTTTGCATTCTGTGCAATTTAAGGGTGTGGCATCCCCTTTGTTGAGCTGATTAGTATATATGTAGCTTACCACAGGCCTAGGTGGTCTGGAGTTGGGACCCGGTCCTATTTGTCTACCCTTTTATATGCATTACTTCAACTTTGATATACAGTAAGGTTTTTAATATAGGCAGTATAGGTACCGTCCCAATTTAGGGTCACCTTGCCGCTGGTGGGACGGCTTGTATACTTTTTTTGATCAAAAATAGTTCACTAAGTACCCTATATTTATTATGCAACTTTGCTTTACATTTATATATAATGATGGTAGGGTATGAGATATATTTTTGTCTTTTGTAGGTTTTGCTTCTTTTTGCTAGTGTGAACATGCTCCTATTTCTTGCATGTCTACCATCTTAGACCTCAGTTCACATTGCTTGGTTTTTTGTCTTGTTTGCATTCTGTGCAATTTAAGGGTGTGGCATCCCCTTTGTTGAGCTGATTAGTATATATGTAGCTTACCACAGGCCTAGGTGGTCTGGAGTTGGGACCCGGTCCTATTTGTCTACCCTTTTATATGCATTACTTCAACTTTGATATACAGTAAGGTTTTTAATATAGGCAGTATAGGTACCGTCCCAATTTAGGGTCACCTTGCCGCTGGTGGGACGGCTTGTATACTTTTTTGATCAAAAATAGTTCACTAAGTACCCTATATTTATTATGCAACTTTGCTTTACATTTATATATAATGATGGTAGGGTATGAGATATATTTTTGTCTTTTGTAGGTTTTGCTTCTTTTTGCTAGTGTGAACATGCTCCTATTTCTTGCATGTCTACCATCTTAGACCTCAGTTCACATTGCTTGGTTTTTTGTCTTGTTTGCATTCTGTGCAATTTAAGGGTGTGGCATCCCCTTTGTTGAGCTGATTAGTATATATGTAGCTTACCACAGGCCTAGGTGGTCTGGAGTTGGGACCCGGTCCTATTTGTCTACCCTTTTATATGCATTACTTCAACTTTGATATACAGTAAGGTTTTTAATATAGGCAGTATAGGTACCGTCCCAATTTAGGGTCACCTTGCCGCTGGTGGGACGGCTTGTATACTTTTTTTGATCAAAAATAGTTCACTAAGTACCTTATATTTATTATGCAACTTTGCTTTACATTTATATATAATGATGGTAGGGTATGAGATATATTTTTGTCTTTTGTAGGTTTTGCTTCTTTTTGCTAGTGTGAACATGCTCCTATTTCTTGCATGTCTACCATCTTAGACCTCAGTTCACATTGCTTGGTTTTTTGTCTTGTTTGCATTCTGTGCAATTTAAGGGTGTGGCATCCCCTTTGTTGAGCTGATTAGTATATATGTAGCTTACCACAGGCCTAGGTGGTCTGGAGTTGGGACCCGGTCCTATTTGTCTACCCTTTTATATGCATTACTTCAACTTTGATATACAGTAAGGTTTTTAATATAGGCAGTATAGGTACCGTCCCAATTTAGGGTCACCTTGCCGCTGGTGGGACGGCTTGTATACTTTTTTTGATCAAAAATAGTTCACTAAGTACCCTATATTTATTATGCAACTTTGCTTTACATTTATATATAATGATGGTAGGGTATGAGATATATTTTTGTCTTTTGTAGGTTTTGCTTCTTTTTGCTAGTGTGAACATGCTCCTATTTCTTGCATGTCTACCATCTTAGACCTCAGTTCACATTGCTTGGTTTTTTGTCTTGTTTGCATTCTGTGCAATTTAAGGGTGTGGCATCCCCTTTGTTGAGCTGATTAGTATATATGTAGCTTACCACAGGCCTAGGTGGTCTGGAGTTGGGACCCGGTCCTATTTGTCTACCCTTTTATATGCATTACTTCAACTTTGATATACAGTAAGGTTTTTAATATAGGCAGTATAGGTACCGTCTCAATTTAGGGTCACCTTGCCGCTGGTGGGACGGCTTGTATACTTTTTTTGATCAAAAATAGTTCACTAAGTACCCTATATTTATTATGCAACTTTGCTTTACATTTATATATAATGATGGTAGGGTATGAGATATATTTTTGTCTTTTGTAGGTTTTGCTTCTTTTTGCTAGTGTGAACATGCTCCTATTTCTTGCATGTCTACCATCTTAGACCTCAGTTCACATTGCTTGGTTTTTTGTCTTGTTTGCATTCTGTGCAATTTAAGGGTGTGGCATCCCCTTTGTTGAGCTGATTAGTATATATGTAGCTTACCACAGGCCTAGGTGGTCTGGAGTTGGGACCCGGTCCTATTTGTCTACCCTTTTATATGCATTACTTCAACTTTGATATACAGTAAGGTTTATAATATAGGCAGTATAGGTACCGTCCCAATTTAGGGTCACCTTGCCGCTGGTGGGACGGCTTGTATACTTTTTTGATCAAAAATAGTTCACTAAGTACCCTATATTTATTATGCAACTTTGCTTTACATTTATATATAATGATGGTAGGGTATGAGATATATTTTTGTCTTTTGTAGGTTTTGCTTCTTTTTGCTAGTGTGAACATGCTCCTATTTCTTGCATGTCTACCATCTTAGACCTCAGTTCACATTGCTTGGTTTTTTGTCTTGTTTGCATTCTGTGCAATTTAAGGGTGTGGCATCCCCTTTGTTGAGCTGATTAGTATATATGTAGCTTACCACAGGTCTAGGTGGTCTGGAGTTGGGACCTGGTCCTATTTGTCTACCCTTTTATATGCATTACTTCAACTTTGATATACAGTAAGGTTTTTAATATAGGCAGTATAGGTACCGTCCCAATTTAGGGTCACCTTGCCGCTGGTGGGACGGCTTGTATACTTTTTTTGATCAAAAATAGTTCACTAAGTACCCTATATTTATTATGCAACTTTGCTTTACATTTATATATAATGATGGTAGGGTATGAGATATATTTTTGTCTTTTGTAGGTTTTTTATACAAAATGTTTGCAGATGTTGTCCTTGCTGGGATTTGAACCCAGGATCCCAGCGCTGCAAGGCTTCAGTGCTAACCACTGAGTCAATGTGCTGCCGTTCACCCTCTAATATCTAACAGGCCAGAGAAACTTGCACCTACTGCCACTCTATCTTCAGCTCCTTTGTGAGAAACTAATGTATTTGGGCAGCCACTCAGTCTACCAAATAAAATTCCTGAGAAGGAAATTGGAGATGGCTTCGCTACTGGTACTGGGGGCAGTGCTAATACCATGGCGTCGTACCATAGCTTACTGGAAATATTCAAGGCTGGCAGGAGGCAAGCAGATTCCCACAGAAAAGTACCAGCAGTAATATTCAGGGACCCGCGCTTGTACAAGGCGGAGACGAAACCGGGAGAAATAGTGGCAGCTGGTGACCGAGTATGGACACCCGGCCGCTGCCGCCATGAGGTTGTGGACAGTTTCCGCCTCCACGAGCCTAAAAGGCCACATTTCAAGTGCAAGCAGATGCCCAGAATTCTGGCAGTTTACTATTGCAGCCTGTGGGTGGGTGTCTGGCTGCATACTTGCACTTGCATTCCAAGTAACAGAAAACTAAGCAGACGGTGGCCTCTATCATCATCATGGCCTCACCTCTGCACTATGAACTCTCCTGAAGGAGAAGCCAGGGCCCACTGGAGGAGTCTCCGGTTCTCTGGTGAGCCCATCCAACCGTGCCGAGAAGCAGCCCTGGCTAAGAAAGGTGTGTTGGAAGGTTCCCGGACACTCTATGGCTGCTTTTTTAATGTGAATTGGACGTGCTTATGCATGTTATTTCTCAAACCGCATTGCAGATCAGGTCACTGCCCAATTCTGAAGTCATGAAATTAAAGGCGCAAAGAAAGATGTTTGTGTGTCGAAGCACCACTGACAAGTGCGAGCTGATGTTGGACGGTCTGGCATTGCTTATGCAACATACGGTTTCCCTCATCATGAACTCTCCTGATGGAGAAGCCAGGGCCCACCTGAGGATTCTCGGGTGGGCCCGTCTAACCCTGCCGGGAAGCAGCCCTGGCTAAGAAAAGTGTGTGGGAAGGTTCCAGGACACTCTATGGCTGCATTTTTAATGTGGACTGGCTCCGTACCATCCCTGGCCACATTCACCTGTCCACGTGTTTGTGGTAAGGCGGTCCTTCCCACTAAGTGCATGGGTAATGTTGTGGGACCCACGCTTTTGGAAGGCGGAGACGACACCAGGAGAAATAGTGGTGGCTGGGGTCCGAGTATGGACACCTGGCTGCCGCCACCGCCATGAGGTTGTGGACAGCTTCCACCTCCACGAGCCTAAAAGGCCACATTTCAAGTGCAAGCAGATGCCCATCAATCTGGCAGTTTACTATTGCGGCCTGTGGGTGGGTGGCTGGCTGCATACTTGCGCTTGGTAGGGTCAACTGAGCGCTGCGCTGGGACAAGGACGTGGACGGTGATTGTTGCAAGTCTGCAACGACAAGTGCATAATGGGAGGCATCTTCGAATGCAAGGATCAATTATGATTGGCACACTGTTAAGGCAGTGACCTGGGAGTCAGAGATGCTTCCAGGGGTCTTCCCCATACTGATCCCATGTCTCTTCAGCACTGTATGCATGTGTCTGATGATGTGTCACACACTACATGGTCAGATAAGGTTGTAAAATGTTAAAATTTTATTTCCCAGTGAATGCATTTGTCTTGGTTGAAAGCAATGCAAAAGTGCAAAAACGCATCAAAAACGCTACATGTGAACATAGCCCAAGGTGTAGAGGAGCATTTTTGTTTTTGTTTATTTATTTTGCCTTATATACAAGTCATTACCCTGGAAAGGATGTTCCTTAACATATTTCCCAGGAAAATCCATTTTGGTTTCGTTTTTGTATATTTTATTGTGAGTCTGTAAAAGTGGCGTAATACCTCTGACAACATTGTTGACAGCCGTGACCTGGGCATCAGAAATGCTTCCAGGGGTCTTCCCCATGCTGTTCCCATGGCATTTGAGCACTGTTCTCATCGATTTGAACAATTTTTCTGTCCTCTGCAAACCGCCGGGGTGAGCCGCTGGAAAAATACTCGAGTTTCCCATAGACTTACATTGGGCTCGTTACTCAGTCCGAGTACTTGAGCATTCCAATTTGCTTGACTCGAACAATGAGTACCCGGGCATTTTAGTCCTCTCTCATCACCTGGGAGAAATGACAGCCGGAGTAGATATGGTTCCTCTCTATGCCATTCTTTTCACTGAACTTAAGAATATGGCTGTGGTGAAATACAACTCTCACCAAGAAGTAGTGTCAGACTGAAGAACATTGGGCCCACCAGAGGATTTGATTCTGAGGTCCCACCTTTCTCCTCCACTCAAGAGCCCCATAGCAGCTGCAAAGTTTGCGCTATGAACTCTCCTGAAGGAGAAGCCATGGCCCACCGGAGGATTCTCTGGTGGGCCCGTCCAACCCTGCTAAGAAGCAGCCCTGGCTAAGAAAAGTCTGTGTGAAGGTTCTTGGACACTCTATGGCTGCTTTCTTACTGAGGGGGAAACCTACGCAAACACGGGAAGAACATACAAAACCTCGCAGATGTTGTCCTTGGTGGGATTTGAACCCTGGACCCCAGCGCTGCAAGGCTTCAGTGCTGCTACACGCACGCTGCTTGGCTCAGATAGGGTTTAATTAATCCTTTGGAATCCTGGGGGAACTGTTAATCTGGGCGACCATAGGCTGCAGTTTCTCTCAGGCACAAGATAGATTCAATTGCTGACCAGACACATCTGACAAGAGTCTTTTTGAACAGTTTAACAGTGGAATTTAATCTGAAGCACGGCCAGTGCAATTCAGGGATATTACAGCAACACTCTTCATTACAGTACAGTCTGAGTTTCCTGAGCAACCGGTTCCAGTAACAATACAGTAGTTTCTTCACAAGGCACAGTATTACAGTCTCTTCAGCAGCATAATTCAGCATAGATTAGATCTCTTAGCAGCACACTTCTATGCATACACAACCACAGGCTTTTCCTAAACAAGGACACAATAGTACACAGCATTCTTTATCCTGCATGGAGATGGAGGGAGAGAGGGTTTGCTGAGGGAGATGATTCCTGTGACATAATTCCTTCCAGTCCTTATCTTCCTGCTCGATAATACTCTGTACTGTTAGTTCAGGGAGTTTATCTGACCTATGTTTAGTTTCTCTCCTGATCTTAATCCTATTCAGTTGCCTTCTGTCAGATCCAGATAAGTCAGATTGACATCATCAAATTAGTATAATGTTCATAAACATTGATAACAACATATTCTTATGACCTTTTACTTGTAGGACGCCAGTAAGAAATAAACAATTAACACAATTAAAACAATCAGCATCTCTTCAGCTGGAGCTTTTCGTACGTTTTCAACCAGCTCTCTCTCACTAGGCCTTAACAGTTTTCTGTTTCTACAAAGTCTTTTAAGGAAAATCAAAGCATGAAAACAAGTCTTTCCACCAGCGCAATATCTTCCTTACTGCCTCTCGGTAATGAATATCACTCCAGTAAGCTTACCTGGTCCGTAGGCAGAGATACCTGTTTCCAGTCGACAGTCCTTGGCACTTGACTCGGTTCACCAAGTGTCTCATACGTCAGCATCACGGGCCTCCTCACTTCTCGAGTCAACATCCACCTGGTGGGTTGTTCCTCAGATACCACAGGTTCTTCAGTCACAGGAGTTTCTTCCGCTGCACTCATTTCCTGTGCTTCCTCAGATGCTCCAAGAACTGCCTCTGTAAGTTCCTGTACTTCTCCATAATCGCCTGGTTCCACACGGTCTGGTAATTCCGCTTCTCCTGAGTTTCGATCGGTCTCTTCAGTGACCGGTGTTCGATCATCAGATCTGAATTTGACTTCATCTGTACTCCTTGGTACAAACTCTGGAGCCTCGCGACTTAGTTCACTCTCCTGAGGATGGTACATCCCTCTCCTTGCCAGTCCGAGAAATACAACGGTGTGCTCTTCTTCATCGGAACTTTAAAGGTCACTATCCACCACCGGAGCTTCAATCTATGGTGATCTCTTAGTCAATCTCGGTCGATGTCGGTCTGCTTCTGGGAAGTCTTGTTCTGGTGGGAGATAATCAAAGGGTAGTAATAAATTCCGAGGGACTATTCTGGTTTTCTTGTCCACTCTTTCCAATCGGAATTCATACACTGGGCTGTCATCGGCTTTCCTATTTACGACCACATACACCTTGTCTTTACAGTATGAACGAAGTTTTCCTGGACCACCTTTCTCACGTACGTTCTTGTCTAGCACCCGGCTTCCCAGTGCCAATACTGCTCCATAACATTTTCGATCATAGTACTCCTTACTCTTGCTCTGTCCTTGCATAACTACTTTGAACTCTATGTTGTATGCCTATGCCATCCGTTCCATCCTTCCATTTCTGAATGTACTCTGGATGCATTCTGTAAGTCTCTGACACCGGAGTATCGAACATGATTTCGATTGGCAGTCTTGGTGATTGTCCATACAATACGAAGAAGGGTGAATAACATGTTACATCGCTCTTTGTACCATTATAGGCATGTACCACTTTTGAAAGAGAACTCTTCCAGTCTTTCTTCTTTTCAGCTGTTAAAGTACGCAACAGCGACAATAATGTCCGGCTAAAAAGTTCCACTTGTCCATTACCTTCTGGGTCAGGGCCGGCGTCAGCACCCGGCGCACCCGGGCAAATGTCGAGGCCCTGAGCAGGCAGAGGGGCCCACTGGCGGTCGCGCACCCCGCCGGGCTATGGGCGGAGGAGAACTGTGCCAGCGCCCGCCCTTCTCCATCGCTTGCTCAGGGCCCCGGCAGGCGGATACTTACCTCTCCTCGTGCCTCCGCAGATCCGCTGTCTTCCTGCTCTGTGCTCTCTGTGACGTCTCAGGTCAGAGGGTGCGGTGACGTCTTTACACCGCGCCCTCCCCCTGAGCCGTCACATGCCACGCAGAGCGGGAAGATACCGGCGAGTCGGTGATGCTGGAGTCCGGAGCTGAGCAGCCGCAGGTGAGGAGGAGTGAGGAGAGTATTTTTTTTTTTTTTTTTTTTATGTATGGAGGCATGGGACATTATATGGGGGGGGGGGTGACATCCTGCATGGGGCATTATAAAGAGAAGGGGTGACATCCTGCATGGGGCATTATAAAGAGGGGGGGTGACATCCTGCATGGGGCCTTATACAGAGGGGGGTGACATCCTGCATGGGGCCTTATAAAGAGGGGGGTACATCCTGCATGGGGCATTATAAAGAGGAGGGTTGACAGCCTGCATGGGGCATTATAAGGGGGAGGAACAGCCTGCATGGGGCATTATAAGGGGGGGGGGACAGCCTGCATAGTGCATTATGTGGGGGGAACTGCCTGCATGGAGCATTATAAGGGGGGGACAGCCTGCGTGGAGCATTATATGGGGGCCAGTATCTTGTATGGAGCGTTATAAGGGGACCAGTATCCTGTATGGAACGTTATATGGGGGCCAGTATCCTGTATGGAGCTTTATAAGGGGACAGGTATCCTGTATGGAATGTTATATGGGGGCCAGTATCCTGTATGGAGCTTTATAAGGGGACCAGTATCCTGTATGGAACGTTATATGGGGGCCAGTATCCTGTATGGAGCTTTATAAGGGGACAGGTATCCTGTATGGAATGTTATATGGGGGCCAGTATCCTGTATGGAGCTTTATAAGGGGACCAGTATCCTGTATGGAGCGTTATATGAGGGCCAGTATTCCGTATGGAGCATTATATGGGGGCCAGTATTCCATATGGAGCCTTATATGGGGGCCAGTATTCCGTATGGAGCCTTATATGGGGGCCAGTATTCCGTATGGAGCCTTATATGGGGGCCAGTATTCTGTATGGAGCCTTATATGGGGGCCAGTATTCCGTATGGAGCCTTATATGGGGGCCAGTATTCCGTATGGAGCCTTATATGGGGGCCAGTATTCCGTATGGAGCCTTATATGGGGGCCAGTATTCCGTATGGAGCCTTATATGGGGGCCAGTATTCTGTGTGGAGCGATTCACCGGTTTCTGAGCTATTGTGGAATTTACAATAGATATCGCTCATGTAATGTAAGAAGTGAAATCTTTGTATTGTACACATATATATATATATACATATATATATATATATATATATATATATATATATATATACAGTATATATATATATTTCTCTGCAGTATCTGTGCATCATGAATTGTGGTATGTATTAAAGGGGCCCACTGAGACTCTTTCGCCCGGCGCCAAGAAAAACCTGGAGCCGGCCCTGCTCTGGGTGATAGGGCATTGTGTGGGATCTCTAAATTCTACAGTACATTCATAGCTTGACAAAATGCTGGTTCTCAAATTCTCTTCCGTGGTCATTGTGTAACCTCGTAGGGAACCCAAACTTCAAAGTAAAGTCATTGAAGATCTTCTCTGCCACTGTTTGACCAGCTTTATTGGTGGTGGCATATGCTTGGGCAAATCGAGTAAAATCACCACCAATATGCATTCGTAACCACCCTTGCACGTCTCGAGATGTAGAAAGTCTATTGAGATCATCTCAAACGGATACATAGTTTGGATGTTGCCGTTATGTGCCTGGGTTGATGTGTTGAGACTTTTATCTTTCAGACACCCACACTCCCTGGTCACGTACCTCTCAATATCTCTCTGCATGTACAGCTAGAAGAAACGTTCACGGATCAAGTTGTTTGTCCTTTCCACTCCCAGGTGTCCCATGTTTTCATGGAGTTCTTTAAAGACCAACCTACGGAATAATCTGGGTAGTACCAACTGCCGGTTTTGTCCTCCTTTATGATACAGGATACCGTCTTCACTGAGGTAGAGCTTTGTCCATTCTTTAACTAAAACAGATAGTGCTGGTGACTCATTACTAGTGTTGAGCCACCCCCGTAGTGTTCGAGTTCGGTTCGGTTCATCGAACACCCGTATGTTCGCCGAACTGTTCGTCGAACTGTTCGTCGAACACCTTCGAACACCGTTAAAACCAATGGCAGGCAAACAAAATCACATAGAAACACATAGAAAACACCTTCAAAGGTGTCCAAAAGCTGACAAACTGCTCAGAAGACACAACTAACACATGGAAAAGTGACAAGTACATATAGTCATGCGAAAAGAAAAGAGGTGGAGGAGTAAAAGGAGAGGGAGACACAGATATAGGCATGTCATGCCCTTCTAAAACCAAAAAAGTGCGAAGCCGACACTGCCAGTCCGTTCCTGCCCGTGCGACCTCCGTGTCGCCGGGTTTGTGCCAGAGCTGCGGTGGACCCTGACGGCCAGCCCCCCTCTCCCAATACTGGTGCCTGTCCACTGGTGGGTCAAGCGAGCCCCCCTGCGGTGGAGGCAGGTCTAAGCTTTTTAATTTAAATTGTCTCTCTAATTTGAATGAGTACACTTTAAATCCTTTTACAAGGATCTATTGGAGGGCAAGTCTGATGCCAGAAGCTGCAGGAATTCCAGCTCCAGTAGTGTTCACTAAAGCTGCTGCAGTTAAAAAGCTTTTATAAGGATCGAGCTTGGCGGTCCACCGCAAGGCGTCCTACCGCCAGTACCAGCCCCTGTGCCTTGGGGTGCCTCCCGATGCTCTTCACTGAGTGTCCCAGGGGCCCGAAGCATTTCCTTTGAAAAAATTAAGTGTCCAAACTACAGGTGGTGTAGCTTGCTTAACAGCTGGGATAATCCGCTGACTAGCAGACACTGCTACTAGGCACAAAGTATTTCCTGGGCTAGATGCAGTTAAAAATTTGTAATTAGATACTCTCGTTGGATGCTGAGAAAGCATTCCATAGAGTCTCCTGGCACGCCATATATTATTCTCTTAAAAAGCTTGGGGTAGGGGTCTAGGGGACCCTTTTATAGGCAAAATCACGACCCTGTATCGCAATACGTCACCTAGGCTGAAGATACGTCACCCTCTCTTATACATCCTAGTGACGGAGCACCTGCTCTCATCAATTTGCCATAACCCCAATATTAGGTGGATTGAGGTGGGAGGCACCGAGTGCTCTGCATTTGCTGATGATGTCCTAGTATATATCACTCAATCACATATATCCATACCTGCTGTTATGGCTGAAATAGATCACTTTGTTACATGGTCAAATTTTAAAATCAATGCAGCGAAGTCTGAGGCCCTCGATGTCTCCCTCCCCAAATCCATACAGGATTCCATCCAGTCCAACTTTCCCTTTGCCTGGCCCTCACAGGGTATCAAATACTTAGGAATTTGTATTCATAGAGACCTCTCCCGTCTATGTTATCTTAATTTTGGGCCCTTTATTGAACAACTCCATACAGACCACGGTTGGCAAGTTAGAACTGTAAGATTCACTACGTGAACCACTGGTGTTTTGTGGAAAAGCACATGTACACTGTGTTCCAAATTATTATGCAAAAAGTGTTTAGGACTGATAAGGTAAGAATTTTTTTGTTTGTCAGTTAAACTCATTGATGGTGATGTGTGTCAGGGCTCTTTATATCACTGTAAGCAATTGCAGACACCTGTGCTAATTAGTTTGGCAGGTGTGTCCAATGAAAGGCAAGACTACTTAAGAAGGCTGTCCCACATTATTAAGCAGCCTACATTTTCTGCCAAAATGGGAAAGAAAAAGAATGTGTCGGCTGCTGAGAAGCAACAAATTGTGGAGTGTTTAGGTCAAGGCATGACTACAATCAACATTGCCAAGACACTTCATCCTGATCATCGCACAATCAAGAAGTATGTAGTTGATTCACAGTACACACGTGTGCGTGCTGATAAGGGAAAATTGAGGACTCTTTCCTACAGGCAATTACGTCAGGTTAAAAGAGCAGCGGCAAAAAGCCTTGTCATAGCGGCAGACAAGTTTTTGAAGCTGCTGGTGCCTCCAACGTCCCCCGAACAACAAGATGCAGGGTCCTTCAGAGGTTTGCAGCTGTGCGTAAGCCATCGTGTCGACCTACTCTATCCACTGTACACAAGCAGAAACGGCTCCAGTGGGCCAAACAATACATGAAGACTGACTTCAAAACTGTTTTGTTCAGATGGATGGAGTGGAGGATGGCTGGTTGATGGACACCCCACGCAAACACGGCTACGGCGCCAACAAGGAGGAGGTGGAGTAATGTTTTGGGCTGGAATCATGGGGAGAGAGATTGTCGGCCCCTTTAGGATCCCTGAAGGGGTAAAGATGAACTCCATAATGTATGTGGAGTTTCTCAAACAGCACTTCCTGCCATGGTTCAAGAAGAAGAACCGTGTATTCCGCAGCAAGATCATTTTCATGCATGATAATGCACCGTCTCATGCTGCACATAACACATCTGCATCTCTGGCTGATATGGGCATAAAAGGGGACAAACTTATGGTGTGACCCCCATGCTCCCCTGACCTCAACCCCATTGAGAACCTCTGGAGCATCATCAAAAGGAGTGTCTATGATGGCGGGAGGCAGTTCACATCTAAGCAACAGCTCTGGGAGGGTATTCTGTCCTCATGCAAAACAATTGAAGCAGAAACCATCCAAAACCTGACAAATTCAATGGACGAGAGAGTTCAGAAGCTCCTTTCGAACAAGGGGTCCTATGTGCAAATGTAACATCACCTAGAATAAAGTTTTGAGTCGAAAACTGTTTGATTTCAGTTTGTAATAACCTTCTAATGCTTATCATTTCAAAAATGACCATTTTTTTGTTCTTTATTAAAATGAAAAGGTTGATCAAAGAGTGTGGGGGATCTAAGAGTGTGGCAACCCAGTAGTCAGGATTATTTCGAATTCTGACAATCTGAGGGTCATGTTGCAGGTAGTGCAGCAAGAAGGCACTCATGTGTCTTGCGCATCTAGGAGCCCCAAAATTATTTTCCGGGCTAGATGCAGCTAAAAATTATTATTAATTTGAAAGCTGGTGGAGCTTAGTATAGTTGGCCTAATAGAATCAGTACTGCAAACTGCTACAAAGCCCAAATTATTTTCCAGCCAAGATACAGATAAACATGATTAGTAATTTTAAATCTGGTGGAGTTTAGTATAGATGGCCTAATAGAATCAGTACTGCACACTGCTACAAGGCCCAAATTATTTTCCAGCCAAGATACAGATAAACATGATTAGTAATTTTAAATCTGGTGGAGTTTAGTATAGATGGCCTAATAGAATCAGTACTGCACACTGCTACAAGGCCCAAATTATTTTCCAGCCAAGATACAGATAAACATGATTAGTAATTTGAAAGCTTAAAACGGTTGGTGAGGTGATTTTAACAAATCATCAAGCTTTTACTCTCCCCAGGATAACACAGGGGTAGAAAAGTCGTTTCAGATCCATGATTTGTTCATCTTTATGAACGTGAGTCTGTCTACATTATCAGTGGAGAGCAGCGTGCGCTTATCTGTCAGCACACCATCAGCAGCGCTGAACACACGTTCAGACAGAACGCTGGCTGCGGGGCATGACAAGATCTCCAAGGCGTAAGTGGCGAGCTCCGGCCATTTATCCAGATTGGAAGCCCAAAAAGAGCAAGGGTCCAGTGACACAGTCATGGCTTCAATGTTTACTTGGAGATACTCCTGTACCATCGTCTCTAGGCGTTGACTATGTGTCAGACTTCTTGTCTCCTGTGGCCTTGCAAAGGATGGGCTAAAAAAGTGGTGAAATGATTCCGCAAAATTGATGTTACCAGCAGATACTGTGTTTCTGTTACGTTTTGAGTGCTGAACACTCGACGGTCCCACGGTTGGCAAGTTGGAACTGTGAGATTCACTACGTGCACCACTAGTGTTTTGGGGAAAAGCACATGTAAGATTCTGCAACAGTCTCTACTGATACTCCTGCATGCGTGCATCTCTTTCTATGGCAGGAATAATTTCTGCAAATTTACTTTTGTACCGGGAATCTAACAGTGTGGCAACCCAGTAGTCAGAATTATTTCTAATTCTCACAATTCGAGGGTCATGTTGCAGGTAGTGCAGCAAGAAGGCACTCATGTGTCTTGCGCATCCAGGAGCACCAAGTCCCTGTTGTGTTGGTGGCGAGGTAACAATCATGCTTCCTTCCTCTGTCCTCTCGCCCCAACCTCGCATAACAGAAATGTGATCAAGGTCTCCCTCATCTGATGAGTCTTCCATCAGTTCGTCCTCCACTTCTTCCTGGGCTCCTGCACCTTCCTCACTAGTTTGGCTGCTACCATGCGCCCTGGTAAAACCATCTCCCCCACCCTCACATGCCTGCCGCCTTGGTGCTGCCGACCGTCTGGACCTTGCAGATGTTAGCCCCTCCGCATACAACTCCTCCTCCTCTACTTCCTCCACCTCCTCTTGTGCCACCACCTGACCCCGAATTCTGTTTAACATGTGCTCCAGCATGTAAATCACCGGAATAGTCATGCTGATAATGGCATCGTCAGCACTAAACATCTTCGTCGCCATTTCAAAACTGTGCAGAAGGGTGCATAGGTCCCTGATCTGAGACCACTCCTCCAGCGTGATTTGCCCCACCTCTAGATCTCGTTGGCCCAGGCTATATGTCACAACGTATTGCACCAGGGCTTGTCGGTGCTGCCACAGTCGCTGCAACATGTGCAGAGTTGAATTCCACCGGGTAGGCACATCGCATTTTAGCCGGTGAAGTGGCAGGCCCAACGACTTCTGTAGAGATGTAAGTCGCTGAGCTGCGGGATGCGAACGGCGGAATTGAGCACACAGCGACCGTGCCCTCTGCAGAAGGCCATCTAGTCTGGGATAGTGGGCTAAAAATTGCTGGACAACCAGGTTCAACACGTGAGCCATACAAGGCATGTGTGTGACATTGCCCCGGCGAAGGGCCGCAACGAGGTTTGCAGCATTGTCGCACATGGCCTTCCCTGGTTTCAGGTCCAATGGAGACAACCATTCATGAAACTGGTTCTCCAGAGCTGACCACAACTCCTCAGCTGTGTGACTCACATTTCCCAGACATTTCAAAGTAAAAACCGCCTGATGATGTTGAGCCCTGCTGCCAACATAGTAAGGAGGTGTGCAGGATCCCTTCTGCGCAGTTAGAAAGCTTGTGGCATGACCAGACAGGCTTTGGGTGCAGGTGGAGGACCGAGAGGAGGTTGAGGAGGCAGAAGCAGTGGAGGAACTTTGAGATAAAGAGGATTGATGCACAACTCGTGGGGACGGCAAGACTTGGACAGCAGCACCTTGTCCTGCTGTCACCATAGTTACCCAGTGCCCAGTCAGCGACATGTAACGCCCCTGTCCATGCCTACTCGTCCAAGTGTCTGTGGTGAAATGCACCCTGTCACACACAGAGTTTCTCAAAGAAGCGGTGATGTTGTGTGCGACATGCTGGTGGAGCGCAGGCACACCTTTCTTTGAGAAGTAGTGCCGACTGGGCATCTGGTACTGGGGCACTGCGACGGACATAAGGTCTCGAAAATCCTCTGTGTCCACCAGGCGGAAAGGCAGCATTTCTGTAGCAAAGAGCTTGCAGATGGTGAAATTCAACCTCTTAGCTTTCTCATGGCTAGGAGGAAATGGTCTTTTACTTATCCACATCTGAGGGACCGAGGGCTGGCTGTTGTGCTTAGACGAGGTTGAGAAGGGTGTCCCCGGCAAACTGCCGGTCTGTGAGGAAGATGCAGGCGGACATGTTAGGTTGCCTTGATCCAAAGGTGGTGCTATCGATGTTGGACAGCGCTGAACACCAGCTGGTGTTTCCACCTCCAAAGAAAATGATGACCTGCCAATCACGCTGGCTGTTGCGGGTAAAGAGGTGGCAGGTCTGCGTCCCAAAACAGGTGTGACTGCTGTCCCCCCAGTCACAGAGGATGAAGAGGCCACGGATGCACAAGATGTGGCAGACGGTGGTTGGCCCGGCCGGCTAGGACGCATTGTAGCACAGTGAGCTTCCCACTGCAACTTATGCTTCATATCCATGTGCCGGTTGATGCATGAAGTACTCAAACTATGTATTTTTTGGCCTCTACTTAGCTTTTGCTGACAAATGTTACAGATAACACGAGTTGGGTCATCTTTATCGATCTGAAAAAATGCCCAGGCTATGCAAGGCTTAGCACCCATGCGACCTGAAGAGCCACCACGACTTGTGGTCAGAGGCAGAGTTGTGTTTGAGGATGCAGTTGTTGACGTGCTTCCAGTACTACGTCTCTGTCCAGGAAGGCGCAACCTGACCTCGTCGTCACTAGCATCTTCCTCCACCTCCTCTGCTGACCTCATCTCTTGGCTGACTGTGGGTTGACAGTAAGTGGGATCTCCAACCTCGTCATCATCACCCTGTGTGTTATCACACCCGTCGTCCTCAGAGCCAACCTCTTCCTGCCCTGACAAAAAACTAAAGATGTCGCTCCAATCAGGTATTTGAGTCTCATTATCGTCTTCCTCATTGTCTCCACCAACAGGAGTTACAGTTTGGGAACGAGGGTCTACATTATGGTCAGAACCTTCTGCGTCTGGTCCTGGATCCGACTCATAAAGATTCTGGGCATCAGTGCAGATCATTTCCTCGTCTGGATTCACAGAAGCTCTGGAGCCGACCTCTGATTCCCAGGCTATAGTATGAGTAAACAGCTCTGCAGACTCAACCATCTGTTCTACCCCATACTCAGATGGGTGGCTGGAGACTTGGGAGCTGTGAGGAAGCAAGTGCGATTGGGGTGACACCTCTGAGAACTGGAGTATTTGTGATGTTGAAGTTGAGGTGGAGGAGAGCCCACTTAAAGGAGCACTTGATATCCGTTGAAGCACCTGCTGTTTTTGTGCCTCATCTAGAATTTGTAGCGATTGGCGTGGCCGTAAGAAAGGGATCTTATCACATTGTTCGCTAAAAGAAGTAGACATCTTAGTTTGGCTGGAAGATGGTCTTTCTTCTGCAGATGTTACTGTTGCTTTAACACCTACCCCACGGACACAACCTTTTTTTCCCTTCCCAACACGCCTATTCCCCTTTCCACCAGCAGCAGGCCTTTTTCCACTCATTTTGGTGGTTAACTAATTCACAACTCTGGAGTTGTTTGCACAAAAAACAATGGATGGGAACCGAGCAGAGCTGAGCGGCCAAACTGTGGTATTAGCCCAAAAGTATTGGCTGGGTTAGATGCAGATAAAAATTATATTGAATTTGCAACCTGGTGGAGGTTAGTATAGATGGACTAATAGAACAAGTCCCACACACTGCTACAAGCCGAAATATTTTTTCAGAGTTAGATGCAGATAAAAATTATATTGAATTTGCAACCTGGTGGAGGTTAGTATAGATGGACTAATAGAACAAGTCCCACACACTGCTACAAGCCGAAATATTTTTTCAGAGCTAGATGCAGATAAAAATTATATTGAATTTGCAACCTGGTGGAGGTTAGTACAGATGGACTAATAGAACAAGTCCCACACACTGCTACAAGCCGAAATATTTTTTCAGAGTTAGATGCAGATAAAAATTATATTGAATTTGCAACCTGGTGGAGGTTAGTATAGATGGACTAATAGAACAAGTCCCACACACTGCTACAAGCCAAAATATTTTTTCAGAGCTAGATGCAGAAAAAAATGATATTGAATTTGCAACCTGGTGGAGGTTAGTATAGATGGACTAATAGAATGATGCTATGCCCAAAAGGTTTTACTTCACTAGGTGCAGTAAAAAAATTGTATTCTATACACAGGTGGTGTAGCTTGCAACACAGATAGGCTTCTCCACTGACTAACGCACACTGCAAGAGGACAAAAAGGATTTGCTTTGCTAGATTTAGCCAAATGCTGTGAAAAAAAACTTGCACAGCACTGGCACAGACCTGCCTGGCAAAAAGTGATAGGAACTGATGTAACCTAGCCTTCAAAAGGACTGCAATTACAATTAGTCTTTACTCCCAACCTATCTATTTAAGAGCACAGACCGGCCTGATAAAAGTGATAGGAACTGATGTAACCTAGCCCTGAAAAGGACTGCAATTACAATTAGTCTTTACTCCCAACCTATCTATTTAAGAGCACAGACCTGCCTGATAAAAGTCGTAGGAAATGATGTAACCTAGTCCTTAAAAGGACTGCAATCACAACTATTCCCTACTCCCAAGCTATCTGTAGATTTGTGCGAAAATTGGCTTGAAATTAACAAAGTATAGCGCACACAGCAACAGCGGTGCCATCTAACACCCAGCAGCAGCAGTGAGAAAATGGTGGCGACGGGGAAAATGGCTGGGTCTTACAGGGCAAGGACATGTGACATACACTGCCAATGACACATTCCCTTGCTTGTGTGAAAAAAAGCAGTTCGATCCGTGTGTGCGCTGCTGATAGGCTGACAGATTGCACCTCCCCACTGTAAATGCGGGAAAGAGAAAAAAAAATGGAGATCTTCATTATTTCTGCAGAGATCCATCCCCTGCCCCTCCCCCGCCCCGCTGTACACTCAAACTGCGTATTAACATTAATTTTCAGCATTACTGAGAAAAAATCCAGTTATGATTTTGGTGCACGAACAGTTATCGAACATAACCTCGAACAGCCGAATTTTTTTCAAATTGTTCGTGTTCGCCGAACAGCTCGAACACCGCCCAAAACAGCTCGAATTTGAGATTGGCGAACAGTTCGAGTCGAACACCGCTCATCTCTACTCATTACCTCGCTCCCGTTTACTTGGAAACCGATTTTGGTCCACATAAAGTAGTATTCTACCAATTATCTGATCTTCCCGTTGTGCTCTATGGATTTTTCCTTTTGGTAGTTGTTGAATGGGCAGGGGGTGATCTTGTTCTCTCGCTTTTATGGTGGTTTCCACCATCAATGGACACCACAATGGTGTGTCTTCCTCTTGATAAGCTTGCACTGCTTGGGTAGTGCTCTCAATTGCTTTCAGACTGATTTCCTCCGAGCATTCATGCATGAATTCCTCAGGTTCTAGTGGCATTCTTGACAATCCGTCAGCATCCGCATTGCATTTTCCTGGCCTGTACTTGATGCTGAAATTGAAGTCACCTAAGTCAGTGTCCCATCTCTGACCCACTGCATTCAGTTTGGCTGTAGTGAGGGCATAGGTCAAAGGGTTTTTGTCAGTGTATACTTCAAACTCTTTGCTGTAGTAGAGATAATCTCTAAATTGTTCACAGATAGCCCATTTCGATGCCAGGAACTCCAATTTTCCAGAATGTAGATGGTAATTCTTCTCGGCGTCTGTCAACTTTGTAGAACTGTAACCAATGACTCTCAATTTTCCATCTTGATGCTGATAAGGGCAGCTCCCAGTTCAACTTGAGAAGCGTCACAATGAAGAACAAATAGAAAGTTGAAATCAGGATATCCCAAGATGGGTGGCTTTACAGGGTAGTCTACTAGTTCTTCCAATACCTCCTGGTGGTCTACTGTCCAGAGAATGGGCTGTTGGGACGAAACGGCATTGTTTCTTCAAGCACAGTCCTACCGCGTTCTTCTTTTTCTCCGTGGGTGTTGTTGACTCTGTCGTTCCCCCCCAAAGGAGGTATAGTGGGGCGGCAATCCTGGAGAAGTTCCGAACGTAAGTACGATAGTAGGAGAGGACTCCTAAGATCTGCCTCAACTCCCTGACAGTAGAGGGCCGCTTGTCTTTTAAGGCCAGTACCGGAGCGACTTCTGCTGGGTCCATGGTATATCCTTCTCCAGGCACAATTTTCCCTAGAAATCAGACTTGCCTTTTGAACAGTTCACACTTCTTTGGGGTCAACTTAACACTGTGTTGTTGATACCTCTGTAATACGGTCCTCACGTGTTCAACATGCTCCCGGAATGTTTTGCTGTGTACCACATTGTCATCCAAGTACGGCTGGCAGATATCTTCCCTCTATCCTTCCAAACAGGTCTCCATGCTCCTCTGAAATTCTGCTGGAGCTGAACTGAGCCCAAACGGTATATAACCCCCACGGTGTGATGAATGCTGTCAAGGGTCTATTGGACTCTTCAACAAACCCTTGATGGTATGCTTTACCCTAATCTAGGACAGAGAACCAGGTACTTCCTGATAGGCTATCCAGCATATCTTAAATCTTTGGTATCGGGTGCCGATTAGGTACTGACTTTCGGTTTAGTTCCCGGTAATCACAGCAGAGTCTCAACGTACCGTCCTTCTTCCTAACACAAACAATAGGAGAGGAATAAGACGACTTTGACTTTTGGACCCAACCTCTGTTGATTAGATCTTGTACATACTCTTTCACTTCACGGTGTAATGGTTTCGGCACAGACATTTAACTTCTGGTTACTGGGGTCGCGTCTTTCAAACTGATTTTCAATTGCAACGACGGGATACAGCCTATACTAGAGTCATCTTTAGAGAATGCATGACACTCTTCTCTCAGCATCTGTTTTGCTATCGCTATATCTTCAGCACACAAGTGTTCCAGGTATACCGGGGGATCTCAGGGCCCTGAGGTGGATCATGCAATTTCCTCCCCTGGGCAACTCCTGTTCTTTGGTGGGGAGACTGAATTCATGGTAGGCCCATGGGCGGGTCTCACACTGGCTGGATATACCGCTTTAACGGTTTCAATGTGACCTAAGACACTCTCTGGATCCAGTCTAATTTTGTGTTTCGTAGTATTCATCACCGGTACTGTCACTCGAGCAAACCCACCAGTAGGAATCATAAGCACAGTCTCACCTTGAGCTAGGCCTTCTGGAAGTTCTGAGGAGTCTTTTGACATGAACAGTCTTTTCTGGACTTTTCTTCCCGGTTCTACCTGGACTCTACACCTCACCCCCACCATTTGGTTTGCAGGGATGATGGTTGGGCGCCAGCCTACCTTGACTTCTTTTTGGTCCATTGTATTCTGTGCTTTCTTTACTCTATGAATCACATTTTCCACCACGGCGTTGGGTATGGCAAGCGATGTGGCAATTGTATCCACCACCAGCGTCCCTGACTTGTGTTTCGTGATGACCTTACTGATTACATTATAACCCAGGATAGGATCCGATCACAGTTCACGAGAAAAGGTACCAAAAGCTCAATGGTGTTGCTGTTCTTCGTGGCCCTCAGTTGGAAAGTCATTTCCACCCAGCCTATGAAAGGGATTTCGGTCTGGTTGACAGCTTTGCCGTGGAGTTCCACTGGTCCTAAGAGTTCTTTTAGCAACCGAAGGCAGATATGTGGCAGGTAGCGCCTTCTCCATTCTTCATTTAAAAGGCTCGCTTGGGCTCCTGTGTCCCACAGTGCTTTTACCAGGAGTCCATCTAGCTGGCACTGTATAAAGCACCTTTCACCGATTAGACTGATGAGGCTATCTTTACTGACAGAGGAATCCTACCCCCAGGAGTACATCGTTTGACCTCCACACTGGGCATTAAGTAATTGATGCCCCTGCATTTCTTGCAGCTGTTGTAGATGGGAACACACTTGGGGAAAGTACTGATGCAGCCGTTTTACCTCTTGCGCCGTTCTAGGGTTTGGTGAGATTTGGATTTGCTTCTGGGGCCTCCTCCGTGTCACGGTTACCAGTGGCCCAGCACTGGCAAGATCTCTCTTTTAATCCAAACCAACGTGACTATTGGCATTCCTTGGCATAATGTCCTTCCTCACCACTTCTTAGACAGTGGACACACACTGTACTCTGATTTGATGAATGGCACGCTTCACAAGCCGTATCTTCTGTTTTGGAACCCACTCCTGGGTTTGAGAGATACAGGTACTGGCCTGGAACGAATCAACTTTTTCATCTCAATCAACTCGACTCTCAGTTCTCCTATTACTAACTCCCAGTAAGCACTGGCGGTCCTCTCTTTTGTTTGTGATTTAAGGTTCCCTCTCGGAGGTGGCACTGGAGGGTCTGCATAATGATCTTTGGACTGGCCACCGGCGGGCTCCAACTTCAGCTGACTCATTTTGATGATTTTCGGAACAGAGCCTTTCTTTAACTTCTGTTCGCTCTCTGACTCCAAACTAGCTGTTTCATTTTTTCAATTAGGACTTCGTCCAGAATGCCAGGATCTTCTAGGTACTGTTTCAGCTGCAACTTGAAGTCTTTGCTGATTAACCCCGTTCCCAATGATCTCAATAACTTCTTCTGGACTAGTCCAGCATCAAACTTCTCCTCCGCTTCTACATCTTTGGATGCAAACAACAGTCTATCCTTAAGTTCAATTGCTCTGACCAAGAAACTTTGGGGTGATTCATTATTTTCCTGTGAGATGTTAATGAGTCGGTTGAACAATTCTGAAGTGCTCTCTTCTTTATAGTGCCCTTTTAAAATCATCTTTACCTGTTGCAAGGTCAATTGACTCTTCATTTCTAGCATACTACGGAGGTTCAGTCCTGGGCTGATCGCTTTCACCACCCCCTCAACAATCTCATCTGGCTGGTAGCCTTTCTGTAAGCCTGCATCGATCTGGTGCAACAAGTTCATATAAGACAGTTTCTCTTCCTGTTCACACTCTCCAATCTGTCCCAGGATCTTGAATTCTTTCCTTATGGTGATTTGTGGTATTAGAGAGGACTGTCTTCCTGATTTATCTAACCTGAGCAGGTTAAAGGTTCTGTCTGAGTCTGTCACCCGTTCAGAGGTTTTGGTAGATTACTCCAGGGCTGTTGTTAGGGCTTTGAATTGTTCTTTCAATTCGTGTAGTTCTGTCTGCGGACGGAGATTCCCGCTTTTGGTAATTGATGCCACCCCTCCATCCTCCAGCTTTAGCCTGGTTAGAAACTGTGTTAGCTCCTGGAGGAACATCCCCATGACGTCTTCAGCTTCTTTTTCCCCCAGCTCATCCACTTTTGCATTAATGGCAGCTAACAGTTGCCTGCGGTTGTGCTCTTTAGAAATCTGTTCTTCCGACTTTATATGTTCTGCTACTGTTCTCAATTCTTCACAGGTTAACTGAAGAAGCAGCTCACTAATTCTGTCAATTTGTATTTCCACATCCATTGCTGCTAGTGAGTTTTCTTTAGGGCTGGTCCCCTTTAACTGGTGTAGCAGAGTTGAATTGAGGTGCTGTGCTGCTGTGTTTTTCCAAACACTTTTCCTCTTCTCCCTCTACATGCTAATTCCTGCTCAGGATTCCCCGTATGGGTCACCAATGTTACACGCATGCCACTAGGTTCAAATAGGGCGAGACAAGTTTCATGAATTCTTTGGAATCCTGGGGGAACCGTTACTCAGGGCGACCATAGGCTGCAGCTTCTTTCAGGCACACAATAGATTCAATTGCTGACCAGACACATGTGAGAAGAGTCTTTTTCAACAATTTAACAGTGGAATTTAATCTGAAGTACGGCCAGTGCAATTCAGGGATATTACAGCAACACCCTTCATTATAGTACAGTCTGAGTTTGCTGAGCAACCAGCTCCAGTAAAAATACAGTAGTTTCTTCACAAGGCACAGTATTACAGTCTCTTCAGCAGCATGATTCAGCATAGATTAGATCTCTTAGCAACACACTTCTATGTATACACAACCACAGGCTTTTCCTTCACAAGGACACAATAGTACACAGCATTCTTTATCCTGCATAGAGATGGACGGGGGAGGGTTTGATGAGAGAAATGATCCCTGTGACACAATTCCTTCCAGTCCTTATCTTCCTGCCTGACAATAGTATGCACTGTTAGTTCAGGGAGTTTATCTAACCTGTGTTTAGATTCTCTCCTGATCTGAATCTTATTAAGTTGCCTTCTGTTAGATCCAGATAACACACCACCTTTCTCTTCGGCTTCAAACAGACTACAATAACAAGTTCCCCACAATCCCCCTGGGGCTCTGCTAAAACACTCCCTGTCTCCTGTGACTGTGTTACTCCTAGTAGTTGCTGGATGCTTTTGAAGCAACAGCACTACTTCTGCATGTCACATAACCACTGAGCCACTGTGCTGCCCTTTCTGTTCTCTCTCTGATATTTAACATGCTGGAGAAACTTGCACCTACTGCCACCCTGTATCTTCAGCTCATTTGTGAGAAACTAATGTATTTGGGCAGCCACTCAGTCTACCAGATAAAATTCCTGAGAAGGAAATTGTGGATGGCCATCCAAAACCTGTCTCCTCCATATATCTGTGACCTAGTCTCCTTGTACATACCTGCTCGCAACCTCTGATCCTCAGAAGATCTCCTTCTCTACTCCTGTCTTATCTTCTCTTCCCACATTCGCATACAAGATTTCTCCCATGCATCTCCCCTACTCTTGAACTCTGTACCCCAACATATCAGACTCTCGCCTACTGTTGAAACCTTTAAAAGGAAGCTGAAGACCCACCACTTCCGACAAGCCTACAACCTGCAGTAACCCTCGCTCCACCATATCGCTGCATGATCAGCTGTACCCTCCCCTACTGTATCCTCACCCATCCCTTATTGACTGTTTGTGTGCCCTCATGGGCAGGGTCCTCTCTTCTCTTGTACCTGTCGGTGACCTCTTTTCACATATAAAGTGCCATGGAATAAATGGCGCTATAATAATATATAATAATAATTATAGTACTTGAACTCTGGGTGTTGTGTATGTGTTTGGTTTTGGCCCCCATTGAATCCAATGGCGTTCGGCAATATTCTGCGAATATTCGACAATTACATTGGCGAATATTGCAAAAACGCCGATCGTAATCCGAAACTAATATTGAAATATTCACTCGTCTATAATCAGAAACACCCTTAAAAAAATGATGTGGGCATGGCATGATGGTCACCCTGGTGATATGGTGGTGGAGGATGCTGAGAAGGAGGAGAGCGACATGAAATAGAACAATTCCTGAAGCCATCTCTGAGTGTGAAGGGGTGCATGGGAATATAGACCGACAAAAAAATAACCACTGGATTTGAGTTTATCTTCAATGCTATCATCTTGTGATGTTGAGAAGTCTGGCCGAATCCAGCCCTTGTTCATTTTGATAAATCAGCCTGTCAACATTTTCAGTTGACAGGCCGATACTCCTATAAGTTATATCAGTTATAATGCCCCCGGCGGCACTAAAAACTATCTCTAACAAAACGCTAGCGGCCAGAGCGTCCAAGGCGTAGAGAGACAGTTCATGCCACATGTCCAGCTTGGATACCCAACATGTGTAAGGCACAGAAAGGAATCATGGAGGATGCTGGTACGGCTGTCAAGGTAGTCCTTCAACATCTTCCAAAACTTTTCCCTCCTTGTCAGAGTACCCTGTGTATCAGGGCCTGGGCGTTGGAAGGGTCTGAGAAAACTGTCCCAGACATTTGACAGCGCTCCCCTGCCTCTGCCGCATCTGGTTTGTGTCTCCCTCACTTGTACTCTTTGGTTGTCCAATGAACTGGCTGGGACCTCTGCGGCCAGCATTGTCAGTTGGGAATTTGTTTTTTGCTATAATTCTTCAACAAGAGCCTGAACTTAATATCTCCAAAAATGAACTTCTTTGGTTTCCACCCTCTACTAACCTTTCTATACCTGACTTTTACTAACCTACCTATATCTGACTGTTACTAACCTACCTTTTCTTTACCTGACTTTTACTACCCTACCTATATCTGACTTTTACTAACCTACCTATACCTGACTTTGCAATTTCCTTTATGTGGTGCCACCATAACTCTCACTCTGCATGCCTGCTGTCTTTGAGTCATATTTGACACACAACTTTCCTTTATTCAACGTAGGAAATCACTCGCTCATGTCACCTTCACCTTAAAAACATCTCCAGAATTCGACCTTTTCTCACCTGCTAAAACTCTTACTGTCGCTCTTTTCCGCTACTGCAACTCTCTTCTAATCAGTTTCCCTCTAAACAAACTGTCTCCTCTCCAATGCCTTCTGAATGCAGCAGCCAGGTTCGTATTTCTATCAATCTGCTTCACCGACGCCTCTATCCTGTTCCAGTCATTGCACTGGTTAGGTTAAACAATCACTACAGAATACAATACAAACTCACCTCTCTCACCCACCAAGCTGTCCACAGTTCTGCACCGCCCTATATCTCATCCCTTATTTCTGTGTATCACCCCTCTGCAACTGATCTAAGACTGACATCCTCCTTAATCAGAACCTCACACCTCACACCTCCATCTCCAAGAATTCTCTCATGCCGTGCCAGTTTTCTGTAATGCCCAAAATGCTACAACGCAATGGTAACGGTAAAGGCAGTGGAATTTAAAGTCGGCCATATGTGCCAGACTGCCAACAACCAAAACTTCCATGTTCTCACTAAGAGTACGACTGTCCATGTTTTCTTCCTCCTCCTCCTCATTATCACTAAATCCGCGTTGAGATGAGATGAGGCTGGGCTGAGTAGCATCACTCTGTATAGTTCCTTGCTCCGCCTGCAATGCCTCATCTTTAATTGTGAGCAGCGAGCGTTTCAGTAGACAGAGAAGTGGGGTGATGACACTAATTATGGCATCATCACCGTTCACCATCTTGGTGGGGTCCTCAAAGTCTTGGAGGATGGCACAGATGTCAGACATCCATGCCCACTCATCAGCTCTTATGTGTAGAGGCTGACCTGAATGCCGACGGGCGTGTTGAAGCTGGTACTCAACAACTGCTCTCTGCTGATCAAAATCCAAAATTCCAAACATCTGGAATGTTGATTTCCAATGCGTGGGCACATCACACACCAGTCGGTGAGCTGAAAGCTGCAAATGCTTCTGAAGCCCTGCCAGGGCGGCGGAAGCTGTAGCTGACTTTCTGAAATGGGCACACATGCGGCGTACTTTCACAAGCCGCTGTGGTATATCTGGGTAGGTTTTGAGAAACTGCTTAACCACTAAGTTGAGCACATGGGCCAGGCATGGTACGTGTGCGAGCTTGCCTAGTTTCAGAGCCACCACCAGGTTCTCTGAAACAGCTTTCAACAACTCTGCAACGGTGTGCGGTTTGTTGCCTAAGCATACAGTCCTACTTATTGTTATTGGTACCCATGAAGTTAAGTACTGGAATATCTCCCGAAAAAATATGAAACAAGTGATGGAGATGGAGGCTGAAGAGGAGGAAAAGGAGAAGGAGGTGCAGGAGCTGTAGAATGTGGGGGCAACCCTGATTGACCCAGAACCCGCAATCCTTTGCGTCGGGAGGACGTGTTCTGTCCCAGGGTCCCACTATGTCCTGGCTTCCACAATTTTAACCTAGTGGAATGCGTCAGTGAGATGTACCGTCCCTGGCCACATTCACTTGTCCACGTGTTTGTGGTTAGGCGGTCCTTTCCCCTAAGTGCATTGGGGAGGGCACGTGTAATGTTCTGGGACCCGTGCTTGTGTAAGGCGGGGACGACACCGGGAGAAATAGTGGCGGCTGGGGACCAAGTACAGAGCCCCAGCCACCGCCATGAGGTTGTGGAAAGCTTCCGCCTCCATGAGCTTAAAAGGCCACATTTCAAGTGCAAGCAGTCCAGAAATGTGGCAGTTTGGTATTGCGGCCTGTGGGTGGGTGGCTGGCTGCATACTTGCACTTGCATTCCAAGTAACAGAAAGCTAAGGAGATAGATGGCCTCATCATGAATAATTTGCTCGTTGTCTAGGAGACCGACCACTACTGCTTCCTGCCTTCCGAACATTGTGTTGAAGCTTGATTGACCCAGCGCCCTCAATCCTCTGCGTCGGGAAGACGTATTCCATCCCAGGGTCCCACTGGGTCCCTGCTTCCGCAATAGTAACCCAGTGAAATGCCTCAGTGAGCTGTACCGTCCCTGGCCACATTCACTTGTGCACGTGTTTGTGGTTAGGCGGTCCTTCCTACTAAGTGCACTGGGAAGGGCACGGGTAATGTTCTAGGACCCGTACTTGTGTAAGGTGGGGACGACACTCGGAGAAATAGTGGTAGCTGGGGACCAAGTATGGAGCCTCGGACACCACCATGAGGTTGCGGAAAGCTTCCGCCTCCATGAGCCTAAAAGGCAACATTTCAAGTGCAAGCAGTTCAGAAATGTGGCAGTTTAGTATTGCGGCCTGTGGTTGGGTGGCTGGCTGCATACTTGTGTTTGCATTCCAAGAACTGGGGTAGGGACAACTGAATGCTGCACTGGGACAAGGACATGGACGGTGATGGTTACAAGTCTGCAATGACAGGTGCAGGGTGGGAGGCATCTTCGCATGCGCCATGGACAGGGGATTGGCATGCATGCAAAACAGCAGAAGAGGCAGTGATGTCCCCCCCGACACTGTTTCTGGACCTTGGCGTTCGGCTCAGCTAGTCGGGTGCTTTGTTGTTATGTGCCTGAGCATGCTGGTGGTAGTCAGGCTGGTAGTTTTGGTGCTCTTGCCGATGCTGGCCTGGCAGATGTTGCAGATGGCCTTTTTGGGGTTATCTAAACAGTCTTTAAAAAAAAACAGACTCGGGAAGACCTAACAGTTGTACTGGCAACTTCTGTTGTGTTGGTGTTCCGGGGAGCTATTGCCCACCTTGTGTCTGTGGCCACCACACTGCTTGTTCTTGCCTGTTGCGGTGCTATGCCTCCCTCCCCCTGTTTTTTGCTTTCCTCGCTCTGCATGTTCCCTTGCCAGGTTGGATTAGTAACTTCATTGTCCACCGCCGCTTCGTCTTCCACTTCCGCACCCTGGTCCTCCTCCTGACTTTCTGTCCATTGTGCCTCATCATCATCCACCTCTTGCGACAGTAATTGCACTTTCCCACTGTCACCTTCGGGTCAAATTGCTACATGCCATTTTTCTGTTGCCCTGCTTGAAGCTGGCCAGGGCGAGAGGTCTGAATCTATCAATGGAAAAGTGAACAGCTCTTGGGGTAAACCTGGACTCTAATCTCTCCTTCAATCCACATTTCCAAGCTCTTTCCACTTCCGAACGGACCGAGTGAGAGGCTAGAATCTATGTGTCCAAGTGTGGGATTAGTTGTCTCAGGGCACTCGGAATGGTGGGAGGAAGGAGGATCAGGGTGAGGAAGATGCCGACTCCAAGTAGAAAAAATCTCTCGGATACGTGCATTCCTCAACCACGAATCTACAAAAACACTAGTGCACGCCCTCATCATCTCCCATCTCGATGACTGCAACCTCCTGCTCTGTGGCCTCCCTTCTAACACTCTCGCATTCCTCCAATCTATCCTAAACTCTGTTGCCCGTCTAATCCACCTGTCCCCTCGCTATTCCCTGGCCTCTGCTCTCTGTCAATCCCTTCACTGGCTGCTCATTGCCCAGAGACTCCAGTTCAAAACCCTAATCTTGGCATGCAAAGCCATCCGCAACCTGTCTCCTCCATACATCTTTGACCAAGTCTCCCGGTACTTACCTGCACTCAAACTCCGATCCTCACAAGATCTCCGTCTCTACTCCTGTTTTATCTCCTCTTCCTACAATCGCATACAAGATTTCTCCCGTGCTTCCCCCCTTCTCTGAAACTCTTTACCCCAACATTTCTGACTCTTGCCTACTGTTGAAACCTTTAAAAAGCACTTGAAGACCCACCTCTTCCGATAAGCATGCAACCTGCAGTAACCCTCACTCCACCATACTGCTGCACAACCAGCTCTATCCTCACCTACTGTATCCTCACCCATCCCTTGTAGACTGTGAGCCCTCACGGGCAGGGTCCTCTCCTCTTGTACCAGTCGCTCTCACATTTTTTGTCCAAGATTAGTGTAATTGTTTTTGTATGTATACCCCTTTTTCACATGTAAAGCGCCATGGAATAAATGGCGCTAAAATAATAATAATAATGTGGTCCAGACTCATGGCTACTGAGACTGGACCATGTGGAAGACAGGGAGGTGGTAGTGGCAAACTGACTGGAAGCATTATCTCTCTACTATCCAACCAACAACCTTTTCACACTGCTCTGGCTTCAATAGCGGTGTTCCGCGGCCCCTTAGAAATTGGGACAGGAAAGTAGTTTGACATGATGTGGGTGTTTGTTGTGCTCCCTCAACAGGCACAGTTTCATCTTGCCCACGGCCTCAGCCTCTACGTGCACTGTCACCATCACCATAACATCCACTTCCCCGTCCCTTGCCACACACCTTGCCCATTTTAAATGGAGTTTAATATTTGTCAAGTTGTCAAAAATGTCTGTATTATTACCTCGGTAATATAGGATCACGTCTAATAACCACAGTTTTAGGCAGTGACCTAGGAGTCAGAGATGCTTCCAGGGGTCTTCCTCATGCTGTTCCCATGTCTTTTCAGCAATATAGGGATGTGTCTGATCATGTCTCAAACACCACATGGCCAGAAAAGGTAGTAAAATGTTAAAATTACATTTACGGGTGAATGTATTTTTCACCTTTGAAAGCAATGCAAAAGTGCAAAAACGCATCAAAAACGCTACGTGTGAACGTGTGGAGGAGCATTTTTTTGGGGGGTTATTTATTTTACCTTATACACAAGTCATTACCCTGGAAAGGATGTTCCTTAACATTTTTCGCAGGAAAATCCATTTTTGTTTCCTTTTTGTATGTTTTATTGTGAGCCTGTAAAAGTGGTGTAATACTCTGACAACATTATTCACAGCAGTGAGCTAGGAGTTAGAGATGCTTCCAGGGGTCTTCCCCTTGCTGTACCCATGTCAATTGAGCACTGTTCTCATCGATTTTGGCAAATTTTTAGGCCACCTGCAGAACTAATGGGGGGGCCGCCAGAAAAATGCTCGAGTTTCCCATAGACTTACATTGGGCTCGTTGCTCGGATTGCGCACTCGAGCATTCCAATTTGCTCAACTCGAGCAACGAGTACCTGAGCATTTTAGTGCTCGCTCATTACTAGTCGTAAACCTTACTACGCGGTTAGTAATGGGGTCGTCTTATAGACACCTCTCCATTACTAACCTGGGCTTCATGTCAGCCGCCAATACAAAGCTGACATGAACCCCACCTTATTACCCCACCTGCTACATGGCAGTGGGAAGAGCGAGGCTAAACGCCAGAATTGGCACATCTTGTGGATGTGCCATTTCTGGGTTCACTGACGGCTGATATTATTAGCCTCTGAGGGGGCCAGGATCCATATCATTAATATCAGCTCACAGCTGTCTGTTTAGCCTTTGCTGGTTAGGGGGATCCTACATCAATTTTTTTCTAGGGTCCCCCTATAATTTAACCAGTAAAGGCTAAGCAAACAGCTGTGAGCTGTTATTAATAGCCAGGGAACATCTTTGGCTAATGGCTCCTTCCCCAGATAGTAATATCATCCCCCAGCATTTTTGCTGCGTTTTTTGCCTGTGTTTCTTCAATGCATTTCATGGTTGAAAACGCACAGAGAATTGACATGTTGATTATTTTCTGCACCAAATCTGCAAGTCAAAAATACTCAACGTGTGCATGACACTTCACGTTTCTCATTCACTTTGCTGCACAGTTTTTGGTGCGTTTTTTGCATGCATTTTTTCCATGCGTTTTTTTTAATCGTTTTTGAAAAGTAATGAATGCTTCTTGGAGATAATTAAAGATATTTGAAAGAAGAAATGTGGGACATCACTCATACTCAAATGCGAGAAAAACAGACAAGTGCAATCCGTTAAAAAATCAGATTGCACTCTGACTAATGTTATTGTATGAGTGACGTCTCACTTGCGATTTCTCAGCTGAAATCAGACAGAGAAAAAAATCGCAGAATGCTGCGTATTGCCGCGGATCTCAGACGAGACTCGCCAATGCAAGTCAATGGGTGCGTGAAAAAAATTAAACGGCACTCAGACCATGCGATTACTATCAGATTTTCACTCACCCATCTCCTTGAAACCCGACAATTCATCATCCGCATACTGTAAACTCACAGCGGTACCCAACATTATAGAATAGATCATCACTGTCCCCATTGGGGCTCTCACAATCTATATTCCCTATCAGTATATAGCTGCCATCACTGGTGTGAAGCTGCCAGGATTGCTGGATCTGATCAGCTTCAGGGCCCCTGTGCTCCTCCAATGTAGGTAAAGGTAAAGCAGCTTCTGCTCAAAGAGCTGAGACTGTGCTGCTTGTCTGAGCTGTCCATCTTCAGGAGTGCACCACCCCTGTCTACCCAGAAGCCAGATGCAGGCAGGGGAGCGGTGTGCTCCTGAAGAAAGAAGATTAGGCAACATTTTATAATGGATCTGTGGAACAAATTTTATCTTCTCACCTAAAAAATATAACTAATCTTCCTAGTATAAAAACCCCATTCTCATAAACCTTAAGCTATTTGAAATTATGGGTAGTATTATGTTCCAAACCCCCATCCAGTAGCCAGAGAAGAGAGTATTTGTCTCTCTCTAGAGGACATGATATATTAATGCGTCACATGGCAGCTCACTGATGGCATCTGAGAAGCAGGACGCCATATTTTTCCCAAAATGAACAAGTGAAATAAGTTGTAGATGAAGCCGTCATTGGGATGTATTTACGGGATTAAGTCATATTAGCAGAGAAGGAATATACTGTAATGTGAAACAATTATCTGTTATATTATAGGGCAAGGAGGATTTTTTCCCCAGATCTGATACATTACCAAGACATCCCATAGATAGATTAGGTTTTTAAAGAAAGCAGACTTTTTTTTTTCTAATCCTGTCCAATCACTGCATCTCTTACATTTCAGGGCTCAGTCAGATGTCTCGTTTGATTTTCATCTGTGTTTTTCATGGAGAGAGCTCATTCCTATCGTAGTCTATGGAGCTTTTCACAAGTCTGATTAAGAAGCTTGTGAAACCTCCATCAGCTTCTCTTTTTTACTATAAAAATAACGGATTAAGCTCTGACCAAACTCTGATGGTAAAAAATGACTCTGATCAAACTTCCATGAAACTCTGATAAAAAAAAGCGCTGATGAAAATCAGTTCACTGGATCTTGGGAAAAATTACTGATGTCTGAATGAACCCTTAGAGTCCGTTCAGATGTCCGCTTTACACGTACGAGTTCTGTGTTTTTCACGTATATATCTCATACACAGTGTATACTACAAGGCTGGTCACATGCCAAATTTTTTGGCAGACAAGACAGATGCATTATTGATCCAAATGTTGGATTAAAATCAGCATTGCAAGTCTCTGGGTTCATGAAAAATTTGGACAGCACTCTGCTTTCTGAGTACTGTTCATTTTGTGACAGACTGCTAGGTAGGAGAATGTGGATAAACTTTATTTTTCTCTTTCTCATACAAGAAAAATTGATGAAACGTGGACCAAGCTTGGGTGAAGCTTTTATGAAAATCCAATGAAACTATAAAAAAAACCTGTCACATCCAGGGAGGAAACGCAGCTCCCACCACTGTTACCACTTTGTAACAGATGACACCTGAGAGATCACACAGATGACACAGCCATTAACAAGGGAACGCAACTCCTCTGCCTCAAATCATCAGGACAATTATGCAATTAAATGAAGAGAAGTGAAAGAGGCTGCGGCTGCTTCCCCTACCAGGCCGGTTATTGGGGAACTCACAGTGAGCGAATGGTATATACACCTCCAATGTCAATGCATGGAAAATATATATACCTCGGTACAGTCGCTGCCAGCTCCCCAATAACAAAAACAACTACTATCTGTCATCACCAATCATTTATGCAGGCCGATTGGACACCCGTTACAGGTAGTATATGGTTTGAGGAGTGCAGTTTACAGAGCAAGAAGAACAGAGCTATTAAGTTGTATATATTTAATTCAGAAGGATGTTCAATTTTTATAAAAAAATCTACAAAGATTACACAAAATGGGAACAAAGCTATACGATATATACAATTACATAAAATAAAATGGAATAACAAAAGAGAATTACTAAACCTGATATCACAGAAATGGCTCAGAGCTTAGTGGAAGAAAGGCATCGGATTGGAAAACAGAAAGAACCTACAGCAAGCTGTACCTTCCAAGTACTGAAAAAGTACAAAAATCCAAATACTGCTTTTTATTAGCTCAAGGTTACACCCACATACCTCCCCTTGATGACCACATGTACGGACTTTCTGTGGGATGTGCTCAGCCCTTCAGAATTTCATGAGATTCCCAATTTACCGTATATCTTCACCCCTGGAGGTTCCAGGGGGTCGATATTGTCGTCATATTTGTTATTGTAACATCCCTGGCAGCGTGCTGGCATGGCTTACCACCTCCCACCATGCAAGACCGCTATCTTACCTATCAGTCCAGGCAGCACACTTTGCTCCAGTACCTGCTGTGTGCATGTCTCTTGTCTGATAGCTTAGGGCGGCGACGCGGTTGCTGCCTGTTTCTTATAGTTACTGTGTGCACAGTCATAATGCGTCCCCAGCCTATTGCTGTGAGTCACTGGATACTTAAACCCCCTCCACCCAGTAGGAGGTGCCTGAGCAACACTTTCATTCAGTGTGTTCTGTGAAAGTGAGTTGCCAGGTCCTGCCCTGTATCTTGTCTGTTTCTGCCACCCTGGGGGCTGTATACCCAGGCCTGTTACCTGTATCTGTGACTTCTAGTCCGTTCCACCACCCTGGGGGCTGAGTTCCCAGGCTCGTTCTTGTATCTTATTTCTGTCTGAACAGTGTCCTAGCCCGTTACTTGTTTGTCTCTATGTCCGTATCTTCCCTTTTCCTGCAGTGTCTGAACCTGCACCTAACTCCAACTCGTTGTCTCTGTATTTCTGTTTGTGAGATTAGTGTCCACTCGCTACTTCATTGTAAGTACCTTGTGTGTATTTGCTCTGCTCTGCTTGTCTACCGCACTTGCGGGTTTTGCTCTGCTCTGCTTGTTTACCGCACCTGCGGGTTTTGCTCTGCTCTGCTTATCTACCGCATCTGCGGATTTTGCTCTGCTCTGCTTGTCTACCGCACCTGCGGGTTTTGCTCTGCTCTGCTTGTCTACCGCACCTGCGGGTTTTGCTCTGCTCTGCTTGTTTACCGCACCTGCGGGTTTTGCTCTGCTCTGCTTGTTTACCGCACCTGTGGGTTTTGCTCTGCTCTGCTTGTCTACCGCACCTGCGTGTTTTGTTCTGCTCTGCTTGTTTACCGCACCTGCGGGTTTTGCTCTGCTCTGCTTGTCTACCGCACTTGCGGGTTTTGCTCTGCACTGCTTGTCTACCGCACCTGCGGGTTTTGCTCTGCTCTGCTTGTTTACCGCACCTGCGGGTTTTGCTCTGCTCTGCTTGTCTACCGCACCTGCGGGTTTTGCTCTGTTCTGCTTGTCTACCGCACCTGCGGCTCTGTTCCTGTATCCCAGTCTGTACTGGTGCCTATCCTGCCTGCGTTTCTACCTGCCAGTACCCACCTGTCTGTATTCCAGCCGTGCCTGCCAGTTCCCACCAGTCTGCGTACCAGCCGTGCCTGTCAATACCCACCTGTCTGCTTTCCAGCCGTGCCTACCAGTACCCACCTGTCTGTATGTCGGTCTAACCTGCCTGTTCCTGCATTCCCCAGTGTGGGTCAACAGCTGTGACCGGGGTCTGACCTGGAGTAGCACCTGGTCCCTCTGCTCGGTTCCTTCCTGGTTCACGGAGTCGACTGAGCTGCTGTGTGACCTTGGTCGGACCAAGTTGATACTTAGTCACGCCCCTCCAGGCACTCCTCGGTTCATGGTCCAGTGGGATCACTAATCACGCTCACGCCAGTCAGTCCGGGCATGTACGTAACAGTTATTACACTTTTACCTTCATATAGTGATCAAACATGACCTGGATAGCATCAGCTATAGGCTATAGTTTGAGAAGTTCTAATAGCCTTAACGTGATGTGAGTGAATGCGTACTATTCATCCCTTTGCTACAACACTGAAAATCTATCTCCCATAAATATCGAAATGATCAAAACTCAATATTCATGTCTGGACAACGGAGACAAAAATCTAGAACACTCTCAGAAAAATCCTTTGATGAGAGGTAGACTTACCTCTGAAGGTGTTAGATTTTTAGCTTCTCTGATTCTTGAATATACAAATCTTAGACTATAATAATAATAATAATTTTTATTTATATAGCGCCAACATATTCCGCAGCACTTTACAATTAAGTAGGGACATGTACAGGAAATATAAACAATACAATGTATCACATTTCAACAGTTACAGGAGGAGTGAGGGCCCTGCTCGCAAGCTTACAATCTACATGGAAATGGGGGGGACACAATAGGTAGAACATGGTCATCAGCCAGTATCTGTCTAAGAGCAGGTACCGTGTGGTATTTGGTGCATGGAGGATGTGGAGACAGATAAATAGGCCGGAGCAGATTAAGATTAACATTTAGGAGGGGACAGGGGAGAGTTAGGTTGGTGAGTTGAGGTGATAGACTTGTCTAAACAGATGTGTTTTTAAAGCATGTTTGAAGACATGGGGGCTAGATATTAGTTGGATTGTTTGGGGCAGTGCATTCCAGAAAACTGGCGCGGCACAAGAGAAGTCTTGGAGATGGAGGTGTGAGGTTCGGATTAAGGAGGACGTTAGTCTTAGATCAGTTGCAGAACAGAGGGCACGGGAGGGGTGATAGACAGAAATGAAGGATTAGATATAGGGCGAGGCAGAACTGTGGAGAGCTTTGTGGGTGAGAGAGATGAGTTAGTATTGTATTTTGTGGTGAATGGGTAACCAGTTCAATGACACAAAGTAGAGGCGTCGGTGAAGCGGCCTGATAGAAATACGACCCTGGCTGCCGCATTCAGGACAGATTGGAGAGGAGAGAGTTTGTTTAGAGGAAGATAAATTAGAAGAGAGTTGCAGTAGCCCAGACAAGAGTGAATAAGAGCAACAGTAAGAGTTTTTGCAGTATCAAAGGTGAGAAAAGGTTGGATTCTGGAGATGTTTTTAAGGTGCAGGTGACATGAGCGAGTGAGTGATTGTATAGGGGGAATAAAGGAAAGTTGTGTGTCAAATATGACTCCAAGACTTCGAGCTTGCTGCTTGGGAGATGTGGTGGCACCACCCAAGGAAATTGCAATGTCAGGTATAGGTAGGTTAGTAGAAGGAGGAAGAACAAGGAGTTCAGTTTTTGGAGAGATTCAGTTTCAGATAGAGGGAAGACATGATGTTGGAGACAGCGGACAGACAATCACTGGTATTTTCTATTAGAGTGGGGGTGATGTCAGGTGAAGAGGTGTATAGTTAGGTGTCATCAGCACAGAGATGATACTGGAAACCAAATCTGCTGATGGTTTGTTGTCCAATAGGGGCAGTATACAAGGTGAAGAGGAGGGGACCTAGGACTGATCCTTGTGGAACCCCGATAGTAAGGGGAAGATTAGAGGAAGAAGAGCCGGCAAAAGATACCGTGAAGGAGCGGTCAGAGAGATAGGAGGAGAACCAGGAGAGAGCGATGTCCTTGAGACAGAGTGGAGCATATTGAGGAGGAGCTGCTTGATCCCGTGTCAAAAGCGGCAGAGAGATCCAGGAGAAACAGCAGGGAGTAGTGACCATTAGATTTAGCTGTTAGTAGATCATTAGAGACTTTAGTGAGGGCAGTTTCAGTAGAGTGTGAGGAGCGGAAACTGTATTGTAAAGGGTCGAGAAGAGAGTTATCTGAGAGATAGCGGATTAGACAGGAGTGAACCAAGCGTTCCAGGAGTTTAGAGATGAAGGTAAGCTTAGAGACCGGTCTGTAGTTAGCAGTGCAGTTCTGGTCCAGGGATGGCTTTAGAAGTAAAGGGCTTATGATGGCATGTTTGAATGAAGAGGGAAAGATACCCGAAGAAAGAGAGAGATTAAATATTTTAGATAGGTGGGCAGTGACAGCTGGGGAAAGGAACTGAAGGAGTTGTGAGGGAATAGGGTCACTGTTGCAGGTTGTAGGGCGAGAAGAAGAGAGGAGTCTGGTCACTTCTTCTTCTGTGACTGGCTTGAAGATGGTGTCACGCAAGGTGTGGGAAAGACTTAGTGCAACACAAAGGGAAGAGGGAAAGGGAGCCCAGACTCTAGGGAGGAAATGGAGACCTCCTAGGTTGATCTAGTGTCACCCTGTCTCCCCTAACGTGTATTGGCTCTTCACCAATCGCCACACGCATGCCTCACCCTGTCTTTCCCTTGCGTATGACAAGGGCTAGGGAATGGAGGAGATGAGCACTAGTCAATCTCCACTAGACAACAGGGACGGACAAACGGTGGACAAATTGCTTAGCTTTAGACGAACTCCAGACAAATGCGCACATGTCCTCAAGCTCCAGAGAGGACGAAGTACTGCTCTTGCTACAGCTTTGACAGGTAGTAATGAATATCGCCGGCACCTCCCTCTGAAACACAGCAGGTATTTATACACCCAGGCAATTTGTTAATTAGCCAGATGGAGGTAGCCGCTGGGTCCTAGAGACAGCCTCTAAGAAGATGTCTGTAATGCCAAATGTAGAGATCTCCTGCAACCAACTGCAGGGCGACTGTATGTCACCTCTGACACACCCGTGACAGTATCCCCTCCTCTACTAGTGGCCTCCGGACACTCAGAACCGGGTTTCTCAGGATAAGAGGTGTGGAATGAGCGAACCAATCTGGGAGCGTTCACCTCTGACGCTGAAATCCATATCCTCTCCTCTGGACCATAGCCTTTCCAGTGCACCAAATATTGTAGAGAACGACATTGGAGACGAGAATCGACAATCCTCAAAATCTGGAACTCCAAATTACCATCAACCATTACTGGGGGCGGTGGTAGAGATGAGGGCTCAAGAAGTTCCACATATGTTTTGAGAAAGGACCTGTGGAACACGTTGTGGACCTTAAGGGCCTGAGGAAGTTCAAGACGAAATGCTGCTAGGTTAATGACTGCGGTTATTTTGTAGGGACCAAAAATCCTAGATCCCAGCTTCCAAGAAGGAACTTTCAATCTTATATTCCTGGTAGACAACCACACAAAGTCATTCACATTCAGGTCCGGACCTGGCAAGCATTTTCTGTCAGCCATACATTTATACCTGTCTCCCATGATCATTAAATATCTCAGAACACCCTGCCATACCGAGGAGAGCGACGAAGCAAACCGTTCCTCCTCAGAAACTCCTGAAGCTCCTCCCCCACTAAAGGTACCAAACTGTGGGTGATAACGGTATGCACCGAAGAACGGTGACCTGTCAGTGGATTCTTGACGATGATTATTAATGGCAAATTCTGCTAGCGGTAAGTAGGATGCTCAATCCTCCTGATTTTTGGAGATGAAACACCTGAGGTAGGTCTCCAAATTCTGATTAGAGATAGATGCTGGGAAAGGAAGTTGTTTCTGAGCTCTCTGGAGTCACAACAAACCATTAGTATGGATAAAAATGTAGGTGTATTGTCTAAGCGTTTCAGAGTCCATCGACTCCTTCCTCAAGACAACCATACATTATTAGAGATCTCCTGCAACCAACTGCAGGGCGACTGTCTGTCACCTCTGACACACCCGTGACAGATGGAAAGTGAACTTGAGGTGCGGGAGGGAAGGGGATCCAGAATCTGAGGGGATTGTGCAAAAATGTCTTGACAGATATAATTGATTTTTTGTAGGAAATAAGTATTATGGGAAAAAGACTCTGTCTTTTTCAAATAATAGACCTCTTTGGTATTTACTAGAGATGAGTGAACACTAAAATGCTCGGATGCTCGTTACTCAAATCAAGCAATTTATAATGCTCAGGTGCTCGTTTCGCGTAACGAGTATAATGGAAGTCAATGGGAAATCCAAGCATTTTTCCGGCAGACCCTATAAGGAGGTCTGGGGGGCAGTGAAAATGTTGAAAACCATGGAAAAAGTGCTGAGTAGAACAGCATGGAGAAGACCACTGGAAGCATCTCTGACTCCAAGATCACTGCTGAGAACAATGGTGTCACACTTGTACTCCACCAGCTGTAGTGCCTCAATCAAATATTGGGAACAAAGTGTAGTTGTGTTACTCCTACACTCAAAAAATCCATGCACACAGTGCAAAGCCTTACAATAATTGCAAGCATGATAATTCATACACCCTTAAAGGCACCAACTGTAGTGACTCATAAAAAAAATTAAGAAAGTGTAGCTGTGGTACTTCTATACTCATAAAGGCTTTGCACAAATTGCAAAGCCAAGAAAAAATTATAAGTAGGGTCATCCAGTCATCCATAGACCTTAGAAGGCAACAAATGGCTGGCCTCATTGCTGACCGCATTGCTGTCATCTGGTGGTTTGGAAAAGTCAGGTCTAATCCAAGCTTTGTTTATTGTTATCAGAGTGAGCCTGTCAGCACTTTCTGTTGACAGGTGAAAGTGCCTGTCTATTATGACATCCCTCAGTGGCACTAAAAACCTGCTCAGACAAGATGCTGGCAGCAGGGCAGCACAACACCTCTAAGGCATATAGGGACAACTCATTCCAGGTATCCAGGATTGAGACCCAATAGCTGAATGTCACAGAGGAATTAGGGTGTATGCTGGTTTTGTCAGCCAGGTATTGCTTGACCATCTTTAAAAACTTTTCCCTCCGTGTTAAAATAACCCCACTATCAAGGCATGGACGTTGGGAGGGTGTCATGAAATTGGCACATGCCTTTGACAGTATACCCCTGCCTCTGCTGTGTGTCTCCCTTGCTTCTCCTCCTTGGTTGGCCAAGGAAGCTTTCCCACTGCTGCTAACCTTGACTGGTGGGAATTTTTTCAACATATTTTCCACAATGGCATTCTGGTATAACACCATTTTAGAAGACCTCTCTTCATCAGGAAGAAAAGATGCAAAGTTCTGCTTGTAGCGTGGGTTTAGGCGGCTGAACAACCAGTACTCTTTTTTGGCCAAGATGAATGTAACACGAGGGTCACAAGAAAGGCAGCGGTACATAAAGTCTGGCATATGTAACAAGATCCCTACAGCCAACACTTCCCTGTCTTCACCATGATGACTACTCTCCATCTTCTCCTCCTCCATCTCTTCCTCCTCTTTCCCCTCATCAGACTATCCACGTAGGAGCTTGTGTGGGTACTAGCCTCTTTTGGCTATTAGTCAGCTCCTGTTCATCCTCCTCTTTTTCAGCCTCCACTTCCTCATTGTTAGCCAATCTGTGCCGCACAGAGGAAATGAAGCTGGGCAGTATCTGCCTGTCTCATATCTTCCCCCATGTCCACCTGGTCCGCATGCAAAGATTCATGTTTAATTGTCAGCAGCAACTGTTTAATTAGGCACAGAAGCAGGATCGTTGCGCTGATGATGGCATCATTGTCTCTCACCATCTTTGTGGAGTCCTCAAAGTTTTGGAGAACCTCACAAATGTCAGACTTCCACGCCCACTCTTCAGTTGTTATGTGCGGAGGTTGACCAGAATACAAACGGCGTGTTAGAGCAGGTATCCCGCAACTGGCCTTTGCTGCTCAAAAAGTCTTACCAGCATGTGTAGTAGAAGAAAAAAAGCCTTCAGGAGAATTCTTGCAGGATGTGTCAAAGATTAGGAGAGATTGCCATCTGCTGGTCAGACACAATCAAACAGAACCAAAATGTGTTAGGAAAGTTGAAGGGGGAGCAGATTCCTGAATATAAAAGTCCAGCGCGCCAAGCCTGAGGCAGGATTGGCGCCAAGCTGTAGAGAGGAGCAGACGCGCTCTGTACATGCTGTGAAGCCTAGCGTAGCAGGCCTGAGCCAGAGGCCTGCGATACATAACAGCCGGACACCAGTGGATAAACTCCGGATTCCCCACAGAGGTTCCTTGAGTGCTGCGCCTGCTGAGGAGAGTTGGGACCTGCTTGTGGTGCTGAGTGAGTTCGCAGGACCCGACGTCGCCCTACAACAGAGGAGGTCTAGATCCCCCTACCCAAGGCTTGAGATACTGCCTCCAACGGCCAAGCAGAGAGGAGCTGTGAGAAGGCTGTGCCAGGAGAGTCATGCCAGCGGAAGCAGAGGAGCTGCACAAGTGAACTTGGTCATCGCTTTCACTGTTCACCTACGGTACCAGGGGCAGTTGGGTTTAGGATCTCAGGTTGGGAGGGGACCGGTTGTGGTGGGAGAATCTAAACTTGATTTGATTGACTTTGTCCGGAAAAGACTTGCGGCCTAGGGGGAATCACCGCAGACCCCCGCTAAGGCCATATACAGAGTTAAATAACTAACGTGGTGACTCCCACGATTGGGTGCATCACAGTACCTTGACTTTGAATTATTACTTCAAATTACTATTTGTTATCCCTGTTACTATTCCCTTGTTTAGAACACCTGTTACATATACTGTATATAGATAAACTGTTTATATCCATCCCTGACTGTCCTCGCCTTGTGTGTCTGTGCGTTGCATTCTGTGACCTGCATTACACATGTGCAGTGTGTAACTCCAGCGCATGTTCAAGTCGCACACCAGTCAGTGATCTGGCCCTTGCATGCGCTGCTGCAGCATTGCCTGAGCAACGGCAACTGTAGCTGACTTGTGGAAATGGGTGCTGACGCAGCATACCTTGACTAGAAGCTTTGGCAAATATGGGTAGGTTTTCAGAAACCATTGAACTACCAAGTTCAGCACGTGGGTCAAGCATGGTACCTTTGTGAGCTTGCCAAGCTTCACATCAGCCACCAGGTTACGCCCATTATCACACATGACCATGCCTGGTTGGAGGCTCAGCGTCGAGAGCCACAAATCTGTTTGGTCTGTTATTCCTTTCAATAACGCTTCCGTGGTGTGCGGTTTGTCTCCTAGACAAATTAGCTTCAGCAGAATCTGTTGCCGCTTCACTGAGGCAGTGCTGCAGAGCTTCTAGTTGATGATAGCACATTGGAGATGGAGGATGAGGAGGAGCAGGAGGGGGTGCAGGAACTGGTGTAGGAGGTGGAGGAAACCCTGATAGAAGGAGGGCCAGCAATCCTCGGCATCGGTAGCACATGTGCTGTGCCAGGTTGGGACTTGGCCTTCACAATGTTCACCCAGTGTGCCGTCAGGGAAATGTAGCGTTCCTGGCCATAAGCGCTTGTCCATATGTCGGTCGTTAAGTGGAAAATCCCAGTAACCGCGTTGATAAAGGCACGGATGATATTCATGGACACATGCTGGTACAAGGTGAGGACCCCACAACAGGAGAAATAGTGGCAGCTGGGGACCAAGTACTGAGGGACCAAATTTGTACACCTGTAGCAGGCCAATTTTGTTTTTTATTTCAAGCCCAAAAAAATTGCCACAAACCAAATTCTAGAGTATATGTGACAATATGCAGCGGCATGCTATTCCATCCGGTTTGTGTTTAGTTGGACCATCATTTATTTTTCAACAGGACAATGACCCCAAACACACCTCCAGGCTGTGTAAGGGCTATTTGACCAAGAAGGAGAGTGATGGGGTGCTACGCCAGATGACCTGGCCTCCACATTCACCAGACCTGAGCCCAATCGAGATGGTTTGGGGTGAGCTGGACCGCAGAGTGAAGGCAAAAGGGCCAACAAGTGCTAAGCATCTCTGGGAACTCCTTCAAGATTGTTGGAAGACCATTTCCGGTGACTACCTCTTGAAGCTCATCAAGAGAATGCCAAGAGTGTGCAAAGCAGTCGTCAAAGCAAAAGGTGGCTACTTTGAAGAACCTAGAATATAAGACATATTTTCAGTAGTTTCACACTTTTTTGTTAAGTATATAATTCCACATGTGTTAATTCATAGTTTTGATGCCTTCAGTGTGAATGCACAATTTTCATAGTCATGAAAATACAGAAAAATCTTTAAATGAGAAGGTGTGTCCAAACTTTTGGTCTGTACTGTATATATACATAAATATATATGTATATGATAGATATATATACAGATAGATATATACACAAATTCAGAAATATATATACATAGTTATAAATATGTGAATGAGATATATATTCTGTGTTTTGCACGTGTTGCTTACTGTACATGTAATTTATTGTGAAATTAAAGATTTTTATAAAAAAAAATGGCATGGGGTCCCCCATAATTTTATTTACTAGCAGAGGGAAAGCAGACAGCTGGGGCTGATGTTTGTAGCCTGGGAAGAGAGTAATACCCATGGAGCTTCACAGGCTAATAATATAAGTCCCCAGCTGTATACCTAGCCTTTACTGGCTATTAAAATGGGGAACCCCCAATTTTTTTTATGTGGGGTCCCCCTATTTTAACAGCCAGCAAAGGCTAGGCAGACAGCTGGGGGCTGATATTAATAGCCTAGGAAGAGGCCTTGAATATTGGCCCCCTCCCAGACTACAAATATCAACTCTTAGCCGCCCCAGAAATGGCGCATCCATAAAATGTGCCAATTCTGGCACTTAGCCTCCGCTCTGCCCACTGCCCTGTGGTGGTGGCAAGTGGGGTTATGGGGTTGGGGTTGATGTCAGCGTATATTGGCAGCTGACATCAAGCCCGGGTTAGTAATGGAGAGGCATCCATAAGAAGTATTTCAGGTATCTTGAAATTGTACCCAAGGTTGAGCCAGACTTGTGCAAGTCCACAATTCTCTTCCTGATATCTTGGCTGATTTCTTTAGACTTTCCCATGATGCTACTCAAAGAAGCAATGTGTTTCAGGTGTGCATTAAAATACATCCACAGGTGTGTCTCTAATTAACTCAGATGTTGCCAAAAAAAAACAGAAGCTTCCAAACACATGACATCATCATATGGGCAGTCCAGAATTGTTTAAAGGCATAGTAATCTTAGTGTATGTAAACTTTTGACTTTGCAGTAAGTAATAAAAATGCCATAAAACATTCTCTCTCTTTCATTATTCTGGCATTTGACTAATATTAAAAATTATGGTAATCCTAATTGACCTAAAACGGGAAAGGTTTATTCTGATTTCATGCCAGATATTGAGAAAAACATGCACGTGTCTTTTTATATAGTTTATGTAAACTTCTGGTTTCAACTGTATCTATTATATATATATATATATATATATATATATATATATATATATATATATAATTAGATATGTAGTGAAGAATATTGCCATAGCAAACTATGTGTAAATAACCTAGACAACTCCCCTATGTAAAAGCCCATGTTAAAATCGCAGTGTAATCGGATTGCATACGCATGGCAATCGGATGTAAATCAGATGCTAGGTTAGAAAGTCACATAGCACTCGCATGAAAATCGCATGACACTCGCATTGCACTTGTCCGTTTTTTCCGTTCCGATATCGGAACGTTTTTCTTCTCACATATGGGTATGAGGCCTTACCCTCCCACCCTTATACACACATACACACATTCTCAACCTTAGAAGTAACATGACTTTGTGTTAGGGGAGAATTATCAATTGCAGATACTTGAATAGGATGACCAAGTTTTTCACGTAAAACTCCCTTCTTGGACTCTCTGCAGGCCCCAATTTGCATGGATTCACCTGTCTCAATAGGATGAGAGGGAGTAAACACAGAGACAGTGTCAAATGTGTCCTTATCCCAAAGACGTTGATCCAGGCGTACCACCAGAAACATGACTTCATCCTGGAACAATAGAGAGGTAGTATAAACCATCATATCAAGTATTTTACTAGAGAGAGACCCTGGCAGAATTGACTGCAGAGAGCTGTGTTATTCCAGGAGGTCTCCACTGCCCAGCATCTGAACTCAGGGCAGTAGTCCTCCACTTTGCGATTTCTCTGAACCAACCTACGGTTCATTGATTCAGCAACCGCATTTTTTCTGGGTCATCATAAATGAGCCCTAGAGCAAAGAAACAAGTGTCAACAGAGGAAAACAATGGAGAATCCTCAAGCAAAGAAAATGCCCAAGCCTAAGGGTCTCCACAAAGCTATGATAAAACAATACCCATGTGTTGACTCTCTCCACCGGACGAGGTAAAAAGATGAAAATACAATACACATAAAACAAAAAAGATGGAAAACTTACTTAAGTTCCCATCAAAATAGTCCAGTAATTTTACCTTAGGATCAGATGACTGATTAGGGTGGAGTAGAGCCTGTGGAGCGGTGGAAAATGCAAGCTTTCGTTGCTGCTTGATGTCTGCCACTTCCAAAGACTAAGTCCACAATTGGGCAGTCAGAGCGCCCATGATGATTTCTTGGCACACAACAAATGGAGTGGGCTAATGATAATGTTATGACTGCCAAAGCACATTCACATGGGTAACATACAAACCAGGAAGACAAATATCTAAACCTGTTAGGACCCTGTTTAGACTATAAAAAAACCTTCTCTGATCATGGCCTGTCTGTGCCTGAACCCAGATGTTGGCATCCTTAGGTAGCGCAATGGCGCACCCACTTGATAGTGGCTTACTCTGTATTTCTTTAGCAGCTGCTAGGACCACTAGAGAAGCAGTTCCCTAGGGAGAAACAGAATCACACACAAAGCAACAGCAAACAACACAAACTACATGTCACGCTGTCTCAGCGTACAGGGGGGTCAGGGGCCTGAGCTGACCCTAGACGGGGGCCCTGACTAATCCCTCAACCTGGAGGTACTGTTAATGGTACAGAGGTCCAGGCCACCAGCGTAACCCTAAACTCCTGAATATCCCTGAACCTAAGTAATCTAGTCCTGAGAAGGACCCCGATCACAACAATGGGGAACAGGATAGAAAATGCCCAAAACACAGTACTAGACAAACGAGACAGTACAAGGGGAAAACCAAAAACCACCTTGCATACAAAAACTAACACCACAATTACAGAGGGAACAGCAACAGGTTAGGAGATAAATGATAAAGGGAGGAAGGGAACAAACCACACCGCATACTCCTCGCTCCGAACTCCACCAAACAACGATCCACTCTGAAGGTCTGCAAGAAATGCTTTCACCGACAACTTCCCTATCAGACCAGCAGGTATTTGAAGGAATCCCAATACTGCAGCATTAACTGCAGCTGGGCGAGGCTGAGCCTCGTCAAGCACAGAGAGAGAGAATTAACTCCCTCACAACCAAAAAACACAAAGCACCAAAAATTCAGCTGCGAGAAGTCAGGCTGTGTAGTCGCGACGATCTTCGTGGCGACACACCAATGACAGTACCCCCCCTTCTACGAGGGGCCTCCGGACCCTCAGGGCCAGGTTTATCCGGGTGAGTCGTGTGGAAGGCCCGAATTAACCGGTCTGCGTTAATATCTGACGCAGGAACCCACATTCTCTCCTCAGGACCATACCCTTTCCAATGAACCAGGTACTGAAGGGACCGGCGACTAAAACGTGAATCGATGACTTTCGATACCTGAAACTCCAAATTTCCATTGACCACCACTGGAGGAGGAGGTAAAGGTGACGGTATCATTGGCGCCACATACCTCTTAAGCAAAGATCTGTGGAACACGTTATGAATTTTAAACGTAGGGGGGAGGTCAAGACGGAATGCCACCGGATTAATTATAGAACTGAGACCTGTACGGCCCGATGAACCTGGGACCCAGTTTCCAGGAGGGAACCTTGAGTTTTATATTCTTGGTAGACAACCATACCCGATCGTTCACACTTAGGTCCGGACCAGACACTCTCCTCCTATCAGCCATACGTTTGTATCGGTTCCCCATAGTACTCAGATTATGCAGTACCCCTCTCCATACTGAAGCGAGTGATGACGAAAATCGTTCCTCCTCAGGAACCCCCGAAGAGCCCCCTCTACTGAAAGTACAAAACTGGGGGTGAAAACCATATGCCCCAAAAAACGGGGACTTACCAGTGGATTCGCTCCGCCTATTATTAAGAGCAAACTCCGCCAGAGGTAAGAAAGAAGCCCAGTCCTCCTGGTTCTCTGACACAAAACACCGGAGATATGTCTCCAAACTCTGGTTCAGACGTTCCATCTGACCATTGGTCTGAGGATGAAAAGCTGATGAGAACGATAAATGCATCCCCCGCCGAGTACAAAAAGCCTTCCAGAATTTGGACACAAACTGAGACCCCCGATCCGACACCACATCGGAGGGTACCCCGTTAAGCCTCACAATCTCTCCAATGAACACCTGCACAAGAGTTTTAGCATTAGGAAGAGCAGGAAGAGCGATAAAATGTGCCATCTTGCTGAACCTGTCTACTACAACGAGTATGACCGTTTTACCCGAGGACGGCGGGAGGTCCGTAATAAAGTCCATAGACAGATGAGTCCAAGGACGCTCCGGGATCTTCAAAGGTAAGAGGGCCCCAGACGGACGGGTATGTGGGGTCTTAGAGCGCGCACAAACCCCACAGGACGCAACAAAAGTTACCACCTCCTTATGTAAGTTAGGCCACCAAAACCGACGCAAGAGGAGATCCACAGTTGCTTTACTCCCTGGGTGTCCTGCCAAAGCTGAGTTATGGTGTGCCTCGATCACCTTTTGTCGCAGCTGATGTGGAACAAACAGTCTCCCTGGAGGTCCAACAGGGGCGTCCCCCTGAGCCTCCAATACCTCCTCCTCAAGCTCAGAGCATACTGCCGACACCACCACCCCCTCTTGAAGGATAGGGACCGGATCATCCGTATTCCCGGCCCCAGGGAAACTACGAGATAAGGCATCCGCCTTCACATTGACCCAGGACGATATGTAACGACAAAATTAAACCTGGTAAAAAACAACGACCACCTGGCTTGTCTGGGATTCAGACGTTTTGCGGACTCCAGATAAAGCAGGTTATTGTGATCAGTGATGACGGTGACCGGATGGACTGCCCCCTCCAAAAAATGGCGCCACTCCTCAAAAGCTAACTTAATAGCCAAGAGTTCCCTATTGCCGACATCGTAATTCCTCTCAGCGGACGACAATTTTTTGGAGAAAAAAGCGCACGGACGCCACTTACCAGGGGACGAACCTTGTGACAAAACTGCTCCCACCCCTACCTCAGAAGCGTCTACCTCTACAATGAACGGCTGTGACGCATCAGGTTGAATGAGTATGGGTGCTGAGGCAAAACATTTTTTCAAGGAGGAGAATGCTTGACAAGCCTTGTCAGACCACCTAGAAAAATCCGTCCCCTTTTTTGTCATGTCTGTGAGAGGTTTAACCATGGATGAGAAATTACGAATGAATTTCCGGTAATAATTAGCAAACCCCAGGAAACGTTGTAGTGCCTTAAGATTCTCTGGCAGATCCCACTCAAGAACTGCCCGCACTTTCCCTGGGTCCATACGAAAACCGGACGCTGACACCAGGAAACCTAAAAACTGGAGTTCCTGTACGGCGAACACACACTTCTCCCATTTGGCATACAGTTTATTATCCCGCAAGATCTGTAACACCTGCCTAACATGCTCCTGATGAGACACAAGATCAGGCGAGTAAATTAAGATGTCATCCAGATATATGACCACAAACTGACCCACCAGGCGGCGAAAAATGTCATTAACAAAGTGTTGGAACACCGCCGGGGCATTAGTCAGACCGAATGGCATGACAAGGTTCTCATAATGCCCCTCCGGAGTGTTAAACGCCGTCTTCCACTCATCCCCCTCCTTTATCCTAATCAGATTGTACGCCCCCCTGAGATCCAACTTAGAGAACCATTTGGCGCCCACGATCTGATTAAAGAGATCGGGGATAGGTGGAAGTGGATACGGATCTCGGACCATAATCCGATTAAGTTCACGGAAATCCAGGCAAGGGCGTAGGCCTCCATCTTTCTTCTTCACAAAGAAGAACCCCGCGGCCACCGGGGAAGATGAAGGTCTAATATGCCTCTTAGCCAGACTCTCAGAAATATAATCCTTCATGGCCTGCCTCTCCGGACCAGATAGGTTATACAACCTAGATTTAGGTAACTTGGCCCCAGGGAGCAATTTTACAGAACAGTCATACACGCGATGAGGAGGTAGTTCCTGACACCCTTTCTCCGAGAATACATCCTCAAAGTCCGCCAGAAATGGAGGTAAGACCCTAGGAGTGACAGCACCGATGACCGTATTCATGCAGTTTTTATTACAGAATTCACTCCATTGGCTTATCTCCCTGGATTGCCAATTAATAACCGGATTATGCTTAGTTAACCAAGGAAGGCCCAACACAATAGGAATGGGAAGACCCTCCAACACGCAACAAGACAACAGTTCTTTATGTATCGCCCCCACTTGAAGATTTACGTTATGCACCACTTGCAAAAAACTTCCCTGACCGAGAGGCCTGGCGTCGATCGAAAATATGGGGATAGGTTTAGCCAACATATTCAATAGCATACCTTGAACCCGGGCAAACCGAGCGTCCACCAGATTAGCCCCGGCCCCACTATCTAGAAGAACAGATATCCTCTCAGTTCTCGTACCCACCACCACCTCCGCCGGTACGAGAAACTGAGACGAACCTAGGGACGAAATACCTACTCCCAGATTGCCGTCCACCACACAACCTGGGATCAATAGTTTTCCGACGACTCTTTACTCTGCAAAGGACGAGATGGACACCCCCCAATAAAATGTCCCTTTCTCCCGCAGAAGAAGCACCTTCCAGTCTTGTGGTGCACCGCCGGTCCCTGACCCCGGAAAGATGTCCCTCCTAACTGCATAGGCTCCTCTGGACTGACCAGGGGAACCTCCATTTGAGGGGACCTTGTAGGAGGTGGAGTCATCCCAGGGGACGGAGTTATCCCGCACTTCTCCCGAAGCCGTCTGTCAGTGCAAATAGCAAGGGCCATAGCGGCTTCTAGTGAAGCGGGAGGGTCATACTGTGCCAACACATCCTTTAATTTGTCAGATAACCCTTGACAAAACTGGCTCCTAAGAGCCGGGTCATTCCACTGGGTGTCCGTGGCCCACCTACGGAACTCCGAACAGAATTCCTCCGCCGGACGATCTCCCTGGTGGATCCTACGTAACTTAGATTCAGCAAGGGAGATCCGATCTGGGTCATCATATACGAGTCCCAGAGCAGCGAAAAACCTATCCACTGACTGGAGAGCCGGGGAGCCCGGGGGAAGAGAGAACGCCCAAGATTGAGGGTCCCCTTGTAGGAGCGAGATGACAATTCCCACCCTTTGCTCCTCACTCCCCGATGACCGAGGCCGCAGCTGAAAGTACAACTTGCATGCCTCCCGGAAAACAAAAAACTTGTCCCGCCCCCCAGTGAACCTGTCAGGGAGAGCTACTTTAGGTTCTGGTCCGGCTTGCTCCAGAGGACACAAAACCTTGGACTTAACGTCCGCCAACTCCATGGACAAACTTTGCAACTGCCGAGCTAGACTGGCTACTGGATCCATGGTGGTTGGAAAAAAAAAATGTATTTATTTATTTTTTTTTTTTGTCGGTCGGTGAAAATGTCACGCTGTCTCAGCATACAGGGAGGTCAGGGGCCTGAGCTGATGCTAGACGGGGGCCCTGACTAATCCCTCAACCTGGAGGTACTGTTAATGGTACAGAGGTCCAGGCCACCAGCGTAACCCTAAACTCCTGAATATCCCTGAACCTAAGTAATCTAGTCCTGAGAAGGACCCCGATCACAACAATGGGGAACAGGATAGAAAATGCCCAAAACACAGTACTAGACAAACGAGACAGTACAAGGGGAAAACCAAAAACCACCTTGCATACAAAAACTAACACCACAATTACAGAGGGAATAACAACAGGTTAGGAGATAAATGATAAAGGGAGGAAGGGAACAAACCACACTGCATACTCCTCGCTCCGAACTCCACCAAACAACGATCCACTCTGAAGGTCTGCAAGAAATGCTTTCACCGACAACTTCCCTATCAGACCAGCAGGTATTTGAAGGAATCCCAATACTGCAGCATTAACTGCAGCTGGGCGAGGCTGAGCCTCGTCAAGCACAGAGAGAGAGAATTAACTCCCTCACAACCAAAAAACACAAAGCACCAAAAACTCAGCTGCGAGAAGTCAGGCTGTGTAGTCGCGACGATCTTCGTGGCGACACACCCATGACACTACAGCACAGTTGGACAGATAAACAGAGTAAATGAAAAACACCTGTTACCAAAAACTGACACAAACAAAATAACAGAACTAGAAAAAAAGGTGTATCAGTTGTCGCTCAGCGGAAAAAGAAACTGACCACAAAACACTGAACCAAGGGTTTAAATCCAGAATCATGACAAACCACAAATTATACACACAAAATTCCAACACTGGCAGAGATTTGATAACAATGGTCTCAGACCACCAGAAAACACTGAAACTTTTGTAACACAAAGGGTTACTCACCGCGATATTTGTTCAGTGGTTCCTCAGAAAGGTCCTTGTAGTCGGCTCACAGAGAGGTCCAGTTAAACATCCAGGGTTTCAAGCAACACGTAATGTCATGGAAACCCCTTTCAAGGAGAGCTAATTTAGGTTGAGATGCAATGGATATCCAGATCTCCCAATGTTGGTCCAATTAAAAGTGATTAATTGGAGACAAGAGCACACACAGCCTGACAATGGTGCAGGGCCGCTTCCATATGAGCAGCCTTTTCTGGGAGTTCCTCTTCTGTAGCATTCAGTTTAGATGAAGGTCTGAGTCAAGACCAAAAATGTTTAACCCTGTAGTGAATGAAAATAAAAAGGAACTTTATTCCATATTGAGTGCCAAGTAGTTTGTTCTATATAATGGTGCAGGGCCAGCGTTTGCACCCGGGCAAGTGCCGGGGCCCTGAGCAAGCGTGGGGGGGCACTTGCCGTCGAGGACCAGGGCCCCGGCACAATAGTTACCTCTCCCCATTCTTTCTCAGGTCCTGTCTCTTACGCATCTTCTGACTGTGTCGTCTCATGTCAGAGGACGCAATGACGTCTTTACAGCAAGCCCTCTGCTGAGCAGTCACAGTGCAGAGAGCGGGAAGACAGCGACACTGAGGAGTCCGGAGCAGATCAGTGGCCAGTGAGGAGAGTATTAGATTTTTTTAATTTTTTATGTATGGAGCAATATATGGGGCCCATTATATATGGAGCAATATATGGGGCCCATTATGTATGGAGTATTATATGGGGCCCATTATATATGGAGCAATATATGGGGTCCATTATTCTGCGTGGAGCAATATATGGGGCCCATTATAAATAGAGCATTATATGGGACCATTAATAGTGATGAGCGAACGTGCTCACCACTACTCGGTACTCGCCCTAGCAGCTCGGTGAGTATTTTTGGGTTGCTCGGGCGGGAGCTCGGGTCCCTGCCCTGCATGTTTTGCACTCTTTAGAGAGCCAATGTACATGCAGGGATTGCTTGCCACACACTGTAATGCTGTAGCCATGTTGGTTGTGGGCATTACAGTGATTAGCTGGCCGCACAGCATCATCATGTCTATATAAGACCTGGTGCCGCTATGCTCGTCAAAGTCTACCCCAGAAACAGGCAGTGTAGGGAGAGGTGCTGCTGAGCTAGGGAGAGATTTGCTTGTTTATAGTTAGTATAGGTATTCCACAACATATATATATATATATCCATCTGAACTAACAGTACTTTTGAGAACTAATCCAGCTGCATATTTTCAGTGGTGAATGTGATAGCAGGAGTTAGGCAGGCAGGTATGTGACAGATTGCAGTGCATGATACAGCACAAGAGGCTCCATTGCACGTTCAACTTCTGACTGATCCTGCTGTGATAAATATTTGTAGACATAGCCCCAGATATCAGGTGCCAGGGCTATTTTTTTTTATCTTAATCCTGATTATTTGCTTAAAAAGCAATCCAGAGTACACCACTTTAGTGCTCAATTTGCTTTTTAGCACTGCAGAATGCAGCCAGATCTTTTCCATATTACAGCGATAAAAATCCAGAAATTTGAACTGAAAATATTGGCCTCCATTTCCATTTTGTTGCAGTGTGTCAGTCAAGCTATTCAAACGAGGTCACTGTGAAGAATAGTGTTAGTAAACTACATGCCTGCTATTTAAAACCGTGGTTCTCTGTCAGACGTATCACATATAACTGCGTTCCAAAATCAACCATTTCTGGCTTCCATTTCCATTTTGTTGTAGTGTGTCAGTGAAGCTATTCACACGAGAATTCTCTGTGAAGAATAGTGTTAGTAAACTACAGGCCTGCGATTTAAAACCGTAGTTCGCTGTCAGACATATCACATATAACTGCGTTGCAAAATCAGCCATTTCTGGCTTTCATTTCCATTTTGTTGCAGTGTGTTGGTCAAGCTATTCACACGGGTTTTCTGTGAAGAATAGTGTTAGTAAACTACAGGCCTGCTAATTAAAACCGTGGTTCTCTGTCAGACGTATCACATATAACTGCGTTCCAAAATCAGACATTTCTGGCTTCCATTTCCATTTTGTTGCAGTGTGTCGGTCAAGTTATTCACACAAGGTCTCTGTGATGAATAGTATTAATAAACTACAGGCCTGCTATTTAAAATAGTGGTTCTCTGTCAAACGAATCACATATAACTGCGTTCAAAAATCAGCCATTTCTAGTGCATGTGGAAAATACTGTCCTCCATTTAAAATGGGCAAGGTGCATGGCAAGGGACAGGGAAGTGCACGTGATGGTGCATGCATAGGCCGAAGCCATTGGCAAACTGAAATTGTGCCACAACAAACAACCACATCTTGTCGCTCGACCTTCCTGTCCCAATTACTAGGGGACCGCAGAACACCACTATTGAACATAGAGCAGTGTCCAAAGGTTGTTGGATGGATAGCAGATAATGCTTCCAGTCACTTTGCCACCACCACCCTGTCTTCCACACGGTCAAGACTCAGTAACCGTGAATCTGTGAATCTGGACTGCATATTCCTCACTCTGATCCTCCGTCCTCCCACCATGCCAAGTGCCCGGAGACAACTGATCCCACACTTGGACACTCAGAAGAGCTGTTCACTTTTCCATTTGTAGACTCCGGCCTCTCACCTGGCCAGCTTTAAGCAAGTCAAGAGGAGAACGCGTGTAGCGATGCCCAAATATTTGAGCAGCCACGGTCACACGAAGGCAATGGTGGAAAAGTGCAATTACTATCGCAAGAGATGGATGATGATGATGAGACACAACTGACAGAAAGTCAGGAGGAGGATCAGGGTGCGGAAGTGGAAGATGAGATGGTGGATGATATAATAACTGACCCAACCTGGCAGGGTGATATGCAGAGCAAGGACAGCAACACACAGGAGGAGGGAAGCGTAGCACCACAACAGGCAGGAAGAAGCAGTGTGGTGGCCGCAGACACAAGACGAAGTGTTCCCCATAACGCCAACACGACGGAAGTTGCCAGTGCAACTATTAGGTCTTCCCGAGTCTGGTTGTTTTTAAAGACTCAGCAGATAACCCCAAAAAGTCCATTTGCACCACATGCCAGGCCAGCATCAGCAGGGGTAGAAAAACTAGCAGCCTGACCAACACAAGCATGATCAGGCACATGGCAGCAAAGCACCCGACTAAGTGGGCCGAACCCCAGGGTCCAGAAAGTGCGGGTGACACCACTGCTTCTTCCGCTGTTGTGCGTGCATGCCAATCCCCTGTCCATGGCGCATGCGAAGATGCCTCCCACCCTGCACCTGTCGTTGCACACTCTCAACTAGCACCATCAGCAAGCACATCCACATCCTTGTCCCAGCGCAGCGTCCAGTTGTCCATACCCCAGTCCTTTGAACGCAAGCGCAATTACGCAGCCAATGCCCCACAGGCCACACTACTAAATTCACGCATTTCACGAATGCTTGCGCTCGAAATGTTGCCTTTTATAGGCTCATGGAGACGGAAGCTTTCCGCAACCTGATGGCGGCGGCTGTCCTTCGGTGCTCAGTTCCCAGCTGCCACTATTTCTCCCAGTGTGCCGTCCCCGCATTAAATGAGCATGTGTCCCACAACATTAGCCATGCCCTCAACAACGCAGTTACTGGGAAAGTCCACCTTACCATGGACAAGTGGACAAGTGCCTCTGGGCAAGGATGGTACATCTCACTGACGGCACACTGGATTAATATAGTGGATGCCGGGACCCAGTCACACCTTGGGATGGAACACGTCCTCCCGATGCAGAGGATTGCGGGCCCTAGGTCAATCAGGGTTGCCCCCAAATTCTACAACTCCTGCACCTCCTCCTCTTCAGCCTCCATCTCTGAAATGACCACATCAGTCGCAAACTGGAAGCACTGCAGCACTGCCTCAGCCAAACGGCAACAGGCTAATACGCTTAGGTGACAAACCGCACAATGCTGAAGAGATGTGGACAGCTCTGAAAGAGCAGGCAGATCTGTGGCTGACACCGCTGACCCTACAGCCAGGCATGGTTGTGTGTGACAATGGCCGGAACCTGGTGGTCGCTCTGAGGCAAGGCAAGCTCACACATGTACCATGCCTGGCCTATGTGCTTAACCTCGTGGTTCAGCGGTTTCACAAAAGCTACCCGGATCTGCCAGATCTGCTTGTCATAGTATGCCACGTGGGTGCCCATTTTAAAAAGTCAGCTACAGCTTCCGCCGCCCTTTCTGTGCTTCAGCATTTGCAGCTTCCAGATCACTGACTGGTGTGTGATGTCCCCTCGCTTTGGAACTCTACATTGCAGATGTTGGAAAGGATTTGTGAACAGAAGAGGGCAGTTGTTGACTACCCGCATCAACAAGGCCGTCGGTAGTCAGTTCAGACTCCACAAATAAGATCTCAGGAGTGGACATGGATGTCAGACATCTGTGCCATCCTCCAAAACTTTGAGGACTCCACCAAGATGGTGAACGGCGATGACACCATAATTAGTGTCACCATCCCACTTCTCTGTCTTCCAAAAAGCTCTCTGCTCACAATTAAAGAAGATGCATTGCAGGCGGAGCACGATAAGATGGAGCAAGGAACCATATAGGGTGATTCCACACAGCCCAGCCTCATCTCATCCCAACTAGAGATGAGCGTTGTTCTACTCGAACTGTTCGCCAATCTCAAATTCGAGCTGTTTTGGGCGGTGTTCGAGCCGTTCGGCGAACACGAACAATTTGATAAAAATTCAGCTGTTCGAGGTTATGTTCGATAACTGTTCGTGCACCAAAATCATAACTGGATTTTTTCTCAGTAATGATGAAAATTAATGTTAATACGCAGTTTGAGTGTACAGCGGGGTGGGGGGAGGGGCAGGGGATGGATCTCTGCAGGAACAATGAAGATCTCCATTTTTTTTTCTCTTTCCCGCATTTGCAGTGGGGAGGTGCAATCTGTCAGCCTATCAGCAGCGCACACACGGAGCGAAGTGCTTTTTTTCACACAAGCAAGGGCATGTGTCATTGGCAGTGTATGTCACATGTCCTTGCCCTATAAGACCAAGCCATTTTCCCCGTCGCCACCATTTTCTCACTGCTGCAGCTGCGTGTTAGACGGCACCGCTGTTGCTGTGTGCGCTATACCTTGTTAATTTCAAGCCAATTTTCGCACAAATATACAGATAGCTTGGGAGTAGGGAATAGTTGTGATTGCAGTCCTTTTAAGGACTAGGTTACAGCATTTCCTACGACTTTTATCAGGGAGGTCTGTGCTCTTAAATAGATAGGTTGTGGGAGTAAAGACTAATTGTAATTGGAGTCCTTTTCAGGACTAGGTTACATCAGTTCCTATCAGTTTTTGCCAGGCAGGTCTGTGCCAGTGCTGTGCAAGTTTTTTTCACAGCATTTGGCTGAATCTAGCAAAGCTAATCCTTTTTGGCCTATTGCAGAGTGTGTTAGTCAGTGGAGTAGCCTATCTGTGCTGCAAGATATACCACCTGTGTATAGAATACCAATTTTTTTACTGCACCTAGTGAAGTAAAATCTTTTGGGCATAGCATCATTCTATTAGTCCATCTATACTGACCTCCATCAGGTTGCAAATTAAAACTAATTTTTATCTGCATCTACAGTACCTCTGAAAAAATATTTGGGCTTCTAGCTGTGTGTGGGACTTGTTGTATTAGTCCATCTATACTGACCACCATCAGGTTGCAAACTGAATATATTTTTTTCTGCATCTACCTCTGAAAAAATATTTGGGCTTCTAGCTGTGTGTGGGTCTTGTTCTATTAATCCATCTATACTGACCTCCATCAGGTTGCAAACTGAATATAATTTTTTTCTGCATCTAGCTCTGAAAAAATATTTGGCCTTCTAGCAGTGTGTCGGACTTTCTCTATTAGTCCATCTATACTGACCTCCATCAGGTTGCAAATTAAAAATAATTTGTATCTGCATCTACAGTACCTCTGAAAAAATACTTGGGCTTCTAGCTGTGTGTGGGACTTGTTGTATTAGTCCATCTATACTGACCTCCATCAGGTTGCAAATTAAAAATAATTTTTATCTGCATCTACAGTACCTCTTTAAAAATATTGGGCTTCTAGCTGTGTGTGGGACTTGTTGTATTAGTCCATCTATACTGACCTCCATCAGGTTGCAAACTGAATATATTTTTTTCTGCATCTACCTCTGAAAAAATATTTGGGCTTCTAGCTGTGTGTGGGACTTGTTGTATTAGTCCATCTATACTGACCTCCATCAGGTTGCAAATTAAAAATAATTTTTATCTGCATCTACAGTACCTCTTTAAAAATATTTGGGCTTCTAGCTGTGTGTGGGACTTGTTGTATTAGTCCATCTATACTGACCTCCATCAGGTTGCAAACTGAATATATTTTTTTCTGCATCTACCTCTGAAAAAATATTTGGGCTTCTAGCTGTGTGTGGGACTTGTTGTATTAGTCCATCTATACTGACCTCCATCAGGTTGCAAATTAAAAATAATTTGTATCTGCATCTACAGTACCTCTGAAAAAATATTTGGGCTTCTAGCTGTGTGTGGGACTTGTTGTATTAGTCCATCTATACTGACCTCCATCAGGTTGCAAATTAAAACTAATTTTTATCTGCATCTACAGTACCTCTGAAAAAATATTTGGGCTTCTAGCTGTGTGTGGGACTTGTATTAGTCCATCTATACTGACCTCCATCAGGTTGCAAACTGAATATATTTTTTTCTGCATCTACCTCTGAAAAAATATTGGGCTTCTAGCTGTGTGTGGGTCTTGTTCTATTAATCCATCTATACTGACCTCCATCAGGTTGCAAACTGAATATAATTTTTTTCTGCATCTAGCTCTGAAAAAATATTTGGCCTTCTAGCAGTGTGTCGGATTTTCTCTATTAGTCCATCTATACTGATCTCCATCAGGTTGCAAATTAAAAATAATTTTTATCTGCATCTACAGTACCTCTGAAAAAATATTTGGGCTTCTAGCTGTGTGTGGGACTTGTTGTATTAGTCCATCTATACTGACCTCCATCAGGTTGCAAATTAAAAATAATTTTTATCTGCATCTACAGTACCTCTGAAAAAATATTTGGGCTTCTAGCTGTGTGTGGGACTTGTTGTATTAGTCCATCTATACTGACCTCCATCAGGTTGCAAACTGAATATATTTTTTTCTGCATCTACCTCTGAAAAAATATTGGGCTTCTAGCTGTGTGTGGGACTTGTTGTATTAGTCCATCTATACTGACCTCCATCAGGTTGCAAACTGAATATATTTTTTTCTGCATCTACCTCTGAAAAAATATTGGGCTTCTAGCTGTGTGTGGGTCTTGTTCTATTAATCCATCTATACTGACCTCCATCAGGTTGCAAACTGAATATAATTTTTTTCTGCATCTACCTCTGAAAAAATATTTGGCCTTGTAGCAGTGTGTCGGACTTTCTCTATTAGTCCATCTATACTGACCTCCATCAGGTTGCAAATTAAAAATAATTTTTATCTGCATCTACAGTACCTCTGAAAAAATATTTGGGCTTCTAGCTGTGTGTGGGACTTGTTGTATTAGTCCATCTATACTGACCTCCATCAGGTTGCAAATTAAAAATAATTTTTATCTGCATCTACAGTACCTCTGAAAAAATATTTGGGCTTCTAGCTGTGTGTGGGACTTGTTGTATTAGTCCATCTATACTGACCTCCATCAGGTTGCAAACTGAATATATTTTTTTCTGCATCTACCTCTGAAAAAATATTGGGCTTCTAGCTGTGTGTGGGACTTGTTGTATTAGTCCATCTATACTGACCTCCATCAGGTTGCAAACTGAATATATTTTTTTCTGCATCTACCTCTGAAAAAATATTGGGCTTCTAGCTGTGTGTGGGTCTTGTTCTATTAATCCATCTATACAGACCTCCATCAGGTTGCAAACTGAATATAATTTTTTTCTGCATCTACCTCTGAAAAAATATTTGGCCTTGTAGCAGTGTGTCGGACTTTCTCTATTAGTCCATCTATACTGACCTCCATCAGGTTGCAAACTGAATATATTTTTTTCTGCATCTAACCCAGCCAATAGTTTTGGCCTAATACCACAGTTTGGCCACTCAGCTCTGCTCGGTTACCATCCATTGTTTTCTTGTGCAAACAACTCCAGAGTTGTGAATTAGTTAACCACCAAAATAAGTGGAAAAAGGCCTGCTGCTGGTGGAAAGGGGAATAGGCGTGTTGGGAAGGGGAAAAAAGGTTGTGTCCGTGGGGTAGGTGTTAAAGCAACAGTAACATCTGCAGAAGAAAGACCATCTTCCAGCCAAACTAAAATGTCTACTTCTTTTAGCGGACAATGTGATAAGATCCCTTTCTTACGGCCACGCCAATCGCTACAAATTCCAGATGAGGCACAAAAACAGCAGGTGCTTCAACGGATATCAAGTGCTCCTTTAAGTGGGCTCTCCTCCACATCAACTTCAACATCACAAATACTCCAGTCCTCAAAGGTGTCACCCAAATCGCACTTGCTTCCTCACAGCTCCCAAATCTCCAGCTGCCCGTCTGAGTATGAGGTAGAACAGATGGTTGAGTCTGCAGAGCTGTTTACTCATACTATAGCCTGGGAATCAGAGGTCGACTCCAGCGCTTCTGTGAATCCAGACGAGGAAATGATCTGCACTGATGCCCAGAATCTTTATGAGTCGGATCCAGGACCAGACGCAGAAGGTTCTGACCATAATGTAGACCCTCATTCCCAAACTGTAACTCCTGTTGGTGGAGACAATGAGGAAGACGATGATAAGACTCAAATACCTGATTGGAGCGACAACTTTAGTTTTTTGTCAGGGCAGGAACAGGTTGGCTCTGAGGACGACGGGTGTGATAACACACAGGGTGATGATGATGAGGTTGGAGATCCCACTTACTGTCAACCCACAGTCAGCCAAGAGATGAGGTCAGCAGAGGAGGTGGAGGAAGATGCTAGTGACGACGAGGTCAGGTTGCGCCTTCCTGGACAGAGACGTAGTACTGGAAGCACGTCAACAACTGCATCCTCAAACACAACTCTGCCTCTCACCACAAGTCATGGTGGCTCTTCAGGTCGCATGGGTGCTAAGCCTTGCATAGCCTGGGCATTTTTTCAGATCGATAAAGATGACCCAACTCGTGTTATCTGTAACATTTGTCAGCAAAAGCTAAGTAGATGCCAAAAAATACATAGTTTGAGTACTTCATGCATGAACCGGCACATGGACATGAAGCATAAGTTGCAGTGGGAAGCTCAGTGTGCTACAATGCGGCCTAGCCGGCCGGGCCAACCACCGTCTGCCATATCTTGTGCATTCGCGGCCTCTTCATCCTCTGTGACTGGGGGGACAGCAGTCACACCTGTTTTGGGGCGCAGACCTGCCACCTCTTTACCCGCAACAGCCAGCGTGATTGGCAGGTCATCATTTTCTTTGGAGGTGGTAACAGCAGCTGGTGTTGAGCGCTGTCCGACATCGATAGCACCACCTTTGGATCAAGGCAACCTAACATGTCCGCCTGCATCTTCCTCACAGACCGGCAGTTTGCCGGGGACACCCTTATCAACCCCGTCTAAGCACAATAGCCAGCCCTCGGTCCCTCAGATGTGGACAAGTAAAAGACCATTTCCTCCTAGCCATGAGAAAGCTAAGAGGTTGAATTTCACCATCTGCAAGCTCTTGGCTACAGAAATGCTGCCTTTCCGCCTGGTGGACACAGAGGATTTTCGAGACCTTATGTCCGTCGCAGTGCCCCAGTACCAGATGCCCAGTCGGCACTACTTCTCAAAGAAAGGTGTGCCTGCGCTCCACCAGCATGTCGCACACAACATCACCGCTTCTTTGAGAAACTCTGTGTGTGACAGGGTGCATTTCACCACAGACACTTGGACGAGTAGGCATGGACAGGGGCGTTACATGTCGCTTACTGGGCACTGGGTAACTATGGTGACAGCAGGACAAGGGGCTGCTGTCCAAGTCTTGCCGTCCCCACGAGTTGTGCGTCAATCCTCTTTATGTCAAAGTTCCTCCACTGCTTCTGCCTCCTCAACCTCCTCTCGGTCTTCCACCTGCACCCAAAGCCTGTCTGGTCATGCCACAAGCTTTCTAACTGCGCAGAAGTGATCCTGCACACCTCCTTACTATGCTGGCAGTAGGGCTCAACGTCATCAGGCGGTTTTTACATTGAAATGTCTGGGAAATGTGAGTCACACAGCTGAGGAGTTGTGGTCAGCTCTGGAGAACCAATTTCATGAATGGTTGTCTCCACTGGACCTGAAACCAGGGAAGGCCGTGTGCGACAATGCTGCAAACCTGGGTGCGGCCCTTCGCCGGGGCAATGTCACACACGTGCCTTGTATGGCTCACGTGTTGAACCTGGTTGTCCAGCAATTTTTAGCCCACTATCCCAGACTAGATGGCCTTCTGCAGAGGGCACGGTCGCTGTGTGCTCACTTCCGCCGTTCGCATCCCGCAGCTCAGCGACTTACATCTCTACAGAAGTCGTTGGGCCTGCCACTTCACCGGCTAAAATGCGATGTGCCTACCCGGTGGAATTCAACTCTGCACATGTTGCAGCGACTGTGGCAGCACCGACAAGCCCTGGTGCAATACGTTCTGACGTATAGCCTGGGCCAACGAGATTCAGAGGTGGGGCAAATCACGCTGGAGGAGTGGTCTCAGATCAGGGACCTATGCACCCTTCTGCACAGTTTTGAAATGGCGACGAAGATGTTTAGTGCTGACTATGCCATTATCAGCATGACTATTCCGGTGATTTACATGCTGGAGCACATGTTAAACAGAATTCGGAGTCAGGTGGTGGCACAAGAGGAGGTGGAGGAAGTAGAGGAGGAGGAGTTGTATGCGAAAGGGCTAACATCTGCAAGGTCCAGACGGTCGGCAGCACCAAGGCGGCAGGCATGTGAGGGTGGGGGAGATGGTTTTACCAGGGCGCATGGTAGCAGCCAAACTAGTGAGGAAGGTGCAGGAGCCCAGGAAGAAGTGGAGGACGAACTGATGGAAGACTCATCAGATGAGGGAGACCTTGATCACATTTCTGTTGTGCGAGGTTGGGGGGAGAGGACAGAGGAAGGAAGCATGATTGTTACCTCGCCACCAACACAACAGGGACTTGGTGCTCCTGGATGCGCAACACACATGAGTGCCTTCTTGCTGCACTACCTGCAACATGACCCTCGAATTGTGAGAATTAGAAATAATCCTGACTAGTGGGTTGCCACACTGTTAGATCCCCGGTACAAAAGTAAATTTGCAGAAATTATTCCTGCCATAGAAAGGGATGCACGCATGCAGGAGTATCAGCAGAGACTGTTGCAGAATCTTACATGTGCTTTTCCACAAAATACCAGTGGTGCACGTAGTGAATCTCACAGTTCCAACTTGCCAACCGTGGGACCGTCAAGTGTTCAGCACTCAAACCGTAACAGAACCACAGTATCTGGTGGTAACATCAATTTTGCGGAATCATTTCACCACTTTTTTAGCCCATCCTTTGCAAGGCCACAGGAGACAAGAAGTCTGACACATAGTCAACGCCTAGAGACGATGGTACAGGAGTATCTCCAAGTAAACATTGAAGCCACGACTGTGTCACTGGACCCTTGCTCTTTTTGGGCTTCCAATCTGGATAAATGGCCGGAGCTAGCCACTTACGCCTTGGAGATCTTGTCATGCCCCGCAGCCAGTGTTCTGTCTGAACGTGTGTTCAGCGCTGCTGGTGGTGTGCTGACAGATAAGCGCACGCGGCTCTCCACTGATAATGTAGACAGACTCACGTTCATAAAGATGAACAAATCATGGATCCGAAACGACTTTTCTACCCCTGTGTCATCCTGGGGAGAGTAAAAGCTTGATGATTGTTTAAAATCACCCTACCAACCGTTTTAAGCTTTCAAATTACTAATCATGTTTATCTGTATCTTGACTGGAAAATAATTTGGGCTTTGTAGCAGTGTGCAGCACTGATCCTATTAGGCCATCTATAATAAGCTCCACCAGATTTAAAATTAAAAATAATTTTTAGCTGCATCTAGCCCGGAAAATAATTTTGGGGCTCCGAGATGCGCAAGACACATAAGTGCCTTGTTGCTGCACTACCTGCAGCATGACCCTCATATTGTCAGAATTCGAAGTAATCATGACTACTGGGTTGCCACACTCTTAGATCCCCCAAACTTTTCGATCAACCTTTTCATTTTAATAAAGACCAAAAAAATGGTCATTTTTGAAATTATAAGCATTAGCAGGTTGTTAGAAACTGAAATCAAACAGTTTTCAACTCAAAACTTTATTCTAGGTGATGTTACATTTTCACATAGGACCCCTTGTTCGAAAGGAGCTTCTGAACTCTCTCGTCCATTGAATTTGTCAGGTTTTGGATGGTTTCTGCTTCAATTGTTTTGCATGAGGACAGAATACCCTCCCAGAGCTGTTGCTTAGATGTGAACTGCCTCCCGCCATCATAGACACTCCTTTTAATGATGCTCCAAAGGTTCTGAATGGGTTAGAGGTCAGGGGAGCATGGGGGTCACACCATAAGTTTGTCCCCTTTTATGCCCATATCAGCCAGAGATGCAGATGTTTTATGTGCAGCATGAGATGGTGCATTATCATGCAGAAAAATGATCTTGCTGTGAAATACACGGTTCTTCTTCTTGAACCATGGCAGGAAGTGCTGTTTGAGAAAATCCACATACATTATGGAGTTCATCTTTAGCGCCTTCAGGGATCCTAAAGGGGCCGACAATCTCTCTCCCCATGATTCCAGCCCAAAACATTACTCCACCTCCTCCTTGTTGGCGCTGTAGCCGTGTTTGCGTGGGGTGTCCATCAACCAGCCATCCTCCACTCCATCCATCTGGACCATCGAGCGCTGCACGGCACTCATCCGTGAACAAAACAGTTTTGAAATCAGTCTTCATGTAATGTTTGGCCCACTGGAGCCGTTTCTGCTTGTGTGAAGTGGATAGAGGAGGTCGACAGGATGGCGTATGCACAGCTGCAAACCTCTGAAGGACCCTGCATCTTGTTGTTCGGGGGACGTTGAAGGCACAAGCAGCTTCAAAAACTTGTCTGCTGCTATGACAAGGCTTTTTTGCCGCTGCTCTTTCAACCTGACGTAATTGCCTGTAGGAAAGAGTCCTCAATTTGCCCTTATCAGCACGCACACGTGTGTACTGTGAATCAGCTACATACTTCTTGATTGCCAAGACACTTCATCCTGATCATCGCACAATGTTGATTGTAGTCATGCCTTGACCTAAACACTCCACAATTTGTTGCTTCTCAGCAGCCGACACATCCTTTTTCTTTCCCATTTTGGCAGAAAATGTAGGCTGCTGAATAATGTGAGAGAGCCTTCTTAAGTAGTCTTGCCTTTCATTGGACACACCTGCCAAACTAATTAGCACTGGTGTCTGCAATTGCTTACAGTGATATAAAGAGCCCTGACACACATCACCATCAATGAGTTTAACTGACAAACAAACAAATTCTTCCCTTATCACTCCTAAACACTTTTTGCATAATAATTTGGAACGCAGTGTACATGTGCTTTTCCACAAAACACCAGTGGTTCACATAGTGAATCTTACAGTTCTAACTTGCCAACCGTGGTCTGTATGGAGTTGTTCAATAAAGGGCCCAAAATTAAGATAACATAGATGGGAGAGGTCTCTATGAATAGGAATTCCTAAGTATTTGATACCCTGTGAGGGCCAGGCAAAGGGAAAGTTGGACTGGATGGAATCCTATATGGATTTGGGGAGGGAGACATCGAGGGCCTCAGACTTCGCTGCATTGATTTTAAAATTTGACCATGTAACAAAGTGATCTATTTCAGCCATAACAGCATGGATGGATATATGTGATTGAGTGATATATACTAGGACATCATCAGCAAATAGAGAGCACTTGTACTCGGTGCCTCCCACCTCAATCCACCTAATATTGGGGTTATGGCGAATTGATGAGAGCAGGTGCTCCGTCACTAGGATGTATAAGAGAGGGGACAGAGAACATCCCTGCCTTGTCCCATTGGTGATTGTGAAAGGTGATGAAAATGTTCTGACGCGCCCCCTGGGCCTTGGGACACCCGGAGCCGGACCCTTTTTGGTGGATGCTGGTGGTTGTAGTCTCCGTGGCGGCAACCCGGTTCCGTGGCTCAGGGCGGTCAAACCAGTGGCGGAACTATTTATGTGGTTTTGATGTTTAAATGTCCGACTACGCCACCCGTGGATTGCGGTCAGAGTGAACCGCCGCTCCAGGGCAGACCGCTGAGGCTGGTGTTGTGGGTGCAGCAGAGCGTAGCATAACTCCCCACGGGAGAAGTATAGCCTCAGGGCAGTGTATGCGGAGGATGGGGGTGATGGTGCAGGGCAGCAGCAGTAATGACACGGAGTCAGTGATGCAGTCCAGGGCCTTTACTCACAGTTCTTATTATCCAGACCACGTCTGCAGGTAACGGCTGCCCACGTCGTACTGTGCTCACCAGGTGAGGGGCTCAGACAACTCCCAGATAACTTTGGAGCGCTTCACAGGACCCCCTTTGTGTGTCCTTTGTCTGGCCTTTCTTACCAACCCTTCTGTCCGGCTGCCTCGGGCCTCCTCTTGGTAAACTTGGCGCCAGTTTCCCTGACCCTATGTGGTGCCTTCCTAGCGGGTGTAGCGAGGGGCTGCGCCACATAAAATGTCACGGCCTCCTGTTTCTAGCTGAGGGTCGTTTCCTGCCTCCACTAGTTTCGGGGACCGGTCTCCCCCTTTGGCCTGACCCCTCCACGCAGGTGGATTCTGGCGTGCGGTGGCGACTCGCCCGTCCGCACCCCTGAGATCCCTTCGTTCCTCGTTCCTGGAGCCTTCTCCGCTCCTCTTCCTTCCTTCTCCCTCTTCCAGGCCTGGGCCTCTGTTACTAGGCCCGCCTCCGGAGCAGAGCTCATGCAGAGCCCCTGCTCCCTGCCACTTCTGCTCAGACTTCTCTGCACTGAACTAAGATGGTGCCCACCTTTTATACTCCCTTCTCAATGCACCCAGGAACTGCTTCCTCCCTGCTCCTGCACTACAGGGTTCCCCTTCCTCAGTGTTCCCTCCCCCCACTCCAGCCAGGGACAGGGACTGTCGTGCCCATCTCAGGGGCATATTGGTCGCCCTGCCCCACGGCAATGTGGTGTAATGCATGCAGGTGTCGGGTCCTGATCCACACTACATCCTTACCTGAGAGTGAGATATCACACCTCTGGGTGAGGTGCAATACCTCTGTAGCAACCGAGCCCTCAGGGTTCTACAGTTCCATTTATCTTCAGCCTAGGTGACGTATTGCGATACAGGGCCGTGATTTTGGCTATAAAAGGGTCCCCTAGACCCCTACCCCAAGCTTTTTAAGAGAATCATATATGGCGTGCCAGGAGACTCTATGGAATGCTTTCTCAGCATCCAACGAGAGTATCTAATTACAAATTTTTAACTGCATCTAGCCCAGGAAATACTTTGTGCCTAGTAGCAGGGTCTGCTAGTCAGCGGATTATCCCGGCTGTTAAGCAAGCTACACCACCTGTAGTTTGGACACTTCATTTTTTCAAAGGAAATGCTTCGGGACCACGGGATACTCAGTGAAGAGCATCAGGAGGCACCCCAAGGCATAGGGGCTGGGACTGGCAGTAGGATGCCTTGCGGTGGACAGCCGAGCTCGATCCTTATAAAAGCTTTTTAACTGCAGCAGCTTTAGTGGACGCTACTGGAGCTGGAATTACGCGGCTGCTGGCATGAGACTTGCCCTCCAATAGATCCTTGTAAATGGATTTAAAGTGTATTCATTCAAATTAGAGAGACAATTTAAATTAAAAAGCTTAGAGCTGCCTCCACCACAGGGGGGCTCGCTCGACCCACCAGCGGACAGGCACCAGTATTGGGAGAGGGGGGCTGGCCATCAGGGTTCACCGCGGCTCTGGCACAAACCCGGCGACACGGAGGTGGCACGGGCAGGAGCGGACTGGCCGTGTCGGCTTCTCACTTTTTGGATTTTAGAAGGGCATGACATGCCTATATCTGTGTCTCCCCCTCCTTTTACTCCTCCACCTCTTTTATTTTCGCATGACTATATGTACTTGTCACTTTTCCGTGTGTTAGTTATGTCTTCTGAGCAGTTTGTCAGCTTTTGGACACCTTTGAAGGTGTTTTCTATGTGTTTCTATGTGTTTTTGTTTGCCTGCCATTGGTTTTAACGGTGTTCGAAGGTGTTCGACGAACAGTTCGACGAACAGTTCGGCGAACACACGGGTGTTCGACGAACCGAACCGAACTCGAACACTACGGGGGTGGCTCAACACTAATCCCAACGTGGATTGAGTGAAAATGAGGAAGAGGTGGTGGGGGAAGAACAGGAGCTAGTTTCATGCGCTATAGATGGTACTACCTGAAAAACTGTCATACCATCTGTTCAGGGTGGATGGCCTGAGGACAGGGAGGAGGAAGAGGAGGATGAGGAGGAAAGCATGGTCAGTCGTCCTCTTGGTGAGGACACGGAAGTCTTGCCTGTTAGCAGTCCGGCACACATGGCTCAGTTTATGTTACGCTGCCTTTCCCGAGACCCTCGCCTTGTCCAAATTTTGGGTGACAGTCATTACTGGTTGGTGACTTCTAGACCCACACTACAAGGAGAACTTTCTGTCTCTTATTCCCGCGCCGGACAGGTCTAATCTTGCAAGGGGCATTGGAATTCCTCCAAATTTTTGGCAGCCGTTGCATCACTGCATAGGCCAACAGTATGGGAGACCCACAGGAGGCCTTCTGACCTCTACATCTCTTGCAAGGGGCATTGGAGTTCCTCCAAATTTTTGGCAGCCTTTGCATTCACTGCATAGGCAAACAGTATAGGAGACCCACTTCCTAATAATGGGAACATTGTTTTCAGGAGGCCCATCGACCTCTACGTCTCTTGCAAGGGGCATTAGAGTGCCTCCAAATTTTTGGTAGCCATTGCAGTCACTGCATACGCAAGAACAGCATGGGAGACCCACTCCTTTCTAATGGGAACATGTCGCTACTGTGGCCCAGCTCTATTTGTCTTTAAATTGTTATTGGGGTTTTCCCTAAATTTTGGCAGCTGCTGGACTCACTGCATACCCTATAACTGTATGGCAGACTTGCTCCTTTCTAATGGGAACATGTTGTTACTGTGGCCCAGCTCTATGTGTCTTTTAATTGTTATTGGTGTTTTTCCTAAATTTTGGCAGCCGCTGGACTCACTGCATACCCTATAACTTTTTCACATCACTGTACACATATATATATACCACAAAGAACAAAAAAGTCTTAATTCTTTATTATATTTCTCTCTATAGTTAGTTGAACGCTCAAACACAGAGCCGAAACGTCGCCTTAGCTCTTATGAGCAACTAAATCACTGGACTTTGGAAGGAGTGCTGTCTTCATTTTTTTAATCTATGTGAAAGATTTGGTTTATGCCTTGAGGACGTGCACCCCCCTTATATACTTTTTAAGGTTACTAGTGCTGTTTTTGGATTTTCTTTTATAAATATATATATATCACAAAGAACAAAAAAGTCTTAATTCTTTATTATATTTCTCTCTCTTAGTTGAAAGTGTTCTCTATAATATTTCTCTAGTTCCCAGAACTAGTCCTTATTCCCTCCTTTGGATAAGCTCTCTCATTAGTTTAATGTGCACATGGAGTTATTTATTCCAGTAGTCTTCTTACACAGACTATGGACTGATCCTAGTTCCCAGAACTAGTCCTTATTTCCTCATTCGGAACAAAATTTTGTGGGCACCATCATTGATCATCTTCTCCAAAAATGACCGATTTCTCCTACCAGCACACGAACAAGTTGGCATACGAGGGGGCACAGGCGCTCCCCATCGCAGTGCCCCTGAGCTGGCGGAAGCATTGGAATGCTCTACTGCCACTAATATTACCTGGCCGCAGTCCATGCATGGATACTTGACCTTGTGCATTGTTCCCACTTAAAGCTTTAGGTCAAAATACCTCAGGACACTGGCTCCCTATCTATCCCTTCCTTGCTCTGGTTTTGGCCTTTCCTTGGCTAAAGCAAGGATATATCCCTGTCATACAGTGTTAGGCACACATTCAAAACTCTTTATATGCCAAGAGGCAGGGGATCTCTGATCGACCCCCAGGAAACCCTTTCCCCGATAATGGATAATCCTTGTTTCCTCAGGTGCCTTAGCCAACTCTTTCCTGGGTGGTTCTAAAAACGTGCCTCTTCACATTCATCAGGTCACCTCAGAGGGTTCTCTTCTGCCTCCTTCTACCATCTTACATGGATGAGTCCCAATGTTACATTAATACTTTGAATATATTCAACTCCAGTATTTCAATCTTTTGTTAAACAGACAAGTTAATTTCATGTGCCCAATATCTTCACTCAAAAACTAGGTAGAACCATCCCAATGGGACACATGCTTCCATCTGTCCCATAAATCTCTTATTACAACCAAAGCGCAAGAAGCCAATTATAAAATCATTTGTAGATGGTAAGGTGTCCCCTCAGTTCTGCATAAGTGGTTTCCAGAGATATAAAATCTACTTTGGCGTTGTGGGACATCTGAGAGTACATTAACACACACTTGGTGGTCTTGTTCAGTTCTGTGTGCTTTTTGGAAGGGAGTCATCAAGTTAATCTTATCGAGAGAAAACCTCGGCACTTGGTTAATGAATTTGAACAAAGGATTTTTAATTGCAGTCCACAGCAAATTAACGTTTCGGTGTATACCTATACGACCTTCATCAGTGTACCACTTGCTGGGAATAAGACAAGGCAGGGAGTGTGAGGACGCAGTGTCCCAGGAATGTGATTCCTTAGGAACAGAGGAAGATCAAAGAAAAGAGCTGGCAAAACTGCAGTATCCACCCCTGGTGTCTGGCGTGCCCAGTGCCCGGTCGCGGTTTTGTCAGCTCTTTTCTCTGATCTTCCTCTGTTCCTAAGGAATCACATTCCTGAGACACTGCGTCCTCACACTCCCAGCCTTGTCTTATTCCGAGCAAGTGGTACACTGATGAAGGTCGTATAGGCCGAAATGTTAATTTGCTGTGGACTGCACATAAAAATCCTTTGTTCAAATTCATTACCTGAGCGCCGAGGTTTTCTCTCGATATCTATACGGTTTGGACCCTACTTGTGCACCCTGGTCCAGTAGTGCTGCGCTGTTCACCACTATCAAGTTAATCTTAGAGATAACGGGGGGGGGGGTAAGCATTACCTAAAACTCTGGAAGCTGTATTGCTATTCATTTCCTATGTCTGGGCATAGCTTTAAGAAATCCTCTTGAGACACTTTCCCCAAACTGCTAAAACAATAATTCCTCATCATTGGAAATCTCTGGATGCGCCATCTCTAGAAGAATGGTTTACTCAAATTGCTTTGACCCTGTGCGTGGAAATCTTAATAACCTAAATGCAGCAGGAAAAGATAAAAAAAAGCCAATAAATGGTTCTACTGGGATTCCTTTTTATCCCCTGTACTATATAGATCCATCTTAAGATGACCTACCTTCATTTTGAGTGGTCTACACCGCAATCTCCTTAAATGTTGAGTCCTTTTGTCTATCTATTGATCCCCTTCTCTCTTTTCCGCTTTCTGTGTTCTTCGATTGTTCTTCTCCCCTCCCCGTCAAATACTACTCTTCCTAACCCCTCTTCATGTTCATCGCCTCCCCTAGGTTTCTACTTTTCAGTCTTCTTTACTCAAGCTTTTGGTGACGCCTGGATCCACCATGATCCTTGGCTTTTCTTAAATCAGTTTTTTGTTATTGCTTTTAAGGCTAATTATTATTTCTCTCTACAGTATTTCACCATGGGATGTAATGTTCTTTCAGTATTTCTTGTTTCTTTATCGTTTATCCGCTGTTATTGCCTGTTTTTCTCTTTCTATACTTTGAAAAACCAATAAAACTTTAAATAAAAAATAAAAAAAGAGTTGAGACAGAAAACCATTAGAAGACATCCAAGCTCTCTACTTATGTCTTTAAAATACCCTATATACTCTACTCTCAATTTCTTAAGTTTTTGTAGTCCATTTTTCTCTCTCTTTCACAGATATGATCCAGGGCCTTTATCCCAGACTTTATAACAGGAGGTGACCAATCTCACTCTTAATACTCCTTTCATTACTATCAGTGTAGGTTTCGAATGTGCGGCCTCCCGATTAACATCTTGTCATATAAAAGGCAAAAAATCCATATATTTAATAGGTCTAATAGTACTCATATTTTTTATTGGAGTGAGTTGTTCCCCAGAGAATTCTCTATAAAAACAGGAGAAGATCCTGTATCTTCACACCATATAAATTACCTGTATGTTGGTCTATGCACTTTACGCCTTGGGTGTTTTTGTTTGATCTATTTTAGTATATATATGAATTAAAGGATAATTTTAACCCCTATTGCTACTTAAACTTAACTAACGTGGGTTTCCACACCTTTGCTATTAATCACATCTGTGACGTCATTGTCGACATTTGCAAAGGGAGCTGCCAGCGGAGGATCTTGATGATTCGCTCAAGTGCTACATCCACTTGAACTTAACAAAAGGTGCCAAATACTTTGATTGCTAATATCTACACAACGTAGAGGCAAAATAAAAAAAAAAAAATGTTTTATTCCAATCGGCAGCAGCTATTACATCATGTGTCGAGTTCAAGATGAAAAATTTGGTTGAAAGTTCTCTTTAAATACAACAAAAAAAAATATTTGTATTACACTTTTCTCATAATGAGCTCAGATAATTGTATAAGAGTCAGGAAAAAGCAGTAAAAATATGTATAAAATATGTATAAACTAAAATATCCGGATTTTTCAATAACAATTAAATAAATTATGTAAAGAACAATTATTCAGTACTTTATAATTGTTTGCACTTAGCAGAAGTGTCTGATGGATTGGGGTGGAGAAGCGTATATGTAGACTATATTTATAGACAATTCATCTGCTGCATTCACTGACCAAAGAGAAGGGATCCTGCTGGGGAATTAAGGTGATGATATCTATCTTTCTGTCTGTCTATCATATATCTATCTATAATCTATCTGTTTATCTATCTATTAACTATTTTTCATCTATCTATTAACTTTTTTTTAATTATGTTTCAATTTTTTTTATAGACCAGCAATATATTATAACAGTATTTTGTACCTTGTGGGATTTATTTTCATACTGGGAACATTATCCCCCCTTTGCTAATCACTAAACTGTGTATATGGTCATGTTGTGTCTTTTCATTATTTTCAGGGTGGAACACGACCATATAAATAGTTGGGGAGAGGATTGTGCTGACAGATTCCCTTTAAGGCATGTCCAAGAAGATATTGACCTGATTGGCTTGGGTTTTATATCTCTTGCAATGAGTGATAATGATTAGTGATGATCCAGCACTAAAATACAGGAGTGCTCGGTACTCGAATCGAGAACATCGGATGCTCGGACAGGCTTGACTCGAGTAATGAGTATAAAGGAAGTCAATGGGAAACTCGAGCATTTTTCAGAAAGACCCTAAAAGGAGGGCTGGGGAGGCAAGAAAATTGCTGAAATCGATGGAAACAGCACTCAAATGGAAAGGGAACAGCATTGGGAAGATGCCTGGATGCATCTCTGACTGTCAGGTCGCTGCTGGGGACAATGTTGTTAGTGTATTACTCCACTTTTACGAACTCACAATAAAACAGACAAAACCAAAGATAAAATGGATTTAACAGGAAAAAATGTTGGTAAACATTCTTACCTATATAATGACTTGTATATTACGCAAAATTAAAAAGAAGAAAAAAAATGTTAAAAAATGGCCTCCTCCATCCCTTAATAGCCGGGCCATCTCTGACTGTATTTCCCTGTCACCTATGACTACAGTAGATGACATAGTAGAGGGGGAAATAAAACTACACCCACTGGTAGTCACTGGTAAATGTAATTTTAACATTTTACTACCTTATCTGCTCATGTGGTGTGTGTGACATGGTCAGACACATCCTGTTTAATTTATGATGGGGGGACTCTGAAACTCACAAAGAATATGAGAATGCAAGAACTGCCAAAAATTAGAAGGAAGAGGGACTCCAATACACCCTATATTAGACATAAAGGAGGGCCTTATACACATTCTGCTAAACTTGTTACGTAGTGAGACTCCTAGACTGGTAAAGCCTATGCATTAAGTGCAAGGGCTGCCAAAAATTAGAAGAAGGGACTGCATTACACTCTGGAAGACAAACATTTTCAAAGAATGATGACCCACAGGATGACCTTCTAAAAATTTGGAGAGAGTGATGCATAATGGCCCTCTAAAAATTTGTAGAGAGTGACGCATAATGGCCCTCTAAAAATTTGGAATGAGGGCCATATAAAGACCCTCTAATAATTTGTAGAGAGTCACCCATGATGACCCTCTAAAAATTTGGAGAGTGACGCATGATGACCTCTAAAAATTTGGAGATAGTGACGCATAATAACCCTCTAGAAATGTAGAGTTAGGGCCGCATGATGACCCTGTAAAGATTTTGAGTGAGGGCTGCCTGATAACCCTGTTGATATGGCAAAGGAGAAGGAGGAGGAGGAAGAAAATAAAAAGAAGAAACCATGAACATATACCCTTTTTTGGGTGGGAAGGGGTGCATGGGAATACACCAGAAAAAAAGGAACATTTGAATTGCCTCTATGTTCCGCTGCTGTCTTTCGGTGGGGTTGAGAAGTCAGGGCCAATCCAGGACTTGTTCATTTTAATAAGAGGGAGCCCGTCAGCATTTTTGGTTGACAGAAGGATGCACCTATCAGTTATTATGCCCCATGTGGCACTAAAAACCCGCTCTGACAAATCGATGGTGTCAGAGCAGGCCAGCACTTCCAAAGTGAAGAGGGACAGTTCATGCCACGTGTCCAGTTTGGATACCCAATAGTTGTACAGCACAGAGGAATCACGGAGGACACTTGTACGGTAGGCTAGGTAGTCCTTTACCATCTTCAAAAACTTTTTCCTCATTTTCAGACTACCCCGCATATCAGGGCCTGGGCACTGTGAGGGTCTAATGAAACTTTGATAGTATTCCAATGACTCTGTTGGACCTGGTGTGTGTCTCCCTCGTCTCTCCTCCTTGGTTGCCCAAGGATCTATGACCTCTGCTGCCAGAGTTGTCAGAGGGGAATTTGTTTTACTAATTGTTCGACTATGGCCTTCTGGTATTGCACAATGTCGCTAGCTCTCTCCACCGCAGGATGGAGAGATGGAAAGTTCTTTTTGTAGCATGGGCGAATAAGGGTGAACAATCAGTAATCAGTGTTGCTCAAAATGTGTATATTGTGAGGGTCACAGGAAAGGCAGCGGGACATAAAGTCCGCCATCCACACTAAATAGAAGGGATGAAGCTGGTGTGGGTAGTACCCTCTCTAACGTAGGCAACTATCTCCTGTTCTTTCTCAGCCTCCTCACTATCACCCAATCCACACTGAGAAGATGAGATGAGGCTGGGCAGGGTAGAATGACTCTGTATACTTTCTTCCTCCATCTCCACCTGGTCCACATGCAAAGCTCCCTCTTTAATTGTGAGCAGCAAGCTTCTGTGTCAGTAGACACAGAAGCAGGATGGTTACGCTGATTATGGCATCATCGCAGCTCACCATCTTGTTTGATTTCTCAAAGATTTGGAGAACCTCACAAATGTCAGACATCCATGGCCACTCGTCGGTTGTTATGTGCAGAGGCTGACCGGAATTCCGTATGTTTTAGCTGACATTCAACTACTGCCCTCAGGTGCTCACAAAGCCTTGCCAATATATGCAATGTGAAGTTACAGAGCGTTGTCACGTCGCACACCAGTCAATGAGCTGGCACTTGCATGCGCTGCTTCAGCACTGTCATACTGGCAGCAGCTGTAGCTGAGTTGTGGAAATGGGTGCACACGTGGCGTACCTTCACAAGTAGCGTAAGCAAATCTGGGTAGGTTTTCAGAAACCGCTGAACCACTAAGTTGAGCATGTGAAACAGGTATGATACATGTGCTAAATTACCACCTTTCATCGCTGCCACCAGGTTACTGGATTATCACACACGACCATATCTGGTTGTAGGTTCAGCTGCGAGAGCCAAAGATATGTCTGATCTCTTATACTTTGCAACAACTCTGTGGCTGTGTAGTGTTTGTCACCTAAACAAATTATTTTCAGAAGAGCTTGTTGCCGCTTCACCGTGGCAGTGCTTCTAGCTGGCAACTGATATGGATGTGTGACGCCCTGCTGTGCATGGAGCCACAGATCCTGGAGGGGAACATTTCAGGATTTCTCCACAAGAGGCCCTCAGAGCATACACACACCTCCACCTTCCACCTCAGACCACCAGAGGGAGCCTGATAGGGATATAAATAGGGATGGTGGAGCTAGGCAGCCCAGACAGTGATTCAGCAGTTTCTGCTCAGACACAGAAGGAGAGAGAGTCTGTGAGTGAGTTCTCCTCAGGAAGAGAGTGGAGACAGAACAGTCTGGAGTCCACAGCCAGTTCCTGCAGAGTGAGACACAGAGAAACAGGTCAGTCTGCAGTGGAGCTCAGTCAGACTCAAGCAACTCGAGTTAAGTGAGCTAGGAGCGTTGCTGACCCTCAGAGAACAGCAGAAGAGGCAGCCACCTAACTGCCAGTGTGTATAGCCTAGTGAGGGCCCTAGTAGGCCAAAGGCTAGAGGAGTGAGTAGCATTGGGGGCAGAGAAGCCTTACCAGCTCACCCCAGAAACCATATCCCGGACACTGTGTCCGAGTCTGCAGTGATTCTTTATACCCAGCAGAAGACAACCAGAACCCCTGGCGAACTACAGGTCTCAGGAATACCAAACGCTGACTGTTATACCAGGGTCAGGAGTTACAGATGCCCCCATATACCAGGGAGTGTGTACTCCAACAGGAGGCCCTACCACAGGATCAGCCGGTGCAGAACAGAGACTAAGTTAGGCCTAGCTCCAGGCAGGCCAGAGACTAACACTAAGCGGCGAAGAAACAGGAGGCCCTACACCTGCTCACTGGGGAGAGACCTGCAGTGCACCCCTCACCCTACAGTGTTCCGGACGGTACCTGCATTTCCACCAGTAAAAGGTACAGAAGCAAACCGTGTGTGTGTGTCCAATGTTCTTCCTGTGACCCGGCTGGGTCACCGCCATATCGTGCACCTCGTCAAACATCGCTGCCCTGAGGCCTAGCTCCACCTGTGGGGAGCTACACCATCAAAGCTGCTGTAACACCGGCCTCAGTGGACTGCCGCAGCGCTGGTGATCCTCACCAGACACCACAGGTGGCGTCACGAACTTTGACATTTCATTTTCCCCTTTTTTAAGTCAGTGACTTCATCATCCACCACCTTAGCACTCTGGTCCTCCTGACTTGTTGACTTAACAACATCAATTGTTGGCAACTGTGCCTCACCATCATCTACTTCTTGAGACCCTAACTGCCATTCCTCACCTTCATCTTCTTCTGACCATGGCTGCTCAAATATTTGGGCATCACTATATACAAACTACTCATTTACCTCTTGAAACTTGCAGGACGAGACGAAGAATCAATAAATGGAAATGTAAAGAGCTCTTTGGAATGACCGAGTGTTGGATCACTTGTCTCCTGGGACTCGCCATGGTGGCAGGAAGGAGGATCAGGGTGAGAATTATGTGGACCAGGTTTAACCCTGAAAAGAACTGCTGTTTTAATGGTGCAGCAGCAGCTGTATACAAGTACTGCAATAGCAATATTAAACCCGGCCTAGATGCTTCTAATCCTAAGCAAGTAACAGTGGTTTTACTACAGAAAGGAAAATATTTAGCCCTGACAAAAACTGTTGCTTAATGCTGCAGGTGCAGTATACAAGTACTGCTATAGCAATATTATTAAACCCTGTATATATCCCTACTCTAAACTATTCTCTCCCTCCTATAACTTTCCCTGAATTGCTTCCTGAACACTGTGTGCCAAGCATTGCATTACCAGGTCTTACATAAGAACCCATGATGCGATGCCGCCGGCCAATCACAGTGATGCCAGTATCCAACATGGCTACGGCATTACCGTGTATGGCGGGCAATCCCTGCATGTTTATAAGCTGTCTAACAGGTGCCAAACATGCAGGGTGGGTATTCAAGCATGGCGCTCGAGCACCTGCGATACTCAATCGAGTAACGAGCGTGTCGGAGCAGCCCGATGCTTGATCAAGTATTGAGCAGTGGCGAGCCCGCTCGCTCATCACTAATAATGATATATCTGTAAGAAGTCATTCCACAACAGATAATGATGTCTTTATCAGCTGTGGGATCCACCTACCTTTTTTAACAACAAGTTGCTTTCCTTGGAGACATGTTTCCTTCACATGATATAGGCAGATTTGTGGCACATTGTGTCTGCCCTCCAAATAAAATAAGAAAATATTAATATTCTAAACATTTTCTAAACTTTAACCAGCACCAATATTTTTGGATCCTGTTCCCAAGAACAATAACTATCCAGCGTGCAGCTCATCTTACTCCAGCCGGCTTTATATAAATTCCCCATAGTGTAAGCTTCAGACAGATGTGATTACAGGAGCCCCTCGATGTGTTTATTGTCCCCTTGTTAGCAATCAGTAATGTGGGTGTAGAGAGAGTATTACAATACTTACCAGCCGCCGTCATCTGCCGTTTCCAGCGCTGCTCCAGTCTACTTTGGCTCCACTCCACTTCTCTGTGGGCCGGAGGTCACTTTTTCACTGTTAGTCTATACGGCACAGAATGAAGCAAGAAAGCTGGAAACGGCCGATGATGGCAGCTGGTGAGTATTGTAATACACTCGCTACACACATTACTGATTGATAACAAAGAAAAATGAGGAAAAAGAAATCCCTGGAGTGCTCCTTTACCACAAGAATTCTACTGCACAGATACAATGATTACATCTGTTGTATTATTATTCTTTCTGTTGTAGGTGAATCCTCAGAATGGACACTGCTGCTACTGATGATTATAATCTGACCACATATAATACATGTCTGGACCACAACAACCGGTAAGTTTATATTCCTAATTCTTTTTTTCTCATGAGATATCAGTGCAGACTCCATTCTCCTCTATATCCGAGCCTCCACCCCGATTACATCCATATTCATGGGGATAAATCAGCTCTACCTGCAGCGCCATTATTCCTACCATAATGATGGAAACTCTGGATAACCCATCAAGCCCCTCTGCCCTCAGTGTCCTCCATCAGGAGTCAGTGGTGTCTGTGGTGTAGAGAATTTGGCTCTTCGCTGGTGGCTCCTGTATAATAACACAGATATAACCAGAGCCGGACATAACCTTACTACAATAATTTATTGGGAAGACTAAGTATCAAATCATAATTTGTATAAAATTTTTCAGCAAAATTTCCTATAGAAAGCAGCGGACATGCCCAGATCTACTACATCCACAGCCAAACACGTCTGCCACATCTGAATATGTCCTTACTAAGGGGCTTAGATGTTCTTTTTTAGGGGTTTTCTGGTTAAATATAAATGGGAGAAACCTGTCAATCACCTGAAGCTGCACTGGGAAAAGCCGGCCGGGGCAGTGGCGGACTCGTCTGGTCTCTGGCTATGATCTTGTAACTATACTTTCTTTAAAATGCCTGAGAGTTAAAGAAAAAAATATACCTGGCTGTAATCATGCAGCCAGGCTCTGATTCATGCTACCCGTGGTTTGTGCATTTATTCACTGACAGGTTCCCTTTAAGAAGGTAGAGGACTTAAAATGTAGGGAAATTTAAGGATGGAAATACCTGTCAGTACAAGCTATCATGTACCACTCTGAATATAACATCATAAGAATTGCAGTTTAACCCCATAATCGGGGCTGTATTCATAGCACTGCTGCCTTAGGAACTAATAAAAAAACACTTTTGAAAAAAATATATATTTTCTTTAAATAATCCCAAATAAAATAAAAGGATATTATAACCTGAAGCCCATGAAATAAACTAAAGTTTTCTAAAGGAAGGGAATATCATAAGATAATTAAAAAACCCGCAAGTGCCATGTATATTTCTACTTACCTGATAATTTCCCTGCTGCTCCGGTGTCATCACGTTAAGGTCTTATAAGCTTCCCCTGCTGTGATGACGTGCTGTACTGCACATGTGCACATGACTGATACAGCCAGTCAGTGGCCTCAGTAGTGATGTCTACATATAGTTTGCCTGTGCATCATCTAAGTGCATCGTATAAGTTTACAATAATGAATTAGACAAGAAATTAACTAGAAGAGATCTGAAGGTAACTGGATACATAGTCACTGTAAACAATGTTTCTGATTCTTTCCACTAAGACCCTATTGTCCTCCACTTCCCACTAACCCACCTAATCACTACACTTAATAATAAACTGGTCATCTCTCTCTCCACCCTCCCAATCCATCTCACCTCCTCCTCAGATCTGTTCCTCAACATAAAATCCTTTGCCTCCAAACACACACAGCCATCTCAAGCCCACTCCTGCCCCCACCTACTAACACTCTGTCTGCTCCTCCTCACTTCCAGTGATATCTCTGAAAATCCTGGCCCTCCTCCCCACAGTCTCTTCTACCACCCATCCACGATCTATCATGAATTTCCACAACCTCTTTAACCTTATACCCATTCACCCAGCCCCCCCCACCTCCCCCCCCCCAGCTTTTCCAGTTCCTCTAAAAGGAGCTCTGTAGAAAGCTCAATCTGTCTGCAACTTTCATACATCCATGATCTTTTTATCACTAACAAATTTTCCTTCCACGACATCACTGAAATCAGGCTCACCTCCACTGACACAGCCTCTCCAGTTGCACTTTCTTATGGTGAATTCCATCTTTCTTACACAACCCTGCCCCAGCAACAAGCATGGTGGAGGAGTTGGTTTTCTCTTGTCAGATAACTGCTCCTTCACCGCAATTTCACTGCCACCCTGCATTACTCTCCCTTCTTTTGAGATGCACTCTGTGAGCATCTACTCCCCCTCCACCCTCCTACTGGCTGTCATTTACTGCCCCACAGGGCCAACCATCACCTTATTTTGACCTATTCATCACCTAGATACTTTATTTCCTTTCTGCTGATATCGAAACTATCATCATGGGTGACTTCAACATCCCCATTGACACTTCCCACTCAGCTGTCTCTAAGCTTCTAAACTTGCCCAATGGTCTTTCATAGCCACTCACAAAGATGGCCAAACACTGGACTTCATCTTCACCCACCACTGTTCCCACCTTCTACTAACATTTTCTTCCCTCCCCTTTCCAAGCGCCCAATCCCCACTTCACAAACCTGCACACCCACGATCTGGCTTCTGACAGCTTCATTCAACCAAAACTGCACTAACTAAAGTCGTCAATAACCTACTAACCGCCAAAGCCAAGCGACACTACTCTGTCCTCCTCCTCCTGGACATGTCTTCTGCTTTTGACACAGTGGAGCATTCCCTCTTACTACACATTCCCTCAACTATTAGCATCACAGACTAGGCCCTATCTTGGATCTCTTCATACCTAACAGACTTGATATTCAGCGACTCCCACTCATAAACAACCTCCTCATCTCTCCCCTTCTCTGTCGGTGTCCCCCAAGGTTCAGTTCTAGGACCCATGCTTTTCTCCATCTACACTCTTGGTCTGGGACAGCGCATACAGTAGAGTCCCACGGATTTCAATATAATCTCTATGCTGATGACACACAGATCTACTTCTCTGGACCCGATATTGCGTCCTTACTAACCAGAATACCACAATATCTGTGATCGATTTCGAAAACTTAACATGGACGAAACAGAATTCATCATCTTTCCCCCATCTCAATCAATCCCCCCAAACAGACCTATCTATCAAAATCAATGGCTGCTGATTCACCCCAGTACCGCAAGCTCTCTGCCTCGGGGTAACCTTTGACTCTGTTCTCTCCTTTAAACCACATATCCAAGCCCTTTCCACCTGCCAAATCCAACTAAAAAATAATTCCCGTATCTGTACATTCCTTAACCAAGAATCTGCAAAAACACTAGTGTATGCCCTCAACATCTCCTGCCTTGACTACTGCAACCTCCTCCTCTGTGCCCTCCCTGCTAACACTCTCACATCCCTCCAATCTACCCTAAACTCTGCTGACTGACCAATCCACCTGCCTCCCCCGCTATTTGCCGGCCTCTCCTCTCTGCCAATCCCTTCACTGGCTCCACATTGTCCAGAGACACCAGTTCAAAACTCTAACCAAGACATACAACGCCATCTGCAACCTGTCTCCATAGAATCATAGAATGGTAGCGTTGGAAGGAACCTCCTGGGTCATCTGGTCCAACCCCCTGCTCAAAGCAGGATTCACTAAATCATCTCAAACAGATATCTGTCCAGCCTCTGTTTGAAGACATCCATTGAAGGGGAACTCACCACCTCTCGTGGCAGCCTGTTCCACTCATTGATCACCCTAACTGTCACCCTAACTCCTCCATACATCTGTGACCTATCTCCCGATACTTACCTGACACAACATCCTATCTTCACAAGATCTTCTCTACTCCCCTCTTATCTCCTCTTCCCACAATCGCATGCCAGATTTCTCCCGTGCATCTGTCCTACTCTGGAACTCTCTATCACAACATATCAGATTCTCGCCTAACGTGGAAAACTTCAAAAGGAACCTGAAGGCTTCTGACAAGCCTACAACTTGCAGTAACCCTCGCTCCACTATACTGCTGCACAAAGAGCTCTACCCCCACCTACTGTATCTTCACCCATCCCTTGTAGACTGTGAGCCCTCACGGGCAGAGTCCTCTCTCCTCCTATATCAGTCAGTCTCTTGCATTGTTCATGATTATTGAACTTGTTTTTTATTTTATATACCCCTTTTCACATGTAAAGCACCATTGAATAAATGGCGCTACAATAATAAATAATAATAATCAGGGGTGGATTAAGAGTAGCAAGGGCCACGGGCAGTTTAGAAGGTGCGGGGCCCCCCCACACACACACTTGATGTATCACGTGACATGTCACATGATCCCCTGTGATAGATCATGTGATAGTTCACGTGAAATTAATTTGGCACAATATTAATATATTAATTATAATAATTTTTTTTACATTATTTGTATGACTTAATATTGAGCACAATTAAGTATGCTGACATCCCCTATAGACAGTATGAGACCCTACACATAATATGAGCTGCAACAATCCTCCTACATAGCGGGAGGCCACACGTAGCCATCTATACACAGCAGGAGGCCGCACGTAGCCATCTAGGCACAGCGGAAGGCCGCACGGTGCCATCTATACACAGCGGAAGGCCACACGCAGCCATCTATACAAAGCGGGAGACCGCACGTAGCCATCTATACACAGCGGGAGGCCCCACGTAGCCATCTATACACAGCGGGAGGCCGCACGTAGTCATCTATACACAGAGGGAGGCCGCACGTAGCCATCTATACACAGCGGGAGGTCGCAAGTAGCCATCTATACACAGCGGGAGACCGCATGTAGCCGTCTATACAAAGCGGGAGGCCGCACGTAGCCAACTATACACAGCGGGAGGCCGAATGTAGCCATCTATATACAGCGGGAGGCCGCATGTAGCCATCTATACACAGCGGGAGGCCGCACGGTGCCATCTATACACAGTGGGAGGCCGCACATAGCCATCTATACACAGTGAGAGGCCGCACGTAGCCATCTATACACAGCGGGAGGCCACACGTAGCCATCTATACACAGTGGGAGGCCACACGGCACCATCTATACACAGCAGGGGGCCGCACGGCGCCATCTATACACAGCGGGAGGTCGCACGTAGCCATCTATACACAGCGGGAGACCGCATGTAGCCGTCTATACAAAGCGGGAGGCCGCACGTAGTCAACTATACAGAGCGAGAGGCCGAATGTAGCCATCTATATACAGCGGGAGGCCGCATGTAGCCATCTATACACAGCGGGAGGCCGCACGGTGCCATCTATATACAGTGGGAGGCCGCACATAGCCATCTATACACAGTGAGAGGCCGCACGTAGCCATCTATACACAGCGGGAGGCCGCATGATGCCATCTATACGCAGCGGGAGGCTGCACGTGGCCATCTATACACAGCAGAAGGCCGCACGGCGCCATCTATACATAGAGGGGGCCGCACATAGCCATCTATACACAGCAGGAGGCTGCACGATGCCATCTATATACAGCGGGAGACCACACAAAGCCATCTATACACAGCAGGGGGCCACACGTAGCCATCTATACACAGCAGGAGGCCACACGGCGCCATCTGTACACAGTAGGAGGCCGCACGGTGCCATCTATACACAGCATGAGGCCACACGTAGCCATCTATACACAGCAGGAGGCTGCACGGTGCCATCTATACACAGCGGGGGGCCGCACGTAGCCATCTATACACAGCGGAAGGCCGCACGTAGCCATCTATACACAGCGGGAGGCCGCACATAGCCATCTATACACAGCGGGAGGCCGCACATAGCCATCTATACACAGCGGAAGGCCGAACATAGCCATCTATACACAGCGGGAGGCCGCACGTAGCCATCTATACACAGTGGGAGGCCACACGGCACCATCTATACACAGCAGGGGGCCGCACGGCGCCATCTATACACAGCAGGAGGCCGCACGGTGCCATCTATACACAGCGAGAGGCTGCACGTAGCCATCTATACACAGCAGGAGGCTGCACGTAGCCATCTATACACAGCAGGAGGCCACAGGGTGCCATCTATACACAGCGGAAGGCCGCACGGCGCCATCTATACACAGCAGAAGGCCGCACGGTGCCATCTATACACAGCATGAGGCTGCACGTAGCCATCTATACACAGCAGGAGGCCGCATGGTGCCATCTATACACAGCGGGAGGCCGCACGCAGCCATCTATACACAGCGGAAGGCCGCACGTAGCCATCTATACACAGCGGGAGGCCACCAGTAGCCATCTATACACAGCGGGAGGCCGCACATAGCCATCTATACACAGCATGAGGCCGCACATAGCCATCTATACACAGCAGGAGGCTGCACCGTGCCATCTATACACAGCGGGAGTCCGCACGTAGCCATCTATACACAGCGGAAGGCCGCACGTAGCCATCTATACACAGCAGGAGGCCGCATGGTGCCATCTATACACAGCGGGAGGCCGCACGCAGCCATCTATACACAGCGGAAGGCCGCACGTAGCCATCTATACACAGCGGGAGGCCACCAGTAGCCATCTATACACAGCGGGAGGCCGCACATAGCCATCTATACATAGCATGAGGCCGCACGTAGCCATCTATACACAGCAGGAGGCTGCACCGTGCCATCTATACACAGCGGGAGTCCGCACGTAGCCATCTATACACAGCGGAAGGCCGCACGTAGCCATCTATGCACAGCGGGAGGCCGCACGTACCCATCTATACACAGCGGGAGGCCGCACATAGCCATCTATACACAGCGGAAGGCAACACATAGCCATCTATACACAGCGGGAGGCCGCACGTAGCCATCTATACACAGCGGGAGGCCACACGGCACCATCTATACACAGCAGGGGGCCGCATGGCGCCATCTATACACAGCAGGAGGCCGCACGGTGCCATCTATACACAGCGAGAGGCCGCATGTAGCCATCTATACACAGCAGGAGGCCGCACGGCATCATATATACACAGTAGGTGGCCGCACGGCACCATCTATACACAGCAGGAGGCCGCACGGTGCCATCTATACACAGCGGGAGGCCGCACGTAGCAATCTATACACAGCAGGAGGCCGCACGGCATCATATATACACAGCAGGGGGCCGCACGGCACCATCTATACACAGCAGGAGGCCGCACGGTGCCATCTATACACAGCGGGAGGCCGCATGTAGCAATCTATACACAGCAGGAGGCTGCACGTAGCCATCTATACACAGCGGGAGGCCGCACGTAGCAATCTATACACAGCAGGAGGCTGCAAGTAGCCATCTATACACAGCAGGAGGCCGCACTTAGCCATCTATACACAGCAGGAGGCCGCACGGTGCCATCTATACAAAGCAGGAGGCCGCACGTAGCCATCTATACACAGAGGGGGCCGCACGGCGCCATCTATACAAAGCAGTGGGCCGCATTTAGCCATCTATACACAGCAGGGGGCCGCACGTAGCCATCTATACACAGCAGGAGGCCACACGTAGCCATCTGTACATAGCGGGAGGCTGCACGTAGCCATCTATACACAGCAGGGGCCCGCACGGTGCCATCTATACACAGCAGGAGGCCGCACGGTGCCATCTGTACACAGCAGGAGGACGCACGTATCCATCTATACACAGCGGGAGGCCGCATGGTGCCATCTATACGCAGCGGGAGGCTGCACGTGGCCATTTAAACACAGCAGGAGGCCACACGGCATCATCTATACATAGAGGGGGCCGCACGTAGCCATTTATACACAGCAGGAGGCCGCACGATGCCATCTATATACAGCGAGAGGCCGCACATAGCCATCTATACACAGCGGAAGGCAACACATAGCCATCTATACACAGCGGGAGGCCGCACGTAGCCATCTATACACAGCGGGAGGCCACACGGCACCATCTATACACAGCAGGGGGCCACATGGCGCCATCTATACACAGCAGGAGGCCTCACGGTGCCATCTATACACAGCGAGAGGCCGCACGTAGCCATCTATACACAGCAGGAGGCCGCACGGCATCATATATACACAGCAGGAGGCCGCACGGTGCCATCTATACACAGCAGGGGGCCGCATGGCGCCATCTATACAGAGCGGGAGGCCGCACGGCGCCCCCCAGATACAGCGGGAGGCCGCACGGCGCCCCCCAGAGACAGCGGGAGGCCGCACGGCACCCCCCCCAGAGACAGCGGGAGGCCACACGCAGTCACGCACACACACCAAACATATACAGACATATACATACACGCATAAACACATTTGAAACACAAAAATACATATAAACAGACATCACACAATGCGGTAGGCCAGATTTCCCTCATTATAATCCGCCTATGATAATAATATAGACACGAGTCTACTGAGGCCACTGATTGGCTGCAGCAGTCATGCGCACATGTTCAGTACAGATCATCATCACTGTAGGGGAAGCTCATAAGTCCTTAACAAGAGCAACAAAGATAAGTAAAAAAGAAAATTATAAAATAATAAAAATAAATAATATATGAATGTATTATTTACACAAACAGCCTTAAGGAAGTTTATAAAATCATATACAATAAATTTAGTTTTATCATACTGACTACAGTGCTTACCAAAAATGTATTTAAAATGTGTTTTTATTGAATTATTTAAAACATTTTTTAATGTTAACATATTGTACGCACAGTGCACCCATACAGTCACATACTGCACACACAATACACTCATACAATCACATACTGTAGATATAGTGCACCCGAACAATCACATACTGTACACACAATACACTGATACAATCACAGAATAAACCAATACAATTACATACTATACATACACTACACCAGTATAATTACATTCTGAACACACTGCACCCATACAATCACATACTGTGCACACACTTCAACCACACAATCACATTCTGTGCATATAGTGCATCCATCCATACAATCACATATTGTACACACAGTGCACCCAATCACATACTGTATACAGTGCACCCATTGAATCACATACTGCACACACAATACACTCATACAATCACATACTGTAGATATACTGCACCCAAACAATCACGTATTGTACACACACACACTGCACCCAATCACATACGGTATACATACTGCATTCAATCATATACTGTACACACAGTGCACACAATCACATATATGTCACTCTGGACTCACGGATGTATGGTCATATGTATTGCATTGTATTCCACATTTTCAAACAGTAATTGCAAAAGGTTTTATTGGGTAAATACAGTCATGGGCAAAAGTGTTGGCACTCTTGAACTTGTTCCAGAAAATGAAGTATTTCTCCCAGAAAATTATTGCAATTACACATGTTTTGCTATACACGTTTATTTACTTTGTGTGTATTGGAACAACACAAAAAAAATTGAGAAAAAAAGGCAAATTGGATATAAGTTCACAAATATCCCCAAAAATGGGCCAAACAAAATTGTTGGAACCTTTGCAAAATTGTGGGTAAACAATTTTGTTTCAAGCATGTGATGTTCATTCAAATTCACCTGTGGCAAGTAACAGGTGTAGGCAATATGAAAATCTCACCTGGAACCAGATAAAAAGGGGAGAAGTTGACTCAATCTTTGTATTGGGTGTCTGTGTATGCCACACTAGGCATGGAGAACAGAAAGAGAAGAAGAGAACTGTCTGAAGTCTTAAGAATCAAAATTGTTGAAAAATATCCATCTCCAGAGATCTTCAGGTATCTTTGTCCATGGTGCACAACATAGTCGAGAAGTTTACAGCCCATGGCACTGTAGCTAATCTCCCTGGATGTGTAGAAAAATTGATGAAAGGTTGCAACGCAGGATAGTCTGGATGGTGGATAAGCAGCCCCAATCAGGTTCCAAAGAAATTCAAGCTGTCTTGCAGGCTCAGGGTGCATCAGTGTCAGTGAGAACTATCCGTCAACATTTGAATGAAAAGAAACACTATGGCAGGAGACCCAGGTGGACCTCACTCCTGACACAGACACATAAAAAATGCTAGGCTGCAGTTTGCCAAAATGTACATGAGTAAGCCACATCCTTCTGGGAAAGAGACTTGTGGACACATGTAATTAAGAAAGAGCTGTTTGGTAAAAGAATATCATTCTACTGTTTTCTGAAAATAGAATAAGGCCTTCAGAGAAAAGAACACAGTACCTACTGTCAGATACGGTAAAGGTTCGAAAGATGTGCTGGGGTTGCTTTGCAAGGCATCATGAAATAAGAAGATGACCAAAGGATATTGGGTCGCAAAGTAGTGGCCATTGTCAGAAAGCTGTGGTTGCATCCTAGGTCATGGGTCTTCCAGCAGGACAATGACTCGAAACATACTTCAAGAAGCACCCAGAAATGGTTGGAAACAAATCACTGGAGAGCTCTGAAGTGGCCAGCAATTAGTCCGGATCTAAACCCCATTGAACACTTGTGGAGAGATCTTAAAATTGCTGTTGGGAGAAGACCCCTTCAAATATGAGAGACCTGGATCAGTCTGCAAAAGAGAAGTGGTCCAAAATTCCAGTTGAGAGGTGGAAGAAGCTTGTTGATGGTTATAGGAAGTGATTGATTGCAGTTATTTATTCCAAAGAGCGTGGAATCAAATAGTAAGTTGAGGGTACCAACAATTTTGTCCGACCCATTTTTAGGGTTTTGTGTAAAATTATGTCCAATTTGCCTTTTTTTCTCCGTTTTTTTGTGTTGTTCCAATACACACAAAGGAAATAACATGTGTATAACAAAACATATGTAACTGAAGTAATTTTCTGGGAGAAATACTTCATTTTGTGGAACAGTTTCAAGGGTGCCAACATTTTTGGCCATGACTGTATGTCCTGTTATACAACATGATGGTGTGATCACACTTTGATGTCATCCCCCCATCCTTCATGTATAAGGTAGAAATTTATGAAACTATAAATACCGAATTTCCCTAATGTCTACCCTAACCTGTCTTCTCAGGTCATCTGTCGAGTATGATGAGATAATTTATTATGAGAACATTATGCAGAAGACATCAATTACATTATTCAGCCTTGTTTTTGCTCTCGGGATTATCGGTAATGGATTAGTCATCTGGATTGCCGGATTCAGGATGAAGAACACAGTCAGTGCCTTGTGGTTCCTCCACCTGGCCATCGCGGACTTCCTGTGCTGCTCATCTCTCCCCATGAGAATTGCTGAGTGGGCTGCACTTTTCTTACACCGCCCATACTTTGAATATTGCATAGTGAACATTTTTCTGTTTACTGTTAACATGAGCGCCAGTGTTCTTCTACTGACAGCCATGAGCATTGACCGCTGGGTGTCCGTCATGTGGCCATTCTGGGCCAAAGTTCATAGATCTTGTAACCTGGTGAGAATCACGGCAGCGATCATCTGGGGGCTGAGCTTCATTGTGGCCGGTTCACTGTATTATGTATATAGATACCAGGTACGTTCTCTAGCTGAATGGTGTATATTTAGCTATTCCACATCTTATAACCCAGAGTTACATCTGACCATTCAGCGGATCAGATTCGTTACAATGTTTGTGATCCCGTTTCTCATCATCGTCACCTCTTATGTCACCATTTTCTACAAACTTAGAAAAAGTAAGAGATCCCGGAGATCTCAGAGATCCTCCAGGATCATCACCGCTGTTATATTGTGTTTCTTCATCTGCTGGTTTCCATATTATAGCTTGCCACTAATACCCTTGCATGTATATTACATAACATTCTATGTATTACACACTATCACTATCAGCCTGGCTTACCTTAACAGTTGCTTGAATCCAATCATTTATGTGTTTATGACACCGGATTTCCAACAAGGTTTCCTCAGATCCATCCCCTCCAGGCTAGAAAGAGCCTTAGGTGACCATCCTAATGACCTGTGCAGAGAACGAGAAGATCCGGGAAACCCTGGCACTACTGGTGTGTAATGTATATTCCTGGTATCTCGTGTATGTGACACCTCTTAACCCCTTGGAGACTGGGACATTTTTTTGCTTTGTTTCCTTTTTTCTCTCATTCCAAGAATCATAATGTTATTTTCCCATCAATACAACCTAATGAGGGAATGATTTTTGCAGGATGAAATTTAGTTACCTAGTAACATAGGTGAAAAAAAGACCTAGGTCCATCAAGTTCAACCTTTCTCCCCCAATTGTACTGCCTACACTAACACTACACTAACTTACTAACTAATTGGGACTTGGCCTCACAATGTATTACCATTTTTTATTATTGCTGCACTAATACATTTAAAAATTTACCTGTTTATAATTTATTTTTTTAAATAAGTTTTATATTTTTTATTACTCTTATGATTCTTATAATGGTATTACTAAAATCTCTATGCCTAAATCTATTGATCCAGAAGAAGGCAAAAACCCCAGGATACATTCAGCCAATTTGTGTCACAGGGGAAATTCCTTCTTGACCCCGAGAAAAGGCGATCAGTCCAAGAACCCTGGATCAAACCTAATTATGATACTAGTTATGTAATTACTATTATCATATTAAATGTACTACTATACTTGTAACATTTTGTCTAAATTAACTGTAGCCCACAATGTTATGTGTATTGAGGAAATCATCCAGCCCTTTTTTGAAAGTTGTTATAGTATCTGCCATTACTACCTCTTGTGGTCGGCATTTCACAGTCCGACTGCTCTGACTGTAAAGAACCCTTTCCTATTTAGGTGCCGGAATCGACTTTCTTCCCCCTGTAATGAGTGCCCCCCTGGTCCTTAGTATGGTCTTTGGAAGGAATAAGTCATGTGCTAGTCCTTTGTACTGACCACACTTATATTTATACATGTAAATGAGATCTCCTCTGAGGCATCGTTTTTCTAAGCTAAACAAGCTCAACTTTTCCAACCTCTCATCATATGAGATGCCTTCCATCCCTTGTAATAATCTAGTTGCCCACCTTTGAACTGACTTTATCTTCTGAATATCCTTTTTAACATGTGAAGCCCAAAACTGGATCCCATATTTCAGATGTGGCCTCACCAGTGATTTACAAAGGGGTAGCAATACCGTGGGATCGCGGGATTTTATCTCTCTTTTTATACATCCTAAAATCTTGTTTGCTTTTGCGACAGCTGCTTGACGTTGAGTACTGATGCTCAGCTTACTTGTAACAAGAATACCCAAATCCTTCTCCTGTTCTGTAGTCCCGAGTATACTCCCATTTAATGTATATGCAGCAATAGGATTACTCCGTCCTAGGTGCATTACTCTACATTTATCTACATTAAACCTCATCTGCCAAGTGTTTGCCCCTTCAGTCATCTTATCCAGATCGTTCTGCAATATCGTAATGTCAAGATCAGATTTTAATATCCTACATAGTTTGGTGTCGTCAGCAAAAACTGACACTTTACTCTCAATCCCATCCAGAAGGTCATTAATAAAGAGGTTGAAAAGAATCGGCCCTAGCACAGATCCCTGTGGCCCCCACTGCTGATTATATCCCATTTAGAGAATGTACCATTTCTGACGACTTTTTGTTTCCTATCATTTAGCCAATTCCTTACCCATTGTTATATGATACAGTATCAATTGCCTTTGCAAAGTCCAGATAAATCATATCAGCTTCATTACCAACATCGAGATTTGCACTTACCTCCTCATAGAACCCCAACATGTTGGTTATACACGACCTATTTTTCATGAATCCGTGCTGATTATCATTTATTATATTATTCTCTGTGATATAACTCTTCAGGTCATCTCTTATGATGCCCTCAAAAACTATGCACTCTACTGATGTCAGACTTACCGGACGGTAGTTACCTGGATCCACCTTCTTACCTTTCTTAAATATTGGTACCACATCAGCTATCCTCCAATCCTGTGGCACCACCCCTGTTACCAGAGAGTCTAAGAAAATGAGATTCAGCAGTTTGTCAATTTCTGAGCTCAATTCCCTCAGTATCCGTGGATGAATACCATCTGGGCCAGGGGATTTGTCAATTTTTAAATTGCTCTGATGCAGGCGTACTTCTTTTTGTGTTGAACTATATACAGTGCGTTGTGAAAGTATTTGGCCCCCTTGAACTTTTCTACCTTTTGCCACATTTCTGGCTTCAAACATAAAGATATAAAATTCTATTTTTTGGGGAAGAATCAACAACAAGTGGAACACAATCGTGAAGTGGAACGAAATTTATTGGATATTTTAAACTTTTAAAAAAAATTAAAAACTGAAAAGTGGGGCGTGCAATATTATTCAGCCCCTTTACTTTCAGTGCAGCAAATTCACTCCAGAAGTTCAATGAGGATCTCTGAATGATCCAATGTTGTCCTAAATGACTGGTAATGATAAATAGAATCCACCTGTGTGTAATCAAGTCTCCGTATACCGTATTTTTCAGACCATAAGACGCACCAGACCATAAGACTCACCTAAGTTTTAGTGGAGGAAAATAAAAAAAAATGTAAGCAAAAAATGTGTTCATGATGCACTTTTAAGGGGGAGGGGGTCTTCTGCTGACACTGGTATAGGGGTAATGTCCCCCAATTCTGACAATATCCCCCATCCTGGTATATATGCCCCCCCTTCCTTTTATACGTGGTCCCCATCCTGGTATGCCTGACATCCCTCCATCCTGGTATGCATGGAACCCCTCCATCCTGGTATGCATGGAACCCCTCCATCCTGGTATGCATGGCATCCCTCATCCCTGTCCTGGTATGCATGACACCCCTCATCCCTATTCTGGTATGCATGGCACCCCTAATCCCTATCCTGGTATGCATGGCACCCCTAATCCCTATCCTGGTATACATGCCACCCCTCATCCCTATCCTGGTATGCAAGGCACCCCTCATCCCTATCCTGGTATGCATGGCACAGCAATCCCCATCCAGATATGCATGGCACCCCTCATCCCTATCCTGGTATGCATGGCACCCCTCATCCCTATCCTGGTATGCATGGCACCCCTCATCCCTATCCTGGTATGCATGGCACAGCAATCCCCATCCTAGTATGCATGGCACCCCTCATCCCTATCCTGGTATGCATGGCACAGCAATCCTCATCCTGGTATGCATGGCACAGCAATCCCCATCCTAGTATGCATGGCACCCCTCATCCCTATCCTGGTATGCATGGCACCCCTCATCCCTGTCCTGGTATGCATGGCACCCCTAATCCCTATCCTGGTATGCATGACACCCCTAATCCCTATCCTGGTATGCATGGCACCCCTCATCCTTATCCTGGTATGTATGGCCCCTCATCCTTATCCTGGTATGTATGGCCCCCTCATCTTTATCCTGTTATGTATGCACCCCTCAACATTATCCAAGTATGTATCGCCCCCTCATCTTTATCCTGTTATGTATGGCCCCCTCATCCTTACCCTTTTATGTATGGCCCCCTCATCCTTACCATGGTATGTATGGCCCCCTCATTCTTATCCTAGTATGCATGGTCCCCCTAATCCCCATCATGCTGCACATAAAAAAAAACACTCCTACTCACCTTTCTTCTCTCTCCTCCAGCGCTGCGTCCTGTCTGCCCGCACTGATCTCTCCATGTGAGTGACGCCATGCGCGGCTCACAAGGAGAGAGATCAGCTGCCAGAAGTTACTGCTCCCCATGCCAGGGCTGTGTGCGCGGAGAGCAGTAACTTCATGCTCCTTCATAGCCGGCACACAGCGTAGCCACGCTGCGGTTCCTGCTGCTGGGGAGGGGGTGGATATTCACCCCCTCCCCACGCCAATGGGCGTGAATAGAGGTTGAATATTCATGCCCTTTAACAGCGGGCACAGGCGATTCCGGCAACAGCAGGAGCCAAACTGCGGCTACACTGTGTGCCGCTATTAAGGAGTGTGGTGCCCCTGCGGGTTCAGTCGCCACAGAGGTACTGCATCTCAGCCAGAGGTGTGGTACCTCACTCTCAGGTAAGGATAGAGTGCTGCCCGGTACCCTAACACCTGCATCCAACACAACACTACTCCAGACCAGCAGGAGGGGCAAGATGCGTCGCTTCCCTGTGAGCCCTGTCCCTGGCTGGAGTGGGGGGAACCAAAGTGAGGGGGAGCCATGTAGTGGGTGTGGGTGGAGGAAGTAAATCAGGGGAGCATTGTAAGAAGTGATATAAATAGAGAAGCCATCTTGAAAGGACAGTTCAGTCTGGGAGGAGAAGTAGAGCGAGCAGGAGCTCTGCAGGAGCTGTGCTCAGGAGGAGGGCCTAGCCAGGGAGGCCCAGGACAGACTGAGGAGGAAAGGAGCAGGAGGAAGGCTCCAGGAGTGAAGAAGGGATCCCAGGGGTACGGGCAGTGCTGGAGGCCACCCATACACCCGAATCTGCCAGGCGGTGGAGGGATCGAGCCGCAGAGGGAACTGGCCCCTAATCAGTGAGAATTACAAAGTTCAACTGGAAACCGGAGGCTTCTGTACTTTCAGTAAGTCGCCAAAAAGGTAACCACATAGGATCCAGGGAACTCCAGGTTGCCCAGAAAGATCCGAGGATACCGGCTTGGGACATTGTTTGGCGAGGCGCAGGGCAAGAATGTGAGGGCCAGCGCAGGAAGATGGCTGAGAAGGGCATATAGAATGGGGTCTTGTCAGGCACTCTTGAAACACCTGGGAGTTTGCTGAACCCCTACCTGGTGAACGCAGCGTGACGTGGTAGGTCGTAATCCAGAAAGTGCAACCTGAGGAACTTAACAACTGTGAGTAAACGCTGAAGACTGCACCCCACTGTCTCTGTCAATTATTACTGCAGCACCATCACCCCCTGCACTACACAGCAACATCTTTAACATCTACACTGCCCTGGAGCTAAGCTCTACCTGTGGAGAGCTAAACCAACTCTGCTGCACTGACATCAGCTCCAGAGGATCTGCTCCGCAGTGGCGGCTACATTTTGCCGAATACCACAGGTGGCATCACGAACTGTATATAAGAACTTTAATTCCCCTGTAATTAATTCCCCTTTTGATTGACCGCCCTGGGTCACGGACCGGGTCACCGCCACTGTGACATCTCCCCTAGCAACGACCAGCCCGGCACCGAGTACCCCACGGCCCAGGGGACGCGTCAGGAGCATGAATACTCAGTGCTCTCCACGCCCCATGGAGGAAAAAAGTGCATTTTATAGTCAGAAAAATACGGTAAATGCACCTGCTCTGGGATAGTCTCTGGATTCTGTTTGAGGTGCAGAGAGCATCATGAAGACCAAGGAACACACCAGGCAGGTCCGAGATACTGTTATGGTGAAGGTTAAAGCTGGAATTGGATACAAAAGATTTCCCAAGTTTTAAACTTCTCAAGGAGCACTGTGCAAGCGATCATATTGAAATGGAAGGAGTATCAGACCACTGCAAATCTACCAAGACCCGGCCGTCCCTCTAAACTTTCATCTCGAACAAGGAGAAGACTCATCAGAGATGCAGCCAAAAGGCCCATGATCACTCTGGCTGAACTGCAGAGATCTACAGCTGAGGTGGGAGAGTCTGTCCATAGGACAACAATCAGTCGTACACTGCACAAATCTGGCCTTTATGGAAAAGTGGCAAGAAGAAAGCTATTTCTCAAAGATATCCATAAAAAGTCTTGTTTGAACTTTGCCACAAGCCACCTGGGAGACACACCAAACATGTGGAATAAGGTGCTCACGTCAGATGAAACCAAAATCGAACTTTTTGGCCACAATACAAAACGATATGTTTGGCGTAAAAGCAACACAGCTCATCACCCTCAAAACACCATCCCCACTGTTAAACTTGGTGGTGGCAGCATCATGGTCTGGGCTTGCTTTTCTTCAGCAGGGACAGGGAACATGGTTAAAATTGATGGGAAGATGGACGGAGCCAAATACAGGACCATTCTGGAAGAAAACCTGTAGGAGTCTGCAAAAGACCTGAGACTGGGACAGAGATTTATCTTCCAACAAGACAATGATCCCAAACATAAAGCAAAATCTACAATGGAATGGTTCAAAAATAAACGTATCCAGGTGTTAGAATGACCAAGTCAAAGTCCAGACCTGAATCCAATCGAGAATCTGTAGAAAGAGCTGAAAACTGCTGTTCACAAACGCTCTTCATTCAACCTCACTGAGCTCGAGCTGTTTTGCAAGGAAGAATGGGCAAGAATTTCAGCCTCTCGATGTGAAAAACTGATAAGAGACATACCCCAAGCGACTTGCAGCTGTTATCACAGCAAAAGGTGGTGCTACAAAGTATTAACTCAAGGGGGCCAAATAATATTGCACGCCCCACTTTTCAGTTTTTATTTTTTTTTAAAAAGTTTAAAATATCCAATAACTTTCGTTCCACTTCACGATTGTGTCCCACTTGTTGTTGATTCTTCCCCAAAAAATTAGAATTTTATATCTTTATGTTTGAAGCCAGAAATGTGGCAAAAGGTCGAAAAGTTCAAGGCGGCCAAATACTTTCACAAGGCACTGTATATCAGGTGGTGAACTTTGTTTTTTGCCCTGTTTAAAGAGCTTAATATCTCAGCCTTTTCTTTGTCCTCTACAATTATCTTATTATTACTGTCTTTTAAGGAGCCGATACCATTTGTTTTTTTTCTTTTTGGCATGGATATATTTCTAAAATTTTTGGGGATTTATTTTAATGTTGCTGGTGATTTTTTTCTCTGTAGATAACTTTGCTAGCTTGATTTATTTTTTAAATTTCTTATTTAGGTCTTTATTCTCCTGCAATGCTATTTCCGTATTCTTGGCCTTCAAGATTTTGAATGCCCTTGGTTTTGGTCTTATTAAACTTTGTGCTTATTTATCCATGATGGTTCTGTTTATTCCTGGACATTTTATTACCAGAGGGTATCAATTTTCTACAGGATTCTTGTAGTATTTCCTTAAACATGCCGTATTTACGTTCGGTATCCCCAGTTACCATGACATGCTCCCAGTCTACATGATTAAGCTCTTCCCTTAATTTGTTGAAATCAGTTTTCCTCAAGTTCCAGGTTTTTGCATTTCCTTTTTGAAATGTTTTATTGAATATTACATTGAAACTTACCATATTATGGTCACAGACCTATAGATCTGAAATTGTATCAGGTCTATTTGACAGAACCAGATCCAGAAGATTACCTCCCCTGGTTGGTTCATCTACCAGCTGAGAGAGGTAATGATCCTGAACTGTGAATAAGAACTTGCAGCTTTTAGCACAACTGGAAGATTCTATGTCCCATTGAATATCTGGATGGTTAAAAGCCCTCACAAAAGGACCCTATTATTTGCTGCATTTTTAATTTGTTGCAGCATTTCATCCTCTGCCTGTTCAGCTATATTAAGAGGCTTGTAACAAACTCCAATTACCAGATTTCCATTGTTGCCATCCCCATGTGCATTTACCCAGACTGACTCTACATTGTCACAGCTTCCTCCAATCTCGTCGTTGAGCACAGGTTTTTAGTTGGATCTTACAAAAATACAAACCCCTCCACCTTTTTGGTCTTTCCTGTACTTTCTGAATGTAGTATATCCCTCCATGTTTGTCACCCAGTAATGATTTTCATCCAGCCAGGTTTCCGTAATGCCCACCACATCATATCCCGTGACCGACATAAGAGTCTCCAGTTCATTCATTTCGTTTGCGAGACTTCTTGCATTTGCCCACAGATATTTAATACAATTATCACATTTGTTACTCCTACTCAGCTTCCTACTTTCCTTGCGTATCCCAGCCCCCCTAGATCCTCTATAACCCCTGCTGTCCCACTCTCTCAGTCTACTCTATCTATCCCCTTATTAGCACGAATACCCTCCCTCCCCCCAGATCCTAGTTTAAAAGCTCCTCCATCTGTCTGACCATTTTTTCCATTAGCATAGCTGTACCCTCCCTATTGAGATGCAGCCCGTCCCTACCGTAGAGCCTGATGCCAATAGCGAAGTCGGCCCAGTTCTCCATGAACCCAAACCCTTCCTTCCTGCACCAATTTCTAAGCCACTTATTTATCTTCCTAAGCTCCTGCTATTTTTCTAGTGACGCACGTGGCACCGGCAGTATTTCTGAAAACACAACCTTGGAGGTCCTGGCCTTCAGCTTCTCTCTTAGTTCCCTGTAATCATTTTTAAGGACCTTCTACATCCCTCTAACTTTGTCATTGGTACCGATGTGTACCATGACCGCTGGGTTTTCCCTAGCCCCACCCCGTAACTTGTCTATCCGATCCACAATATGCAGAACCCGAGCACCCAGCAGACAACACACTGTTCGGCATTCATGGTCTCAGCGGCAGATGACCCTGTCTGTCCTCCTAATTATAGAGTCCATTACCACCAATATCTGTCTTACCTTTGCTGCACTCCTATTTCCCTCCTTCCTAGAGCAGTTGTCTTCCTGGTTGCTAGGAGCAATGACCTGCTATAGTGATTCCAGTCCTGGGCTAGCAATCCTAATATCAGCCAAACAGGCATATTCACTAGGTTGTGCCAGATCAGGACTGGGCTCCCTGGCACCTTTCCCCCTACCCCTTCTTTTAACTGTTACACAGCTACATACTTCTCTCTCCTCATCTTCCCCACCTCCACCTTCCTCCATATCAGTGAGCTCTAATATACTCCCCAGGTTTGCAATGCTCCTGAGTGTTGCTAGCTGCACATTTAGATCCAGTATCTGGGCTTCCAAACATGTAACTCGCTGACATCGAGCGCAGACATATTCACCCTCAAACGGCTGTTCAAGGCATGCATACATCTCACAAGACGCACATCTGGTAGCATTGTCCATGGAGCACATATTAAATGGGGATAAAAAATACAGGTAAAAACAGAAAAACTAACAGAAGGCAAGTAAGGAACACCAAACTATGCTCTGGTGTTAAACTATGATATTGCGTTTAACTATGTACTTATCTGCCACCTCTGTGAAGCTCAATGCAGCTTCTGCATGCTCAGAAGTCCCCTTCATGTTACCACATAAAGTGCTGAAAAATGGGTAAAAAAATAAACCCGACTGAAATGAATGGTGAAAAATAAATTGCAATTCCACCATAATAATTAAAGTGACCCAGTAGTTTCTGCAGCTCATTTCAATTATGTATATATATTAAATATGAGTGGATCGATCATCGGAGGATCAAGTTTGAGTCCTATTTCATGTAATTCGGAGTTTCATGTGAGAAACATTTTTAGATTCGATTAACGGCTCACAAAAAAAATAAATAAACTTGCCCGACAAAATTTCCCACATTGCTGAAGCATCAGAGAGAGGAATAATGTATTTCAGCGTGTCCACGTGAACCTTCAAAAAATGCCCCACAGCTGTGACATCTGGGGATTATCATACCTGGTACAGTGGTGTCACCACCTCGGCCATCACAGATCAGTGGTTCCCACCGGAGCACAGTTTGTTGTACGGCAGAGTCGTTTTCCAAGGCCAGAGTCACTGGGTAAGTCTCTCTCCTGTAGAGTGTAAGCTCTTATGATCAGCGGGGTCCTCTCTCTCTTCCATAGAGTGTAAGTGTGGCACCCCAGGTCTGGTCGCCACAGTGGCAGCAATGTCATGTCTGAGAGCAGGTGTGAGGTTCCCTGGTTGAGGACAATTAGCATGCAGCACCTCCTGCCTCAGTCCAGGGAGGGGAGAAATCTGCCCTTTATAAACTGGATCTGGGGCGGGGTTAGAGAGAGAAGTTCCAGAGAAGTTCCAGACAAGTTCCAGTGAGGTTGCAGATAGGGACAGGTCAGCAGCAGGCTGAGGAGTCCCTGTAGGCAGAGGAGGAACACAAGGCCAGGAGGGGAGCTAACAGAGCTCATCCTTGCTAGAGACTTGCAAAGCCGGACATTGGAGTCCGAGGCTGTGAGGGTTATAAGCCCAGCACCAGAAAACCACCACGCAGGGGACTTCAAGTCCTCTGGCCCAAGGAAGCCCGGAGGCTCAGCCACACGAGAGGGACCACTACTGCCCCGGAGGGGTGAGAAGTACGGAAGGACCGAGTCGCCAGTCATATGGGCGAGAACAACATGGTACACTCAGAGACGTGGGCTACCACCACTCTACAGCGGGATAGCCAAAAAAGAGTGAAGTCAGCACGGTAGGCCTACAAACTCCCACCACCACTCTACAGCGGGATTGCCCAGTTGCTCTCAGACTGACCAGGCCTCCATTGTTAACCTGTATTCCGGACGGGTCCCTTAATACCACCAACAGTAAAGAAACCCTGAATTGCATGACAGACTCCGTGTGGTTACTGCTGCTCCCGCGCACCATCACCACCAACATCCCTATTTACTGCCCTGAGGCTATACTCCTCCCGTGGGGAGTTATACTACCCTCAGCTGCACCCACAACACCAGCCTCAGCGGTCTGCCCTGCAGCGGCGGTTCACTGTGACCGCAATCCACGGGTGGCGTAGTCGGACATTTAATCACAAAACCTAATAAATAGACCGCCATTTGGGTTGACCACCCTGAGCCACGGAACCGGGTCCCCGCTACGCAAGGACTACAACCCCCAGCATCCACAAAAGGTCCGGTTCCGGGTATCCCCACACACACACGGCCCAGGGGGCGCGTCAACTTTTTGGCGTAGTCGGCAGGATTTCGTGCCCGCCACCAACGGCTACTGCGTGCCTGAAGAAAGACTGTAATACTTACCTTGGTGGAGTTTCCCGCCATCCGCAGCCATTTCCCGCCATCCACAGCCATTTTCCCGCCATTGGGCGACATCTTTGGGACGCCGCGCGGGAAGAAGAGGGGCGTGAACGATGAAAGCGCCTGAAAGGAGCCGAGCAGACGCTGACGTCACCATGACACGATGCAAGGTTCTCAACCCCGACGGTCGCCTGCGGAGAAGCGGCCTACAGAAGAAAAGCAACGGAAGGTAGACCACGATTTACTAGGGGGGAAGAAGATGTCGGAAGCAGAGGGAACTGCCACGGCCAGCGCGGCCGCTGCCGCAGTAATGCCGTTCACGATGCCTTATATCCCCGGAGCGGCCTGGTTGCCCCAGTACTCAGGGGAGTCGCATACCCTGAGCGACTTTAAAGAGAGACTGTATAGCCTATTCAAAGTGTACCCCCTGACGGAGGAACAAAAAGTAAGCATACTGATAGGCCAGTTAACCGGCGAGGCCCAACGAGAAGTAAAGTCCTGGTCAGTCAGGGACAAGGGAACCGTGAAGGAGATTTTAGCCCGTCTAAAGGACACTTTTGATACCCGCACCTCAGTATAGATCAAAATGAGATTTTATGGGTGCAAGCAGTGGGCCCAAGACAGTATAAGAGACTATGCTTTGAATTTGCAAGAGGCCCTGAGAGCCATTAAGCAGGCAGACCCTGACAGTGTGAGGAATGCAGATAAAGTGCTGACTGAACAATTCATTGAGGGTCTGCTGTCCAGCAACCACCGAACCCAGTTACGCCTAATGGCCCTGCAGAACCCTGAGTTAGACTTTACACAGTTTAAGGACAGAGCCATCCGGGTACTCAGAGAACCTGCACCTGGCGGCGTTGCGGCCTCCAGGCGCCCTGCTATTACTTATTACCAGGAGGCAGCGCCCCAGTCTATAGAACCTGCAGGAGCCAATGCACAGACTACGAATAGTACCCCGTCTACAGACCTGCACCATCAGGTCCAAGAACTGACCAAAAGCGTTGCCGCACTAACCAGGACTGTGCAGTCGTTACAGGTATCCTCTCCAGGAAAGATCCAGCTGGCTACCAGTCCGGAGGACGTCCCGTGGCGCTGACAGAAGAGGATCCCACCATCCAGAGGGAAGCCAATGGACCGCTACGACCAGGATGGACAACCCATCTGCCGCCGCTGCAGCCAGCCAGGACATATTGCGAGGTACTGTAATTTAAACGAGCCCAACCTGGGGCAGAGGGCCAACCCCCAGGCGTAAGATCATCGGGCCCGTAAAACTGGCGTGACAAGTATGTGGGGGGACGACCGGTCTTGCCTGTGGTACTGGATGGCATTCCCATGAGTGCACTGTTGGACACCGGGTCACAGGTAACCACCATCCCCTATGTACTTTTCAAGCGGTACTGGAATGACACGGATATTACCCGCTACCCAGATAATGACCTGAGCATCATCGCCAGCAATGGTCAGCCCGTGCCTCAGGTGGGGTTCAAGGAGGTGACCATCAAAATTGGTAAAGTTGAACTGCCGGCACAAGGACTGATTATTGTGGACATTGACCGTCGTGAAAGTCACCCTAAAATAACCTTGGGTACTAACATTATTGAAAATTGTCTTTCAGAGATAATTGTTATATTACAGCAGGTTGCAATGAATGCCAGCACCAGCCAGCGGCGTATCTTACAAAAAGAGATCAGAGCCCTGATGAAGTGGCAACAGGTAGAACTGTCTGGTGGTGAGATTGGTAGCGTTAGGATGAGTGACTCATTCCCTATCGCCATGCCTCCAAAAAGCGAAATGATGATCTGGTGCCGGACTGCAATCGGGTTAAGAGGTAGAGACTACCAAGCTATGGTAGAACCCGTTTACTCAGACAGTAGGCCCACCATTTTGATAGCACGGGGGGTGGTTGATGTCCGCCATGGGAGGGTACCCGTCCGCATCCTAAGTATTGGGGAAAGAGAAGTACACTTGCCCCGGTGTGCCACTCAAGCCAAATTGTTCATCATTAACCAAAACTCTGTAAAGGCCGTGGAACCCTTGCCTCCATTTCAACCAGAGGAGGGTAACGGCTCCAAGAAACCAATGGAGGACTGGTGCCAGAAACTGCATGTGGGCACCGACTCCACTCCCTCACACCACAAACAGGGAGTCTACCGGGTGGTTCAGGAGTACGAAAGAGTTTTTAACAAACACCCGCTAGACTTTGGGCAAGTAAAGGGGATAGAACACCAAATCCCCACAGGAGACCATCCACTCATAAAAGAGAGATACCGGCCTGTACCCCCTGCACACTATCAGAATGCCAAGGGTATGTTGCGAGATATGAAGGAGGCTGGGGTGATCAGGGATAGCTGTAGCCCCTGGGCAGCTCCTCTAGTTCTTGTAAAAAAGAAAGATGGCACGATGAGGATGTGTGTAGATTATAGAAAGGTCAACAGAATAACACACAAAGATGCGTACCCGTTACCTAGGATAGAGGAGTCTTTGGCTGCATTAAAATCTGCTAACTTCTTCTCTACTTTGGATCTCACTAGCGGGTACTGGCAGGTTCCTGTAGCAAAGTCAGACAAGGAGAAGACCGCCTTCACCACCCCGATGGGTCTCAGTGAATTCAACTGTATGCCGTTCGGACTCTGCAACGCACCAGGGACCTTCCAGAGGCTGATGGAGTGCTGTCTGGGGCACAGAAATTTCGAGACGGTCCTACTCTACCTGGACGATGTCATCGTGTATTCCAAGACCTATGAGGACCATCTAAAGCACCTGGCAGAGGTGTTCGATGCCCTGGCAGGCTTCAGCCTAAAGGAGAAACCCTCCAAGTGTCATTTACTGAAGCCAAAAGTACAGTACCTGGGACACGTGGTGAGTGCTGACGGAGTATCCCCAGACCCTGACAAGATCACGGTGATTAAGGACTGGCCAAGACCCTCCAGCATAAAGGAAGTGCGGCAGTTCCTCGGGTTGGTAGGCTACTACCGAAGATTCATCTCTGGGTTCACCAAAATGGCAGCCCCTATGCAGGACCTCCTGTTAGGTCAGTCAAAGACTAAAAGTCAGAAGCCGCCCTTTAGGTGGGACAAGCTGGAGGAGTCTTTCCGCCTGCTGAAGATGGCCCTCACGGGGGATGAGATCCTGGCCTACCCTGATTATGGCAGCCTTTTATCCTCCACACTGACGCCAATAAAGTGGGGCTAGGAGCCGTACTGTCCCAGATCCAGCAGGGCAGAGAACGGGTAATTGCTTATGCTAGCAGAAAGCTGAGACCCACAGAGAGAAACCCTGAGAATTATAGCTCCTTCAAGCTAGAGTTCCTGGCAGTGGTGTGGGCAGTCACCGAACGCTTCAAGCATTACCTGGCTTCTTCTAAGTTCACTGTGTACATGGACAACAACCCGTTGACACACCTGGACACTGCAAGACTAGGTGCCCTAGAGCAGAGATGGATGGCCCGGCTGTCCAATTATGAATTTACTATCAAATACAGGGCGCGCAAATGCCAACGCAGATGCATTGTCCAGAATGCCTCACTTGCAGGACGGGGGAGAGGATCCAGAAGAACTGGAAGAAATTGAACTCCCTGCATTCCAGCGTCATGGGATCACCCAGTGTTCCCACTGCGTAAAGGAGAGGTGTTCTGCTACCGCTACGTTCAATCCCTTACCCCACCACGGCTGGGCAGAGACACAAGATAATGGTCCCGCAGTCCACCTGGTAAAAGAGATGCTGACCCAGGCTGATGCCCACCTTGATCCGGATGCTCCAGAAGAGACCAAACAGCTGTGGAAGGAAAGGAGCAAGCTGTTTCTCTATGAGGGGAGGCTTTGCCGCAGAACCGTCAACTCTTGAACACATGAGCTGACCTGGCAGGTAGTGGTCCCAAGGCGGGATGCGGCTATGATCCTAGAAGCATACCATGACGGCGCAGGGCACTTTGGATGGAAGAAGCTGGAGTTCCTGTTGCGTGAGCGGTTCTTCTGGGTAGGCATGAGAGGGGCTATAGAGAGATGGTGCAGAGACTGTGCAACCTAAGGAGGAAGGACCGTGCCAGCCAGAAGACTCCCCTGCGGCCCATCATCACAAAGCAGCCCCTTGAGCTGGTGGCCCTGGACCATGTAAATCTGGCTCCAAGCAGATCGCGATCCGTCTACGCCCTCACAATCGTAGATCACAGCTCCCAGTTCCTAGTGGTGGTCCCTGTCAAAGACGGCCGCCAGAGCCTTTCAGCAGCATTTCTGCTGCCCCCAAGGGTATCCAGAGCAAGTGTTGACTGATCAAGGTCCAGCATTCGAGGCTGAAGTCTTCCAGGAATTCTGCAACCTGTATGGCTGCAAGAAGATAAGGACAACGCCTTACCACCCCCAAACCAATGGGATGTGTGAGAAAATGAACCAGGTAGTAATAGACCTGCTCAAGACATTGCCCCTGGAGGAACGCAGCCTGTGGCCTGAGAAACTGCCGGATCTGGTGGACTTGTATAACCATATCCCAGTAAATTCTGCACCCCAGCTTACCTAATGAGAGCAAGACCTGGTAAGCTGCCAATTGACCTGGAGATGGGAGTCCTGACACCCGAGGACACCTCAACAGAAGCAGACTGGGACACAGAACGACAGCAGCAGTACCGGAAAGTACAGGAGAGTGTGGAGCGAAGTCGGTCTCAAGCAAGAGAGAGGCAAGAGAGGAATTACAACCAGCATGCTCCTGCTGCTCCCCTGGCACCTGGAGAGCAGGTCTTGAAGAGGAAGAGACGGCTCCACAAGTTGGATGACTAGTGGGAGAAAGACCCGTACACCGTACTGACCTCAAGCCATGAAAACCCAAAGGTATGTGTTATCAGTAAGGATGGAGGAGAGACCACATCCACTGTTTCCAGAGACCGCCTGAAGAAGTATCCCGAGCAGCTGCAAAGCGCTGATGAAGACCAAGATAGCCCTCAACCCGCAGAGGAAAGGGAAGAAATGGTCAGTACAGTGCTCAGAGAATTTCCCCGGTCCTGGACACAAATTAACAATGCTATAGTGGTACCCGTCCTTACCTTTCTCCAGCCAGCCCCTCAAGGGCCTGCAGAAGAGCAAGTAGTGTTGGAAGAGCAAGTGGCCCCGGAGGCAGAAGAGTACATACCAGCAGCTCAGGAGAATCAACCCTCTGCTAGTAGTGAACCTGCCATGCCCGTGGTGAGCCAAAGAGTACGCAGAAAGCTGCCCAACCTACCCGTAACATCTGCAAACACCTCTAGTGCAGACATGAGCACACCCAGTACACAGGGGGTGGAAACAGGGGACCCGAATAGAGTACCACCAGATAGTGTGTTACGCAGGTCCACCAGGAGCACTAGAGGTCAGATGCCCGCTCGCTGGAAAATCTAGATTTAAATGTGATATAAATGCCGGTATATTGCAAATGTTAAAATGTTTGTTGCCTACATACTAATTATGTTTTTCTAGTTACCCGACAGGGTTCATGGACTAACAGGTTATGGACAATGAATAACCGGAACTGTACCTTGTATATAGTTGCACCTGGAAAGTGCCCTCTTTTGAAGACGACCACAGAACACAAAACCCATGGAGGTGGCTGAAGACGTGGTCCAACTCCGGATCATCAAAGCCCTGTAGGCACCCCAGGGCCTACGTGGAGGGTTTGGGACGGGTCCCTCAAAGTGCATCATGGGTGACAAGGACACCTGGTTACGGGAGCGCCGTGACCTAAAAAGACTAAACTTCTTGTATATATGTTACTGTATTGTTATTACCTGTTGTGTTTTTGCAAAATGTGTTTAGTCCCGGAGTACTAAATTTCACTAGGGGGGAATGTGGCACTCCAGGTCTGGTCGCCACAGTGGCAGCAATGTCATGTCTGAGAGCAGGTGGGAGGTTCCCTGGTTGGGGACAATTAGCATGCAACACCTCCTGCCTCAGTCCAGGGAGGGGAGAAATCTGCCCTTTATAAACTGGATCTGGGGTGGGGTTAGAGAGAGAAGTTCCAGAGAAGTTCCAGACAAGTTCCAGTGAGGTTGCAGATAGGGACAGGTCAGCAGCAGGCTAAGGAGTCCCTGTAGGCAGAGGAGGAACACAAGGCCAGGAGGGGAGCTAGCAGAGCTCATCCTGGCTAGAGACTTGCAAAGCCGGACACTGGAGTCCGAGGCTGTGAGGGTTATAAGCCCAGCAGCAGAAAACCACCACGCAGGGGACTTCAAGTCCTCTGGCCCAAGGAAGCCCGGAGGCTCAGCCACACGAGAGGGACCACTACTGCCCCGGAGGGGTGAGAAGTACGGAAGGCCCGAGTCGCCAGTCATACGGGCGAGAACAACACGGTACACTCAGAGACGTGGGCTACCACCACACTACAGCGGGATAGCCAAGAAAGAGTGAAGTCAGCACGGGAGGCCTACAAACTCCCCCTGACCAGCGGGATTGCCCAGTTGCTCTCAGACTGACCAGGCCTCCATTGTTAACCTGTATTCCGGACGGGTCCCTTAACCCCTTTAAAGCCCATGACGTACTAATACGCGTCAGTGCCCTGGGCTTTAAGAGCCTGACCCGTATTAGTACGTCATCGCGATCGCGCGAGCACACAGGCTGTGCGGGCGCGATCGCCGCGGGTGTCAGCTGATTGTCACAGCTGACACCCAATACTATGTGCAGGGAGCGGTCCCTCACCGCTCCCAGCACATTAACCCCCGCAATGCTGCGATCGAAGTCGATCGCAGCATTTCGGAGGCAAGGGGAGGTGATCGCAATACTCACCTCCTCTTCCAGCCTCCAGCGCTGTGTGCCGCGGCTTCCCGGGTGTTGCCATGATGACCCGATATTGTCATGACAACATCCGGGTTACCAGGCAGCAGGAAGATTGTTTGGACATGCGCAGTGCATCTCCAAACTATCTTCTCCCTGTCCAGCGCTGACTGCCTGCATGGCACAGGGATGGTGCTCCATCCCTATGCTGTGCAGGCGATCAGAATTAAAAAAGTGAAAGTCCCATAGTGGGACAAAGTAAAAAAGTAAAAAAAACTCCCAAAAAGTGAAAAAAAAAAAAATTGTAAAAATATTTTAAAAAAAAATTTAAAAAATAATCCACTAAAAATAAAAATATAATGTACCCATCAATAAATATTATTATGAAAAAAAAACAAACAAACAATAAAAGTACACATATTTGGTATTGCCACGTCCGTAACGACCTGGCCTTTAAAACTGTTCCACTAGTTAACCCTTTCAGTGAATACGGTAAAATAAAAAATAAAAAAAACAATGCAAAAAACAATGCTTTATCACCATACCGCCAAACAAAAAATGTAATAACACGCGATCAAAAAGACGAATATAAATAAAAATGGTACCGCTGAAAACGTCATCGCGTCCCGCAAAAAACAAGCTGCCATACCGCTCCATCATCTGAAAAATAAAAAAGTTACAGCTCTCAGAATAAAGCGATGCAAAAGAATAATTTTTTCTATAAAATAACTTTTATTGTGTAAAAGCGCCAAAACTTAAAAAACTATATAAATGTGGTACCGCTGTAAACGTACTGACCCGAAGAATAAAGCTCCCTTATCAATTTTACCACACGTGGAGTAGAATAAAAAAATGTAAAATAACATAATTCCTGAATTGTTGGTTTTTGTTTATTCTGCCTCCAAAAAATAGGAATAGAAAGCGATCAAAAAATGTCACGTGCCTGAAAATGGCACCAATAAAAACGTCAACTCATCCCGCAAAAAACAAGCCGTCACATAACTCTGTCGGCCAAAATATGGCGATGCAAAAACTAGATTTTACAAAATATGTGTCTTTTAGTGTGTGACAGCTGTCAATCATAAAAACCTGATATGATTCTGGTATCGCTGTAATCGCACCGACCCGAAGAATAAAGTAATCTCATCACTTATACCGCATGAGGAACGGCGTAAAAAATAAACGCTAGGGCTGGGGTTGGGGTTGTGCTAATGTTAGGGTTGGGGTTGTTTTTTTTTTTCAAAAGTAAAAAAAAAAAAAAAAAAAAAGATGACGATATGGCGACTAGTGTTGAGCGCAAGTGCTCGCTACTTAAGTTTGCATCGGGTGCTCGGGTATGCACTGAGTATCGCGGGTGCTCGAGTCTCCGCCCCATATTCTTCGCGGCCAAAAAAACCTTGCGGGGATTGCCTGCCATGCACGAGCGATCCCTGCGTGTTTTTTTGGGGGTGTCTAATAACCGTGAAACATGCGGGCGGGGACTCGAGCATTTCACTTGAGCACCCGTGATACATGGTGCATACCTGAGTACCCGATGCAAACTCAAGTAGCGAGCACTTACGCTCAAGACTAGTGACAACTTATTCAATATGATGACCTAATGTTATCAAATTCTGTGTCGTACCTCTGGGTTCAAAATGTTCACTATACCCCTTAATAAAATCCTTGAGGGGTATAGTTTACAAAATGGGGCCACTTGTGGGGGAGCTCCACTGTTTAGGCACATCAGGGGCTCTCCAAACGCGACATGGTGTCCGCTAACAAATTGAATGGAAAATCGGCTCAAATTGTTATCAGACACCATGTTGCGTTTGGAGAGCCCCTGTGTGCCTAAACATTGGAGCTACCCCACAAGTGACCCCATTTTGGAAACTAGACCACCCAAGGCACCTATCTAGATGCATAGTGAGCACTTGGAACCCCCAAGTGCTTCACAAATTGATTCGTAAAAATTAAAAAGTGTTTTTTTTTCCACTTTTTCATTTTTACGAATCAATTTGTGAAGCACCTGGGGGATCCAAGTTCTCACTATGCATCTAGATAGGTGCCTTGGGGGGTCTAGTTTCCAAAATGGGGTCACTTGTGGGAGGTTTCCACTGTTTAGGCACATCAGGGGCTCTCCAAACGCAACATGGTGTCCGCTAACAATTTGAGCCGATTTTCCATTCAATTTGTTAGCGGACACCATGTCGCATTTGGAGAGCCCCTGATGTGCCTAAACATTGGAGCTCCCCCACAAGTGACCCCATTTTGGAAACTATACCCCTCAAGGATTTTATTAAGGGGTATAGTGAACATTTTGAACCCAAAGGCACCTATCTAGATGCTTAGTGAGCACTTGGAACCCTCAGATGCTTCACAAATTGATTCGTAAAAATGAAAAAGTGGAAAAAAAAATACTTTTTCATTTTTACAAATCAATTTGTGAAGCACCTAGGAGTTCCAAGTTCTCACTATGCATCTATATAGGTGCCTTGGGGGGTCTAGTTTCCAAAATGGGGTCACTTGTGGGGTGTTTCCACTGTTTAGGCACATCAGGGGCTTTCCAAACGCAACATGGCGTCCGCTAATTATTCAAGCAAATTTTACAATCAAAAAGTCAAATGGCGCTCCTTCCCTTCCGAGCCCTGCCGTGCGCCCAAACAGTGTTTTTTCCCCACATATGGGGTATCTGCGCTCCCAGGGGAAATTGCACAACAAATTTTGGGGTCCATTTTTTCCTGTTACCCCTGCGAAAATAAAAAAAATTGGGTCTAAAGTAACAATTTTGTGAAAAAAGTTAAATGTTCATTTTTTTCTTCCATATTCCAAAAATTCCTGTGAAGCACCTGAAGGGTTAATAAAGTTCTTGAATGTGGTTTTGAGCACCTTGAGGGGTGCAGTTTTTAGAATGTTGTCACTTTTGGGTATTTTCTGTCATAAAGACCTCTCAAAGTGACTTCAAATATGATGTGGTCCCTAAAAAAATGGTTTTGTAAATTTTGTTGGAAAAATGAGAAATCGCTGGTCAACTCTTAACCCTTATAGCTCCCTAACAAAAAAAAATTTTGGTTCCAAAATTGTGCTGATGTAAAGTAGACATGTGGGAAATGTTATCTATTAACTCTTTTGTGTGACATATCTCTCTGATTTAAGGGCATAAAAATTCAAATTTTGAAAATTGCAAAATTTTCGCCAAATTTCCGTTTTTTTCATAAATAAACGCAAGTGATATCGAAGAAATTTTACCACTATCATGAAGTACAATATGTCACGAAAAAACAACCTCAGAATCAGGGGGATCCATCGAAGCGTTCCAGAGTAATTACCTCATAAAGTGACAGTGGTCAGAATTGTAAAAATTGGCCTGGTCATTAACGTGCAAACCACCCTCGGGGGTAAAGGGGTTAATACCACCAACAGTAAAGACCCTGAATTACATGACAGACTCCGTGTGGTTACCGCTGCTCCCGCGCACCATCACCACCAACATCCCTATTTACTGTCCTGAGGCTATACTCCTCCCGTGGGGAGTTATACTACCCTCAGCTGCACCCAAAACACCAGCCTCAGCGGTCTGCCCTGCAGCGGCGGTTCACTCTGACCGCAATTCACGGGTGGCGTAGTCGGACATTTAATCACCTTATAAATAGACCGCCATTTGGGTTGACCACCCTAAGCCACGGGACCGGGTCCCCGCCACGCAAGGACTACAACCCCCAGCATCCACAAAAGGTCCGGTTCCGGGTATCCCCACACACATGGCCCAGGGGGCGCGTCATAAGCTCTTATGATCAGTGGGGTCCTCTCTCTCCTGTAGAGTGTAAGCTGTTATGGACAGTGGGGTCCTCTCTCTCCTGTAGAGTGTAAGCTCTTATGGTCAGCGGGGTCCTCTCTATCTCTCCTGTAGAGTGTAAGCTGTTATGGACAGTGGGGTCCTCTCTCTCCTGTAGAGTGTAAGCTCTTATGGTCAGCGGGGTCCTCTCTATCTCTCCTGTAGAGTATAAGCTCTTATGGTCAGTGGGGTCCTCTCTATCTCTCCTGTAGAGTATAAGCTCTTATGGTCAGTGGGGTCCTCTCCTGTAGAGTGTAAGCTCTTATGGTCATCGTGGTTCTCTCTCTCTCCTGTAGAGTATAGTCTCTTATGGTCAGTGAGGTCCTCTCTGTATCCAGTAGAGTATAAGCTCTTATGGTCAGCGGGGTCCTCTCTATCTCTCCTGTAGAGTGTAAGCTCTTATGGTCAGCGGGGTCCTCTCTATCTCTCCTGTAGAGTGTAAGCTGTTATGGACAGTGGGGTCCTCTCTCTCCTGTAGAGTGTAAGCTCTTATGGTCAGCGGGGTCCTCTCTATCTCTCCTGTAAAGTATAAGCTCTTATGGTCAGCGGGGTCCTCTCTATCTCTCCTGTAGAGTGTAAGCTTTTATGGTCATCGTGGTTCTCTCTCTCTCCTGTAGAGTGTAAGCTCTTATGGCCAGTGGGGTCATCTCTCTCTCTTGTAGTGTAAGCTCTTATGGTCATCGTGGTTCTCTCTCTCCTGTAGAGTATAGTCTCTTATGGTCAGTGAGGTCCTTTCTCTCTCCTGTAGCGTGTAAGCTCTTATGGTCAGCGGGGTCCTCTCTCTCTCCTGTAGCGTGTAAGCTCTTATGATCAGCGGGGTCCTCTCTCTCTCCTGTAGCGTGTAAGCTCTTATGGCCAGCGGGGTCCTCTATATTTCTCTCTCCCCTTCCTTTCATTTCAAAGCAACAGAAATATTGCCTGGGGTTAGGAATTTTCAGTAAAGCTGGTGCTCAGTACATAATATAAGTATATATTATACAAAAATAGAAAATAAGAGGAGAATACAACCCTCACCAAACTCTTGTGAAAACCTTCTATTATTTATATAGTGCGATTCCCGGGGGATATCAGCAGTGACCGTGTTACTCTCTGATGGAATTGAAGTTTTTCTAAATAAAGGACTTTTCAGCACCGCTAGCTGAGCGCCGGATCTTTCGCTTATTTTCTATTATTAATACGTGTAGTTATTTTACTGTTTTGTGGCTTAAAACTATTCTGAACTTGGTGTATGGAGATTTTGAATTGTCTTCTGATTTCTCAAGACCCAGACCTTGTTAATTTTTTCCCGCGATAACAGGACTTTATTTTTGCATTTTGGGGCAGATCTGACGTTTTCATCACTTTTTATCGCATTATTTGTGGGTGACTACAAATTTTAAATTTTGCCATTTTGTTTTTGCTTTTTTCATTTTGACATTTACCGTTCAGGTTACACAATTTTATGTATTTATAAATCAGACTTTAACCCCTTTTCCAACATTGAACATACTGTGGGTGCAGATAGATTGTTATGGCGGTCGTGTGCCTCTCGAAGGTCCTAATTGCCTACTATGATGGTTCTCTGTGAAGCCACAGGTGGCGTTGCAATATAAAGAAGAAGCGATCAGATGATCACAGGTTCAAGGACCCAAAGGGACTAAAAAATAGATGATTGATTTAAAAAAATAGTTTTTAAAAATATAAGAAAAAAAACATAAAACTTTGAATCACCTGCACTTTTTCACCAGTAAACTCAAAGTTATAAAAATGTAAAAAGTAACATAATTGCTATCACTGTGTCTGTAAATAATTAAATATGCAAATAATTGACCCATAATGTAAAAGCCGTAAGAATAAATAAGATTGAGACTCCAAAATTGTCTTTTTTCAGTCTCCAAAACGCGCGTCCAAAGTAATGCAATAGAAAAACAACCAAACAACCAGCGCCCCCTGGTGTCGTCCCGCAGAAATACACAAGAAGTAGAGGTTCAGTTTAAGGCTCACATCAGACACTTGTGCTGCCGGGAAACCACCAAAAAGTCCTGGTGCTTCTGGTGCCAAATCCCGGAAAACTAACTCCCTCCAGGGGGGGGGGGCAGCAAAGGGAAGACAGGAGGAGCAGGTCCAGGAGGAACTGTAGAGGTTCACAAAGTTACCACCTGGGGGTGCAAGTGAGCGCAGCACTTAGGCTGAACTGAATGGCATAGGAACCTCAATTTCCCCTACGGACTACATTTTCTGACACAAGAGCAGTGCGTTACTTTCATATAACCAGTATATAGCAACAGGGTCGGTCTGGCCTTGCGGGAAATCGGGAAATTTCCCGGTGGGCCCCGATATGAGAATGAGAAAATTGGTGGCGGGGGCCCTTTAAAAGTGCTGGCCCTTTAAAAGTGCGGCTGAAGCAAATGTAGCATCGCGCGCACGGCACATTCATTGGTGACAGCGGGCTTGCAGTGACGTGCATGCAGCATACTTACCACGTGAGTCTGTGACACTGAGAGGACGGAAGTTCTTTCTGGGCGGTGACACGCACCGCGCTCTGCTTTCCCGCTGGCTGGCAGACTGTGGTGTGGTGTCAGGTGACACTGACGCCGCTCTCTCCTGGCCTCTGATACGCCGCGCTCTGCAGTGCTCTCTCTCTCTGCTCCAGGGCCGGCCTCTGATACACCGGCGCCACCGAAGCCGACGTCTCGCTCTGCTCTCCCTGCTCCCGGGCTTCTTATACGGTCCCATCCTGGCTCCTTGCCTGCCCTGGCCTGCTCCCAACTCCGGCTCCCCTCCGGACCGGGTGGCGGCAACGGCGCACCGCCCTCTTCTCTCCTTCTCTGACTCGGCTTTTTTATACCTGCTCCGGGGCTGGATATGTGGACGGTGACCTGCAGCACGCTCCAACCAGGCCTGGAATTGGAAACAAGGCTGCAGGCCTACAGCTCTCACTGCTTCACTTTCAAGTCAAGAGCGCTGTGCCAGATATTCAATAAAGATTTTATGGGAGAGTGTTCCCAGCATTGGCCAACAATAATACAATTTATTTTATACATTATGCATTGCACTCTAGGCCTCCTATATGAAATGTGGATCATACTCTTGGCCTCTTTATGACATATACAGTCTATATGTCATATAGGAGGCCAAGAGTGTGGTATACATTTTATATGAGGCCTAAAGTGCGGGTCTACATGATGTACAACACACTCGGCCTCCTATATAAAGTAAAGTATAGACTATAGGAGGCAGAGAGTGCGGTATAAGTCATTTATGGAGTCACCGCCTATATGATCTATATATCGCACTCTCTGCCTCCTATATGAAATATAGATCACACTCTTGGCCTCTTATAAGACATATATAGTCGATAAAGGGTCTTTAACACATCTGTGTTTCTAGTTCATGTGGTGACAGTTTGCACACCGGAAACACATACACACGTAGACACATTCAAATGAATGGGTCTGTGCACATATTAGTGCTTCAATGGGCCATGTGTCCATGGGCAAAACATGCTGACATGTCAGTTTTTTTATACACTGCACAGGCCAAAAAACGTCCCACACACGTGCACACTGATGACACACAGATGACATGCGTGTGTCGTCCGTGTGACACATACCGGCTCCTGGGAATCAGCGGTACAGTTCATGCTGTTCCCAGGTGCTAAAGGAATCACTCATCATTGTCCCCTGCCGGCGCTGCCATCAGTGCTAGCAAGGGACAATGTTGAGAGTAGTAGGTTCACCTCCCGATGTCGCCAAAACCTGTAAATATAATAAAACAAACATACTCACCTGGCTTGAGGCGACCACACACGCTGAGGAGAATGATTCCCTGCAGCGAGCTGGCCCCTACGCTAAGCTCACTGAGTGACAGGACATCGCTCACTGAGCTCAGCACAGGTCGGGGGCCCGCTCGCTGCAGCAAGTCATTCTCCTCCGCTGCTCAGCGTGTGTGGTCACTTCAAGTCAGGTGAGTATAATGTTTTTTTTTTATTTTAGCATTATTTTTACAGGTTTTGGAGACATTTGAGGGTGAATACTACTCTCAACATTGTCTCTTCATTGTCCCTTGCTAACACTGATTGCAGCGCCGGCAGGGGACACTGATGAGCGATTCCTTCAGCACCCGGTGCCTGGGAACAGCACAAACTGTACTGCTGATTCCCAGGCACCGGTATGGTATATGTGATCCTGATGCCACACAGACACGGATATCTCTGGTACTGTTTTTTCCAGTACCGAAATATCCGGATGTGTGAAAGAGCCCTATGCCATATAGGAGGCCGAGAGTCTGTATGTCACATAGGAGACCAAGAGTTCGGTATACGTTATATATGGGGCCTATACGACATAATAGATCACACTCTCTACCTCCTATATGAAATATAGATCACACTCTTGGCCTCTTATGACATATACAGTGTATGTCATATAGGAGGCTGAGAGTGCGGGCCTATATGACGTATACAACACACTCAGCCTGCTATATAAAGTATATATTATAGGAGATCAAAAGTGCGGTCTGTACGTCATATAGGAGGCTGAGAGTGCGATATATGTCATGTGTGGGGCCTATATGATGATAGAAGTGAAGTATGCCGGCATCAGTTCCCAAATCTTGCCTGTTTAGTCAAAAAACCTCTATGACGGGTTTTTTAGCCCTCGGCTATCCACATCAGGAGGTGCAATGTCTAAATAAGCAGTGCTAATCAAATGTCCAAGGAAGTATGAAAAAGACAGCACTCACCAATGGATGCCAAAAAAGATCCTTTTATTTCAGATTCAGCATAGAGATATTGTGGCTGGTTCAGGGGTTCGGGGGTGAAAAAAGGACGACGGCTGTTTCGCGCACAAACAGCACCACCAAGGGTCCAGTATGGTTCACCCCCGCACCCCTGAACCAGCCGCAACGTCTGTATGCTGAATCTGAAATAAAAGGATCTTTTTTTGGCATCCATTGGTGAGTGCGGTCTTTTTCATATCTCCTATATGATGTATAGATCGCACTTTCTACCTCATATATGACAAACAGACCGCACTCTCTGCCTCCTATATGACATATACAATGCATTTGGCCTCCTATATTTCATTGCAGCCATTTGGTAAATTCTAAAAAGTTCCTTTTTTTTCTCATTAAAGTACACTCTGCACCCCATCTTGACTGAAAGAAAACAGAAATGTAGAAATTTTTGCAAATTTATTAAAAAAGCACTTTACATTACAGAGGGGACTTGTACAGACAATAAAGACATTACAGAATAAACATAACTCAGATACCAAGAGGAGTGAGGGCCACGATCACAAGAGCTTACAATCTATGAGGAAATAGCGGAAACACGAAAGGTAAATGATAAAATGTGCTTATATTGTATGATACAACCATTATACACTAAATAGGGTCTGCACATAACGCTGCATGAACCGGTCACCAGCCAGTATGTGTATGGACACAGAGGGCTATTAAGTGCATGGAGGGTGTGCACACAGACGCTACAAGGGTCTATATATGCTACTATATGCAGTATATAGTGTAGAGACGGTTAGATAGTGTAGGTGGTGATTTCCCGTTCTATATCCTGTCCTGAACCTTTCCTATATAATCAATAACTCAAGTTTGGGAAAATAATACAGATGTTTAATAACAAGAAAAATAAGATAATAATAATAAGGCAATTCAATCAACAATTTCACAATAGAACCTTTCTTCAATGTCCTCTAATTAGAGAAAATACAAATACAATCATAAGTATACTTAGCAATGATCCTTCATGGCAGAGAGAGAGAGAGAGAGATAGTCTTGACTCTACTTCATTTATACTAAAAATTTCACATCCACACCCACATACAACCCACGACTCCGCCCTTCTTCTCCGGTATCTTCTGTGGCAAATATCCAATCATCTTCAGGGTAGTATGAGCATTGTCATTGGCTGCATTGGTCAACACCTTCCTGCAGATGGCACTCTTGTACTTCTGGAAGAAAGTCCTTGTGTAGGACAGGTTCAACTCCATTTGGGCTGGCTCCAAGATGTTCATCAAAAGCATTGTGCACCAATATACATATCCATAGGCCAGAGACAGGATGTCTATCTCAGGAGCAATGGTATACAATCCAAATCCACAGGGGCAGTGCACATATGTAGATTACACTAGGTGACAAACAGGATCTGCATTCAAGATCACCACAGAAGGTGTGTGTACCTGTATCATCCAGGAGGCTGGAGGGCCTATACTCATTCCGTATGTAGATGCAACCTTTACTTCATCACTAAAACAAAGGACATCACACAAAGAACACCGGCCTTCTCACCTAGCAGGTTCACAACCCTGTATCTAGTTTCTCTTGATAGAGTCCTGGAAATATCCATTTTCAATACAGAGTTCAGTCATTCCTATGATATTTATATATTGTACCTGTGGGCCTCCAACAGATAGTATGGTGCTGCGTATATGGTGTGGAATCCACATGCTATTCACTGCCATATCTATACATTATATAGTATATACACTGCTCCGCTCTATATTCCTGAACACAGTGTATATGTATATACTGTATAATGTGTGTGTTTGTATATATATATATATTGCAGAGTACCACTTCTGTCCTCCATACCGGGTGTAATTCTCTGTGTATGTATTATTCTGTATATACAGTATATACACTGGATAGAACCAATTCTCCTGTCCTGTATACTGGGTGTAATTCCCTGTGTATGTATTATTCTGTATATACAGTATATACACTGGATAGAACCAATTCTCCTGTCCTGTATACTGGGTGTAATTCTGTGTATGTATTATTCTGTATATACAGTATATACACTGGATAGAACCAATTCTCCTGTCCTGTATACTGGGTGTAATTCTGTGTATGTATTATTCTGTATATACAGTATATACACTGGATAGAACCAATTCTCCTGTCCTGTATACTGGGTGTAATTCTCTGTGTATGTATTATTCTGTATATACAGTATATACACTGGATAGAACCAATTCTCCTGTCCTGTATACTGGGTGTAATTCTGTGTATGTATTATTCTGTATATACAGTATATACACTGGATAGAACCAATTCTCCTGTCCTGTATACTGGGTGTAATTCTGTGTATGTATTATTCTGTATATACAGTATATACACTGGATAGAACCAATTCTCCTGTCCTGTATACTGGGTGTAATTCTGTGTATGTATTATTCTGTATATACAGTATATACACTGGATAGAACCAATTCTCCTGTCCTGTATACTGGGTGTAATTCTGTGTATGTATTATTCTGTATATACAGTATATACACTGGATAGAACCAATTCTCCTGTCCTGTATACTGGGTGTAATTCTCTGTGTATGTATTATTCTGTATATACAGTATATACCCTGGATAGAACCAATTCTCCTGTCCTGTATACTGGGTGTAATTCTCTGTGTATGTATTATTCTGTATATACAGTATATACACTGGATAGAACCAATTCTCCTGTCCTGTATACTGGGTGTAATTCTCTGTGTATGTATTATTCTGTATAAACAGTATATACACTGGATAGAACCAATTCTCCTGTCCTGTATACTGGGTGTAATTCTCTGTGTATGTATTATTCTGTATATACAGTATATACACTGGATAGAACCAATTCTCCTGTCCTGTATACTGGGTGTAATTCTGTGTATGTATTATTCTGTATATACAGTATATACACTGGATAGAACCAATTCTCCTGTCCTGTATACTGGGTGTAATTCCCTGTGTATGTATTATTCTGTATATACAGTATATACACTGGATAGAACCAATTCTCCTGTCCTGTATACTGGGTGTAATTCCCTGTGTATGTATTATTCTGTATATACAGTATATGCACAGGATAGAACCAATTCTCCTGTCCTGTATACTGGGTGTAATTCCCTGTGTATGTATTATTCTGTATATACAGTATATACACCGGATAGAACCAATTCTCCTGTCCTGTATACTGGGTGTAATTCTGTGTATGTATTATTCTGTATATACAGTATCTACACTGGATAGAACCAATTCTCCTGTCCTCCATACCGGGTGTAATTCTCTGTTTATGTATTATTCTGTATATACAGTATATACACTGGATAGAACCAATTCTCCTGTCCTGTATACTGGGTGTAAATCTCTGTTTATGTATTATTCTGTATATACAGTATATACACTGGATAGAACCAATTCTCCTGTCCTGTATACTGGGTGTAATTCCCTGTGTATGTATTATTCTGTATATACAGTATATACACTGGATAGAACCAATTCTCCTGTCCTGTATACTGGGTGTAATTCTATGTGTATGTATTATTCTGTATATACAGTATATACACTGGATAGAACCAATTCTCCTGTCCTGTATACTGGGTGTAATTCTCTGTGTATGTATTATTCTGTATATACAGTATATACACTGGATAGAACCAATTCTCCTGTCCTGTATACTGGGTGTAATTCTCTGTGTATGTATTATTCTGTATATACAGTATATACACCGGATAGAACCAATTCTCCTGTCCTGTATACTGGGTGTAATTCTCTGTGTATGTATTATTCTGTATATACAGTATATACACTGGATAGAACCAATTCTCCTGTCCTGTATACTGGGTGTAATTCTCTGTGTATGTATTATTCTGTATATACAGTATATACACTGGATAGAACCAATTCTCCTGTCCTGTATACTGGGTGTAATTCTATGTGTATGTATTATTCTGTATATACAGTATATACACTGGATAGAACCAATTCTCCTGTCCTGTATACTGGGTGTAATTCCCTGTGTATGTATTATTCTGTATATACAGTATATACACTGGATAGAACCAATTCTCCTGTCCTGTATACTGGGTGTAATTCTCTGTGTATGTATTATTCTGTATATACAGTATATACACCGGATAGAACCAATTCTCCTGTCCTGTATACTGGGTGTAATTCTCTGTGTATGTATTATTCTGTATATACAGTATATACACTGGATAGAACCAATTCTCCTGTCCTGTGTACTGGGTGTAATTCCCTGTGTATGTATTATTCTGTATATACAGTATATACACTGGATAGAACCAATTCTCCTGTCCTGTATACTGGGTGTAATTCTCTGTGTATGTATTATTCTGTATATACAGTATATACACCGGATAGAACCAATTCTCCTGTCCTGTATACTGGGTGTAATTCCCTGTGTATGTATTATTCTGTATATACAGTATATACACTGGATAGAACCAATTCTCTTGTCCTATATACTGGGTGTAATTCTCTGTGTATGTATTATTCTGTATATACAGTATATACCCTGGATAGAACCAATTCTCCTGTCCTGTATACTGGGTGTAATTCCCTGTGTATGTATTATTCTGTATATACAGTATATACACTGGATAGAACCAATTCTCTTGTCCTGTATACTGGGTGTAATTCCCTGTGTATGTATTATTCTGTATATACAGTATATACACTGGATAGAACCAATTCTCTTGTCCTATATACTGGGAGTAATTCTCTGTGTATGTATTATTCTGTATATACAATATATACCCTGGATAGAACCAATTCTCCTGTCCTGTATACTGGGTGTAATTCCCTGTGTATGTATTATTCTGTATATACAGTATATACACTGGATAGAACCAATTCTCTTGTCCTGTATACTGGGTGTAATTCTCTGTGTATGTATTATTCTGTATATACAGTATATACACCGGATAGAACCAATTCTCCTGTCCTGTATACTGGGTGTAATTCCCTGTGTATGTATTATTCTGTATATACAGTATATACACTGGATAGAACCAATTCTCTTGTCCTGTATACTGGGTGTAATTCTCTGTGTATGTATTATTCTGTATATACAGTATATACCCTGGATAGAACCAATTCTCCTGTCCTGTATACTGGGTGTAATTCCCTGTGTATGTATTATTCTGTATATACAGTATATACACTGGATAGAACCAATTCTCCTGTCCTATATACTGGGTGTAATTCCCTGTGTATGTATTATTCTGTATATACAGTATATACACTGGATAGAACCAATTCTCCTGTCCTGTATACTGGGTGTAATTCTCTGTGTATGTATTATTCTGTATATACAGTATATACACTGGATAGAACCAATTCTCCTGTCCTGTATACTGGGTGTAATTCTCTGTGTATGTATTATTCTGTATATACAGTATATACACTGGATAGAACCAATTCTCCTGTCCTGTATACTGGGTGTAATTCTCTGTGTATTTATTATTCTGTATATACAGTATATACAATGGATAGAACCAATTCTCCTGTCCTGTATACTGGGTGTAATTCTCTGTGTATGTATTATTCTGTATATACAGTATATACACTGGATAGAACCAATTCTCCTGTCCTGTATACTGGGTGTAATTCTCTGTGTATGTATTATTCTGTATATACAGTATATACACTGGATAGAACCAATTCTCCTGTCCTGTATACTGGGTGTAATTCTCTGTGTATGTATTATTCTGTATATACAGTATATACACCGGATAGAACCAATTCTCCTGTCCTGTATACTGGGTGTAATTCTCTGTGTATGTATTATTCTGTATATACAGTATATACACTGGATAGAACCAAATCTCCTGTCCTGTATACTGGGTGTAATTCCCTGTGTATGTATTATTCTGTATGTACAGTATATACACTGGATAGAACCAATTCTCCTTTCCTGTATACTGGGTGTAATTCCTGTGTATGTATTATTCTGTATATACATTATATACACTGGATAGAACCAATTCTCCTGTCCTGTATACTGGGTGTAATTCTCTGTGTATGTATTATTCTGTATATACAGTATATACACCGGATAGAACCAATTCTCCTGTCCTGTATACTGGGTGTAATTCTCTGTGTATGTATTATTCTGTATATACAGTATATACACTGGATAGAACCAATTCTCCTGTCCTGTATACTGGGTGTAATTCTCTGTGTATGTATTATTCTGTATATACAGTATATACACCGGATAGAACCAATTCTCCTGTCCTGTATACTGGGTGTAATCCTCTGTGTATGTATTATTCTGTATATACAGTATATACACTGGATAGAACCAATTCTCTTGTCCTGTATACTGGGTGTAATTCTCTGTGTATGTATTATTCTGAATATACAGTATATACACTGGATAGAACCAATTCTCCTGTCCTATATACTGGGTGTAATTCCCTGTGTATGTATTATTCTGTATATACAGTATATACACTGGATAGAACCAATTCTCTTGTCCTGTATACTGGGTGTAATTCTCTGTGTATGTATTATTCTGTATATACAGTATATACACCTGGATAGAACCAATTCTCCTGTCCTGTATACTGGGTGTAATTCTCTGTGTATGTATTATTCTGTATATACAGTATATACACCGGATAGAACCAATTCTCTGTCCTGTATACTGGGTGTAATTCTCTGTGTATGTATTATTCTGTATATACAGTATATACACTGGATAGAACCAATTCTCCTGTCCTGTATAACTGGGTGTAATTCTGTGTATGTATTATTCTGTATATACAGTATATACACTGGATAGAACCAATTCTCCTGTCCTGTATACTGGGTGTAATTCCCTGTGTATGTATTATTCTGTATATACAGTATATACACTGGATAGAACCAATTCTCTTGTCCTGTATACTGGGTGTAATTCTCTGTGTATGTATTATTCTGTATATACAGTATATACACTGGATAGAACCAATTCTCCTGTCCTGTATACTGGGTGTAATTCTCTGTGTATGTATTATTCTGTATATACAGTATATACACCGGATAGAACCAATTCTTCTGTCCTGTATACTGGGTGTAATTCTCTGTGTATGTATTATTCTGTATATACAGTATATACACTGGATAGAACCAATTCTCCTGTCCTGTATACTGGGTGTAATTCCCTGTGTATGTATTATTCTGTATGTACAGTATATACACTGGATAGAACCAATTCTCCTTTCCTGTATACTGGGTGTAATTCTGTGTATGTATTATTCTGTATATACAGTATATACACTGGATAGAACCAATTCTCCTGTCCTGTATACTGGGTGTAATTCTGTGTATGTATTATTCTGTATATACAGTATATACACCGGATAGAACCAATTCTCTTGTCCTGTATACTGGGTGTAATTCTCTGTGTATGTATTATTCTGTATATACAGTATATACACCGGATAGAACCAATTCTCCTGTCCTGTATACTGGGTGTAATTCTCTGTGTATGTATTATTCTGTATATACAGTATATACACCGGATAGAACCAATTCTCCTGTCCTGTATACTGGGTGTAATTCTCTGTGTATGTATTATTCTGTATATACAGTATATACACTGGATAGAACCAATTCTCCTGTCCTGTATACTGGGTGTAATTCTGTGTATGTATTATTCTGTATATACAGTATATACACTGGATAGAACCAATTCTCCTGTCCTGTATACTGGGTGTAATTCTCTGTGTATGTATTATTCTGTATATACAGTATATACACTGGATAGAACCAATTCTTCTGTCCTGTATACTGGGTGTAATTCTGTGTATGTATTATTCTGTATATACAGTATATACACTGGATAGAACCAATTCTCCTGTCCTGTATACTGGGTGTAATTCCCTGTGTATGTATTATTCTGTATATACAGTATATACACCGGATAGAACCAATTCTCCTGTCCTGTATACTGGGTGTAATTCTCTGTGTATGTATTATTCTGTATATACAGTATATACACTGGATAGAACCAATTCTCCTGTCCTGTATACTGGGTGTAATTCTCTGTGTATGTATTATTCTGTATATACAGTATATACACTGGATAGAACCAATTCTCCTTTCCTGTATACTGGGTGTAATTCTGTGTATGTATTATTCTGTATATACATTATATACACTGGATAGAACCAATTCTCCTGTCCTGTATACTGGGTGTAATTCTCTGTGTATGTATTATTCTGTATATACAGTATATACACTGGATAGAACCAATTCTCCTGTCCTGTATACTGGGTGTAATTCTCTGTGTATGTATTATTCTGTATATACAGTATATACACTGGATAGAACCAATTCTCCTGTCCTGTATACTGGGTGTAATTCTCTGTGTATGTATTATTCTGTATATACAGTATATACACCGGATAGAACCAATTCTCCTGTCCTGTATACTGGGTGTAATTCTCTGTGTATGTATTATTCTGTATATACAGTATATACACTGGATAGAACCAATTCTCCTGTCCTGTATACTGGGTGTAATTCCCTGTGTATGTATTATTCTGTATGTACAGTATATACACTGGATAGAACCAATTCTCCTTTCCTGTATACTGGGTGTAATTCTGTGTATGTATTATTCTGTATATACAGTATATACACTGGATAGAACCAATTCTCCTGTCCTGTATACTGGGTGTAATTCTCGTGTATGTATTATTCTGTATATACAGTATATACACCGGATAGAACCAATTCTCCTGTCCTGTATACTGGGTGTAATTCTCTGTGTATGTATTATTCTGTATATACAGTATATACACTGGATAGAACCAATTCTCCTGTCCTGTATACTGGGTGTAATTCCCTGTGTATGTATTATTCTGTATATACAGTATATACACTGGATAGAACCAATTCTCCTGTCCTGTATACTGGGTGTAATTCTCTGTGTATGTATTATTCTGTATATACAGTATATACACTGGATAGAACCAATTCTCCTGTCCTGTATACTGGGTGTAATTCTCTGTGTATGTATTATTCTGTATATACAGTATATACACTGGATAGAACCAATTCTCCTGTCCTGTATACTGGGTGTAATTCTCTATGTATGTATTATTCTGTATATACAGTATATACACTGGATAGAACCAATTCTCCTGTCCTGTATACTGGGTGTAATTCTCTGTGTATGTATTATTCTGTATATACAGTATATACACCGGATAGAACCAATTCTCCTGTCCTGTATACTGGGTGTAATTCCCTGTGTATGTATTATTCTGTATATACAGTATATACACCGGATAGAACCAATTCTCCTGTACTGTATACTGGGTGTAATTCTCTGTGTATGTATTATTCTGTATATACAGTATATACACCGGATAGAACCAATTCTCCTGTCCTGTATACTGGGTGTAATTCTCTGTGTATGTATTATTCTGTATATACAGTATATACACCGGATAGAACCAATTCTCCTGTCCTGTATACTGGGTGTAATTCCCTGTGTATGTATTATTCTGTATATACAGTATATACACTGGATAGAACCAATTCTCTTGTCCTGTATACTGGGTGTAATTCTCTGTGTATGTATTATTCTGTATATACAGTATATACCCTGGATAGAACCAATTCTCCTGTCCTGTATACTGGGTGTAATTCCCTGTGTATGTATTATTCTGTATATACAGTATATACACTGGATAGAACCAATTCTCCTGTCCTGTATACTGGGTGTAATTCTCTGTGTATGTATTATTCTGTATATACAGTATATACACTGGATAGAACCAATTCTCCTGTCCTGTATACTGGGCGTAATTCTCTGTGTATGTATTATTCTGTATATACAGTATATACACCTGGATAGAACCAATTCTCCTGTCCTGTATACTGGGTGTAATTCCCTGTGTATGTATTATTCTGTATATACAGTATATACACCGGATAGAACCAATTCTCCTGTCCTGTATACTGGGTGTAATTCTCTGTGTATGTATTATTCTGTATATACAGTATATACACTGGATAGAACCAATTCTCCTGTCCTGTATACTGGGTGTAATTCTCTGTGTATGTATTATTCTGTATATACAGTATATACACTGGATAGAACCAATTCTCCTGTCCTGTATACTGGGTGTAATTCTCTGTGTATGTATTATTCTGTATATACAGTATATACACTGGATAGAACCAATTCTCTTGTCCTGTATACTGGGTGTAATTCTCTGTGTATGTATTATTCTGTATATACAGTATATACACTGGATAGAACCAATTCTCCTGTCCTGTATACTGGGTGTAATTCTTCTGTGTATGTATTATTCTGTATATACAGTATATACACTGGATAGAACCAATTCTCTTGTCCTGTATACTGGGTGTAATTCTCTGTGTATGTATTATTCTGTATATACAGTATATACACTGGATAGAACCAATTCTCCTGTCCTGTATACTGGGTGTAATTCCCTGTGTATGTATTATTCTGTATATACAGTATATACACTGGATAGAACCAATTCTCCTGTCCTGTATACTGGGTGTAATTCTCTGTGTATGTATTATTCTGTATATACAGTATATACACTGGATAGAACCAATTCTCCTGTCCTGTATACTGGGTGTAATTCCCTGTGTATGTATTATTCTGTATATACAGTATATACACTGGATAGAACCAATTCTCCTGTCCTGTATACTGTGTGTAATTCTCTGTGTATGTATTATTCTGTATATACAGTATATACACTGGATAGAACCAATTCTCCTGTCCTGTATACTGGGTGTAATTCCCTGTGTATGTATTATTCTGTATATACAGTATATACAATGGATAGAACCAATTCTCCTGTCCTGTATACTGGGTGTAATTCCTGTGCATGTATTATTCTGTATATACAGTATATACACTGGATAGAACCAATTCTCCTGTCCTGTATACTGGGTGTAATTCTCTGTGTATGTATTATTCTGTATATACAGTATATACACTGGATAGAACCAATTCTCCTGTCCTGTATACTGGGTGTAATTCTCTGTGTATGTATTATTCTGTATCAGTTTTATACACTGGATAGAACCAATTCTCCTGTCCTGTATACTGGGTGTAATTCTCTGTGTATGTATTATTCTGTATATACAGTATATACACCGGATAGAACCAATTCTCCTGTCCTGTATACTGGGTGTAATTCTCTGTGTATGTATTATTCTGTATATACAGTATATACACTGGATAGAACCAATTCTCCTGTCCTGTATACTGGGTGTAATTCCCTGTGTATGTATTATTCTGTATATACAGTATATACACTGGATAGAACCAATTCTCCTGTCCTGTATACTGGGTGTAATTCCCTGTGTATGTATTATTCTGTATATACAGTATATACACTGGATAGAACCAATTCTCTGTCCTGTATACTGGGTGTAATTCTCTGTGTATGTATTATTCTGTATATACAGTATATACACTGGATAGAACCAATTCTCCTGTCCTGTATACTGGGTGTAATTCCCTGTGTATGTATTATTCTGTATATACAGTATATACACTGGATAGAACCAATTCTCCTGTCCTGTATACTGGGTGTAATTCTCTGTGTATGTATTATTCTGTATATACAGTATATACACTGGATAGAACCAATTCTCCTGTCCTGTATACTGGGTGTAATTCTCTGTGTATGTATTATTCTGTATATACAGTATATACACTGGATAGAACCAATTCTCCTGTCCTGTATACTGGGTGTAATTCTCTGTGTATGTATTATTCTGTATATACAGTATATACACCGGATAGAACCAATTCTCCTGTCCTGTATACTGGGTGTAATTCTCTGTGTATGTATTATTCTGTATATACAGTATATACACTGGATAGAACCAATTCTCCTGTCCTGTATACTGGGTGTAATTCTCTGTGTATGTATTATTCTGTATATACAGTATATACACTGGATAGAACCAATTCTCCTGTCCTGTATACTGGGTGTAATTCTCTGTGTATGTATTATTCTGTATATACAGTATATACACTGGATAGAACCAATTCTCCTGTCCTGTATACTGGGTGTAATTCTCTGTGTATGTATTATTCTGTATATACAGTATATACACTGGATAGAACCAATTCTCCTGTCCTGTATACTGGGTGTAATTCCTCTGTGTATGTATTATTCTGTATATACAGTATATACACTGGATAGAACCAATTCTCTTGTCCTGTATACTGGGTGTAATTCTCTGTGTATGTATTATTCTGTATATACAGTATATACACCGGATAGAACCAATTCTCCTGTCCTGTATACTGGGTGTAATTCCCTGTGTATGTATTATTCTGTATATACAGTATATACACTGGATAGAACCAATTCTCTTGTCCTGTATACTGGGTGTAATTCTCTGTGTATGTATTATTCTGTATATACAGTATATACCCTGGATAGAACCAATTCTCCTGTCCTGTATACTGGGTGTAATTCCCTGTGTATGTATTATTCTGTATATACAGTATATACACTGGATAGAACCAATTCTCTTGTCCTGTATACTGGGTGTAATTCTCTGTGTATGTATTATTCTGTATATACAGTATATACACTGGATAGAACCAATTCTCCTGTCCTGTATACTGGGTGTAATTCTCTGTGTATGTATTATTCTGTATATACAGTATATACACTGGATAGAACCAATTCTCCTGTCCTGTATACTGGGTGTAATTCTCTGTGTATGTATTATTCTGTATATACAGTATATACACTGGATAGAACCCAATTCTCCTGTCCTGTATACTGGGTGTAATTCCTCTGTGTATGTATTATTCTGTATATACAGTATATACACTGGATAGAACCAATTCTCCTGTCCTGTATACTGGGTGTAATTCTCTGTGTATGTATTATTCTGTATATACAGTATATACACTGGATAGAACCAATTCTCCTGTCCTGTATACTGGGTGTAATTCTCTGTGTATGTATTATTCTGTATATACAGTATATACACTGGATAGAACCAATTCTCCTGTCCTGTATACTGGGTGTAATTCTCTGTGTATGTATTATTCTGTATATACAGTATATACACTGGATAGAACCAATTCTCCTGTCCTGTATACTGGGTGTAATTCTCTGTGTATGTATTATTCTGTATATACAGTATATACACTGGATAGAACCAATTCTCCTGTCCTGTATACTGGGTGTAATTCCTGTGTATGTATTATTCTGTATATACAGTATATACACTGGATAGAACCAATTCTCCTGTCCTGTATACTGGGTGTAATTCTCTGTGTATGTATTATTCTGTATATACAGTATATACACTGGATAGAACCAATTCTCCTGTCCTGTATACTGGGTGTAATTCCCTGTGTATGTATTATTCTGTATATACAGTATATACACTGGATAGAACCAATTCTCCTGTCCTGTATACTGGGTGTAATTCTCTGTGTATGTATTATTCTGTATATACAGTATATACACTGGATAGAACCAATTCTCCTGTCCTGTATACTGGGTGTAATTCTCTGTGTATGTATTATTCTGTATATACAGTATATACACGGATAGAACCAATTCTCCTGTCCTGTATACTGGGTGTAATTCTCTGTGTATGTATTATTCTGTATATACAGTATATACACTGGATAGAACCAATTCTCCTGTCCTGTATACTGGGTGTAATTCTCTGTGTATGTATTATTCTGTATATACAGTATATACACCGGATAGAACCAATTCTCCTGTCCTGTATACTGGGTGTAATTCTCTGTGTATGTATTATTCTGTATATACAGTATATACACTGGATAGAACCAATTCTCCTGTCCTGTATACTGGGTGTAATTCTCTGTGTATGTATTATTCTGTATATACAGTATATACACCGGATAGAACCAATTCTCCTGTCCTGTATACTGGGTGTAATCCCTGTGTATGTATTATTCTGTATATACAGTATATACACTGGATAGAAACCAATTCTCTGTCCTGTATACTGGGTGTAATTCTCTGTGTATGTATTATTCTGTATATACAGTATATAC